>NC_045775.1:86886971-87542805 GCF_008692025.1 Phocoena sinus | reverse complement strand
ATATCTGATTCAGACTCTGTAACGAAAATGAAATCATGTTAAATTAACTGTAAAAAATAAGTTGATTTAATTAAGCACAGAAAGACTTAATAGATATAATAAAATGTTAAAAAGTCAAATGATGTGCAGTTACATTTCAGTTAACACTGCTCAACAAATGTACTAAATTTATTCCTTTCAATAATGATGTGTTTTGAACATTTAATTAGATAAATAATGTCTAATCACTTCAGCAAATCTGAACTGGAAGAATCCTTGTCATCAGAGGTGACTCAAGCTCATTACATCTACCTTTGAAGGGAAGGTAAAGCAGGCAAACCAGCTCTTTTCAAGGAGATGAGCAGAAACTACGGTAAAGTCTGCCTTTGGAGCCTCATTAAAATTCAGGGTTTGCTAAACAAACTAGTATTTACAGTAAGATGAGTGTTCTTCGGAATAGACTTCTGCTTGTTTGTCTTTTTTTTTTTTTTTTAAGCATCAGAAACTATAAGCAGCTGATAAGAAAAGGTATTCAGTGTTAGATGTCCTATAATTCATCATAATACTGTTTCCTTTAATAACTACTTTGCTCAAGTGATTGGCATGATTACAAGAAAATTACTTCAAATTATTCATCTCTTATCTTTCCTCAAAGATGTCCTAAGTTGGATGATAGTTAGCATAATGGGGCCCTATTAATTACTAATGTGGAAAGTCCTTCACAATTTGGATAGAGTTTGTAGCCCAAATAAAGAAAATAGAGCCAAGTGCAACCTTACATCATCGTCTCCTCAAGATGGTGCCACCCACTGTCTATTAAATGGAATGTCAAGGACATTTATTTCTTCATTTGGCATTTGCTACGATGAACCCAGCCTGCATACGAAAAGCAGACTCACCATTAACATCTAGAGATGCAGACACACACCTATGCCTGTGCACACATACACACACACACATGCACACACTAGAGCACACTAGTGCATGGCACAGAAGTATCCATGCACTCTGAAACACAGAAGATGATTAACATAAAATTACCATTTCAAGCTTATGGTGTTGATTCATCCACATCTTTCTGGGGAAAAAAAAAATTCTTGGTACAGAATCTTTCCATTTATGATATTGCCTCAAATGATTTGTTTTGGGAAATTTACCTATAAATCTATTTAGTTCATTCCAAGCCATAACATAGTACGAAATTCTGTTAAACCCTGAGACTATTTTGAATATATATAGAGATCATTGTTAAAAATATCTTCCATTTCTTCCCTTACTTTGAGAGTGGCTGCATAAATAGGACCCAAGCTAAACATACAAACTCAGAATTTTCATTCATATTCTAAATAGTCAACCTGTTTTAAGTTACATTTCTATCGACATGATGCTTTGTGGAATATTTCTCTTGTAGCATTGCTTATTTTCTATTTTCAAGATCTTTTTTTTTTTTCTCTGATTATATGAGTTTTGTAAACCAATGCTGAGAATGCAGGCTCATGTGAGGTCAAGCCTAGCAAAGTCAGCAATGGAAATTCAAAGGTTATTTTTGTACTTAAATAACAACACTGGCTATTTGGGACTAATTTTATCTGCCTTAAAAGTTTTCACCTTTTTACTGTGTACTTAAACATGCAAAGTTGCATTTGTTTTATATATATATGTATATATATATATACATATATATATATATATATATATACACACATATACATGCAAGTATAGTTCAACATAAAAATCAAGAAATCATGATCAATATCCATGGAAAACTAGAAAGAAAAATTAATATCACTGGTCCTATTTACTGGATGTAAATGTTTTACTAAAAACCTCACTTCTCTGGGTTTGGTTTCACCTGCAGCTGTAGTTAGATGTCTGTCCATATTCAAACCCTGTGCACAGCTAGGGGGCCAGGACATTCCACTGCGATCCCTGACCCTTCCCTACTAGGGAACAGAGGAGGAGACCACAGGGGGATAGCATTTGGCCTAAGGTCAGACTTGTTTTGTGTCAAAGGCCTTCCTCTTTCATCCTGTGTTCCTCTTCACTGAGCTTGCGGCTTTATATAGACTTTTATTTCTGAGCACAACTCCTTGATTTTTGCCTGCATCGGCTTTGTAGCCATCACTGGGGTTTTAACCCTGGGGGCCACTTCTTGGGGTCTCCTCCAGGAGTCTTTTCTTGCAGCAGGGTTGCCCTTATTTTGGCCTGGACGTGGAAAATTGTGGAATGGAAAGTGTACTCCAGGGTATACATCATGATCAAACATACCATACGGCAAAACGTTTGGAAAACTAATGTGAGATGCAAACGTAACCTTAACCTCCTGTTATGATGGTTTGTTCAGATTTCCATTGCTTAGGTAACATATTTCTAAGAGTCAAGGGTGAGCCCCCTCAAAATTTTAAGTTCTTAATTGAATGTGAAACGCATAAAAGGGAAATATTCATACTTTATTATTTCTTGATTGTGTTGGTGATGAAGACCACAAAACCTACATACAAGTAAAAATATTTTATCTCCCAACAAGCGAAATGCATCCTACAATATAATTTTAATATTGTAAAGAAGGTGTTTTTTTTTCATTCTACTCATCATTTTCCTGCGTATTTGTCCAGCTGTGTGGTTATACTATAGGATTTGCACAGTAAAACTTGGAATTTTATGCTTACTTGCAAGCAATTTGAGACTTCTATTTAAAATTCAGGAAAGTAGTCTTGTTTGGGTTGCCTTTTCATGTGTAAGTTGCATAGTCTGGAACTTGGCCCTTCTCTGGAATAAATTAAGTTTCCAAAGTCCACGGGAGCCTGGGCTTAGTCATGAGTGGCCCCATGTAAATGGTCTCATCACTCCCTACCTCCATCTCTCCATTTACAAATGGTTGTCTCTGACCCATCTTTCTTAGCAAAACTGTTTTTAAAAACTCACACTTATGAAAGAGGAATGTGCCTTGGAAAAAAGACAGTATGTATTGCTAAAGCTTGCTATTTTAGAACATAAGAATCTGGAAAAAAATATAGAAGGAAAGAAGGAACTGGATTTTATCTATTCTTTGAATGGGCTGATTTAAACTTCTTAGAGCTTCTGACATGTCCTCCGTGAATTGAAAGAAAGAAGGAAAGAAAGAGAGAGAGAGAGGAAGGGAGAGAGGAAGGGAGGGAGGAAGGGAGGGGAAGAAAGAAAACATATAGAGCTTGAATTGGACATGATATGGACATGATAGGATTTATAGGAGCAGAATACTGGGCTGACAGTCAGAAGCCCAAACCTTTTGCTCTGATACCACACAGTTGGCGTTGCCCGTGGAAAGTCACTGCCCTTCAGGGAAGCCCAATTCCTGCTCCAGGAAGGATATTCATGGTGTCTGAGCTTGAATGAGAAGCAAAACCTAAGGTAACAAAGAGGCATGGACGATGGACTTTTTTTTCCCAAAATTCAGTTGTTTAAAATATTATTATTCTTATCGCACAAGCTTTCCCAAGCAAGACCACGGTAAGAATATTTGTGCTGCCCAAATCAAGAATATGGAATGTTGAATAAACACAGAAGAGCTATGATTCTTACAGACTCTACCAAGAGCACTTTGAAATATCCACTTCAAGTTTGTGGCACGAAGAGGACAATGCTAAGAAAGGCAGAATTTCTCCTCGGAACCTCTTCCAGCCACCTCACCTGGAAAACTTCGGACCATGGCTACAACCTAAAGCCATGATTCTACCAGTATCTATCTAGGTATCCAGGGAGACACTGAGCTTCTGCAAAACAAGAATTCAGGGCACATTCCTCCTGGTGGGGATCCCACAGTAAGACTGTCATCTGCCAATGACACCACTAGTGTGGTAACAGGGATGCATAAAAGACATGGAAACATTTTCAATTATTAAGCCCAAAGGGGTTATATATTGGTGAAAATTTTTATCTCAATGTTCTTTCTTCAACTGTGAAAACAAGTTTCCTCAAGTCCTCCCTAGGAAACTAATAGCACTCTCAAGCTTTAGAAGGAGTCCATTCGTTTCATTTCCAACAATTAAAAAAAAAACTTATGTAGATCAAATATTATACTGATATAAAAATTTAATGGGGGGGAGGGAAGCTGGGACAAAGTGAGACAGTAGCATTGACATATATACACAACCAAATGTAAAATAGATAGCTAATGGGAAGCAGCTGCATAGCACAGGGAGCTCAGCTAGGTGCTTTGTGACCACCTAGAGGGGTGGAATAAGGAGGGTGGGAGGGAGTTGCAAGAGGGAGGAGTTATGGGGATATATGTATATGTATAGCTGATTCACTTCATTATACAGCAGAAACTAACACACCATTGTAAAGCAATTATACTCCAAAAAAGATGTAAAAAATATTTAAATCTGTGCATTTTACTATCAAACTTATGTCTTCCATTAATTTATTAATTAACTCATTTGGAGAGCCATCTTTTTTAAGATTGATGTATAGTTGATTTACAACATTGTGTTAGTTTCAGGTGTACAGAAAAGTGATTCAGTTATACATATATATATATAAATTTATATTTATAAATATATTTTATATATTTATATGTATATATATTTATATATTCTTTTCCCTTATAGGTTATTATAAAATATTGAGTATAGTTCCCTGTGCTATACGGTAAGACCTTGTTGTTTATCTATTTTATATATAGTAGTGTGTATATGTTAATCCCAAACTCCTAATTTATCCCTTCTCCCCTGCCCTTTCCCCTTTGGCAACCATAAGTTTTTTTTCTATGTCTGTGGGTCTATTTTTGTTTTGCAAATAAGTTCATTTGTATAATTTTTTATATTCTGCATATACACAATATCTGGATTACCATCTTATAAGTGGTAAACAAGTAATAGGATTTCCACATATTCAAAACACACATGATGACTGAGGTTCCACCTAACATTGGTAGTAAGCTGATGTTATAGAATTTATATCTGCAACACACTCAGGTGTCTGATTTAAACAGTATTATCTAAAATCAGCCAAAATGATAGATCCAGTTTAAACAAATTTTTATCTGTGTGTTTGGCCAATTAAATACAGAGATCTGAAAATTTTAGGGGAGCTGGTTACATAAGGTCCATAAACCAAGCAGGCTCATTTTCATTCTTTCACTCAACAAACATACACTGAACATCTATAATTAATAGCCTCTTGTATTTTTTTGAGACTAGAAGTGGCACTTTTGAGTTTTCCTATTTTCCTGTTGCTCATGGCTTGTGAGATGGACTTTAACAAGCCTTTACAATATAATGCAATAAGAGTCAAAAATAGAGGTATATTTCTGTTGCTATGAGAACAGAGAGAAGGGTTCTGAGCTTTGAGGTCAGAAAAGACAGTCTCCTGGTAGGCAAGGTGAAAAGGACACTTAGGGCTGAAGTCAAGTACAGAAAGGTTGGCCATCAAAGGGAGAAACAGCTGGGTATCTTAGACCTAGGAAAGCCACCCCAGAGTCCAGGATGTCTGTTTGTAAATCATGATCCTGGTTAGGAAATTGGCATCCAAAAGCCTGGGCCCGGTGAAAGATCTGGCTTCAAAGAATTAACTCAAGAAGGTCCAGGCAAGAAGGAGATAAAATCTGGGTAATAAAACAGGACTGTGGATGCCGAGGCACTGACAGGGAGCATGCAGCTTGATAATAACGTACTGGAGAACTTCCTGGGCCATTCCATCCTCTCAGAAGCTCTCCTCCTGGAAGCCCTGCCTGAACGTGTTCGATGGAGATTGTCTACCTAGGGAACCCCCTCTTCTAGAGCAGTGGCAGGAACCTAGCCCAGAGCAATGCTGCTGCTGAAGTGGGTCTTACTTCAACACAAATGTAACCCCAGGAACTGAGTGCTTGCTGGTATCTCCTTCCCAACCCCACTGCAAGTGACATTATTGCCCAAAGACAACCCCTCACAGTCAGACCTAAGTTCCTGAAGCCTCCCTGGTATTAAAATTTGGTTACTCACCCATCCACATCACTATAGATGGATCTACATCCTTTGGGGGCCCATCAAATCTGCTTCCTGTCCTCTCCCTAAAAGTTCATATAGGAAATAAGGAAGAAAGATTCCCTGAAGATCAAGAGACTTGGGGATTATGTAAGAAGCATACAGGCAAATGGGGGAGGCAGGTGCAGAAGACTGGGGTGGAGAAAGATGACAGTGATTGTTACTTCCAGACAGTGATGGTTGTGGGAAAAACTCTGGCCCCTAAGATGCTATTCTGGGTAAAAATCTGAAAAAATCAGGCAAACATCTGATAAGGCCAAGTAGAGCACACTGCTCTGTGTTGAACTTGGCTAAGGTCCTTTATGACCCAATTTAGCAAGTGCTGCTGGCAGGCTTTGTCTGCATAAGGGTGATACTTCCTTTCTTCCTACACCACCTACTGTCTTAAGAGTGTCAAAAGATTGGGAATAGGACAGAAAAGACATTTTTGACAGCATAATGATTTTAAGGTAATAATACAGCACAAAAGAGAACAGGTAAAGCAGATAATAAGATGGATTTTCCAAGGAGCTATGCTTTCTTTTCCTTTAGGTAATTTGGCGGCATCAAGACTATGGTTTTTCCCATACAAGTCACAGAGGTAGGTGCCAGCCCCATGTCCCTGCATATCCAATGCAGAGTAAGTCTCTTGTGCTATTGATAATTATCTTCAGCTGGTGATGGAACCAAGTCACATCATCAGAAAGGCATGCTACATGTGAAGACTATAAAAAATGAGTTCAGTTATCCTGCCAATTCCTTGAAATTATAAGACATTTCCAAATATTCACCATTTTTAAAGAACAATACTTGAGTATTGTTCTTTAAAACAATTAAATGGCTGAGTATAGAAATACCTGAGTTTTAACAGCAGCTATTAATTAAAACGTACAAGTTCAAAAGGAAGAAACTTCCAGTTATATAATAAATAAGTTCTAAGGGGGTTGATGTCCAGCATGCAGACTGTTTTAACAATACTGTTTCGTATATTTGAAAGTTGCTAAGAGAATAGCAGTAAAATTCTCATCACAAAGGAAAAAAAAAATGTAACTGTGTGTGGAGAAGGACATTCACTACACTTATTGTGGTGATCATTTCACAATATATTCACATATCAAATCATTATGTGGTGTACCTTAAACTTATACAATGTTATGTCAATTGCATCTCAATAGAACTGGAAAAAATTAGCTATTAAAAAAAAACAAGTGGAGAAAAAAGGCTAATGAATTACTGTAGTACATTATGGACTTACAAAATGTTTTGGAATAAAATATTTTTCTTCCTGTTCAAATTCAACCCTTTACTCTAAAAACGGTCACCTCTGTGGAGGGTGTGTGTGTGTGTGTGTGTGTGTGTGTGTGTGTGTTTGTATGTTGGGGAGGAAGAGATAGTAGGAAAAAACAGGAAAATACTTGATTCTTTTTATTTTGCTCTATCTGCCCTTGTTACATTAATGAAAACAATTTAGTGTGTATGTTACCTAGCAGAAGTCAAGGTCATAGCGAATATTGGGTTAAATAGAAAACGTGCACCTAAAAAGACACAGATTCTGAATGTTGAAAGGACCTGCTTGGTTTTCAGTTATCTTTGTTTCTGTGTCTTGGTCATTCCAAATGGTTAACTTTGGTATGATCTTGAAGAAGAATAAACTTAATTTTAATCTTGTTAGTCTAGTAGAGTCTGGTATCTTTCCAGGCCCATAATAGGATAGATTGAGCAATGAGTTTCCTAGTCAGAAGAACTTTGGGGGGGCTCGGAAATGCTCTGATGTCACCTTTTGCCTATCACACCTGTCCAATGACAGCAATGAGGGCAACGGACTTGGAGACCCCTAGGAGGAGAAACGTCTGGAGATCTTCTCCCAACTTCCATACCTGCAATTTATTATGGAGGTGCATGTTTGCGGGTGGATCAAGATGGCTTTAAGAATTTGCAGCGGAGTCAGAAATACAACGTTCCTCAAGACATCATCCTAAATTCGAAGAACTACATAATGGACACAAAGGCAAGTGTTTGATAAATCTTACTCCACTCTTCTCTTCCTTGCTTCCCATTTAGTTTCTCACAATGCCTTAGAATTAGCAAAAAGCATGTCCATCTGTGTCGCCTCTCCTTTCTAGACCACCCTTGCATTGCGGGCTGCATCTGACCGGCCATAGGTATGCTACACTGTTCATGTTACCCCCAACTCAATTTCAGAGTCTTGCATAATGCTTTTTCATACTTTGTTCAATTACCCTTCCCTAACCCCAATACCGACCAAGTTTCAGTGCAGGGCTGTGTGTGCAGAGCTCACAACCGAGGCTTGCAGCTGGGGGGCAGGTAGGGCTTGCAATTCAGCCCTACTCCGCTCTCCAGGCTGTAGGCTCTGGTTCTGGAGGAAGGGCTGCCTCTTACTAATTCACATGGAGGCTCCATATAGGCCTATGGTGGATCCAACTTAAATTAACATGGTGCTCTGCAACCATACTTTTCAAAGTCCAGCCGAGGACCATTTTGAGGTATGAAAATTTTCTATCTATGGAATAGAAAGTATCAGACTGCTTCCACATAGTAAAACTGTATTGTTTTGGGGAAACATTTGTATCAGCTATGATTACACAGCTGTAATTCTGATTTACTAGATACAATGTATTTCTGTCTTGAGGTCATGGTCCAAAACATTTGAAAGCCATGGTGTATATCATCACAGTAATTGACAGATTAATAATAATGAATGATGATGCTAATATATCAACATAGTACGTTCCAGGATATTTAAAATTATGCACACGTTATTGTACTTGACTCTCAGGATCTTGAGAATTTGGTTGGGATTATTGCCCTTTCTCAATAGGCAGTTGAGGAAACAGAGTCTCAGATGGGAACAAGGGTTTGCTGCTAAGTTGTTTTACCAGATAGATCTAGGACCCAGATAGATAAGAAAGGCAGGTGGAATTGTATCTTGTAAAATTCAGTGGTTCATATGTGAGTAGCCATGGATTATTTTGAAAGTTTTACTGAACGTCAAGTTAATTGTCGATCAGATGGTTTTCTAAGAGGAGGTGAGGCCGCATGGCAGTGGGATGCTGCAGGTGACACTATTCAGAGATATATTCAGGGCCAGTGAAGGTGGTTAGATCCACCTGCTTAGACACCTGAAATAGGAGCCTGGTGGTACCCAGAAGCCAAGGGGTTAGGAATGGGCCAGGAGATGATTTGGAGAGGAAAGGTCTACCTAGAAGGAAAGGGATTAGGCCAGAGAGGAAAAAATTAAATTAAAAATCAAATAAATAATATAATAAAATAAAATACAACAGAACTTCTTTCCTTACATTGTTCTTGTCTTATCCTAGCATCAAAGATACAGTCTCAGAAAATATAGCAATGGCTGCTATACACAGTTCTTTCCCAGTTTTCTGTGGATTATAAATCAAAACCTTGAGTTTCTGGATTTTCTGCATCCACACACTACCTTGTGCTGTGTTCTGAGGCTGTTTCCTAAATGGTGCAGTCATGACCTCAAGAGTGAAGGCAGACCCCAGATCATGCCTGAGCTCTGTACCTAACCTTGAACTGCAAGAAGAGAAGTTTTAGGTTAGGCTAGTTCTTGCCTATGTTTAATGGAATCACAGCTAGATCATGGAACACTAGAAAGGACCTTAAGGGTAACACAGCACACTCTCCTTGTTTTACAGAGGAGGAAGCTGAGGACAAGTCAGGGTCCCTCCTTGGCCTGGCTTTCTCTCTAACACCTTCCTGGACTCCTGGATAAAAGGTAAAAATCTACAGCCTCTCTCAGAGCTGAGCACCGTCTGAAAGGTAGCCTGTGGAACACTCAGTGATGCTTCAAAGTAAGTCAGAATGTGGCTCCAGAGCTGACTTGCCCTCAGCGAGCCCATGCAGGTCAAGCATCGCACACCTGCCACCTCTAGGGTGCTCGTCTCCAAGGTCAGAGACGGGAGGAGGTGCCATGAAGGGGAATGTGCCCCTGCGGACACACCAACCACAGCCCAAACCCAGGAACTGAAGGATGCCAGGGAAGCCATAGTTTATATTTTTGAAAGTTACAACGTAAAATAGAAGATTAAAAATAAACAAACCCACGATTCTGAGACAGAATTCTATTTCAACTCAGCTAAAAATCACTTTGTCAACTTTTTAAAAAGGGTTCCAGATTATCACCTACTATATCTTCATTGTTATTTCCCAACAATATGTTACAACTAGGTTACAAGTTTTTTTTTTTTTTTTTTAATGATTTGACCATAGTTCTCTATTATGTTATCATAGGATTAATTTCTTTTTCAGATTAGGGAAACTTTCAGTGACTTCATTAAAATATTAATTTTTGCTGTTGAAAATATTTATTTTTCTCTCTTCTCCACGCTCTTTAAGAACAGTGAATTTAAGAATAATTAAGAGAAGAAGAAATAATTAAGTGAAAAAATTACAAGGCAAACACTGGCCATCAAATGCCCATCTTACAAAGCACTGAAGCTTCCTCCTGCCGGTTTTTCGATGAGAACTGAGGAGGCCTGTGTCCCAGCTCCGTTAGCTCTTGAACACTGATGAGCGTACTTTCTGATATTGCCTTACTCAAATTAGGGTCACTTTTTATTTAACATTCCAGCATCAAATGCATCCTGGCCTCGAGAGACCCAAAACTCATTTTTAAAAATTAATAAACCATCAGTGAAACAGATACTGCTTTTATTTTAAAAAATATAAGTTTTCTATTATGTCTCCTATAATGATACCTCGGTCCCCCCGACCCGCTCCCCCTCGTTGGAAATAAAAGCCCGGGGCCCACCCGTCATGGTGCTGAGCAGGCTGGGGGATGCGGGATGCAGCCTGGAGCCTTCACCAAGGATGATAAGCCTGCATGAATTTTACGAGTCTCAGTATCAAGGTTGCCCTCGCCCAGGGGATTTAAGAATAAGGGGGGGAGAAAAGAGAAGGCAGATGTATGAATAACTGGCATTGTAAATCTTCACCGTGGCAACCCACTGCTAGAAAAAGTCTGTGATGGGTTCATGACTTGGGAAGAAAGCGACGCAGCAGAATGTGAATGGATTTTCTTCAGCTACTTAATACACTGCTTAGAGCAGCTTAAGGGGGTGCCTGTGAGGGTGTGTGCATGTGTGTGCGTGCGTGTGTCTGTGTGTGAAGGAGAGAGGAAGCGTGTGTAAGAGGAGGCGCTCTCCGGAAATTCGTTAGAAGGAATCACTAGTGTCATACAGCTCGCCAGCTTTGGGGGCAAGAAGAGGACCGTTTAGCCTCGGAATATAAATGACTGGATTTGGCTTGGGGGAGGGAAAAAAAAAAAAAGGCCATGGGGGAGGGGCGCGGGACGATGAAGCAAGTCACAGTGATCACATTTGACCCTCTGCAACCCAGCGCAAGGTCACGGAGAAAGTCACGGTGTTGCTGGTGAGGGTGGTTGATAGGAGAAAACGGCTCATGATAAATCGCTTCCCATCTTGCAAAACCTGGCGGTTAATGAGAATAAGATGCGTTTGTGTGGTCTCTGTGAACACCTGATCTTTTCCCTCTCTCTGCCTCTCCCTGCACACACACACACACACACAAGCACACACGCACGCACATGCAGGGCCTGCTGATGTATGAAAGCAGAGCCCTGGCTCTAATTGTGCAATTATAAAACGGAAATGATGCAGGTTTGGCAACACAGGGAAAGAAGGCAGCTCCATAACATTGTTTAATAACAAGCAAATAAAGCTCAGAGGGGAAAGAGGTGACTATTTCTGCTTTAGAGTCATTAAGGAGCCTGAAACATATTGTAAAAGAGTGATATTTAATTATGGGCCGGACTGATAACAGAGAGCAGGGCCTCACTGGGAGAAAGAGACCCTGTGCTCCTAGGAGCTCAGAGCTCCAAACATCAATTACCATGATTATCTACCCGGTGCTTACAAACTGCACCCGCTCCATGTTCCATCAGCGACCCGTAAACAGGCATTGCGTAGGCAAATTTATGGGCACAAGCAGCCAGGGCCAGGTGGGAAAGCCAGCCTCCCATTGGTGGTTTCCCAGCAAAGGAGGAAAGAAGCAGAGGAAAGAAAACTCTGTCTTCTGCACTGCTGACAGAACAATTTGTTACAGAGCGTTTGCAGAAGACGGCATTTGTTGCCCTGCTGCTTGCTTTTTTTTTTTTTTTTCTCTTTCCTCTGTTGTCTGTCTGAATGAGAAACGGATGCATATTCACCAAGTCCTGGTTACAGGGGACCACGTGTGGCATGGTCCCATCAAACCTTTTGGTACTATAGAGACCATGGGTCCAGACCACCAGGAATTAGGAGTGAAAGGCTGGTTTCTCCCTTTACCCTCAGCTTAGGGGTGTGGGGAGGATGACGTTGCTTGCTTGACATTAGAATTTGCTCGAGTTACAAGTGCGCAGAGGCGGCGAGTGTCTCACTTTGTATACCTTGGGAAGCGTCTTTCCGTTGTGTTGTGCTCAAGCTCCTTTGTAACCACTTTGAATAAGATTGTCCTTGAACAGTGTATGCTGAACAGTAGACACCGGCTGATTGGACAGAGGGATGGTGACTCCTAAGTGGTGAGTAGGGCAAGTCCTGCCTGGTGGTGCTCTACCCACCATCTGCCTCTGGAGCCGGAATTTCTTGTGCCTTGCAAATTGGTAAAGGACTGGGGAGCACGACCAACTGTGAATGTTCTTGTTAGCCCCATCCTGAAGAACAAAGGAAATTTGGGCTACTTTTTTTTTTTTTTTTTTTTTTATTCGTTACGCGGGCCTCTCACTGTTGTGGCCTCTCCCGTTGCGGAGGACAGGCTCCGGACGCGCAGGCTCAGCGGCCATGGCTCACGGGCCCAGCCGCTCCGCGGCATGTGGGATCTTCCCAGACCGGGGCACGAACCCGTGTCCCCTGCATCGGCAGGCGGACTCTCAACCACTGCGCCACCAGGGAAGCCCCTGGGCTACTTTTTAATTCTGCCCTATCAGCTCATCAACACTTGGTTTGCATTAAAATGTAAGAACATTACACTCCACACTCTGCTAATAATCAGAAAGTACTGCTTTGAAGTTTCCCTATTTCTCAGCTACTACCCATGACAGATGTTTGCCAGAGAAAAACTCAGGGGACATTTTCTTGCAAGCATTTTGGCTGAGAACGGTAACTGTCGTGCCACTTAATATTTCAGCCATCTCTGGAGTAAGCAGGACATAGCAGGGACTTATTTATCTCACATCTTGCTCCTTGCTAGCTGCGCCTCCCCTCTCCCCACCTCCCGTCACCCCTCACTATGTGCATGACCTCTGAAGTCACACATTAATTTCACTTCCGTATTTCCATAGCATCAATTAATAAAAACTGACTACGTTTCCAACAAATGCACATGTCCTGATAAATGAGGGTCCTGACTTAATTGCTCTGTAAATTAAGAGCTCACAATAGATAGTGTAGGTGGTGACAATAGGGAAGAGTTTTAATATTTAAAAACTCATTAAATTGGTGTACTTTGTGAATAATTAAAGTCACAAGACCACTTTAAGCAGCTAATTTCAGTTTCACTCTTCAATGTTATATCACCGGTGAGGACAATTCACATGCTCCAAAAAAGTCAGGCAATTTTTGCAATTACTAAATTGGGTTACTTTTTGTCCAAATTGGTAATGGACTCTGGTTTATTCCTATCCTCCTCTCCCTCCCCCCTCTCCCCTCCCCCTCTCCCTTCCCTCCCCCTCTCCCCTTCCCCTCCCCCTCTCCCCTCCCCTCTCCCCTCCCCCTCTCCCCTCCCCCTCTCCCTCCCCCCCTCTCCCCTCCTCCTCTTCTTCTAATTCCAGTGACAATGACTGCATTAAAACACTGTGGACTGAGGATTTTAAGGTCAAGTTATCTGTTTACCCACAGAGACAGGTCGAAATGCAAAAATCACGTAGTTGGTTTTACTTTTTCACTTTTACCTGGACTGAACCTTTTTGTTTCCATTCGATTACTTTCATTTGACGTATGTCCAAATGTTTAGGCCTAAATATTTTTCAGGGACAAAGTCCTGTTGTTTTTGTTTATGAATTACAGCTGGGGAAAGATCTCAACGCTTAAGTATGGGTCATGATGACAAGTCTTGGAGGAGCCTGGGCAGACCACAAATCCTAATGATTATGGAAGGGAAACCCTAGAAAGAGCTCACATCTAAACTCTTGAATCACCACTAAATACACAGAGTGGAGATTTTTTCCCCTTTAAATCAGAAGTTTGACTTTTAAAGTGATGATTGCCCTAAGAATGATATATGATTCCCCAGGCTGGTGTTAACAGTTGGAAAGCAGTCTAGTGCTACATCGGCTAGGGCTCTGTGTCACCCTCACACCTTTCCCGTTCCTTACTTTTCTGGTGCATGTGTCAACGTTAGTACTGTCATCGATATTTAGTCAATGATTAAGCTGACCCTCATGTTCTGCTCAATTTTCCGAGTTCCCTGAACATTTGTAAGCGTGAACTCTCTGGAGGAGGCAAACACAAGGAACCCTGTCTGGCATCTGTTCGGGGAGGGGCAGGCATTTTAATCTTGAAATGAGTGCTCTTCCGGTTATTGTCTCTGAAAACAAATAGATGAATGTGGTAGCAATCCAAAGTCTGTGTGTCTGTGCTCTTCTAAGAGAAGCAACTGTAAACCTGCAGTGACAATAGGCAAGGAAAGCACGCACAGGATCCAAAAGGTACACGGTAAACCATTTTTTATGCCATAGATTCCTTAACTCAACCCTGCTTGCTGTCCCTCTGTCTTAGACGAGGGGCTATCATCCTAGAGTTCTCGACTCTAAGAAGACTATTATATTAAAATGCTCTCACTGTGAATCCCGCGGGATTGGAAAAAGCTAGGCTGCGAATGGGATTTTTCACCGTGTGAATTGCCAGTCCCCAAAGATGGTGAAATCCTGTGGCACCGGTTCGACAGGATGTGACTTTGTGACGGGGAATGTCACCCCTAAATATTATTTTTACCTTTGGTAAGAATTTTATAAGATTCTTACCAAAGAACACAGCACACTCAAAAATACTTCTCTAAGGGCGACAAAAATGGAAATGAAATCCCTCTGGGTGCCATACCATCGTGCATTTATCAATTTGTTCTAATATCGTTTTTATTTTATTTGGCCTGGAAAATACACAAAGACTTTCAATTGCTAGTCCTTCAAAGTCATTCATCTGCTACAAGCAATAGTGTAGCCAATGCTATCCTGGCCATCGGAGAGGAAAAGATCAGAAAAAGGAGTAAAATCGTAAAGGATGGATGCCAGAAAAAATGCAGGGAAGGGAAGAATGGGAGATCAAAGTATCCTTTCTCTTTTTAGCTTCCGTTTTGGATATGAGTGGATGAGAAGGGAAAAGAAACTAATAGGGAGGGAGAAACACATGGTGGAGAAGACCCAAAGACCACGGTGCCCACAGCCACGTACCCTCCCCAACATAAATGTCTCTTCACATATTAAAGGACAGAGAAACCACAGAACTGCCCATATTAAATGGTTACTTTGTTACAAAGCATTCACTAAAAAGAAAATTGGTTAAATCTGACCACATCATAGTTTGCCTTTTTCAGAAACCTACTTTCAGAAATTCATTGATGTCCCCGTTTTACAACTAATATAATGGGCATGTAGAAATGCGTCTCCATCCACCAGGGGGCAGAAAGGAACCCTTTGATTGGCCAGAGGTCTTTGGACTTCAACTTTGATTTTTGAATAGTTATAATTTGCATAGCCTTTTCACTGTCAGATATCACTCACTAAGGACGGATCCACAGAGACATCGCTAAGAAACGCCATACTTCAGTGTTAAGCTCTGAACTTCATTCTGTGTATAAAGTTTCTTCCTTTACACTAAAGAGATTGATCAAGGTGCTGGGTGCTGCATTGGGTGGTCTTCATCTTTCTGTGGATTCGTCTTTTGAGGCACAAGATATATTTCCTCTCTGTGTCTTTTTCAAGAATGCGAAAACATTAATAATTTTAATGCCTACCACTTTATACAGCATTTTTCACTGAAGCTGTTCTCTAAAAACGTCAAATTCTTTGTCCTTCTGTCCTCTTCAGAGGGTTTTGCTCTATTCGTTGGTGATGGATCCTTTCTTGTAGTTTTGGTTGGGATATAAACAGCTTCTCGGAAAGAAGGGACATACCCCATGTACTGGTGGGCTGTCAGGTCATCTTGTGCTGGTCTGACTCTGTCCAGTATGAGTTGCTGATCATGGCTTATTTCAATGGCAGAATCAAAGAAAGAGTAGCCATTTCAGGAGAAAGGCTAAATGTTGGAAATAATTAAAATAACTACAATTGATATACACTCCGGGGAGCCATACAATGTGGTTTTCTCTGCTGGTGCCAAATGTGTATCTGAACTGAAATATAATCCTTCAGCCTCTGAACAAGGAAAAGAAAAAAAAAAATCCGACTCAGGAATGGTCATTGCAGTTGCCTGTTCACCACATTTGTGAACAGTGTACATCTGTTGACCAGCCCTAAATTCTACTTAACATAAGAAATCTGATGAGAGATCACAGTCTGAATTAATAGATGTGAAATGGTTTGAGTTTAATTAGCACATCTTTATGATTCCATGTTGAGGATTTGGCATTTAAAGAGAACTAGAGCAACATTCAGTAGCACAAACACTATAGTACAGAAAGATTTAAAAATTAATCATAATAAAAAACACAAAGCCTATTGAATGCCACTAGAAGCCAAACCACGTGGAGGTAGCCAGTCAAAAAAATACAGCCCTTGGAATTTACCGCCATGTCTGCCCATACCGCCATGTCTCTACTGCCAAATCACATATGACATCACTGTGATCTTTGCAGAAGAAATAAAATAATAAAGCAAATCCAGGTGATTTCAGAACCATCCTTATTTCCTTCAAAAACAAGCTTTAAAACATATTCTTTAGAATGCTGGTGATATTTTCTGGCAGGGATGGGTTTCTCTGGCCCCAAACTTTAACGCTCTGGAAACGGACCCCATGTGCTTGCACTCAGATTCCCTTTGTGATCCACTGTCTGTCCCTTGGAGGCTCCAGTGACAAGGCTATTCCTTAATGACTCTCTGGGATATGCATGGCATCGATTAGAGACACACTATATGCCTTTAACGTGGTGTTCAAGTGGTAAAATCCATAATAAATAAATCCTCCAATAACATATCCATAAGTAAGATGGCCAATAGCTCAATCTTTCCTAAAATTATGTACTCACATACTCAATAAAAGTTTACTTCATTCAGGGCTTTTTCTATCTATCATCATTAATCTCACCTCTATTTTTTCAATATTCTATAATAACTTCGTGAATGTATTTCTATGCTGTTATATCTCTTAAATCTATCCAGCTTTAAGATTTTGATTATGAGTAATTTTGTGTGTGTGTGTGTGTGTGTGTGTGTGTGTGTGTGTTTCCAAATAACAAAGAGGAGTTTCCAAGAGCTCCTGTTTTGTAGATGGAAAGACGTTACCAATTGGACATCAGTAGTCCATTTGCTTTGAGTTGTTTTTCCAGATGGATTTATACTGATTTGTTCATTTGTCTCTTACCTGGTCCTACCTCTCTTCCCCTCCACTATTTTTTCCCAACAATAATAAATATGTATTGCGTTGTCATTAGGCTTTGGAAAAGTCTGAAACTTACAGACCTAGTTTGATAAAAGTGTTCATGTCTTGGGCCTCCACTGCCCAGTTCTCTATTCAAGGATCAAGCCAACCACAGGCGCCAAATGTGTCTGGTACCCTCCAAAAGTCTTTTAATTTCATTTGGATCCCTATTAGATACTGCAGAATTATAAAACTTCATATTTTTAAAAGTTATCTATGTGGTCAAAAATCTATCCGTGGAATTTTTAAAGGTAGTTTCTCGGTCTGGAGGAACAGAACAGGCATGTCAAACCAATTATACGTACAGCTGTCTAATTGCTTGCACATTTTAGCCCACTAGGAACTGTCACTGAAAGAGACAGAAGTAAACCTGGCCTTCGGTGTTCTGTGACTACCATGAACTCATAGCTGATGAGGACAGACCTCTTCAGTCTTACAGTTCCAGAGGCATTTGTATCTACTTTAGGGGTAATGCTGGATTCTTGGTGTTGAAATTTAAGTAGCTGAATATTACCAGAATGAAACAAGATTGAAAAACCTCAGAAAAGGAAATTTTTCTTTTATCTAAATAGAAATCCTGCTTGAGCTCCAGGAATGTAGATCAAGTCCATTATAATGTAACCAAAAGTGATGTCCTGATGAAAGTCAGAAATTTACAAATCCTATTCAGAGATGGATTTTTACAATGCATCTGGAATCCTTGACATGAAGGAAAGTCCAGGAACCATTTTAAGCTCTGGATAAGTGATAAATAATGCAAAATTCCATTTTAAGGAGGAAGTCTGATCAGCACAAGCTCCCAGTATATGAATGACTTAACTATCTATAATTCAGATAGTAGCAAATGTAATGCTATAGAAGCAACTAGGTGTCGTTATGATAAGTTCTTTGCAAGTGTTCAGCAGCCTAGGGTATTTTTCTAAATCTAGAATTCAGATTACAGTGGAATCTAGGAATTCTTTTTCAGAATATCACCCATGACCACATTTTGCTTTTTCTGAAATTATGGTGTGTCCAGTGGTCTCGCTCAGCTATCCTTCTCCACTGATCACATACCCTTAACCAAAGGACCACACTTGAAATAACGACTAACAGATTCAGGGCTTATTAAAATCCTAAACTATCCATCATTTATCTTTTGTGTCTTCACTATTCATCTTTTGGGTCTACCATATCTTCCTTTGACAGAAATTTCTGAAGGAAACAGTTTGCAGATTATCATCTGTAATTAACTTAAATTCAAGGATTTGAGTACTCTCCTTTAATTTCTTTTGGGGGTATGATCAGGGAATTCATTAGTAATCAATATATTTAATAAGTGTGTGGTGTGCATATTTGCTATCACACACAGCATTCTAAACAACATATCATGTAACTCCTGCAGAGTTTCCAAATCTTGATTATTTAAACAAAAGCAGATTTACCTTGCAAATCTTTACAAAGATTTCCAACAACCAAAAGAGAAAAAAAAAAAGGTTATTTGGTTTCAATCTAACATGTGCATCTATCTGGCCTTAATAATTTCCCTCTGTTTAGTTTCCATTAAAAAGGAGGTGGTTATACAATCCAAAGTGAATATTTATAAAAACGCAGAACTTTGTTTGATAGAGTACATGTTAGTTCATACTGTCTTCAATCCATTCAGATCTGAGTGTTTTCTTATTACACAAACTGTTGTGGAACTTAGTGTAATTCTGAAGCTGGGGGTGTGAAACCCACATCTGTTTCAAAGGGTCTCCTTTCCATCAGGAAATTCCTCTTTTTAAAGATGCACAGATAGAATGTTGATTGCTTAGAAAACCAAGTTGCAATGTTCATCACTTTGCAAGCACCATGACAAATTACAGAGCATTGTTGTTTAAATTAAACGTTAAAGTAGGTTAGTCAAGACATTTATAATGGTGCATGTAATTAGTCCAAACACCGACGAAATATCAACAAATTAACTGTTTTTGAAGAATAAAAAAAGTAATATTTGAAATACTCCAGTATGAGTGCTGGGACCTTTAAACAAATGATGTCACCCAGTCTGGGAGGCTTTGTCATGTTCAGTAAATTAGCACGGCCTAACCACAGCAGAAAATTTCCTTGAGCTGCAATAAAGACTAAATGCTTTCAGACTCCCATGATCCTTTGTAGTCATCATTTTAAAGCACTGCCTTGGTGAGCTAAACCTGTAAAGTTTTCTTTGGAGCGGCTGTGAGTTGATTAGATCTATTTCAGCCTAGTAGTGGTAATAGGCTCCTCTCTGCGAAACAGCTTACCCTCTGCTCCCCCGGCAGCTGGAGAGACTGGAATTAATCAGGTCTGCTGGGGACTTCCGCCGCGTTTCCGCAGGCCAGCGACTCTGGAATCATTTACCACAGACTCTGACTGTCAACTCTTTGTCATTTAGGCTTTTGATTATGCCTTCTTTCTTTCTCTCGTTTTCTTTCTTTCTTTTTTTTTTTTTCCTCGGGAAAGAAGATGGAAACGGATGCCAGATTACCCTAATGCAGAATTTTACGTGTGACCTAACAGGTATCCGCAGTCACCCTTGATCCATCCTTTAAAAAAATAGAGGCGTGTGATGAGATAGTGAGGATCTGCTATTAAAATTAACTTTTTTTCTTTTTCCCTATTAAGATGTACCTCCAGCCGTAAGAAGGCAGACATTCGTAGGTACGTTGTCTTTTGAAGAACGGTGTATTTGGAGATCTCGTGTCTGAAGGACCTTTATGATTTCCTTCGGCAGCTTTTCCACAAAATGCTTGGTCTGTGTCTCTAGCTCAGATTTGTCTGTTTCAACGTGTGCAGAATCACTACCTACAACACACAGCATATTAACATTCATGGCAAAACACTGCCAAGTACCCAGTGAAATGACAAAGAGATAGATTCAAGTCCACGTAAAAATCTATGAGTCTAATCTCAGTACTTGATTTCCTCAGATGCAAATATCTTGATAATTGAGCTGTATGATTTTATGCTTAAAATTCAAAAAAAAATCCCATAATGTCATAACAAAAATAAACCACCCAAATCAGAGAACAATTTTACATTAAGAATTTTTGTCTTGGGGCAACTTTTTCTCCAATTAAGCAACCAAGAATATTTTCTCTTATTTCAGCATTCTAATTGTTTGACAGGGTACTCCTTCCGAGGGAAACATATACCCAACAGATAGGGTAAAGACATTTAAATATCTTCTCTAGGGAATAACCATAATAATTATATGTAAATGCTGAGACTTAATGTTTCTAAAATTGTGATACATAATATTCTAGGATAAATGTAATCCCCCCTAAAAGCATTTTCACAAACAATATTTTCTTTCACCTAATTGTATGAAGGCTGTAATGAGTCAAACAGAGAAATACTGTATGTTGTACATGCCAAGATGTAATGAATACATCAGGATCACGTAGCCCAGACCAACAAAAGTGTTACAGAAACAGACAACAGACTAAATGTGTTTACCTTACGACATGAATGTCCTGCTTTCTGTACGAGTTTTCAGAGCAGGGAGTAAGGAATTGTGGATTACATAGGGCTTGTGGACTCTACATAGGACGTAGTCTTCTCATTTGTCCTTCTGACACTGTTTAGGTCTGGTTGAGCCACAAACAGACATAAATAAAGCATCGATTTGAGGGCTTACTTTCTGTGTGTGTTTGGTAGATGGAGAGTGTGTACCTAAACCATCCCTTCCAAGAAGAGGAAATAAGATCTCAGTGGTTCAGCCCTAGAAGGAACGACGGGAAAGGCACAGAGCTGATGTACATGGTGCCGACATTGTGGGCTTATGCTATATTTTTGAGAATTGTATTTTTTTAAGGGATTCAGGCTTCCTTCAGATCGTTCAGATCTAAGTAACTCGGCAAAGCTTCTGCTTTCTGGCCCACATTCCTTTCCCCAATCTCTTCTCCTCCGCCCCCTTCTCTCTGGTCTCCGGCTGTGGCTGCCACCTCACTCTTTCTTCTGTTGGGGTGGGTAGGGTGCCCAGGTGCCTCCCGAGGGCCTTCACCTACATTGCTCATTAGCCACCCTTCAGAAGGAAAAAACATCCTGCCACGATGCTCTCTGCTGCCTCGTGGTCCCCACAGGCCTGGAAGACGGTGACTTCTCCGCTACTCTCAGGGGTCCCAGGCATCGGGGCTATGAAAGGGTGTTGCTGGGCCTATCTGGCACGGCGCCCTGCAGTAATGCAGCATGCACTTGGCCAAATTCAATGAGAGAGAGGGAGAGAGATTGGGGGAGGGAGAGAAGGAAAGAGGAAAAGAGAGAGAGAGAGGGAGGGAGAACCCTGCTCACTAATTGAGCTATTTAACAGACTGCAAAGCTATCTGGAGAGCAGCCAATCATTACTCAGTGTCTTAATAGTACAGAGACTCTAGCATCATTCCAAGTAAGTTTCACATATTTGTTTGTTTGTTTTATTTATGCTTGTCTTGGGGGGTATGTGTGGGAAGAGGAAAGGGTGGGAATCAGAGCAGAGGTGGGAGAAGGTGTAAAAGGAGGACCACAGTGCCTTGTGTGTCAATCCAAACACTGAAGGAGGAAAAGCCATTGTGGTTCTCAGACTGGCAAGAAGATTCACAGTGGCAAAAAAAAAAAAAAAAAAAAGTTTAAGATTTTTACAGCACTTTGTCTTTATAAAGTTTCTTTCTTGCTTCCCCTTAAATAGGTCACCATCTCCCTTCCTGGAACACTTCTTTGGTCTTTTGTCATTGGCCCTTTTCTGAGTGGCACTGACCTGTCAGGCTGTCTTTACCGCCCGGATTGGGGCTGGAGCTATGCTCACAGGCTCTGATGATTTTCTTTGGGAACCGCCCTTGGACGCAGCGGGTTTGTTGATTGGCAAGATGGCTGGAGAGGAAAGACTCTGCTAACCCAGACCCCTCTTTTCTTTCTAGACTTGGCCCCAAAGCTCCCTTTTCCTGGAAGCTCCTGGGATGACTCCCTCTCCATTTCTCCATTCAATCCTTTGTACGCACATTTGACATCCGTGTGTTCACATGGCACCTATTCCTACGCCTTGATTTCTTTCCGAGCCCTTGGTATCTGCTTCATCTTCTTGAGCAGAATGTAAGCCTGCTCAGTGTGGGAACCATATCTTGCAATCCTTTTATTTTTTTTCTACAATACTTTCTCTCATACTTTGTGTGCTGAAAGCATTTGTTAAGGTTTATTTACTGAACTACTGGGGGGAAAAGTAGCTGTTAGATGAAGCTGCCATTTCCTGAAAATCTTGGCCAAGTCGTGAAAATTCTCTGTGCCTCATTTTATCAATATTAAGAACAACCACAATGATGCATTTTCAAATGTTCTATGAAAATTAATGGATAATTAATGGCGACAGTGCAAGATAGTGATTAAGAGGGCTGGCTCTGGAGCCAGGATGCCTGGTTTGAATCCTGGATCTGTTCAGACTAACAGTTCAATAGTTGTAACACTCTAAATTTACCATTCAGTTTTAGGCTTCACAGTTATTGAATGTTTACTTTGTGCCAGCCATGGTGACAAGCACTTTATCAGCATCACCACCACGGCACCCGTAGGAAACAGATACAGTTATTATTCCCATTTTACACATGAGTAAGGTCAAGGGGTTAACATCGTGCTTGATATATAGTAGGTACTCAATGATGGTAACGCTGAAGCCGTCTGATGAATTTGAAGTTTGCTGAGAGCTGAAATTAAAGGAGTGACCAGCTCACGTCTCTTCTCTCCCATCTTCCTCAGCTCGTCCCCGGGGCTGTGCCCTAGGATGCAATGCAAGCCTGTGACAATGTATATTCAGCCTTGAGCACAGTTTACAGTGACGGCAGAAATAAACAGAGTGAAGCCTGCTCGTGTTCTCGCCAAGCCTGCTCTCCCACACGGCACATTCCTATCTGAATGTCCCAGCCAAGGGCCCATAAAAGGGTTTTACCACTGAGATTGGCTTCTCCTCAAACTGTCAGAGCTATTGCCAAGTGTTGCTGTCAAACAGTGGCACATCTTTTCCTTTTCAAATTCTGAGATTCTCTACGGCTTAAAAAAAAAAAAAAAGTGCATTTGTCTATGTATGTGTTGTTTGTGTTTCTTTGTGTGTGTGTTCTCAGACACCAGGGGTGACTTATGTTTTGGTCTAATTTATAAATGATTATATCAGTAACTGAACTTGTCTGAACACTGAACACACACTATAGATGTGTCTAGAATTTAGTGAGCAGTTGGTGTGCTTTATAAATGCTAAAAAATGTATTTGCCATAGTTTAGTATTTTCATTGTGTGATCCTCTTTTAAAGATTACAACGATTTTTTGCTTTAAACTTCGGTAATATATTTTTATTTTTATTATTAAAAATAGACATCGTGCCATCTTTATTTCTAAATCACTTGATTCCGTTTTCTAAAAATTTTAAGGTATCCATTATAGGAATTTTTAAGATCTAAACTCATTTTTTAAAGTGTTCCCAGTTTTATGAATTAAAAAAAAAGTAACCAACATTCAAAAACAATTAGGATGGTCTCACAATAATTCAGTCTGGCATTATTGATTATTTTTGATACTTTTAAACAAGAACACTTTCTGAAATAATTATGCTCTCCACTTGCTAAGCACTTATTTCATTACATCCTAATAAAAGCCCGAGGGAGAGATGTCATCCCCATTCCACAGATGAGGACAATGAGGCTGAGAGAAACAATTCCATTTTCCAGGCCACGTAACAGGGAAATGTCAGAGCTTACTTCAAGCTGGGGTCCATGACACCAGTCTGAGCCCTTTAACGGCTGTGCTGTCTCACATCCACAGTTTCACAATGAAAGCATCAGGAACTCCTTTTGTGTACAGACTAGCGTGGGAGCCAGATTACAGAGTCCAGATAATATGCAGACTCCAGGTGAATCTGAATTTCAGATAAACAACTCTTAATATTTTTAGTAGTATGTTGCATGGAACATACTTAACACTAAAACCAAAATTCATTGTTTACCTGAAATTCAGATTTAACTGGGCGTCCTGTATTTTTATTGGCTGAACCTGGCCACCCTAGTCCGAATGCCCTCAGGAAGAGCTTGGAAAAGTAGATTATCTCTGGCTCCTCCTCTGGAAAATTCCCTCTTGTCCTCACGGAGGTCTGAGGATCGTTGCTTTCTGCCCCACTTACCCTTCAGAGCCTGGCCCTTTCTTCCATTCCTGCTGTCACTTGCCGTGATGAAGCCTCTGGAAGCTCCAGATGTCAAATGCAGCATGTCCACAGCGGGGAGCCCCTGAGGGCCTGGCCCTGCTCTGCTGCTCTGCCCTCCGGGCTGCCTGCTTTGGTGGGTACAGTGCCTGGGCTGGGCCTGCGGATGGGTCTCCTGCCCAAGTCGCTGACGGTCAGTGACCTTGGAGACTTAGTGATGCTGAGCTTTTAGGTTCAGGCTCTACAGCCCTGCATCCTCCGTCTGGGTCAGGAGTACTGAGCACCCTGTTCTGCTCAGATGACTGTCTTGCTTCCCCATCCCAGAGGACATTCCCTACTAGCTTCTCCAGCTCTGTGTCCATAGGTCCCAGCTCCCAACCCCACAGACGTGTGGGCATATCCGCACTCCACGGTTTGTGCTTCTTCTAGGCAGCCCTCAACTCATTGTCGGGTGCTGTTCTCTATGTCATTGAGCAAAGAGATGCCTGGCTGTGCGGCCCACTTTTGCTTCATCGGGATTACTTTTCTCCAGGTGAAAATTAGCGAGCATGAGATCCACTTCCCCGAGGTGCAGATCAGAGTGGACACTTATAGGAGGTTGCCCGATGTAGTGCAAAAGTAGACAGGCCTGGCTGTCCATCCAGCTCTTGCAGTTATCATCTGGTTGACAACAGACAAGTTAAATCACTGCATGTTCCACGTGTCCCCCAAGGGGTCAGGATCTACAGCGACTGCTGAGAGTTTGGGAAAAAAGACATTCTTGACTTGATCCAACCTTTCAGCAATTCCAACAGAGATGGTTCAAGTCCTGATAGAGGCCATAACATCACTTATTCTGCAACCATTATGAGAAATCCCAGGGTACCTGCGACACAAAGCCGAGCCCAGGCTTACTGGAAACCCTCACAGTGTATCCCAGCATCTGGCCGCCCAGCCTAGCCACCTCCTGGTCACGTCCTGGACCACATCGTGGGATGGGCACCAGTGTGGGGTGTTGGGGCCAGATCTGGGTTCAGTTCCCTTGGACAAGTTCTGAACCTCAGTTTTCTTAGTCTATAAACTACAGATAATAGTTACCCGATAAACAGTGTTGTGACAAACTGTCCCAGAGCTTCAGTCATAGCAGAGATTAGTTAGAGGTGCTCCAATACTATCCTTATTACAGTCAGCATTGTTAGCACTGGCATTACACCAATGTGGGTATGCAAGCTGCCTATGGACACATGATCAGATTCTTAGAATAGTTTCTTATACTCTTTTTTTTTTTGCAGTACGTGGGCCTCCCCCTGCTGTGGCCTCTCCTGCTGCAGAGCACAGGCTCTGGACACACAGGCTCAGCGGCCATGGCTCACGGGCCCAGCCGCTCCGCAGCATGTGGGATCTTCCCGGACCGGGGCACGAACCCGCGTCCCCTGCATCGGCAGGCGGACTCCCAACCACTGCGCCACCAAGGGAAGCCCTCTTATACTCTTTAAAGCTGTGCTGGCTGCAGGTAGCCAGTAACCTCATGTGGCCACTGAGCACATTACTTTTATTTATTTTATTTTTCTTCTTGGCCATGCCATGTGGCTTGCGGGATCTTAGTTCCCCGACGAGGGATCAAACCCATGCCGCCTGCACTGGGAGTGCGGAGTCTTAACCACTGGACCGCCAGGGAAGTCCCTCATTGAGCACTTGAAATGTGACGTGCTGTATATGGCAAATACACACTAGATTTTGAAGACTTAGTATGAAAATGAGAATTTAGAGCATCCCACGAATAAATATTTGTATCATTACATGTTAAAATGATAATAACTTGAAAATATTGACTTAAAATATATTATTAAGGTTATTTTCACCTGTGTCTTTTTACTTATCTTGGATGTGGCTGCCAGAAAATTGAAAATTATAGATGTGGTTCACGTCTGTGCTGGTATTATATTTCTATTGGACAGAGCTGCTCTAGGGAATGCAAGTTGTAAGCCTAAAAGGAAATGCAACTCAGCTGAACCCTTTCGTTTTTGTTCCATTTCTCCCTCTTTATCTCTGTGTTCTAGGGAGACTTTGTCCTGAACAATATATTTAAAATATACATATATGTTTTAAAAATAGATATATGTTTTGCCCTACTAAATGGAAGAAAGCAGAGTAAGCAAGGATGAAATATGTAAGACACACCAAAGCAAATGTTGAGAACAGAATTTGATCCGTCAAGAGAAGATGACTGTTACTTTGAAACATCTCTAAAGCCTGTAACAAGGTTAAATATTTACATCTGGACTTATTTTTGCTTCTGACACAGCAAGAAAGCTTCAACGTAAAAGACAAATTGCAAAGTGTACCAAGTAGGATGACACCACCTGGACATTTGCTGGAATATTTGCAGTGTTTTAGTATTGGTTCAGCTACTGAAAATTCATGGAGAAATAATTGAATATAACATATGTATGAT
The DNA here is from genome assembly GCF_008692025.1 of Phocoena sinus. Lineage (NCBI taxonomy): Eukaryota > Metazoa > Chordata > Mammalia > Artiodactyla > Phocoenidae > Phocoena > Phocoena sinus. Next base: position 87,515,645 of record NC_045775.1, on the reverse strand, counting down.
TGTGTGATTCTTAATTAAAAAATTCAAGGTCTGTATTTGTGAGCCAGGCTCCTATACTTTTCCCAAGTTTTATAGAAAAGTGGAGAAAACCTGGAAATATCTGCTACATATTATACAGTGTAAATAAATGCTAACATTTCCCTTTATTTACTAGGAATGTGAAATTCTGGTGAAGCATTGTTTTTTTTGATAAACAGAAATACTACAATTACTTTTCTGCTTCACCTCTTTGCTCCGTGCAACACTGTTGAACTTGCCCTTTTAAAGATTAATCAAACTCTGCATTTACAATCGGTTGAAGGCTGTCACTATAATTTTGAGCTCACGTAATGTGATAGGAGTTAATTTGATTAAAACAAAATTAAAACATGCGTAGTCCACAATAGCAGAACACATTTGCAGGCTTCTTAGTGCCATGGCTGGTGTTGAAAGACTTGCCGAGGGAATGGTTTTGAACTAGAAGGACCTTGTCTCTCAGTAGATGTGAAAGGTAAGTGGATGTGACTGGGTATTTTACTGTAACATTTGATACTCCCATAAGGATCACGTTTTATTAAGAATTGTGAAGAAAAGGACAGGGGTAAAACAGTTTGGAGAAACCCTCTGCTTTTTCACTCCCCAGCACTGCAACGCTTGGAGGGGGTGCTGATCTGCCTTACTTCTCCCCCTCCCTCACTTCTCTGGGTTGGCTCAGCTGTGTACGTTTGGGATTGGGTCGGGGAATGAGAGTGACACACATGGTGTCCTTTGGGGCTGAGGAGGTGGCCCCATTTTCTCTCACTTGGTCTTATTTCATCCGATGGTGTGGTTTTTCTTCCCCTGTGGTGTCCCCTGCATAGGTGGTGTGGGAGTTTCTATATGGTGGCACTCAGATGAGGACTCTTCCAAAGACAGGCAGTCCCTTGGGTCCCTCCAGTGGTCCATGGCCCCAATTCCCTCTCTGGGAAGGGAGTTCCCTCTTTTTATCTCTGAGCTCCTTCCATGGAGCCATGACCTCTTTTCCTGCCTCTGGGGGCCCGGGGAACTAGGGAAGGATTTACATCAGGTCTACTCTGCTGCTACCCCAGTAGTCCTTTCCCTGCCACCCTTTTCCACCCCGAAGTTACCAGACCAGTTGTATGCACCAGTCCTGCCATTCTCTATGCTGATTACAGCCAGGTTATACGTGTCAAGCTTCTTCGAGGACGCCCTCATGTTCTCCTTCTAGTGGTGGCCCCTATATGGGCTGACATCTTCAATAACTCAGCAAGCTTCCAGCTGAGAGGTGAAGCCCTGGTGATCCCTCCTTGCAGGCACTCCTATCTCAACCTCTGATCCTCTTAGACACTCACTTATCTGGCTTCGGAGAGGGGAGGGACAAACTTCTTTATTTCTAACCCCTTGTGCCTGGAAGGCCACCCACTCCACTGGTCTGCCCACTCTTCTCTCCTTTGCATCCTTCTATATAAGTTGGAAAGGAGGGGATGCCATTGGAGTGGTAGCAGGATGAGTTCTTCCATCTTTTTTTTTTTTTTTATGCGTTACGCGGGCCCCTCACTGCTGTGGCCCCTCCCGTTGCGGAGGACAGGCTCCGGACGCGCAGGCCCAGCGGCCATGGCTCACGGGCCCAGCCGCTCCGCGGCATGTGGGATCCTCCCAGACCAGGGCACGAACCCGTGTCCCCTGCATCGGCAGGCAGACTCCCAACCACTGCGCCACCAGGGAAGCCCCCTTCCATCTCTTAATAGACAGAAGATGGTGTCCGGCCATAGGGATTGTATGATTTGTCACTCACTTGTCAGTTTGGGATCTTAGAGCACCTTCCAACTCAAAATGAAAAGTCCACCCATCATCCTATTGGTATACTTTTGAAAATCCTTCCATCAGATATTTCTAGTTCTCTTTTCAGGCACTTGATAAACTGCATTTCCCTACTTCATTAATTTATGTGTTACACAGGGTCCTCCAGAGAAACAGAACCAATAGGATGAATAACACACACACACACACACACACACACACACACACACACACACACAGACATTTCTGTAGATTTATTGTAAGGAATTGGCTCACACAATTATGGAGGCTAACAAGGTCCATAGTGTGAGTCCCTCAGGTCTGGACCCAGGAGAGCAGTGGTGCAGTTCCCATCCTAAGGCCAACAGCCTTGGCCTTCAGGCCTAGGAAAAGTTGATGTTTCCCTTTGACTCTGAAGGTGGGAGAAGCCATATGTCCCATTTCAGAGGCAGTCAGGCAGGAGAATTCTCTCTGACTTAGGAGAAGGTCAGAGCCTCAGCAGATCAGATGAGGCCCACCCACCTTAGTGGAGGGGAGAAGGGGAGTCTGCTTCACTCAGTCTCCCGATTCCAATGTTAATCTCATCCCAACCACCCTCACAGACACTCCCAGAATAGTGTTTGACCAAACATCTGCATACCCAGTCACGCTGACACAGAATTAACCATCACAGGTGTGGCCATGCTTTAGCCTAGAATTATCTCGCTTTGGAAGGGAAGTTTTTAGAGCTGGCATGTCACTTATTACCATCCCATTTTCATAACCAGGTGATGGTGGAGGGACATATCTGCATGGAGCCTCCATCAGCCCGGGTCCTCAACTGTCTATGATAAACCAAGCTTCCCTGCTGTCTTTACATTAGATATGTAATGTGTGTAAGAAATACTTTTTTTTTTTTGGTATTAAGACACAGAGATTTTGCAGCTATTTGTCACGGCAGCAAAACATAGCTTATCCAGACTAATACAATGTTGTATGAAACACAAGAAGCTGAATCAGAACTAGAAGATTCAGATCTTCTCCATGTGAGATGCTAAGAGATGTCTGAACATAGCAGTGTTCTGAGAAGAGATACAACATTGTGCAAAGGGAAGAGGAGGCAGCTCCCGAGTCAAGTCCTACATGAGGTCAGTTGTCGTCTTTGTAAGACACCTGCTTTGACTCCACGTGTCCTGCCTCACATGTCCTGCCCTTGTCACACTTTCTTTCATTCAAAGTTATTTCTACCATGAATATCAACTGACAAAATCAAATTGTTAGCTACTAACCATTGGTAACTTTTGTTTCCAGTTGATCTCTGTTGCCTTTAAAGAGCTGCATTCATGATTACGGTTTCTTCACGGAGTTCTGATAGCAAGTAATAAACGGGTCCAGGTGCCTGGACAGAGCCTGTGGATTCTGATAGGATGAATGTGCTGTGATCCGACAGGCCTGAAAGGCAGTGGGAGACACCTCTTGGCAGAAGCATGTGCAAGTGAGGGTGCCTGCCGTAGGATGAGAACTCATAATGTCTTTTGCACAGCACCGAAGTGAATGCCCTGTACTCAGTACATCTCTGATTGATTACATGTGGAGTTGCCTTGAGTCACAATCTCCTTCCTTTAAAAAACGATGAAAACAATTGCATGGATATATTTTTTAAAGCCCACTGGAGAGAAGGAAGTCAGACTCTGCTTGTGTGTGTTCTACATTTTCACGTGGGGTACTTGAGGTCCGCTGTGCCCCAGGTCAGGGGCTTCCATACCCAAGGCCTGAGATCATTGCTTAATTTACCTGTTTGTTGAGGCAAATTTAGACAGGTTGGGACCTGGGACCTGGGATGCTTTGCTGCAGTGCTTGCACCTGGACAAACATCTCCTCCAGCAACGAAATACAAAGAAACTGTAAGGGACTAAAAATAAAGGTGTGCATGCACAGTTGGGGCAAATTATGAACTACAAGAAGACCGAAAAGTCCCAACTGCCGCTTCTGAAGAGCTGGAAGCAAAACCAGGGTACTGCACGTCCCCCTGGGGTGGGCAGACCACCTAAGCCGTCCCTCATGCCCGACCCCTGGACCTACCCCTACCCTCACCCCGTATAAGGCACCAGCTCACCCTTCCTTGGGGAGCAAACAAGCAAGTGAACCTGTTACTTGTTTTTGCTCCCCCCGCCACCCTGCTGCAGCAGGGATTCCAGTAAAGCCTGGCCTGAATTTCTCGTCTGGCCCCTTAGCAATTTCTTTTGATCAAGGAAGGCCAAGAACCCTGGTCGGTAATAGACTGTCTGGTAGAAATCATTCAATTTTTCATTTTGCCAGGCTCCTGAGGGGAAACATGTAGTAAAACATTCTCGATTTTTCGGTATGGGTGTTACTCTCTAACTATAAAATCATGGACCACATGCTTATGAAGTATTCTGAATGCTGGCATTTTAAACGGAAGGTTGCTTTGAGTAAAAACTACCTACCACACAACAATTAGGGTCCAACGAGCACTGGCCATGTAGAACTAAATCTGGGAGAATCTCGGGTCTCAAACTGCTGCTTAAGTGCCTACAGGCTAAAAGTTGCAAAACGGAATGGGCAAGTAAGTGTGGTCATTCAAATTTAAGTAGATGAAAATTGGATAATTGCACACTGCTTTTTATCCTGACACACATTGTATTAAAAGTTACTGTGTAGAACCATCTTCTTGAGAAATAAACAGATGAGATGATTAAAGAAGTGACTATTTCTAAATCATATCAGGGAGCGGGGAGCACTTGAGCCACAGTCTTACAGCTCATTCAATGGCTAACTCAGGGCTCCATATGTAACCGGCACTCAGTAAATATTTGTGCCGTCTATTAATGTACGAATGTAACCAAAACTCTTATCTTTCCATTAAAATGGAAGTGAGCACAAAGGAGGAAGTTATTTAAAAATGTAGTCCAGAATCGAACACAAATCATGTCAATTTAGCTCTTAATTAGCACGAAGAGTACGTTGCTGGTATTAGTTTTCGAAGTTTGTTTAGTGATCATGAGATAGTTGGGAGTGTTTGTGGTAGGTTGAGTTAATGGGACAAAAATATTCTTCTCCACTGCATTCTTGTACTTGGCATCCTTTCTCTGAAGTGCTTGAAATACCATTTTGGGGTGTGTTTTAGAGATGCTAAGGAAAATGTCTGGACTATAAAATCCAAATTAGGATTTCCTTTTCAGCTTCAAGCTGCAGAGAATAACTCCACATTGAATATACATGCCTCTCAAATCTTCCAGGGCCTGGGTGTGTCAGAGGTTGTTTAGGTAATGTATATAGTTTTATGGTCAATAAATGCTTTCTGACCAACAGATTGATGAGGGAAATGGTGCAAGGCGGTGTGTCTATTCATCTAATTGTCTAGATGACCCATAGGAGTAAGAAAAACATAAACCTCCCATTGCTGATTGGGGGGGGGAAGATGGGTAATCACAGCTTTCAAATTATGAATTTCCAATTATAAAAAACTTTTAATTTAATTTCCAATTAAAAAAAATTCCTCAGAGAGAAAAGACGACTAGCCAAGGGCATTTTTCAAAGGAGAACCTCTAGGGTGATCAAGGAATTTAGGCAAAAAACCGAAGAAGACCTAGTGTCCACTCACTGTGATTCTTGCTTTTCCTGAAGCAATTTTTTTCGTATATCTGTCATCTTTATTGAGATGTAATTCACATAACATACGATTCATCCATTTAAAGGTCAGAAGTTCATCAGTTCAAAGTTTTCAGTGTATTCCCTGCTATTTGAAAAGGATAAATATTTAAAAAGGATTCCCCGCTATTTAAAATATTCCCTGTATTTAAAAAGGGTAACCAACAAGGACCTACTGTATACCACGGGGAACTCTGCTCAATGTTATATGGCAGCCTGGATGGGAGGGGAGTCTGGGGGGAGAATGGATACATGTATATGGATGGCTGGGTTTCTTTGCTGTACACCCAAAACTATCACAACATTGTTAATCGTTAATTGGATATACTCCAATATAAAATAAAAAGTTAAAAACAAAGTCTTCAGTGCATTCACAGAGCTGTGTAATCCTCACCACAATCTGTGGAACAACTTTGCTTCTCCTTGCCCCAACAGAGGTCAAAACAGCCAGTCACTCTGGCTAGGTTTCAATTTTGCTTTCCTGATGTGTAACCAGGGGTCCTCCTTTCCCCTAAACTGGTTCCTCTTAGCCCTCCAGGATTCGTCCTCTCTGGGAGACCTGACATTTTCCCCAGGAATAAAGTTCGGTCCCGGAGTGAATCTCATGCCTTTCTACTCTTCTCCTGTGTGTCCCATCAAGAAGCTTGCCCTTACCTCGTCCTAATGACACAAAGTGGAGCTAAAGACAAGTTGTCTGATACGTTCAAAGTCATAGGCACCCTCCTGGTGGTGGGATTAGAAACCAGCGTTCAGGCTTCCTGATTCCCCGTTCAGCTTCTTGCCAGGGCCAGCGGGCTAGGTGGGGATCTGCTTGCTCATCTCCCTCTGCTGGTGCCATGTCCACCACCCCCCTGATTTCAGGCCTGGCACAAAGGAAGCACCGACAGATGCTGGTCCTCCTTATTATAAATGACGTCATATGCCAGAGAGATTTTTCTTCCTTTCTCCCCAAATACTAAAGCTATCTACATGATGGGCCCTTCTGCTCTCAGTTTAGAAAATAGCACGTTTAACATATTTTGCAGCATGTACTTCGTGGCATCCTTGTTACCCACAGCACTTCACAAAGGCAGCTTTCCTCCATCCAAATGGAGCTTTGGATCTCAGCCATCACCCAAGATCATGGCTGGGTATTCACAATGACCCTGCAACTTCAGAGAGGTTAGGGTCACCAGGGAAATCCTGATACATGCTTCAAAATATATTAAAAGAGCTATTCCCTAAGCTGACAGCAGAAGGCCATCATGAATCCAATTCATGACTTCCTGCCCACCGCTTACTCCCATATGTGAGCCCCTGAAGCTCACGTTCACAATTTTTCAGATGACATCAGACCCCACCTTGGGAAGGTGGGATAGCCAGGACTGGGTCCTGGGTGGCAGGTGGCTTCAGCATAGCTACTCTGAGCCATAGCTAAGCTTATATGTGGTCTCTTCCTTCATTCTTCTTTTCCCCTGGAATTTTGATTTTAAATGTAAGGTAAAAGGACCTTTCTTCTGTCTTCCTCTGTAAAATGACATGATAAGTTTTGAGTGCCATTCTTAGATTTGGTGATTATTCCATTGTTTGTAGACACCTGCTCCAAAACATTCAGCCTCTCCCCCTCTGTCACTGGATTGCTCCTTGGGAGCAGTTGTCCGAGCTGCGGGCCCTGAAGCCTGGGTCCCGCCCGGGGCATCTCTCGCTGGACCACTCCAACCTGCCCTTCGTGTCTCAGCTGGTGTCTCCTCCGTCCTGAGACTTCCCTAAACCCAAACTAGGACCCCTTGTGACCCCTCTCAAAGTGCCCTTTACAGTGTGGATTGGGGCTTAGACGCTTGTGCTGCGTCCAAAACCCACTGAAGATGCAGCCGTGCGGGGGCTGTGGTCACTCTGTTCCCCGCTGCATCCCAGCGCCTGGCACAGCGCTGGTGTGGAAGATCCTAAGAACAGGAGGGCTGGTCTAGAGCCAGGGTCTGAGTGGGCTCCAGAGGTAGGGAGCGGGGAAGCTGAGGCTCCAAGGACCAGCCGCCGGCGGCTGCGAAGGGGCTTTGCAGGAGTGGGCAGTGGGGCACCCGTTGGTGCAGAAACCACACCCCAAACGAGGAGAGCTGCAGCACAGCAAGGGGGAAGGAGAGGGGCAGGACCGATGCAAAGACGATCAGGCTTCATCCTGAAGACATGAGCAGCCTGGAAGGGTTTTGGGCGGGGAAGCAGCCTGACCTCCACTTGACAGAGGATGCTACTGGCAAGAGGAGAAGGAAAGGGAGGGGACCAGTTAGGGGCTGTGGCGACACCCCAGTGGGACAGGATGGTGGCCGTGACTGGAGGTAAGTCACCGTGTCCAGAGACCGGGAGGGAGGCTTGGTGACAACTGGTGGCCAAATTCCACTGAGCTTTTTTTTTTTTCTCTTTTTTAACTTTTGTTGGAGTAGAGTTGGTTTACAATGCTGTGTTAGTTTTAGGGGTACAGCAAAGTGAATCAGCCATACACATACATATATCCCCTGTTTTTTAGACTCTTTTCCCATGCAGGTCATTACAGAGTACTGCGTAGATTTCCCTGTACTGTACAGCAGGTCCTTGTTAGGCACCTGTTTTATATACGGTAGTGTGTGCACGTCCCATTGAGCTTTTTACTCTGTGCCAGGCACTGCTCCTCCTGGATTGACTCCTACAGGCTCCTGCCTTCTTAGTTATAATCCCCATTTCCCAGCTGTGGACACTGAGGCAGAAGTGGCAGAACCAGCATTGAAAACTGGGCTGTTTACTTGAGAGCCTGGGCTCTTCATTGCTGCCCTGAGAGCCCCTTGAACTGGAAACACAGGTGAGAGCTGTAGGCAGACAGATGTGAGTTAAAGCTGGGAGAGAAGGGGCAGATCTCCACAGAGGATGGAGGTAGGGAAGACAGTGGGGGGCAACACTGATTCCTCAGGAATTTCACATCTAGAGACGGGGTACAGCAGGAAGGGCCAGGAACTGAAGCCAGAACGGGCTGTCAGAGAACAAGAAGGCCCAGGAGAAATGGATATAAAGAAGCAAGAGAGGAGAACACTTCTGGACAGGGTCATCCCACGCACGTATCCACAGATAAGCAAGATGAACACCAAGAAGTGTCTGTCAGCTTTAGGGACATGAAGGTCACTGGAGGCCCCAGGCACCTGGTCCTTTCAAAATTCATCATACTGAGATAGTTGCAAACATTTTACCCCAAGAGTTTTATTTTCTAGATTTAGAATTTCAGGGCATATCAAATTCCAAAGTGGTAATTACTTAACGTACACTGCTATTCTCTGTTTCCATTTTCTCATGCAATGTGCTTAGAAGCTGAAATATACTTATGCACTTAAATAAGATTTTCCTCTGACTCAGTTGCCAATCTCCTGAGAAAAATCTGATAAACTAAATTTTAATTAATCTCCGTTATACCCTTCTCATCTTCCCTCGAATGAATTAATTTTTCCCCATAGCAACTGAATACATAGTTCACTCAAACACTAAGTTTTACTTTAGAACCCTTACTGCTGCTTACATTTTTCTCTGCCTGAATTTTTTTCTCCCAAAGTTCACATTTTTTACACATAGGTGTTTTTCCCTAAGATCCAGGGGATGTTCTATTTTATTGCCTATGTTTTACATTTAATTTATTCACTGAGAAAATATGTATTAAGCACCCTCTATGTGCTGAACAGTGTGTTGGGGTACAAAGATGGACAAGCACAGTTCCAGCCACTAAAGGTAATGACCAGGTAGAGGCACAGATGCCTAAGTGGGGAGTTGAAATGTGATGCCTAAGATGCGGGCGGGGGAGTGGTGTTGGGACGCTGGGTCTTGGGGGAGTTCCTAATCCCACCGGAGAAGCTGATGCGAGGCGTAATGTAGTTGTCGCTGTTTCAATGCTGTCGTAACTGAGTGAAGTAAGTCAGACAGAGAAAGACAAATAGTATGTGATACTGCTTATATGTGGAATCTAAAAAATGGTACAAATGAACGTATTTACAAAACAGAAATAGAGTCACAGATGTAGAAAAAAACTTATGGTCACGAGGGGGGAAAGCAGGGGTGGGGGGAGGGATAATTGGGGAGACTGGGATTGACATACACATACTACTATACACAAAATAGATAACTAATAAGAAGCTACTGTAGAGCACAGGGAACTCTACTCAGTGCTCTGTAATGACCTCTATGGGAAAAGAATCTAAAAAAGCGTGGATATGTGTGTATGCATAACTGATATACTTTGCTGTACAGCAGAAGCTAACACAACATTGTAAATTGACTCTACTCTAGTAAAAATTTGAAAAAAATGATTAGTGCTTAATAACAACAGAAAAAAAAATGCTGTTTTGACCCAGTTTTGAGGTTCTGGCTAGAGGTTGGTCAATTCCCCTTCCTGAGCAGATGATTAAGTCCATACTCCAAGCCCTTCATTCCAGGGCCACTCAGCACCCACCCTAATCTCCCTGGGTCCAGGTACCGGATAACTAGGGACAGCCAGATGCCCAGAGCTCCAGAAAATATTTAAGGTGGTCAGTGTACAGGGAGCTATGCCACGTCTGCAGTGCATAGCTGCCCCTAGAGTCCCAGCCTCCTGTGACTCTGTCCCTGGGGGGAAGCTCCTGTGTGGCCCTGTCTGGTGGCCTTCTCCCATGGGAGCTGTAAGAACAGAGAGCTCTGCCTCTCATTTCTCCGAGTGTCACCGTGCTGTGTGGCTCATCATCAAGAGCCCTTAAATCTTATAAGACTGCAGGTTGATTCTTTTTTTTTTTTTTTTGTATGTGTCAAGAACTTTATAAATGTTATTGTTTAAAAAATTTTTATTGGAGTATAGTTGATTTGCAGTGTTGTGTTAATTTCAGGTGTACAGCAAAGTGAATCAGTTACACATATATCCACTCTTTTTTAGATTCTTTCCCATATAGGTCATTGCAGAGTACTGAGAAGAGTTCCCTGTGCTCTACAGTAGATCCTTATTAGTTATCTGTTTTATATATAGTAGTGTGTACATGTGAATCCCAGTCTCCCAATGGATCCCTTCTTCCCCACTTTCCCCCCAGTAACCATAAGTTTGTTTTCTACATCTGTGACTCTATTTCTGTTTTGTAAATAAGTTCATTTGTATTATTTTTTTTAGATTCCACATATAAGTGATATCATATGATATTTGTCTTTCTCTGACTAACTTACTTCACACAGTGTGACAATCTCTAGGTCCATCCATGTTGCTGCATATGACATTATTTCATTCTTTTTTATGGCTGAGTAATATTCCATTGTACACATGTTCCATACCTTCTTTATCCATTCATCTGTCAATGGACATTTAGGTCATTTCCATGTCTGGGCTATTGTGAATAGTGCTGCTATGAACATAGGGGTGTATGAATCTTTTCAAATTATAGTTTTCTCTGGATATATGCCCAGATTGCTGGGTCATATGGTAGTTCTATTTTTAGTTTTTTAAGGAACCTCCATACTGTTGTCCATAATGGTTGTACCAATTTACATTGGTCCAGGTTGATTCTAAAATGTCATTTAGGAATTGGACAGGTGAGAAGCTGTTGGCCAGCAGAGAAAGCAGTCCAAGCAGAGAGGAGAGGATGACCACAGGTGTGGTGAGGAATCGGGGTGGGCTGAACTGCCAGTGCATGAGTGAGCATTCTCAGGTCTTTGGAAGTCTAGAGGAATATTTACACAGAAGGGGACGAGGCTGAGGTGGGAGGCCTGGGAGTGGTGGCATCAGAAAAATAGGAAGAGAAGCAGAATCCAGGAGGTGACAGCATAGGGACACCCTTCGAGGTGTGAGAAGACAGTGTGGAGGGATCCTATGGAATTAATGGGTTTCTAAAGTGGGGAGTGGCCTGCAGGGTCAAATGCAGGACAGGAGCTCAGAAAGGTCAATGTAGGAAAGTGTCCATAGAGTTTGGCCATTCAGAGATGTAGGTGGTCCCAGGGAGAGCAGGATCATGGCGGTGGTTGATGCACAAACCAGATTGTGGAGGTTCGAAACACAGATGGGAGGTGGAGGACCTGAGTCAGGGAGAGAGGACAAGGCTATGGAGACCCTTCAGTAGGAGGAGAGGAGAGAGATGGGACTGTGTGCTACAAGTGGAGGACAGCTCGAGGGGTGCAGGGCTCTGCTTTCTTTCTCTCTCTTTTTTCTTCTCCTTTTCTTTCCCTTCCTTTCTTCTTCCCCTTCTCTCCTTCTCTCCTTCCTTCCTTCCTTCCTTCCTTCCTTCCTTCCTTCCTTCCTTCCTTCCTTCCTTCCTTCCTTCCTTCCTTCCTTCCTTCCTTCCCTCCTTCCTTCCTACGTTTGAGCATATTTACTAAAAGAAGGGCTTGGGATAAAGGAAAGGGAATAGTGGACAGGACCAACAGCTGAAGGAAGTGGTGAGGCCAAAGGTAGAGAGATTGACTCTGAACCCAAACTGCAGAGACTTCTCGCCTCACAAATGGCTGGTAGTGTGTGCGTGCGTGCGTGTGTGTGTGTGTGTGTGTGTGTGTTTGTGTGTACAGCCAAATCTCCTTCTTGGCAGATTCCATATTTGTGAGTTGGCCTGCTTGCTATGACTGATTTGTAACCCCGTCCCCCCAGAATCAACGCTTACGGTGCCTGTACAGTCATTTGAGGACACGTGCAGAGTGATGGAAAATTTGAGTCCTCCAATGTGCATGTTCCCAGCCGAGGTGGAACAAAGGGTGCTCTGCCTTCATTTCAGCTCCCACACCTTAAACGAGTGTCCTTTTCACAGTCTCATTTAGTAACACGTTTTCTGCACATTTGTGTTTCTTCCTATTTTGCTGTTTAAAATGACCCCCAAGTGTGGTGCTGTAGTGCTGGCTGGAGCGAGTTTCTAAGCATAAGAAAGCTGTGACATGACCTAAGAGAAAACCTGTGTCTTAGATGAGCTTCGTTCGGGCAGGAGTTCTAGTGCCGTGGACTGTGAGTTCAGTGGTAATGAACCAAAAATGTGTGTATTAAGGAAGGTGTCTTTAAGCAAAAACAGCCATAACACAAGGTTACGTATTGACCAGTTGATGGAAATGTTGTGACCAGAGGCTCATAGGAAACTAGCTCTGCATTCTCCCCTGAGAGCAATGGTTCATATTTGTTAATTCAGTGTTTTCAGCAACTTTGTAGAACAGAACTCTTGCAAATAATCAGAATTCTCTGCATATGTAAACACATATATATGTGTCCATATATATACAATTTAATGACATTTCATGACATTGAATCTTCATGCCAACTCCGTGTGGCAAATCTTTTTATTTTGCCACTATATAAATGAGGGTTTGGAGATTCTGAGAGGTTGATGAGTGACCCAGTGTCACTGACATGTAAGTAGCAGGGCTGAGATTTGAGCCCAGGCCGCATGGCTGTAGGGTCTGTACTGTTAATTGTTTTACCACGTGTCTGCCTGTGTATGGATCTGGACTAGGAAAGGGACATAAGTAAGATGTTTTCTTAGCACCGTTTGCCATCTGGTAGTACAAGGAGAAAAGGCAAGTGGATTGGTGGTGTGAGGACAAAGGTGAGGCCCTTCTAGGGTGAGATCTTAGTGTTGAATGTCTGGTCCTCAGAGATTCTGAGTGGACAGGAAGACCATGAGCCAACGGCCAAGAGATAGTTGTTTAAAACAATCAAAACCAAAATGAAACCAAAACAAGCAGTTATTGATCTCCTACCAAGTACCAGATACTGTTAGCAGCCCCAGGGTTACAAGGGTTCATAAAACATGGTCCCATCCTCAGGAACATGGAATGTCACTTGGAGTCCTGAGTCACACATAGATGACATGCGCAGCCTTCCAAAGGCAGGTGGAGTGCCTACCTGGGCCCGCCAGCTCAGAAGAGGCTTCCTATAGGAAAAGCCACCTGAGCTCACTTGAGAAGAATAAGATGTGGAACTTTAAACCTCTTGAAATTCAGATGCCTCAACTTTGAAATGAGGATCAAAATACTCTAGCATTGTTTGAGAATCAAATGTGGTAATTCAGTGAGAGCACTCCATCTCAGGGATTTTTCATAGTTGTAAGAGACATTTCTTAAGATATTGAACATTTTCTAACCCCACCTGACCCAATAAGCATTGCTCTAATTCTTCAGCCTTCTTTCTAGAAGCCTATGGCTGCTACTTAGAGTTCAAAAGCAACAGTGATTATATTTACTAAGCAGTTCTGGAAAAGCAACTCAATATTAGGAAATTATAAAAATTATCAGAGTTTAATATGACACAAAATTATTAATTGCAGTGAGCTCAGGAACAAAGGAAATATTGGGTGCAGATATAGTTATCACAATAAAATTCGATGTGACTTTTATTTAAATTTAATAGTTCTCCCCAACCTGGTTATTTCAGTGAGTAGCATCTTCAGACTCAAATATGTATTCGAATCTAAGACAGTATCTTTACTTAAGAAAGGAAAGTTATCTTCAGGAAGAAGCTCTGTCTTTGCAAGTAGAAATAATTGGCTGAACAGGCATAATGTGATTCACTTTTAAAGTATGTTCTCCGCTATGACACTTCAGTAGTAATAGTAACAGTCTTTCTTATTTTATGCTCCACTAGGGCATATGTAGCCAATTGTATCGCCAGTGTAAGTCTGGATTACTTTCTATTGATAATTTTTAATAACTGAAGACATTTGGAACTAGAAGGCAGTCAGTGGTGCTTGCAACAAAGCAGGGGCAATTAAGATGGGCGAGGGTTTTAAACTCTGCATTGGGCTGTGCGCACCGGGAGAGGCAAAGTCAGCCATTAAAAAAATTAAACCATTTGGGGCTTGGGTTAAGGTCTGTGAACTGTTTAATGTCATAATTGCCTGCTGCCTCAATCATTAAACTGAATGAACTTCTAAGCTGAAATGTCATAAATGCTCAGCATAAAGATTTATATAACCCAGGTATCCGACCTACCACCATGCCATGTCTGTGGCAGGAAGTGTTTGTTATGTCTTACTCAACCTTTGGGGAAAAAAAATAAATCAATCCGGAAATGTGTTTGTTCTGGCAGTGATCAAAACATTAAGAACCAATTCTGTTATCTGTATGGTGGGTTCAGAATCTGTGATAAACATATCCATTTCCTATAAAAAATAATTTAGATCCAAATTCCTTTCGTGGATGTGTGTGTGTGTTTATTATAACAAATGAAAATGGTTAGTGTCATGTTTTCCCACTGTACATTTTGCTAAAATGTGAGAGGAACATTTCTATTTAAAGTAAATTCTGTTTTATGAAGAAGTACATTATTTGTGGTTGTCACTTACATTTTGATGTGAAAAAAAGCCCCCAAATTTTATCATGTGTATATTATAAAATGTATGCTAAATGTAAAACAATATTTTGTAGTTAAATATTATTGGAGTTTTCCTTTTCTATAAAATATAGGATTATTTTAAAGTCGGAGATTTATATAACTCAAAATAATGGCATATCTCTTATTTAAAAATTTAAACTCAACGAATTTCAGAGACATTGTGACAAAAGTTCTCTTGTGAAGTTCTATCAAATTTAATACAATACTAACCTATAGATTGCACTTCTCAAATTATCAAAGTTGTTTGTATTAAACTCTTACAAATCAATAAAAAAAATTAAAAAATAAATTAAAATGGGCAAAAGACCTGACTGAATACTTGACAAAAGAAAATATGTAAGTGGTAAATAAGTATGTGGAAAGACATTCAACATCGTTCATTTCCAGGGAAATGCAAATTAAAACGACAATAGAATATTATGACAAATGTATTAGTATGGTTGAAATTTAAAGTGACTTAAAATACTAAGAGTTGGTAAGAATGTAGAATACTCAGAACTCTTATGCACTGAGGGTAAGGGCATATATTAAATGTCTAATATATACCAAGCCCAAAATTAGGCACTGACAAAAACAAGGAATTCTAAGAGGATGGCCCTGCCTGTGAGATGGCTGATCTGGTGGGGGAGCTGGTCAGGTGGGCAAATGATCACACCCTTAGGTCAGATGTAGGTTATGCAGGAGATGCTTCAGGAGCCCATGGGCTGGCACCTCAGCCAAATAGGGCAAGGGGTGGAAGAGACGGGGGATTTTAGGTGGTTTATCAGCTGAGCCTGAGCAGACTAGGAGGTAGAAGAATATTACAGCAGAAGAACAGCAGACACTAAAGTATAGACCTATGAAAGACTATGTCTGACTTAGGACACTTCCGGCAGCAGGGGAACAAGAGAAGGGCAGAAGTAGCAGGTGGGTGACCACAGAGAAAGGTAGAAACCACATATTTGGTTTCTACTAAAGGACCAGGTACAATTCCATGCTAAAATATGTGGTCTTCATCTTGAAAGCTATGAAAATCCAATAAAAATTTTAATTTTAAATGATCAAATTTGGTTTTTGCAGTGATCACTCTTTCAGCAGCAGTGAAAATGGGCTGGGTGTAGGTAAGACTGAAGGCAAGGTGATTAACGGATGGAAAACCATTTATAACTCACCACCAATGAGCAGTACAGAGTTACCTAGAACAGTGATCCAGATCTCGGTACCTGGAAGTTTCCCCCAAACACGTGTGTGTGTTCCTTTAGGATTTTTCTTTTTCTCCCTAAAAGTGCTGAATACTCCTAAGTAGCGCTGCTGAGGAAAGCTCAGGCAGATGATGGCAACACTATTTTTCCAAAAGATGATCACATTCAAAACAATATTTCATCACAGAGAGACTGCCTTCCAGAAGAGACCCTCGGAAGCTGACGGTCAGGCAGCCTGTTCTTGGCTCTGTTGCCCTCTAGCATGGCTCAGCGGAGATCCCCTCGAACCCAGTGAGGCTGGAGAATCAAACCAATCTGAAGCTTTCCTCTGCCAGGATTAAAGGTGGTCTCTAAAGAGCTTGGAGCAAGGTAGCTGGTCCTCAAAGTGCACACTGAGAAGAGGTCCCCGTGTGGTCATGAAGACTATGCAGGGGACTTTGGCTCTGTGAGTCAGTGTCTGTCGGGAAAACAGTTCCTGCCAAGGTGGTTTATTATGGGAGTCTAACACAGAAGCAAATTACAGAGGTGTTGGAAGACATGAAAATGGGGGAAGCGAAACAATCCAGAAGCCAACAACTGTAAGAAGTGGCTGCTGCTCCAAGGAAGGGAGAGGTCAGAGGAAGAGGGTTTGCGGCCTTGGAGGACGAGTCTGCTTTGTGGACAGACTTCTAGGAGAGAGAAAGCCACTGTTGGAGGAGGCTTTGGAAACAGAGGTGGGCTGGAAATATTACTATGGCTTCCTCACCCCACCCCCCGAGCCCTCCTCCCCATTGACACACACTTCCAGACGCCTAATATCCTGCCATGGCTTCCATTGGCTGAAACAAGCAGGAATCCTGTGGGCAGGGCATTCAGGGAAGTCTAGTCTGCAGGTGTTAGCTCACTGTGCTACAGAGCAGAAGGATAGGGAGGGGGGTACATGAGGGCAGAGAGACAAATAACCTTCCCAATAAGGATGGTCTTCACAGTTGACCATGACACATCTTTCCTAAGGTCAACAAAGAGCAGCCAACTTGTCTGTTTCCAATGAGAAGACAATAAAATTATTGCATCATGAGATCAGGGGGTCTCAGAAGTTTCCCATGGGTGTCCTGCTACATGATTCAAATTTATAAATACAGTTCAAACAAGTCACGCTTAGTTTATTTAACAGGAGGTATGGTTTTGTTTTCCTACCCACAGTAGGTGCACAATAAAATTTGCTGAAAGAATAATCTAAACGTGATCGGGACACAGAGGCCCTCTTGTCTTTGTCACTTCTGAAGTCTGAAAGCCAATTTAGAGCTCAATTCTCAAAGTTCCTTTAACTAGAGAGATCTCTTCATTACTGAGGGAGAGACTTAATCTTTGAGGAGGAGGTGCTTAACAAAGATGTTAAGGAAGCAGAACTCTGGGTCCGTTTACAAAGAGGCAACACCGACCCTGAGACAGACTATGATAATTAACGCATGATGGTAAAATTTTGAAAAAATAAATGATTCAAATAATGATAGTGAAGAAAAGGGGCAAAGGAAAAGGTGGCTAGATCCCTCCTACCATCACCAGTCCATTTTTCTGCAGTCTGCTCTCCTGCGTACATCACGAGAAAAGTGCTCCTTCACACAGAGACTCATAGGTCACTGGGTTCAGGACACTTTGCTGAGCTTCCTCCCCTACTGGATTTTATTACCCTTTGTGTTTATCTAATCCTCGCAAGTTTGAACTTGCCTACATATTATCTTTCTGATCCAGCATTCAACTACACGCATGGAATTCTTATTTTGAGTTTGACACTGCTGAGAATACGGACCCCAAAAAAACCAAATCAACAAGAAAATTCAAAAGAAACTCAAGGTATGATTCTTAGTCTCAGGGAGCTGATAGATCTTGACATCCTCTCGTACTTTTTCTAATAATTTCTTCATTTAACAAGCACACATAGATCAGCTGATAACAGTTCACATTCCTTAAGCAGTCACTGTGTAGGAGGCACTGTGTTAAGCATTTGACATGCTATTGTTTTTTCTTTTCTTTTTTTATCAATGCTTTTAGGTGTGTCCTATTGTAGTTATCACTTGGCAGAAGATGCAATAGAAACAGAGAGAGGTTGTGCTGGCCTGTAGGTGGTGGAGCCAGGGTCAGAACTCCAAGAACAGAGGCTGACAAATAGGCTTGTGGCTCATAGGGTGTGGTGTCAGCTCATGACTAGTCAGCATAGCATCCTGATCCATATTACACTGGTCTAGTAGGTGCCAGGCACTGTGCTAAGAAACAGAACACCAAGCATAGCCAGGAATGGCTCTGGATCAGTAAGCGTTGCAGTCTGATTCATGAGACAGTGTACAAGATGCATCCAATGGTGCTACAGATGCTGAGAGATGGAAGATGGTTAAAGTTGCCAAAGGAGAAATTTTTAAAAGGATGTTTAGGATGGTTCTACCTAAGCAGTGAGAGAGACCTTGGGCAAGTGATGTTTTTGCTGAGTCCTGGAGCTTAGCTCACTGGGCAGGTGACAGAGGATGATGAGGAAGAGAAAATGTCAAGAGAGCTTATAGTAAAGATGAGTGGGAAGCAGAGTGGTACTTAGGGACATAGGCTGTTCAGCACACCTGTATGTTGGGTGCCAAAGGAGAGATGGCAGAGACAAGCACCAAAGAGATGCAGGGGTCATGATCATTTCACCAAGAAGGGTGGACTTGATCTTGACAGTAATGAGGCATCAAAGGACTTGAAGGAGGTCTTGTATTTAGAGAGGCAACCGAGAGCAGAAAGAAGGAGATTGGAGTGGCGCACAGCAGCCGTAGATTCGGTGTGAAATAGTGAGGACCTGGGATGGGTCAGGAGTACTGGGACTGCCTTGGAAGTGGAACTAGAGTATTGGCAATATAACTGTCCCTGGGCCTGAGAAAAAGAGGAAATAGGGGAAAAAAATATGAGCTGAGAACAATGGATTTCAGAGCCAGCCTTCAAAATAAGAAAATAGGAGAAAAAGTTGGTTTGGGGTAATAATGTCTTTTTTCTTATCCTCCTGCCTTTTCTCCCTTTGCCATTTTGTTAAACATGTATCTCATATTTCATTTTCCTGTGTCTCTCAAAGTAGACCTGAGAGAAGGTGGTGGTTTGTGTTACATGATTTGAAATTAGTGTGGCAAGAATCTTCAGTCAAGCATGGATCTATATGTGAGAAAACTCTCACTCACTTCCAGAGAACCAACTATTCCCTAATTAATTTAAATATTGGTTATTTTAAAAAATATTAACAGAATGAATTGGACAAATTTGAAAGATAATTCAAAGGTAGATTTGAAGGCTGTGAGCAAGTGTATAGTAATCTGTGTGAAAGAGATCCTAGGGCAATAGGTTTCTGACTTGGATGTCGGAGTGATATTAATTAGGCTGGACTCTTTAGAGAAAACAGTAATTTGAGGGTAAACATGGGGTTTTTTATACTGACTTTGTGTGTAGATTCTACTAGGCAGGTGGATCCTGGGTTCTTCAGCACAGAAGCAGGACTTGGATGGGAGACAGGATTCTGGGTAGCATCAGCAGATAGATAACCATAGAGTCAATATTACACCCAGGCTATTATGAGTGAAGGTGAAAGAGGACCAAAGGCAGAACCTTACAGATGACAATGTTTTCAAGTCAGGCAGAGAAAGAGGAAGAGAAAATATTGGACAGGAAGTTCAGAGAAAGAGAAGCACCAAAAGAGCTTAGTTCGTGTGAGCCAAGAGAAGATAAATTTAAAAAGGAAGAGGTCAGGGCTTCCCTGGTGGTCCAGTGGTTAAGACTCAGTGCTTCCAATGCAGGGGGCACGGATTTGATCCCTGGTCGGGGAAGTTCCACAGGCTGTGTGGTGCAGCAAAATAAATAAATAAAAATATAAAAAGCTCACAAATAAAAAAGGGAGAGACATACAGACAAAAAAATAAAATAAAAAGGAAGAGGTCAGTGGAGTAGAGGCCGATGGATTGGATTTGGCTACTGAGGGACCACTGGTGACTTCTGACAGCAAATTCAGTGGAATGTGGGGAACGGACAGCCGATTGCCATCGGGAATAAGGACGTTTATGAAGTCTGTGATTGTGAAAAAGTGTTGCCACTGGGAAAACTTGCCTGAAAAATCAAGCAGAGTAAGGTGTGGAGGCATTCTGCTCTTCCTGAAGGCAGGGGTTGCCATGATTGCTGGGGGTTTGGGTGGAGAGGTAGATGTGTCCACCAGGCGGTGGAATTTATGCAGTGAAGCTGGGGGCTGAGGATGGGGAACCACATCAAAGCTTAGATAGCAAAGCTGATTATAAATAATTCCATACACCACCCCACCAAGATCCCAAAGTATTTCAGTCTGTCCTAAGAGTTCCAATACCCAAACCACAAAATAGCCCAGGGACGTAATGGCAACCTGAGACAACGTACAAATGAGATTAGCCTATGTGCCACTCTATTTCTGCTCCTGCTTACTGACCCCAAGTCTCTCCAGTAACATCAAATCCCTGTAATATCAGTGAAGTATGTTCCATCTGGGAATGTTTAGATGTTTTAGTGATAGCCTTAGGCTGAGATAGACGGTAATATCTACCGAAATGAGATTCACCATCGCAGGAAATTCCAATGGCCATGCTTTCATGGGCCTCACCTTTTCAAGACGGAACAAGTATGTGATAACTACATGAACAAATTAGGCATATCACCCCAATGATAGCGAGACAGTCAAGACCATATTGGTCCTTGTCCAACCTGAACCGTCACTTTTCGGCATCGCGCTTGGTCAGACCCTCTGTGAATCATGGTTCATGGTCTACTGATCTGTTATTAATACAATTTCTGTTGCTCTTTGAGCTTTTAGCCCCACATGTGTAATTCCTCCAAGAAATTCAGTACGTTATCTGAAAGGTCTCTCAATGCCACTGCATCAATGCAAACCAGACCGCACTGAGATGAACAAAGGGAAGTTAACTTTCATAAGTTGGTTTTAAAAATGCATTTACTTTGACTGCACTGAAAGAACCTAAAAAAGATGAAAAGCATCTTTAGCATGCCAAAAACATCTGGTTTCATATTTTCAGACCAAAAGGAAATTGCATGAAGACTAAAATCTTATGTTTTGATTTATATGATTATTGGAGGGCTGAGAAGCTGCCAGTCACCAAGTAAAATTTTATGATGATAAATAAATAAGGAAAACAATCTGACAAAACATGTTGGGGAACAAAGCTGCGTTTCAAGTTTAATTAACTGATAACAATGTTTATGATGGAAGAATTGTGCCACCAATTATACAGTTAGTAAATGTAGGCTCCCAATGAGAAGACAAGCCCGTAAAACCAGACAAAGGGCTCTTCCTCAATTTGCTCTTCCTCTCAGCCTGTCCAAGCAAAGTTTTGCTTCGAACAGTAAATCCTGCATCAATTAAGACCCTCTCTGAACACGTGCATGGGCTGGTCTCTCAGAGGTGGCACCTCTCAGAGGTGGTATCGCTAAGTAGCACATTTTAGATTGAACAGTAGTGGGAGTGATGCTTTCCTAATAAGCTGAGTGATGCTGTCTCCCGCAAGTGACAGGTACTGGTAGAGCAGAAATGTAGCAGTCAGGGAAGAAAGAAAAAACAGCAAAAAAGAAAAAAAGACTGATTTCATCTTTTTAGCACGATGCTCTTCCCTCCTCCCCCAAAACCTCAGACAAAATTCTAACAAAGTGTTCCTGTAAGAAGGCTTTCCTAGAGCCTGCCCATCAGCAGTGAGCTGGAGGTAGAAGTTTTCCTTAATCTTGTATGGGAGATCGGTCTCTCTGCTGCTCTGAATCTTGCATTTAAAAGCATTGCATACTCAGATGCTGCAATTCAAAGAATTAGGATCACAGCCATTGTTTGTTCCCAGAATACAGTTTGCTTTCAGTTTACCACTGAGACTATTTCGTGCCATGTTTCAGCATTTATCATATTTTTAGAGGGGGAACTTTTCTTAGCAGATTTTATAAGCTGATTTACTCAAAATACTGAAAGAGAGAAACCTAGGCCGATACGTACAAGATATTATGTCCGATTTTCCACAGCTTTTGGAATGCTGGACTATTACCAGATTGAGGAACTATTTAACTCCCTTGACTCTTGGCCTATTAACCATTATGCTCACCCCCAACAGAATCCTTTCAACGGCAATAATTCTCTCTGTGCTTTTGGTCTCTCTGATGCTGAGACCCCACACAAATAAGTTAGTACACTAAGCAGTGCATTCCAAATATTAGGTACCTTCCCAATGAATGCCTAATGGAATTGAAAATACATATATAGATCTGATAGCAAGAGGTAGTATTCAGTCACATGCTTTTGTTGGTAAAACTCAATATTCCGTAGTCAGACAGAAGGCCCACAGAATGCAGAACAGTTGTGGAAAATTCCTGGAACTTTAAGCTCAGATACAGTTGCCATCAAAAACATTCTGAAGTGCATTTGTTGATTCAAGAGGAAGTGCAAAGCATTTGGAACTTTCGTTTTCCTGGAATCCGTTCAAATTTCTGCATGGTCACTTTCTGTGTGATTTTTATTTTCTTTCCTCCAATTGTGTTTTCCATGAGTTCATTTGGTGCTATTAGTCGCTTCTTATTAAAATTATTAGCAATCCATTCAATTGTTTGGTCAGTTATTAGTTTTTTGTTTCTCTTTTTTAGGTGTATATGGTAATTGTTGCCCCTGTCCTTGATGAAATCAACTTTTCCCGCATGCGGGGAAGCCACGCTGGTTCATTTCGCGTCTGTCTGCCTGCGTCTATGTGCGTGGAAAAGTTAACATCCTGTCTTCATTGCTGTTGGGAATTACTACTGGCATGTTTTGACTCATTATCTTGAATCTTAATCAGCTGATGAAAAAAATTTAGTTTCGTCAGCTGATGAAGGCTCAGGGTAATGAGTCAAAACATCCGGATAGGGTTTCTCAGCAGCCAGAAATGGGACTGGAGTATTTCACCTGACACAGCTGTCTTTCAATGCTGCCCAGCAAATGATTTCTTCAGTCTATTTATCAGAATGTCACAGCCACAATATGGCACCAGAAGGGATTGGCAGGCCATGAGCTCTGTCTTCTAAAAAGATGCAACATACTTTTATTATGTTTTTTTCTTGTGGTCAGTATACAGAATCCAAGATGAGCACGTTAACCCTTTTTTTTTTTTTTTTTTTTGCAGTACGCGGGCCTCTCACTGTTGTGGCCTCTCCCGTTGCGGAGCACAGGCTCCGGACGCACAGGCTCAGCGGCCATGGCTCACAGACCCAGCCGCTCGGCGGCATGTGGGATCTTCCCGGACCGGGGCACGAACCCGTGTCCCCTGCATCGGCAGGTGGACTCGCAACCACTGCGCCACCAGGGAAGCCCCACGTTAACTATTCTTAAGTGTGTAATTCAGCAGCATTAAGAACATTGCTGGGCAACCCTCACCCTTGTCCATCTCCAATATTTTTTCATCTTCCCAACTTGAAATTCTGTCTCACTGAACAATAACTCCCCATTTTCCCCAGCCCCAGCTAACCACTTTTTGCTTTCTATGAATTTGACTATTTCAAGTTCCTCCCATAAGTAGAATCATAGAGCATTTGTCTTTTGGTGACTGGTTTATTTCACCGAGCACAACGTCTTCAGGGTCATCCATGTTGCAGCAGGTGTCAGACTTTCCTTCCTTTTTAAGGCTGCATCATATTCCATGATGTGTACAGAACACATTTTGTTTATCCATTCGTCTGTCGATGGACACTGGGGTTGCTTCTAACTTTTGGCTATTGTGAATATGCTGCTATAAATGTGGGTGTACACATATTTGTTTGATACCCTGCTTTCAATTCTTTGGGGTGTCCACTCAGAAGTGGCATTGCTGCCTCATACCCTATTTTTAATTTTTTAAAGAACTGTGTACTTTTATTTTTAAAGTAACCTAACCTGGAGACCATCTGACGGTGTTTGTGGAGCATGGCTTTTGATACCTCTGTGAGCCTCAGGTTTCCCGTTAGGAGAAAGTGTGATCCTGGCCAGAAATCATAGTGTGTGATACTCCCTGATGTTCATAATCAGAAAATTTGGTGAAGAAACACCAATTGGAAATGATGAGTTTTCAAGTAAAACAGAAAGGGAAAATATCTTTACAAAAATATAAGCCAATGTTTAAAACAGTCTGGTTTTCCAGATATTTTCTTAAAGAGTCCATAATTGACCATGTGTGTGTGTTTTAAAGTGATACACCGGAAAGGCTGATAGAAGGATGTTTCCCTAGTGGGCAGTTCAATTAGAGCAGAGACTGAATGACATCTTCTCCCCAGTACTGCCTTTGCTCACTATCATTTGTGACTGTCACCACTGCTCCCTTTTCCTCATGTTTCTTTTCCAAATTGGCACTTTATTTAGGTCAAATCTCCTTTGGTTCAGTAGCACAACCAGAAATCCACTCAAAAGAAAGATGAAATAAATGAGAACACAGAGGGACTTCACTTACACAGCAAAGGGAGTCACAGGAATAAGCGCTGTACGGACAATAAAAGCAGTCGTCAGTTTGAAGTAGAAAGGTTTCAGTCAGGTCTTAGAAAATTTGAAATGGTGAATGTCAGGCTGATGATGGGGGGATGGCTGTCTATAATTCTAAGTTACAAATACTACGTCTTGAAGTGTTGATGATAGAGTGACACTGGCATTTCAGGCTGAAAAATTTCTGAACCTAAGGAACTTTCAGGAACACCAGCCTCCACCATCCACAGTTGGGGACCTAGAGGCCCTGTGGTCACAGAGCTGTTAGGGGCAGAGCTGGAGACAGGAGGTGGTGAGGGTGTCAGAAAGTCCACCCAAAGGACAGATTGCTTTTCGGTCATCTGTACGTGACTAGAAATTATATTTGCAGGCTCTTCTCATATTTTGTTTGGCATCCTCCCGCCTAAATAGGTCCCCAGGTAAGTTCTGATGTTTCCTCTGCTCTTACTACCCCTTCCAGGTGAGATGCCCACTCCACACCTAAGCCTTTCAGTATCATACCCGTCACAGATGAACACCTCCAGGGTAACTTTTTGGTTCTTCCTAGTTGACCATTTTCTCTCTCTGGTGCATTTCTGTGACACTTTGCTTTATGTTATTACACTAATATTTCACTCAAATTATTTGAAGCCTTACCTTCTCCTGGGGGATCATGGTTTGAAACTCACGTACCTTTGTAGCTCCTAATAGGTATAGCAGTTGTTTAGTGGGCATTGGAAGAATGGAAGGATATATTTTAAAAAGAATCCAAGGAGAACACCTATGAGAATCGTCTATCCCTCGACTGTCTAATATAGTGGGAGGGAAAAAAAAACTTCCCCCAGATTATTTGATTATATCACTCAATTAGATTTTATGAAGGAAATGTTTAATTTTTACAACAAAGGTTATAAACTTGACTTGTATTTATATCATTTACTTTCTCTGCAAGTGTGACAGTCTCTCTCTCCTTCTGGAGCATAAATGACTTGAAAACCTCTTTCAATTCTTCAATGCCATCTTCTCCGCAAAGGCTGTCCTGACCATCCTGCCTGAAGATCCAACCACTGGCCACAGTCCTTATGACTCTGCCCCATCCCACTGCAGCACCTCCCTTTCTGTCTCCAGCTCCCCACACGTGTGTGTGTTTATATGTCTGTCTGTCTGTTTTACATAGTCTAAGTTAAACGCATCCTCACACACACCTTCCTTATTTGTGTATAAGCACACATTCCTGGACCGCATTCTGGCTCACCTTTCCAGCTCCATACATACTTTTTAATTAACCACGTTATTATGAAGCAGAGTAGGACTCTAGGGTGGGGAGGGGCACACGTTGCTGGCCGGTCTCAGAGCTGCATCTCTGCGCGAGGAGGCGTTCATTAAGCAAGTGAGCAGCTTCATGACATATTTCAGGTACCAGTTTTCCTGTGGTATTTCCCTCGGAATAACGTGAAGACATTTTCATAACTCATCAGACCATGCCAACAAGACTGCAAACTGTGTGGTCAACTCGAAACATTTTTAGGCCCGGAATTAAAGTTTGAAAATGAAAAGTGTGGTAGCATTCTGAGCAATGCGAAACGTTCTTAGCAGTAAGATTCAAGTAGTAAAGCATCATCTGTCTCTCTGAAGGTGAGGCAGGAGGTGTGTTGCGGTGGCAACATTTTCACAAGAGGGCGAGGTCCTTCAGGCCTGATCAGGGTGCATGTGTGTGCGTGTGTGTGTGCGTACGCGCGCGCACACGCACGCCCACAATTGCAAACCCATTCCTCTCCAGGGCCATCAATGCCCAGCTACTGAGTCTCTGCTCCTAGCGCTGTTTAAGTATATTTTTGAGAAGCACAGAATAGAAAATGTATTGTCTTAATTGGTCAATCCAATGCAATATCTGGAAACTTGAAGGAAAGAAGAGCATGGTTGTGAAGGGCGTATTGAATAAACAGATAGTTACAATCAACTGAATCAACAGTCATAGATAAAGATGAGCTTTTCAAGTTGCAAGAAAAATCAGAGTTCTGGGATTTGCATCAAATTTGTTGGCCCGTTTGACCATTGCTTTATTTAATAGTTCATTCTAGTTTTACTTTTTAAAAATTTATTTATTTTTTAAATTATTTATTTATTTATGGCTGTGCTGGGTCTTCGTTTCTGTGGGAGGGCTTTCTCTAGTTGTGGCAAGCGGGGGCCAGTCTTCATCGCGGTGCGCGGACCTCTCACTATTGCGGCCTAGTTGCTCTGCAGTAGGTGGGATCTTCCCAGACCAGGGCTCGAACCCGTGTCCCCTGCATTGGCAGGCAGATTCTTAACTACTGCACCACCAGGGAAGCCCCAGTTCATTCTATTTTTCAGAAGGAGTTCTAAAATTTGTTTCCTTTTGCTAAATTCATTCTTTAAAAGTCATATATTTCAATTTAGTAACAGCCTTCAATCTTTGGCAAAGGACTTTAAATTTTCTGCTCTTTTTCTGATGGTGTAGGGGGAAAAAAGCACTACCTTAATTGCCATGGTGTAGTTTTCTTTTAAAATCTTTCTTTTCCTTTGAAGGAAAAGTCTTAAGCTCTCTGAGATTATTTTGGCATAATTTCTATTCCCTACCCCAATTTATTTTTCTGTATTTATTATTCTTATCAGTCTATAATAACGTAAAGTGAAATAATGGAAAACGATACATTCCTTCTCATTTTGAACATGAAAAAGAAAATAAAAGAAAATCTGTCCATAGAGACTGGAATACTTGGGATGTGACCATAATCTCTGTTAGTTCAACTAAATTAATAAGGATGATGATTCTCAATAATATGCTGTCAGTGTCGTGTGTTTGAAGAAGTACAGAACCACCTGTCTGATATTTATTCTTTTTCCTTGAAAACATCTGATAATCCCCGGCAAACACACACAAAGTGGGGAATAGTAGTGCCGTACCAAGAATTAGTAGGTTAAGGGCATTCTGGTGTTCTTTAGCTTACACATAAGGCATCATTACTTTTAAGTATGAGAGGTATGATGGAAGCATGTGTAGATACTTTTGACTCTGCCTCTTTTAGCTCATTACAAACCCATTAAAATTTCCACTCACACTTTTTATTAATGCAGCCTGGCCACAATGTTAATAATACGAACTTTGATTTGTGACAGATAAGTCTTGTATTGTGTAAGATGTTGTTGGCCATATCTTCAGCACTGCTGAAACTGGTGCTTCTTTTTAATTAAAATAGTCTAGGATTCTTCAAACGTCTCAGACAATCTAATCTTAGTTTATTGAACACTTTGAGTAAAGATTGATCTCATTCGTAAGGTCCTGAGATTTCTAAATCTTTATTGTTTAAATAATTTGGTTTTGGATTTGCACAATTTGGTAAGATGATTTGGGAGTGCACACACTGAAATATTTCTTCTGATTGTAAATCAGCTATACTGTAATACGACTACTACTAAATACTTTAACTTCTTTAACTTTCATGGTAATTTCTAACGACACCAAAGACACTCTAACCTAGACAAAATTTTATTTATAATGCCTTCTTAACCAGAAATTTTGTTTCCTAAAAAATTAACAACTATTGATTTCAAGCTAAGTCTACTTTTCCAATCATGACTTAATTAAGCAGACAGTAATTTGTCTGAAATATTTATGTCATAAAAAGTAATGTTGGCTCCAAAATTATAATGTTTCAAAAACATTTAACTTTCTATGTTTTCTGAAATTTTCCAGAGCTGTTTTCTAATCAGAAACTCCTTCTGCAATAAGTAACCCTTCTCTACAAATGATTTTTTGGGGTTAATAATCTGCCTGGTAATAGCACATACAACCTTTATAACACTCTAAACCAATCACTGAAAGTCAGAAATACAGGATTCTTTAAAACTTTACCAAACAAAATTTTTAAGAGATTTGTCTTAAACTTTTTTACTTCAAAATTACATTTTCCTTAACCTAAATTTTTATGAAATTCGATATGCATTTTTATAATTCCAATTATGCACAGGATCCTAGTTTGCATATACTCCATTCTCTAGTTATATTTTCATATCACATGAACTAGTTATGATGATGATAAAATGCTGTTGTTTCTACACTACTTCCATTAACCCCATATCAAGACTCTCTTGGTGAACTATTAGACATATTTGTGGGAAAATGAGACAACAGCCACTTATGTCTGGAAAAGTTTTCAAATAATAGAAATAGGAAAAAAATAAACCTCAAATAAATCAAGCTGGAAATTTTGATTAAATGGAGGTGAGTACAAAATAAAGAGCTTTGCAAGTATCAACAAGAGCAGAAATGTGTGTGCATGAGGTTGAGCCTGAAACCGATTAAGAAGAGATGGTAAGGGCCTCCCTGGTGGTGCAGTGGTTAAGAATCCGCCTGCCAATGAAGGGGACATGGCTTCGAGCTCTCATCCGGGAAGATCCCACATGCCGTGGAGCAACTACTGAGCCTGCGCTCTAGAGCCCGTGAGCCACAACTACTGAGCCTGTGTGTCACAAGTACTGAAGCCCATGTGCCTAGAGCCCGTGCTCTGCAACAAGAGAAGCCACCGCAATGGGAAGCCCATGCACTGCAAGGAAGAGTAGCCCCTGCTCGCTGCAGCCAGAGAAAAGCCTGCGTACAGCAACGAAGACCCAATGCAGCCAAAAATAAAATAAATAAATTCATATATATAAAAAAGAAGAGATGGTAAAGTTGTAGTGTCATCATGAACCCAGTTTTACTTAAGTTCTCACACTTTTCCTTTGCTTTCAATTTCTACTTTTATGAAAAAATGTGTATTTTTGTAGCTTCAGAAGGAAAAATAAATAGAACCATGATACATTTCAATATTTATATGGAAAACCACATGTTTTTTGCTATTTAAATATGTTTCTAGTCTCTGAGACATTGGCGATATACCTGTGTCTCCTACGTGAGGCCCACGTGGACCCTTCACTCCAGCTATATATGAAATAATGGACAGTTCTTGGAACATGGCGGGTTCTACCTCTGGACCTTGGCTCTCTGCCTTTCTTCACCTAGAGGTCAGGCATCACCACCTCCAGGTACATTTCCTTGGGGCTTCCCAAGGGGAAGCCTCCCGGTTGGGGCTGCCCAACCCGGAGGAGGGCACACTCAGAAGAGGGGAAGGCAGAAGGGCACTGCTTTCCTTCCAACTCTGTGCTCCTGGAACAAGTCTAGACTTTCATGGAACCACAGGGAGTGGGGATGCTTTGTACCAGATGATATATTCAAACTTTTAAACTGTCCTGTATTGGACTAGGGTTCAATATAATAACCAGAACACTGCAAAATCAAAAAGGAGAATTTGACAGAGTATGGTTGAAGCAGGACTGACGATCATACAATAGTTTCCTCTTTCTGTGTTGAGAATCCTCAAGGAACTAAATGCTTATCACATAGTTTATGCAAATTGTACTTGGTTCTGCATTGCATATGTGTGAGTTCTGTGGTGTGAGATTAGGCTGGAGGGGTTGATATTGTACTGTAACTTTGGCCCTTTGGCCCTTGTACTGTAGGCCCTTTGGCCCTTGAAGTTTTGGAGTGCTTTAAATCCAGAATCAGTCAGTAGAGCTTATGAGATCTATCTCTATTTGCAAGGTATTGTCACTGGTGGTGGGACTGGGTGAGAAAGTGGAAAGTGCAGAAAACATACCAGCTTCTATAGCTACACTTTAGGGAATGTGGGATAATTTTCAGGTCTAGTTTATTGTACTTTCCCAAGTAAAAAGGAGTGAAAACTATGTTTTTAAGTTCCTTTTACTATCTCTCTGGAGCGCTTTTAGATGAGATCTTTTTCATTGATCTAGTTTGTCTGAGATGAAATTTCCAGAACCCAGGGAACCCCTTGACGGATATGGGGCATCTGGCAGAGCCCACTATGTTTAATTTCTAAATTATAACTTTGTTTTCCTTTATTTTCTCCCTGACAAAGTTTTGGATTAGAAAATATGGCTTAAGTTCCATAAGTGAGGGGAAAATGCAATAGATAATAACACAGTCCATTATACCGAATTTTTTTTTTTTACTTTTAAAAACTTTTATTTTGGACTAATTATAGACTCACAGAAAGTTACAAAAAACAGGTACATTGTGACCTATGAGCACGTCATCGGGCTTCCCCCAGTGGTGACATTCTACGACTGTAGTGCAGTAGTAAAATGAAGAGATTGACGTTGGTATCATACTGTTAAATAGGAGACCTTATCACTCAGTCTTAACTTGCCCTTATTTATGTGTGTGTGGGGGTGGGGCATGCTATTCAATCCCCGAATTTTTGTTTTATTGACCAGGTCCCCAGGCTTCAGGATGACATGAATTTGAGTTCTCTCAACAGGTCAGATGGTCTGACCCCTGTCATAGTTTTCTGTTCCTCACCCTTGATGAATTACCCCACCCACAAGCCATCCAGGCACACACACAGACCTGTGCCCAGAGAAGAGATGTCCCCACAAATCACAGTTTCTAATGCTGAATCATGCCATAGTGATTTTTGCAACCAGGATCTCAGAGAATGACTTAGATTTGGTGAACATCTGTATTTACTAGAATCATTTTCCATTAAAAAAGTTATTACCTCAGTTACCAGTTTTGGTTGACTAATTCATAGATATATTTATCTCCTCCCACCCGACCCACAGAATAATTTCCATATGAGAAAACAAACATTGTGTTTTTGGTACGATAATTGGTAATTGTATGGTTCCTTTCTTCTGCTTCTCCACAAGCTTTCAACACAACACTTGGGAACAAAGCAGTGAGTGTAGAGACAGGAACTCAAAACTGTTGACTGACAGCCTTCCAAGAACAGACACCTTTGGTTGACAATGATGGTGCCTTTACCTCTCCAACCAGAACCCAGATCTCCATGTTTTAAATTTCATAGGCTCTACACATGGCAACATGTTCCTGACCATAACACTTTTTAAAATTGAAGTATAGTCGATTTAGAATGTTGTGTTAATTTCTGCTGTACAGCAAAGTGATTCAGATAAACATATATATTATATATATATATATATATATATATATATATATTCTTTTTCATATTCTTTTCCATTATGGTTTATCACAGGATGTTGAATATAGTTCCCTGTGCTGTACAGTAAGACCTTGTTGTTTATCCATTCTATATACAATAGTTTGCATCTGCTAACCCCAAACTCTGAATCCATTCCTTCCCCACCCCTCCTCCCCTTTGGCAACCACATGCCTGCTCTCTGTTGTCTGTGAGTCTGTTCCTGTTTCACAGATAAGTCCACTTGTGTCACATTTTAGATTCCACAATAAGTGATATATAGTATTTGTCTTTCTCTTTCTTATTTACTTCACATAGTGTGGTAATCCTTATGTCCATCCATGTTTCTGCAAAAGGCATTATTTTGTTGTCTTTTTATGGCTGAGTAGTATTCCCTTGCATATATATATATATATATATATATATATATATACCACATCTTCTTTACGCATTCATATGTTGATGGACATTTGGGTTGTTTCCGTGTCTTGGCTACTGTGAATAGTGCTGCTATGAACATAGGGGTGCGTGCATCTTTTTGAATTATAGTTTTGTCTGGATATATTCCCAAGAGTGGGATTGCTGGATCATACAGCAAATCTAATTTTAGTTTTTTGAGGAACCTCCATACTGTTCTCCATAGTGGCTGCACCACCTTACATTCCCACCAACAGAGCAAGAGGGTTCCCTTTTCTCCACACCCTCTCCAGCATTTGTTATTTGTAGACTTTTTGATGATGGCCATTCTAACTGGTGTGATGTGATAACTAATTGTAGTTTTGATTTGCATTTCTCTAATAATTAGTGATGTTGAGCATCTTTTCATGTGCCTGTTGGCCATTTGTATCTGGCCATAAGACTTTATCGTCAAACTGTCCTCTCCTTAACTGCAGGGCACATGGCTTGAGTTTATTTTGCAGTGAATACTGAAGGTCAGCAGGTAACTAAATAGGGGTGGGGATTGTAGGTTTGGGGAGCTGTTGCCCGAGCTTCAGTGACTCAGAGAAGCTTCATCAGAAGGTTCTGATGGATCCAGGGTCTTTGAGGAGGGTCTCAGACAAGCCAAGTTGTGGTCCATTGACCTGTCCCTTCTTCTCCGACAAGAAAGCTCAACCCCGGGGCACAGAGATGCTCCTGCCTGGACGCTGTCCCATCCACTCTTTGGTGGATTTGCCCTTCTGGCCGCACCTTCTGCTCGATTCCCTTCCCGGCCTCCTTCCCCTTGTTGCTTCAGCAGAGTTTCACTTGGTCAAATCCAGCACCACAAAGAGCAGCCACTCGGTCACTCTGTTACAAAATGCCTTTCCTTCCTACAGAAGGGACACAATCACCCCAAGTTATTCTGCTTGCTCAGCCCTGCAGAATGACCCTTGTACCTTAGAGAGGTTGCAACTGCACACTGGTCCAAAGGGGACTGGCCTCAATTCCAGGCAATCTGTGTCTGGATAACGGGAGGTTGGGGACAGGGGTAGACATTTCTAGTGGCTCTGGAATAGGAGGCTTCTCTAACCCACCAAACCTGATCTAGCAATTCAGAAGGACACTGTGTGGAGAGAAGGCAGAAAACGGCTGCTAGGAAACAAAGGTCAATATCTGATTCTTGGGCTTTGACAGAATAAGTCGGGGAAAGAGATTTCAGATGTGGAGCCGCTCCTGGAGCACCGCTGTTGCCCCTGACCCCAGAGGAAGCTGTGCTGTGGTCAATGCTGCTCGGTGCTGGGCCGCTGAGACAGGCCGCCTGAATGCTCACCACACTATCCTGGAAAGAAGATTTCTTAGGTCCTTCCACGTTTCCGTGACTCAGCGTTTCCGAAGGTGGTCTACTCTAATGGACCTCTCCTAGGCTACAGGTCCAGACAACTGGGTTTAGTTCTGCTGATTTTCACTCAATTAGGGTAATCCCTCTAGACTTCAACTGCTTAATCCCTAAAATGTCAATACTACTAGTATCTGCCCAAGTACGCGTATGTGGGCTGCGGGAGAGCTAAGTAAGTTATTAAAAAGGAGAGTTGCTATGAAGCTGCTTGCATTCAGGTTGTATTTCAAAAATTATGTTTGGGGATTGACGTTCGTACAGGATAAAAAGGAATTTGAAAATTGGTTTAACTGCAGAATGAAGACGAATCATCTGAGAAGAAACAGGAGTTGAGGTTGAACTCTTTATATTTTGCCATAACTCTTTATTATATTTTGCTGACTTTATGAATTAAACTAAGCGTTTAAGACAAGCAGTGACAGGGAGGTCTTTTCTTTTTTTCCTATTGTTTTGTTCAGAGGAACAAACTGGAAATTTCTGAAATGATCAGTTAGATACTTTTTGGTGACAAAATCTCTATGATTTATGATGATTACAAGATTTTTTAATCACCAGGGATGTTTTTACATTTCAGTTTTCATTTTAAGAGAAAGTTTCCAGTTGTCACAGATAGCTGAAAAGTTTACCTATTAGAGAAGTTAAGATTTTAATGCAGGCTAAAAAGCAAATATGTTTCAGTTGTAGATAAGACAATTTATTTGCAAAATTTCATTGATAAAGCTTTTGTTTTACAAACTATCATTGAATTCAGAGAGCTTTTAGGGCATAAAACAAAAAGATTTCTTAGAGAAATACAATAATCACTAGCTTCCAATACACATATAATTTATCTGAAGAGGATTCTACCTGAACTAAAACTAATGATGATAAAACAGCTGGACGGATATAATAATAACTAAATTATGGTTTCATTGAAATCATTGTCAACAAAATTTAAAACCACATACCTCATAGGAATTAGATCGACAACAATTAAAAGAAGTTTCACATTTTGTTAAATGCAAGTTGATTTCTGTGTTTTCCTAAATTAGGATAATTATGGCTACTTTTCTCTGAAGAATATGTTTTCATGTATGTCCTCTCATTTGTTACTATGATATCCCTGCAAGGGACAGATGTAACAGCCTTCAATTTACATATGTGGAAAGCGAGGCACAGATGGCCAACTTTGCCTAAAGTAAAGTTGGGTCACCATACTGGCTTCCACTGAAACTTTTATGATTTTGGTTAAATTCTTTGTTCAATGGGAGGGTAGGGTGTGTAGAATATACAGAAAATGGTAATTGTTGCTCAACCTACACCTCCCTTCCTTCCTTCCTTCCTCCCTCCCTCCTTCCCTCCTTTCCTTCCTTCCTTCCTTCCTTCCAAAACTGAGAGCAGTAGGTCACCATTTACCAGTCCATCTGTAATATGAAGGCAAATCTGATCTATTTTAAAGTACAATTTTAGATCGGTGAGTTTGGAACAGAACTCCCTTGATTGTAAAACATAATCCAAATCAGACAAAATTTTGATAGTATCTGACACAGGTTTGAAATCTTCCACAAAAGCTTGTCTCAATTTGCCCCATTAGATAAGAGATAGAGTCACAGATGTAGAAAACAAACCTATGGTTACCAGGGGGGAAAGGCTGGGGATGGATAAATTGGGAGATTGGGATTGACATATACACATTATATACATAATAGATAATGAATAAGGACCTACTGTATAGCATAGGGAACTTTACTCAATACTCTGTAATGACCTATATGGGAAAAGAATCTAAAAGAGTGGATATATGTATAAGGAAAAAGAGAAAATATCATCTTGTTTAGGAATTACAAAGAATTTAAAATTTATACTACAGCTCCAATGGCTGGAAGGAGTAGATCAGAGCCCTGGTTGAAAAGGATTCTGAAATCCAGTTAGGAGCCCATGTGACAAGAGGGCTGTGACAGGTCAGGAACCCTCTGTGGGGGACCCAGGTCTACCTGGGCAGCAGGCAGGGACAGGAGGTGGTGATAGTCTTTACATATAACCATTTATTTGCTTCTGATCTGTACTTCATTGTGGGTTAGCTGGGCAGTTCTGGCCTTGGCCTGGGGCTACTTAATCAACTGCTCTCAACCGGTGGGTGTCTTGCCCCGGGCTGGTTGATTCAAGATAGCCTCACTCCCATGCTGGCCGTTAATGGTAGTTATTGGCTGGAACAACTTGATTGTCTTCTTGTGGCCTCTTCAGCTGGATAGCGGGGATTTCCTTTTCTTTAAAGGATGCTGGCATGCTCCAAGAAAGCAAGCCTCATTGTACAAGCACTCATAAAGCCTTCGCTGGCACCCCATTTTCTGATGTCCTATTGGCCGGGGCAACTCATGTGGCCAAGCTCAGTGTCAATGTCCGTGGAGGGACTGTACAAAGGCATGGCAACTGGGAGACAGGAGTCACTGGGCGCCATCACTGTAACAATCCCCCTGTCCCCCAGCACACAAGGCAGCTGCTATTTCTGATACACTGGGGAAGAGTGAGGTCTAGAGGTTTGTAAAGCTGGGTTCAGTCTTGGCTGACTTCACTTACCTTGGGTTTCCATTTCCCTCCCAGGTGAAAGGCCTTTATCGCATTTGCTCCGCTTGCATTTGTAAAGATTCTTTGTCCTGTAATATTTCAGAAAGCTTTATGAAAAGATAAAACCTCACTATAATGGTTCAGTTTCCTGAACACATATCAATCCTTAAGTATTTTTTTGAAAATAATAAAACACAAATGTCAAGTTCTGGCCTTTTAGGAGCTGATGGTATAGTGAGGAAGATGGGCCATGTACAGAGAACAGTAACAACACAACAAAACCTATGACACAGGCGGGCTTCTGTAAATACTTTATAATTTTTATAGACAATGAACAAAGAATTCTTATGAATTCTTCATAGGAAGGAATGCCCACTTGGGGGAAATCAGAGAACATTTTGCGAAGATCCTATGTACGGAGGGCCTGGAAAGATGCATCACATAAAGCCTTTAAACATGTTTTTTTAATTACAAAAGTAATTCATTTCAATTATAGAAAATTTAGAGAAAAGGGAAAAACATGCAAAAGACCTTCATCTTTACTGTGTTTATATACACACACATTTTTAAAAATGTATTTGTGAACACTATTTTGTTAATAACAACATATTATGAACATTTTCTACAAAATTAAATAGTTTTATTACTTTCCACTTAAATGGTTGCATTACATTCCAACTAATGTTGTGTACCATAAATAACTTAACTGTCTATTGATGGATATTTAGGTAAGTTATTTTCCTGTCTTAATGGTGCAATAAAAAATTTCTGCAAGCAAATCTTTGCTAATAATTTTTTAAGGATAAATTCTTAGAGGTGAAATAATTAAATCACACGGTATACAGATCTACATTTAAAAGCTTTTAGTATAATGACTATAATGACAAATTACATACTTGGAAAAGCTGAACCAATTTACGGTTTTCTTACTTTAAGGGTCACATTGTCTTGATCACTTACCAACATAGCTATTGCAATTGTGAGTTTTATTTTTCAGTTTGAGGTTAAAAAACTCATACCTAATTTTAACTGGTGCTTCTTTAATTACAAAAAGTACTGACCTTTTTTTCTATATATTTATTTTCTGTGAATGAGTTTTTCTGAAGCCTTGGCCCATTTTCCTTACTGCTGTGAATCTTTTCTAAGACATGTAAGAGCTCTTTAAATATCAAAACGAATAGCCATTTATCTGATATATGTCACAATATTTTTAGTTTTTTCATTTTATAATAATTTTTTACATGTTTAATTTTTATGTTTCTCTATAACCCTTCTTTTTATGGTTCCTGTTTTTGGTATCATGTACCAAATTTATTCCAAAAAATATTATCTAAACTTTACTTTTATTTCTTTCTTGAAGTTTTATTGCTTTATTTGTTTAAAGTGCATCCGAAAGTCTAACCTCACTGTGTGAGTGTCTGTATAGGATATGCCCACACATGCAGATGGTTAGCTGGTTGAACAAGCGACCGCCATTGAATATTTTCATGGATAAATAGAATTATTATAAGCAGAGAGGCAGCGTAGACCTGCTTGTCATGGAAAGTCCGGTAAGAAACACAAGTGGGTAGATAATAAGTAAAATATGTTTAGGGGCTACTCATGTGAACTAGTCCATTCTTAGAAGTGAATTGTAGAAAACAAATTGAGGAAGGGGATGAGATGATAAAAGGTCTTAAATGACTAAGGAGCATAAGACCAATTTGGCAGGTGTGCTCTGGGCTTTTCTTCTCTAGAGATTAGAGATTGTGAAGGGACAGAGCATCACACAGGAATGGGACGGAGCAGACGCTGGCACGGGGCAGGGTCTCCACCAGGGCTGAGACTGTGGTGTAAGCTCTCCAAGAGTCACTATAACCCTATGGACTCTACTTCCAGTCCCACCCCCACCTCACTGCTCCCAGGGCCACACCAAGAGCTCTGGGGACCCTCTCCCAGCCCAGGGTTCCCTCTTTCCCCAGGAATTGCAGGGAGGTCCTCTCCCAATCCTGCTCTTCTGACTACTGGCTTCACTCTCCAGAGGTGCTCCTTCATTTCCCTGATACCAAGGGATTATTTAAGGACCTCATGCCATGCTGTTCTCTTTCTGGAATTCTGCCCTTCAGTGACAACATAGAATATTTCTTATGGAGGATTAGAAATAAAAAGCAATGGTTTTCTCTGTTTCCCAGAGGATAATCTGGAAATGCTTCACACTAATTGAGAACCAGCACAGCTTACTTGATGAGAGTTTGGACTCTGAAATCACTTGAATGAGACTGAGTTCAAGTCTCATCTCTGCCATATGCTTGCTGTGTGACCTTGAGCTGGTTATTTAACTTCCCTTAGCCTAAGTTTCCTCATCGATTCAATGAGAATACTAATAGGATCTACCCGGGGCAGACAGGGCTCTGCCGATAATGCCGAGAACTTCCTGCCATTATCCCTAGCTAAGAAAATCAGATTTTAAATCTGATTTTGAATAATAACGACAATCAGGTTTTGAATAATAAGGTGCTCATGGTAGGTGGGTTCCTTCCCTAATACCAGGGAGTGAGACTTCTTAGGGACTAAGTCACTCGTAGCAATCCCTTTACCTTTTGCTGGAAATTGGTTAAGAGATAGGCACGTGATTACATTCTGCCTGACGGGACCTGGGAGAAGACTGTGAGAGGGCTTATGTACAGGAAAAATGTTCCTTTATTATTTTTTTAAATAAAGAAATAAGATGTATCTAGAAAAAGAAAGCTCTCTTTCTTCCTTTCTGTTGTTGGAGGCATTGTGTGAAGAGTAGATGCTTGGGGCTGAAGCAGCCACCTTGCAAGCATGAGGGGAAAGTCAAAACCTGCACAGAGAAATGGATCCAAAAGCCTGATATTATTGCACAAGTGAATTATTAACCTTTGACCCTCCTCATTCAGCATTTTGTTTTTAAGATAATAAAAATCCTTATGTGTCTGAAAGTTCTCAGTAGGTGTTAGCTAGTATTATGGTTATTACTATTACTATAATTATTACAATGTGTTGACTATTTAATGACCACCAGGCACTATGCTCAATGTTCAAGAACACCAGGAGCTCAGATAGGATAGACCTGAATAGAACTGTTTGTAATTCTGCGAATTGCAATTTCCAGGCAAGGCCATTGCTTAGCTAAGGATGCAGCCCCATCTTTAATGTCAAAGAGTGAAGATGAAGCATTGAAGGTATAAGGAGAGTTATTTTGGATTAATTCATGGTTCCAGTCAGAGTCAGTGTCATCACTGCATTCAGACCTGAGCTCACTGGAAAGATGGGAGTTAACAGAGAGTAGAATAAAATCTAACACAGGGTTCAAGGTTAGCACCAGTTAACCATGTCC
The DNA here is from genome assembly GCF_008692025.1 of Phocoena sinus. Classification (NCBI taxonomy): domain Eukaryota; kingdom Metazoa; phylum Chordata; class Mammalia; order Artiodactyla; family Phocoenidae; genus Phocoena; species Phocoena sinus. The sequence goes on along the minus strand of NC_045775.1, from coordinate 87,476,553 downwards.
AATCTGACAATTTACCAAGTTTTTAAGAAATGTATTTTTCAAGAGTCTGGACTACTCAGCTATTATGGGATCAAAAGGTTAGGATTACCCATCACTATTTTTCAGGAAAAATGTTAATGTATTTTTCTATGAAGAGATATTAATGACCCACAAACTTCTGCAGAAAATTGGCTATTGGTGGTGAGGAGGTGAGGGTCAGCAGAGCTAATTAATTTCTGAATTATTTTGAATCAGGGCCAGATTGTAAATATTTTATATTCAAATTCTTGAAAAAATGAAGGAGAAAAAAATAAGAAGAAAAATAAATAAAGCTTAAAATAATCTTGGTAAGTGTATTTTAATTGCTGTTATCACTAAGTGTTAAGCATTCATTGAGTCTGCAGGTGGTGTGTGTGCCCAGCTGTAGAAATGAGTGACCTGGGTCCTAGCAAAGATCCTCCAACTGCATCCTTGACTCTGTCCTGAAGAGACACTACTGAACTGCTCACATCTCATTATGTATTCACCAAATTACACTGTTGTGTTTCTCACTGCCTTTCTCAGATTTATTGTATGTCTCCATCTATATCACCAGTTCTTGTGTTTTCAGTGTCACTAAATTTTTTTTTTCTATTTGGATTACCGTTGCCAGCTTCCTGTCCAGCCTACTTCTTTAGCACATCTATACCCACCTCAAATGACCACATATTACTTCAATTCATTTTGACGCTTAGTTCTGTCAGTGGTTTTCCCTAAGTATCAAGCCCATATCATCTCAGAGAAGCCTGCTTAGTCCTATTTTTTAGGCTAATTCTACTGAACGACTTTCCCATTCATATCAGAGCTCCTATCTTCAGGAGGTTAGAGACACAGATGGGTTGCTTCCTATTAATTTTGTATTAGAACTCTTTTCTTTTCTTTCTGTCCTTCTCTATGAAACTTTCACAAAGGCCATTGATGAGTTATAAGTAGGATTTGTTGATTTCTGTTTCTGAAATATTATTCTGGCTTCTTTGAAGAGACTGTTTAGGGAAGAGTGAGCATGGAGACAAGAGAATTCAGTTAGTAAACAATGCAAGAAAGAAGGATGATTTGGAAAATAGACATGGATGAGCTGAGATATAGTTTGGAGGTAGAATAAGCAGAGCTTGTAGACGGATTAGATGTGGATGTAAGAGAAAGAGAGGAAAGGCAGCTTGAGGAGCTGGATCTTCACTGTGTCAGGTAATGAAGTGGGAACCAGGAGAAGAGGGTCAGGTTTCAGGTGTGGCTAGTCAAGAGCTCTGTGTGAGAGAGTGTTTAGACATTTCATTGGAGGTATAAGAAAGGGAGTGGCAGTGATGGGTGCTGACTCAGAGGACAGAAATGAGCTAGAGACCTTGTGAAGCAGAGATTATTATACCCAAACATTCAGATGAGAAAATTGAGCCCCCAAAATGTTACCTGTGTCTTGGGTCACACACCTGTTGGGTAGTAGAATTGGGATAAACCCACGTCCATCTGAAGCAGTCCTCTTTCACTGATTCCTTTGTCAGTAAGAGCTCGCATTTTCTTAGGCAGAGATGAAGACAAGGAAGAATAGGAAATGGTCTCATTCTCAAGGTGTTTTTATTCCAGAACACCCCACTCCTAGGGCTAGGGTTGCAGAAAGAGGAAAAAAAGCTAAATGGCAAAAGGTGAGTAGTGTTATCAGCATTTTATGGAACATGCATGGAAGTTATCTAGTTTATAGCCTATGTGGAATATTTGGGATTGATAAAAGAGTTAGAGTGGTTACTTACTTTACAAAGTATTTTCTCAGCATCAAAACCCAACAACAGCCAGGATTCTTGTAATACTGAAAACGTTTTAGACAATTTCTGATTCACTATAAATCAGCACACTGAGGGTATGTGGTGCTATCTTAATATTAGCCAACATTTCTAAGAAAAAACTTTTATTTTTACCTTATAGGGGAAACTCATATCTCCTTCCTTGCTGTCTTGGGACTAGGATAAAATGTTAATCAAATTCAAACGAAAAAGGAGGAAGAGGTAGCTTAAAATAAGTTCATGTGAAAAATGATATGAGTATTTTGTGATCACAGTCAGGATAGGATAGCATAAGCAGAAAAAAATATTTTTAAAAATATATAAATAATTTATTCCTCCAGACATCAGTAGCTTTTATAAGATAATTAGTTGCTCAGGTGAGTTAGGTGGCCTGTCTCCATTTTGGACTTGAGATCTCCAAGGTGGCCACAAGCATGGAAGAGAAAGAAAAAGAGAGAATGGTGGCTTTTATCAGACTCTGCCAGGAAGTAGTTGCTAGGCTCAATCTAATGGAAAGAGAAGCTACAGGGACCCCATGGAATATTTGGACAGTTTGGTTTTACTGGAGGAGCTGATAATGATAATGTAGCAAATTCACATGGAAGGCTGAAGTAGTAGATACAGAGACAGGATCAAGGTGAGAAGCAGGCTGGCTGAACCCTGCCTTCATCACTGGGATAGGTTGCCCACCCCCTGGCCACATGGAAATGTGACTGACTTGAGTGCACAAGAGGAAATACTGGGTTAATGAGTGAAGGTTCTCTCACTATGAGGACTTGAAGCCGAATCCGGCCTCTGGACCCTGACACCAAATTGAATCTCAGAGACAGAGTTTTGGGTGAAGTAGAAAAGAATAGCTTTATTGCTTTGCCAGGCATAGGGAGACATAGCGGGCTAATGCCCTCAAAACTGTGTATCTCAACCTGGGGGGGGGGCGTGGCTGTGAGAAGTCTTATATTCCAGGTGTGGGGTCGCTGGTAAGGATCAGGGCGTAGGACCCGCATTCCTTCCATCCAGAGATCATCTGGCCTCAGGTGATGACGGGCAACTGTGACCTTCTCTGGAATGTGCTTCATCAGGTAGTTAACATCTCCCATTTGGTAAGGGTTTCAGTATCTGCAAAACAGCCCTAAGATAGTGTTGTGTGCATCCCTTGAAGGGGAGCAAGGACCCTGCCAAAAGGCTGCACTATTGTTTCTTGACTGTTCCTCCCTTGCCTCTGCATCCCCTCGCTTCCCTGATTAGCAACTATTTGAACCTTCCCATTGGAACTCAGGGAAGGTCCTGGAGGCTGAACGAAGCCTATTTCGTGTAATCAAGAAATGGGGGACACAGAAAGGCTTTTGTGCCCAGGAGCCCCACAGGGTCCTGCTCAGTTCCAGACGCCGTAGAGGTAGAGGGGGAGTTAGTTTGAACACTTGGGGATGTGACCCAACTATCTCATTCAGCTAGCTACAGATTTATCCTTCCTTATACTAGATGTGGTTGGCAGATTCTGCCTAATGGAAAAAGGAAGCCTCTACCTCCAAATAGAATGGTGTTTTCAGAAATACAGTGAGCTTACATATGTGAAATCTTTCCCACAGCAGCTGCACAGCTGTTTTTGGGGGATATTATGAGTGAATTTCTGCACTGAGTGAAGTAAATGACCTCTGAATATTTCAAACTGAAGGAGTCTCTGAGTCTATCATTTATGGCGGTCTCTGTTAACACATTTACTTTCTTGGAAAATATGAAGATAAGGAAGTTTGAAGATGGAAAAGGATGATAACGCAAATCTTTTCTTATAACTTTTTTCCCCTCAAAATTGCAGTTAGTTCACTTCACGATTGGAAGTTTACACACTTTCATTTGTGTCTGCTGTAGATCTTGACTTGTGATGGAGCAGAGCTCTGTCCATTTACCTTCCTTGACTCCACACTGACACTGACATCTTTTTGTTTGTGCAAAATGTCCTTTGGCACGTGTTTTAACTTTTCAGGAAAGGACAAAGGAAACTGCCAGACGAGGACATAGTTTTCCTTATTATTTTTTTTTAAATTAGAAATTCTATTTCCTTTTGGTCTCTTTTTCTTTCTTGATCCTGCAAATTTATAGTTATTGCGTTAAGTTAGAAGAGTTCAGTTATTTCATTCATTAAACGCCAATCATTTAAATGCCTACCATCCATCTTTGCTCATTCTCTCCTCCCTCTCTTCTGTCTTAGAGAAGGAAACATCCTACTTGTTTCCAAGTCTATGCCTATCAGCTGGATTTTGATCTTGTTTCTTCTTGCCTCCTGTATGATTATCCCCTTCCTTCCTTCTTGCACCATCTTTTAATTGGCTCCTTCCCCTCTGTGTGACAAAAGGCTAACTTTCACCACCATGTTAAGAGTAAAAGCTTAATATCTTCCTTCAACTCTGTTCATCCCTGGAGGATTCTCTCTCTCTGCATCCCTCTGTCCCTCCAATAAAGCTCATGTCAATGCCCTAGCTTTCCCTTTAATTGCATAAGCTCAAAATTTCTCTCTTTAATTCCTCCTTCCCTCTTGATCCACCAGGAAGTCATCACCCTGTCCACCTGACTTGCCTTGCCATCATTAATCCAGGTCCCAGTTAGGTAACTTCTACACCATTGCAGCATCCTTCCTTCTGGTCTGGTTAGTAGCCTTCTGACTATTCTGTTCTGTTCGAAAACACACATTCGTCAGATTCATTACCTCCCAGATTACCTCTGATCCTATCATTCTCCTGACCAGAAACCTCTACTGTCTTCCTATGAAACTATTTCAAAAAGTTGTAAGCAGCATGTTTTGTGAAGGTTTTAATCCCTTCTCTAGCCTCATCGTTAACCATTATCCAAAATGGGTTTAATATAGCATCCATCCCCAAAATTCACCTGTCCTTCCTCTTCCTGCCATTACTTCTCCTTAACCTACCCTCTACCCCCTCAAGTTCCTTTGTCCAAATGGTACTGACCTCATGAGGCCTTTTCCTGAAACAATCACAGCTTTCTCTGACCACCCATGTCATCTGTTTGCCCTCAAACATCTTGTGCATCTTGTGTGTTGTTGATGCTCCACACTCCTTGAGGGCAGAAATTGTATTTATTTGGTTTAATCACTTAGAGCTCCTGGTGCAGGACATTGCAATTGCTAAACCAACAAAACAATTGCTGGGGGAAGAAGAGACCCTGCCCCTTCTTTGTTTAATATAACTGGTCTATAAAACTGGGATAAATCTAGATCCTTAAACTTGATTTTATTGGTGCTCTTTTGTTGTTCAGGTTATAGTCTCTGATTTTTGAATCTGGTAAATTTGTAGGCCTTTCTTTTCTCCTGCCGTAAGTTAGTTGTCATTATTGTTGGTAAGGGTGTTATGGTCATTATTCTATAGGAGTGTTACCACCTCCTGTGTTTGTTGGTGAAGGAGAACAGTTTCAATATGAATCTGGGATTCTCAGATATCATCTGAAGTGCTTTTGTCCTTCAGACAAAAGCTTCCTACTCCTTTCATTTCTCTAAATGCCGATGCTTCTTCCTTTAGTCTTTAAACCTGTAATCCTGCAGGATACTTCTTTTCTTATAGCAATAAACAGTGCTAAGTTGACTTTTATTTTGGGGTTTTAATATTTAAAAGTTGCGTCAAAGCTATGATTCTTGTACCGCCCTGGTAATCTAATGGCAGTTGGATTTTTAAGGTTACCTAGATGAATCCAAAGAATGTTCCGAAATTTGTTCAAAATGGGTAAAAGCCCCAAACAGCAAAGCACCAGACTTCTATTTTCAACAAACCCAGGTTATTCTGATACTAAATACTTCATTTTTCCCCCTCAGCTGGATTAACCCTGTTTTCCAACTCATATCAATTTTCAGCATTGTCTTCCTCCAAAGAGAGTTCTAAGAGTTTAAGCATACATCATAGCCATTCCTTTAATTAACTCTTCTACATCTCTGAGAAGATGTTTGTCATAAGCATTTATATTGTTTCTCTTCGAAATATGAGGAACAATTGGATCACATTTTTGTTGCAACAGCCCAAGAAGTTAAGTAACATAACTAAGTAGCATAGACTTCTGCACATAGTCAGTCCAAAGTAATATTTGCTAAATTCAGTCACTGGGCTAATAATAATTTTCCAGTCACAACGTTCAAGAAGACACCTTCTCTCCTCCCATCCTTGTGGATTTTCTGTTTACTGGGTGGAGACAGAGGTAAACAGGAATCATTTATAATAGACTCTGCAGTAAAGCTTCTACTATTAGTACACGATGGAGGGGATGTCTAACCTCACTACCTACATTATAGAGAAGAAGTAAAAAACAAACAAACAAATTGAACTTTAAATATGAAATAGGAGTTTACAAGTTGGGAAATGTAGGGAGAAAAGGTAGTCGTAGGGGAAAGCACGCACCAAAGCCTAAAGTTGTGAAAATACATGGCACATATATTTACTAATTCATTCTAATTAAATACTGAATTACATACTGTGACTAAGAGCCTTGAGAATTCATTTAATTCCTTTTTAGAGGAACAGGAGGCTGTGGCAGAGACAGAAAAGGAGTGGCCTGAGAGGTAGAGGAAGCGAGGAGGGGGACCCCTCTTTGGGACTTCAGTTTAGAGAAAGTGCTGTTCATTTCACCAGGTGGGAAATTGACTTGCATACAAGGCAGTGATCGAGGAGGCTAGAGACGGTTCGTGTCTTGAGATACATGTCAAAGCCAATTAGATTTTAGATTCTAACATCAATGGTTCTCAACCAGCATGAGCACTGTAGTTGTCTGTGAAGCTTTTAAACGATGTCCTCTGATTTAGATTTGATTTGGTAGCTCCAGAGTAGAGCACCTGCACTTTTAAAAATCCCCAGAAATGAGTCTGTCATATATTCCAGGCTAGGAACCAGGGAGGTGCTGAGAAGTCATTGCCTGTGTTATGCAAGTGAGAAATAGGATCGCAGGTACATTTGGGGAAGGCCATTCTTCCCTAGAGACCACTGATTCTCAAACCTGGCTGCACAGTGGAACCTCCTGTAGTCTTTTAAACACACAGATGCCCCAGACTCACCCAGGCTAACTAAATGGGAACTGCCTTTGGTAGAGGCTGCGTGTCTGTACACTTTGAAAGCTCCTCTAGTGATTTTTGTACTAAGCATCATAGGTATAGAATAGAATGGGGTTGAAACTTGAAGCAGTTAGGATTAGTTATTGAGAGGAACATCCAGGCGTCCTAATAAATTCAGACCCATGAACATACAGTTCAAGGAGTGCTCTCTGTGTTTACTAACGTGTGAGATACAGTTTTGTTTGGAGAGTCCTCCTAAAGGTAACTCCTGTCACCCTCCCATAATTTCCTAGAGTGACACCTGTGTTTTGTGTCCCTTTTCCCCACTTTCTTATGTTAATGTGTGATGGTCTTCCTCCCAGGCACAGCCACTAGAGAAAGGTCAAAAGAGTCTGACATAAATTCAAAGAAATCTGACCAATTAACATGTGAAAACCAGATTAAAATAATACATTTCTCTGTATTTCAAAGTTAGAAAAACTGGGGAGGGGAAATTAATTTAGACAAATTAGCATTTGTTGCATTCTCCCATTGTTCCAGCCACTAAAGGTGAAAGAACTTCGGGGGATCAGAAAACAAAGTGTGAGATCAGGGACATACAACGAGGTTTCTTTCAAAAGACTTCCCGCTTATTTCTCTGGGGCTGGTGGCCTTTTATAGAGTCTGGCTCTCACATCTGTGAACCCTCCCATACCCTATTTCCAATCCCCAGTCCTCTGGTTGGAAGAGGTGGGCTTGTCCAGGGGAGAAGATCAGAGATGCTTAAAAAATATACGGTGTGAAAAGTGGGTTTCCTAGCAGGCTCCTCTTTTCCATGTCTCTCACAAAGAGCCAGTTTAAGGAGGAGCTGAATTCATTGGTGCGGAGAGAACAGTCATCTGTCAAGTTTTCTTCTCCTCCTACTTTGGGATAAGAGAAAATAATCAAAGAAGAATCCAAGATGTCCTAGAGAATTAACAGTGGTGAAATTTAAGGGCATAGGGCAGGCTAGAGAAAGCAGTGACAGTTTTGCTAAAAGAAAGTCACAAGTTCCTGCCAGGACAATCATTTTCCTCCAAGTGGTGTTGCTCCAAAAAAATGGACAGCAATCTTTGGCCGGTCAGTTCTTTTTTTTTTTTTTTTAATTTTTTTTTATTGTGGTAAAAGTCACATAATATAAAACATACTATTGTAACCATATTTAACTGTGCAGTTCAGTGGCACTAAGTACACTCACATTGTTGTGCAACTCTCACCATCATCCGTCGCCCGAATTTTTCACCTTCCTAAACTGAAAATCTGTCCCCATTAAAGAGTAACTCCCCATTCCTCACCCCCGCCCCTGGCCCTGGCCCCTGGCATCTACCAACATACTTTCTAACTCTATGAATTCAGTTCTTACTGGACAGTATGGTCGATAGTGTTTTCAGTGGTGGCTGCAACATCACCCATTCCTATGTTCTTTTTTTTTTTCTTTTTTTTTTGCAGTATGCGGGCCTCTCACTGTTGTGGCCTCTCCCGTTGCGGAGCACAGGCTCCAGATGCGAGGGCTCAGCGGCCATGGCTCACGGGCCCAGCTACTCCACGGCATGTGGGATCTTCCCGGACCGGGGCACGAACCCGTGTCCCCTGCATCGGCAGGCGGACTCTCAACCACTGCGCCACCAGGGAAGCCCTCCTATGTTCTTTTTTTGAAAAAATAAATTTATTTATTTATTTTTGGCTGTGTTGGGTCTTCATTGCTGTGTGCGGGTTTTCTCTAGTTGCGGCGAGCAGAGGCTGCTCTTCTTTGTGGTGTGCGGGCTTCTCATTGCAGTGGCTTCTCTTGTTGCGGAGCACGGGATCTAGGCACACGGGCTTCAGTAGTTGTGGCACATGGGCTCAGTAGTTGTGGCTCACGGGCTCTAGAGCACAGGCTCGGTCATTGTGGCGCACGGGTTTAGTTGCCCCGCAGCATATGGGATCTTCCAGGACGAGGGATCAAACCCCTGTCCCCTGCACTGGCAGGTGGATTGTTAACCACTGTGTCACCAGGGAAGTCCCCCTATGTTCTTTTTTATTTAAATTATGCTATTTTGAGATAATTGTAGTTATCAATAGCTATTGTCTTGTAGTGTTTTTGTTTTTTCCTTAGACAGTAGTTTAATTAAGAAGTTAAATAAGTTGGGATAAACACGCAGCTGTAAAAAGCATTACAGAGAGATCCAGGTAACAGTTACCCAGTTTCCCTGAATGAACACGTCTTGCAAAATTATACTATAAGATCACAGTCAGGATACTGACATGGATAGTCAAGATGCTGAACAGTTCTGTCATCACAGGATCCCCTATGTTACTGTCTTAGGGACACACCGACCACCCTCACTCTACCCCCATCCTGACTCCAGAGACCACTAATCTGTTCACCTTTTATATAATTGTGTTGTTTCAAGAATGTTATCTAAATAGAATCACAGTATGCAGCCTTTCAAGTTAACTTTTTTAGTAAGTATAATTCCCTGGAGAGTCATCCATGTAGGTGGATGGATCAATAGCTAGTTTGCTATGGTATTTATGTGTCTCCTGAAAATGCATGTGTTGAATCTTAACTCCTGAAAGTGATGGTATTAAGAGGGTTAGGGGCTTTGAGAAGTGCTTAGGTCATGAGGATGGGACCCTCAGCCATGGGATTGGTGCCCTCATAAAAGAGGCTTCAAGCTGATTACCAGAGTGACTGCACCATTTTTCATTTCTACCTGCAATATGAGTGATTCCATTTCTCTGCAACCTTGTCAGTATTTGGTGTGTTTCTAGTTTTTATTTTAGCTATGTTGATAGGTATATAGTGATGTCTCATTGTGGTTTTATTTTGCATTCCCCTAAAGCCTAATGAAATTGAACCTATTTTTACATTATTATTTGTCATCTATATATCCTTTTTTGGTGAAATATCTGGTTATACCCTTTTTCCATTTGCTAATAGGATATTTTTTCTTACAGAATTTCTCAATTTCCTAATTTTCTGAGTTTTTCATGATCTTCTTGAGGGTTGAGTCTATATAATGGAATGCTGTGAGATTTAGGGACTGGGATAAAAATCTGCTGTGGCCAATGACTTTTCACCCAAAGAGAATGACAGAGTCCCCCCATCTTAATGGACTTGCCACCCATGACAGCAGGTCTCACTTTTGAGTTTGAAGGGGCATTTTCCATGAGGCAACATGCCTCAACCATTACATCACTGTCCTTCACAACAAACTATTGATTTTTTAGCATTGCACTTTTCAAGTGGCTAAGACATATACCATTTCATGAATAAGGCAGGGATAAATATTTCAGTTACAAATAAAGAAGTCACCAAAGACTTTGCTTATTCAATAGCATATCAAATTACAGAACTTGGTTCTTTCATTTTGAACATGTCCTATCTTTGGTTGAAACATAGATTGATTTGTTCAGATGAATAAAGGATAAAAAAGATACACATTAGGACATAATTTGGAAAATTATCCTGAATGATTTTGCTTAATTTTGAGCCATAGCAATTCAATAGGCTGTGCTTCTAAAGTGCTAAAGTGATGTGTAAGATGCCAGGCACACTGGTGACTTCAAAGAGAAAGGTAAAATCTCACTTTCAAGTCTAAGTTCAAGTTATAGAGATTTTATTAGTACTCATGAAAAACTGCCTGTAAGAAAGGACAGCTTATAACTAAGTGGAATGACTGAGGAAAAAAATGACCACAAGGATTTAGAATCGAGAGTGATACCATGGATTGTGTTAATCAGAGAAAGTTTCTGGAAGGTTGTAGATTCAGGAAGGGCCCATTGGATAAGTGGGAGGTGGACTCTGTAAAGAAAGGCATGAGGGTTAAAGTAGGCAAATGACATTCAGAGGCCAGGCTGTCAGCCACTCTTGTTGGAGAAGTAGATTTGTTTCAGATGGTACTTTGGCTGAGGACAGAGTTTGAAAGACTTGAAAATTAGGCTGAGGGAATCTCTATTTTCTGAGAACCTGGGGACTTTGCAATGTTTTGAACTGAGGATCGGTGCAAATAAGGGGAGGGTTTGTGTACACTAGTTTGCAAGAGGCTGATGTCTGGGGTATGGGCAGGACTAGATGAGGATGATGATAGTTACATATGTATGTGTGTCAGGGAAGGACCTGGAAGGGACCACCGTGAAACTGTGAGTAATACATTTTTAAAGAATAAACGTACTTTGTAAATGAAAGACTATTGTAAAAAGTAAAACACGCATGCACACATATGCACACGCACATGAGTTAATCTTTTAAAATTGTGTTAATTCTGTGGCTCGGTATCACACTGCTCTCTCCAATATTGCTCTAAGCACGGTTTCAATTTACCCATGTAGAGTTGAAAGTAAACAATATTAAGTCCAGAATTGCAAAATCAGTAGTTTGACTGTGGCCTTGTTATCCGGCCCTGTGTGATATCAACACTTACAAGGCTTGACCGAATATATAGGATGAGAGAGAGAAAAGAATCAGAGATAACACCAAAGGGTCTGCTCTCGTTGACTGGGAGAACAATGACAAATGCATTTATTTTAATTTAAAAATTTTGCATTATTTTTATATTCATAAGAAGTTTGTGTCTTATACATGATATCCAGAGTAGTATTGTAAGTAATATGCATTATAAGTCAAAAAGCATAGATAAAAATCCTTGTCAAGCATATACTGGCAGTGTGAGAGAAAGCAGATAAGTGGTGGATTTTGGGGAGACCTGAAAGGAGGAATTATAACCCAACAGTGAGATCATCAGAAGCATAAAGGGGGTTTTTGTTGAAGTAATTGTTACCTTAATGCAATTCCCAAACACCAACAATGTTGTCTGGTTGCACATAAGTTATGACTCAAGTCTAACCTAATAGAGTTAGATAAGTGTGTTACATTCTGGAAGAAACTCATATTGAATAAAATTCAATATAATTTAATAATTATATTTCTTATTATATCATTGTTCTAGTGATAATTTTAATCCAATGATATAGCCAATATCAACTGTTTTGTGAATTCATGTGTAGTGACAGTGATATAAAATGGGAAGGGAGACATTAATAAATGTTTCTTAAGTGGAAATACATGAATGCATGCATAAAGGGATATCTGCCATCTATTTCTCCTTCAGAGAACGTGACATAGGAAGAGAAGTGAAACCACATTGACAACCCATGGAAATGGCCTTGGAAAGTCAGCTCATCTTCAGCCTGGGCTTACATCAGGTTATCATGTCAGTTTTGCTTATTCCCTGAAATAATCTTTCATTCTAGCACATAGCTGACATGGAGAAAACAAGATCAAAGGATAGGAGAATAAAATGATAAACCTCGCCTTCTGGATATTATGCGTATATCTCATTTAAACTCATTGGAACACTATTAAACTTATTAGACAAAGAGCAGTATGCATGAGATTTAAAAGATGAAGCTCTAAGTAAACACTTTGCAATTCCCATGAACAGTAAAATCGTGAGTGTGCATTTTTTTAAATAAGTAGATAATGAGATGTGATATCATTATAATAATGTCTAAGTAAAAACAGCCAACTTGCTGACATCCAAATTGTGCCATCCATAGCTTAAAATAGAGTTAATGCATTTTCTAAAGCCCATCACTCTGCTGTCGCATTCATTTGCCTCTATTAAAGGAAGGGTTTATTACACCTCTTAAAAATAATTATAGGCTGAGAAGTCTCCGCTGTGGTCTCCTACCTACTTTGCCTCTAAAACTCTGGTTCCCCACGGCTTTCCTGGCAGAGACCCATCCACTGATGTGGAGGACATGGGCTCAAAGGACGAAAGCCCAGCTGAGATGGTGGCTTTCTGGGCAGGAAGGGCCCTGAGTGACTCAGCAGTTATGGTAGCATCCTCTTGTGCTTAAATTTTGGGCAGAATTTTAGGTCCAGTTATACTCAGTGCTCAAAGCATGTGTGATCCTTGGTTTACCAACCCATGACTTTTTTTTTTTTCTTTCTGTAAAGCTTGAGGTTTAAGTACAAGAAAACAAACTGAGAGGAGAAGGTGAAGGAAGGTCCCAAGTGAAACCCCTTCCATCATTGTCATTCCCAAACCAACCACAAGTACCCACTCAGTGCAGAAAAATCATTGCTAACCAGCTGGTTAAACCTATGCTCTAGTTCTATAGCGACTCCTGACCTAAGGCAGCCCTGAACTTTCCCAGTCCTTGTCCACCAACCATCCACCGAGCACCACTCCTCTAGCTGGAAATAGATATTATTTTAAAACCTAGAGCTCTTGCTTTCAAGGAATTAGCTGCCTAGTTACAGAGCGGAGATGGTGCTAAAATAGGAGATGCTGTTACAGAATCAAGACAGATAATGTCAGATCACAGAGGCTATGAAGTACAAACTCCCTGGAGGGGCAGAGGAGGTCACCCACTCTTCAAACACTCCATGAGGAAGGTTAAATTTCTGCTGGTCCATGACTGGAAAATGTGGTTTCAATAAAGGGAATGGAAAGAGAAAGGGCAGAATAATTAGTCCGGGGATAAATGGGCCTGGTGATACCATGTTATGCATTTTGGACTGGAAGTGATTGGTGCCTATAGCAGGCATTGCTGTTGCCTTGCCTCATAAGCCCTTAGCCTACTTCTGAGCTCAATTGCAACCTGGGGGCACAGTTGCATTCCTTGAGGATAGCATCCCGCCTAAGCACTCCTGTCTCTTTGCTTCTCTGCCTGAAGCTTGTTTTCTCATAGGAGTTTTCTCAGCCCACGGACAGGGCAGTCAGGAAATGCCTGAGTTTTAATGCCCCTAGGATAACCCTCAGTCAACCAGGAATGGAAATCAATGGATAAATACCCCTGCTTCCCCAACCCTCTTTCTACACAGCAGTTCCTCAGAAGGTTGGCAGAAGGGAAAATGATGGTAGAATAGACAGAACAATGACACTTAAAGATATCCACATCTTAATTCTCCAGAGCCTGTGACTATGTCACCTCATGAGGCGTAAGGGACTTAGTCGGATGTGATTAAACTAAGGATCTTGAGACGGGAAAGTTATCCTGGATTATCTGGGTGGGCCAATGCTATTTTGCAAGGGTTCTTGTAAGGGAAAGAGGGAGACCAGAAGGTAGGTCAGAGTCAGTGATTTGAAGATGTGGCAGTGCTGGCTTTGAAGACAGAGAAAGGGACCCCAAGCCAAAGGATGCAGACTGCCTTGAGAATTTGCAAGGAAATGGATTCTCCTGCAGAGACCCTGGAAAGGAATGCAGCCTGGCTGACACCTTGACTTTCCAGGGCCTTGTCACTTCTCACCTGAGTCACTAAAATCCCCTAGCTGGTCTCCTTGTTCGCCCGTGTCTCTCTGCTCTAATCCAGCCCTCATAGAGCTAACAGGCCACTCCTCCCAAAAACACATTGATGAAACCCACAACGGCTCTTGTGACATGGATACCACTTAGAGTTGATTTTCTGAGATACAGGCTCTGGAGTCTGGTTACTTCTTTGTACATTCTGAGATCCCTAAACTTCGCTGTGTAAAGGATTCTCTTACACTCTCAAGAGTACCTTAAAAAATGTGTATTTTAATGTTTATTTATTTATTTGTTGACTTTGGCCATGCCACGTGGCTTGTGGGATCTTATTTCCCTGACCAGGAACTGAACCTGAGCTCCTGACAGTGAAAGTGTCGAGTACTAACCACCGGATCACCAGGGAATTCCCCCAAATATGTATATTTAAGCTCTACCCCTCTGGTAGACTGACCACATTGCCAGCCCCAATGAATGACCTTCCGATATCCAAGCCTTTTGCATGGTGACTTCATCCTTACTCTTATCAGGAGGTAGAGTTTATTTCCCACGTTTGAATAGCTAATTGTTCCAACCCCCAAAGATTCTGATGAGTTCAGAGACCTAAGTTGAACAGCATTTGGAGTATGACTGGCCAGGGTGACCAAAGTGAGCATCAGGTGAAAGGTGCAGAATGTTAGGGTAGCACAGGCCTGATCGTGAGCTTGCAGAGCAAAGATGTTATTCTCTGGACCCATAACTGGGCCAGGCCTCAGAGTGGAGGCTCTGCAGATGCAGGTGCACCACGCCTGGAGGACCTGGTGAGCAACTGCACCAGCTCAGTGTGCATGAGAAGCTAGTCTGTAGTAGAAACATGGCTTTACGAAGCCAGAGCTTTATAATTTATAGACGGGAAAAAAATCTCTCTATTCTATTATGTTTGATATCATAGCTCTTTTTTGCTTTAATATTTTTTAAATTGAACTTTTATTTTATATTGGGGTACAGTTGATTTACAATGTTGTGTTAGTTTCAGGGGTACAAAGCAAAGTGATTCAGTTAGACATAGCCATTCTTTTTCAGATTCTTTTCCCGTATAGGTTATTACAGAGTATTGCATAGAGCTCCCTGTGCTATACGGTAGGTCCTTGTTGATTATCTATTTTATATATTAGTGGTATGTATATGTTAATCCCAAACTCTTAATTTATCCCTGCCTTGCACGTTTCCCTTTTGGTAACCATGCATTTGTTTTCTATGTCTATGAGTCTGTTTCTGCTTTGTAAATAAGTTCATTTGTACCATCTTGTTGTTTGATTCCACATATAAGTGATATATTATATTCGTCTGTAGAAAGGTATCACATGGCTCTTAAGCAAAGGCTTGCTTGGAAGGCACGTAAATGGGGTAGAAGTGGATGGCTGAGCTCTGTCTTTTCTTCCCAGCCCCGCCCTCCTCCAGGCCACTGAGAGGTCTCTGTGGACCAGAGTTAGAAAATCATTGACCTGCACGATGAAATTTACATTCCTCAGTCTGGTATGCAAAGCTTCCACAATTTGATTTCATTGTCCCTGTTGTTCACTGCTGCATAAAAACTGCTCCAAACTTAGTGGCATAAAAAGACCACTTCTTAATTATGCTCTTGGGACCTGTGGGTCAGGAATTCAGACTCGGTACAGCAGCAATGCCGTGTCTCTGCCATTTTGGGTCTGGAGCCTCAGCTGGGAAGATTCAAAGGTCCCTGGCTGGAATCTTCTGGAGGCTTTTTCACTCACATGTCTGGTGCCTCTTTGTGATATGGGAGGTACCATGACCAGATATGGAGGGGATATTACAGAGGGTGCATACCTTCAGGATGGCAGAGATGAGAGGAATCCCAGAACTGTCCTCTGTCCTTAGGAGATTCAGGTAGTAAAGTATCAACCTGGAGGGGTGATCCCTGGGTGTTGTTAGCTAATCACCTTCTGGAAACACCAGAATCCTCAGGGAAGACTTCAGAATCATGGTGGAGGCATTAGATGTCCAATTGCAATGCCTCTGATTATAATTAATAGTTAGGATACTCGGACATTATTCAGTCAGACAGTGGACCCTTCCCTGCTCAGAGAGCACCACACTGTACCATGTGGGGTACAATGGCCCTTAATGCTCGCATAGTGGGAGAGAGATTGAACCCAGGTACAGCCAACTCAAGACAAATTGCACCAATGCAGCACTTGTCCCAAACTGGTGCACTGGCTGGACCACTTGCCTGAAATGATGCATCCCTGAATATATCTATGGCTGGAAGAGTCCATCTTCCCCTTTCTCTCTTCTGTCTCTTAGTGACCCCAGAGTTAGGAGTGGGAAATGGTTTGCATCAACACAGGTGCAGAGAACATTTTTTCCCTACGACTCTGATTTTCTCAAGCAGGTGGGATATCTGGACTGCCATCTGTGTCAAAAGCTGGGTGGGCACCACTCTGTAGACATTGTTATCTGTTGCCTGGGTGTCCTGTGAACAGGTTTGCTTTTCTTCAGGATGACAGAGGTTCCCAAGCCACTGGAAAACATTTGGAAGTAGTGTTTCCAAAAAGGCCACAGATGATGGCCTTGTGACACTTTCTGGGATAATGTATAATTACGAGCTTGTTCTTACAAATGACCATCTCCTATCTGCCATTATGGTTAGAAATAGTCACCAGCCATTTCTAACCATGCTTCAGTGCCTGCAATGGCTGTGTCAGTAGGAAGCCTCATGCATCTGAGGTGTTTAAATGATAAGAGTTGTCCATAGGCTGCGGTATTATGTTTAGGGACATCCTTTGGGTTTGCAGCAGAGACAGAGGGGTAAAATGTATGTAACCTAAGACTGATCTCAGAGGAGTTGGCCTCTTGCAAATCTCTAGGCAAACTGGCTCCAGCGCTTATGGTAAAACCAACCCTAGTCCACTGCAAGGTTTGGACTTCAGCTCTTCCCTCCATGCACAGCCCCTGCATGCAATACCAGAGGAGGAATTAACGCTGTTCCTCACACCAGCCATGGAGCTGGCAGTGGACGACAGGAGCCAAGTTTCTGTCATTTTGTATTATTTTTGCAGCCTGGTCCCTAACATATCAGGAAAGTGGTGGCACTTTCCCGATCACACATCATAAAAGCTGAACAGTCCAAGGATGAAGTGCCTTTCTCAGTGATGACATTAGTCCTTCTAGATCTCAGGGCTGTCCTTGCATGAATGGGTGATGAGAAATCCCACCTGCTACTGGTCATGTCCACGTGAGTTTCCCCAGCTTTTGCTGCCCCCGCAGGCCTGGACTTCCTGCATCTGGGCGGTGTGCAAGCCACCACGGGCTGAAGAAGCATTTGGTTTCCTAACCACTGCCACCGTAGGCAGGTTTACAAAGACAAGTAGCTATTAACATGGAAATCAAGCCAGGCTTTGAAACTTGGTGAAGCTTCTTGTCTCAGGCCACCAGGAGGCCAGTGGTGCTGTCCAGACTCTAAGACAGGCCAGAAACCCAGCTGGGGATGTCTACAGCCACTGAAAATGTAGCCCTCTGGATCCAGCCTAATCATTGGCCTCCATCTTTGCTTAATCAACATAAAAGACTCTTTGAAGTAGCCTAATAGTTCTTTGTGCCACATTCTTAATGTTTCGGAACCTGCCCATGAAACAGCAAAAATGATTTCAAAATTTTCCTCTTTGGAGGCCTGGTCAATTGATATGTAATGGGCATCAGGGAAGTAGTGTGCCTTGTCAACTATACTTTCAAATGTTACAAGACAACCCAGGAGCTGTGTATCACTGCAGATGCCTCAACTTTCTGGCTTTGTGGGATGAGGAACATCATACTCAGTATTAGATGCTCATTTCTGCTGCCTTAGCGTCTGATAGCACCGAATCCTTGCTGGGTCTGGAAAGCATCCTGAGATGCAGTGACTTCCTAAGTCACCCCTGGGGCACGGCATGTTGGAAGACTTGTCCAGCCACAGAAATGGTTCCATTTGCAATGATGAAGAGCTAGCTATGCTTGGAACAAAGAGTGAAACCACAGAGACACTCACTTAGTTCTAGGTTTACAGGGGCTTACCAGTGGATTGAAGAGGCAAGACTTGTACGCAAAAGAGAATCAAAGAATGATATGCATATATCTAATCCAATGTTAGAGTGAGAACAAGCACATCACAGCCATCAGAGCTGCTCTGTCTTGGAAAGAAAAAATGATTCACTGTCCCTTCGATGGGAAGACGTGCACTAGCCAGTGTGACATTGAAGCCTGTAATCAAACTATTACAGATTTCCATGTATACTATTAAACAGATATTGACTTTCATGAGGTTATATCAAGATTTATTGGCCTAAGAGGTAAATATTGACTGATAAGATGCTGAGGTCAATAATTACCTCCAGGGACAATAAATCTTTATATTCACAGACACACAAATTCAATAGTCAGTGTGGTTTGTTAGATTAAACAGAAATTCCAAGTCATTAGAAATATCTGGAAATCCCTTTTTATAACCATGAATTCTGACAGTTTATAATTCATCTTAAGACAGCATATTTTAAACCAGATCTGATATAACTCTAGAAGAGAATGTTAGTTTACTTTTACTCATAGCCCTATGGAAAAAAATCACTTTGTATATGCCTTCAGGTTGACTAATTCTATTCCAGCAGCTAAGCCAGCAACTGCTGCTTGGTAGGTACTCAATATACATTTTAAAAAGTGAAATTCACTTCGTGAAATTTGATATTTAAATTCTTACTCAACAGCAAAAGCTGATTAAAGAGTATATGCTGTATAATCATCAATATTTTAAATTCACTCACTCTTTCACTGCAAAAATATTTATTCAGAATTCATTTTAGAGTAAAGGGCATATCGGGCAAAAGATTTATGTCACTGATGACACTAAAAGAATTTGGATTGCTCCTATGAGTTCTCCATCTGAAATTTATTCAGAATTTTATTTTAGTCATGTTAAAATTTCAGTACTTTTAAGTTTGCTGTAATTGAGAATTTAAGTTTATAAAGCATGAAGATACACCACCCACTATCATTTCAGAGAGCTAATTTTTATGTAGGCAACCAATTATTTTGAAATTTTGTCTGGGTTGAGACATATTGCCAGGTACCAGGGAGATGGCAAAGGGGACCAGCCAATAGTTCAGGGCTGGTGTCTGGGACTGCGAGAAATGAAGAGCTGGTGATCCAAATGAGTGCTCTTGCTTTGCTGCAAAACTGCAGTGCAAGAGCCCTACGTTCGGTGTGTGTCGTGGGCTGACCTTTGTCCACGCCCGCCACTGCCCAAACTGCTGGCCACACACATTGCTGTCTCCTGGCCCACACGACCACTCCACAGACCCCTGCTCTCAGCTGGCTTTCATTCTCCTGTAGCAAGAGCCAAAAATCCGTTCTGAGGTTGGCTGTGCTACCCTGGGTTTTGGTGACCTTGCGGGAGATTTATGATCAAACTATACCCATGTGCTGACCATCCTGGATTAACAACTGTTAACAATGTATCATGTTTCTGCTGTCTTCCTGGACAGGAATCAGGATTCTGGATACTGTAACTGTTTAGTTTACTTTTATCATTCTCTCTCTCCCTCATTAAGGAGTTTGGAGTCGCTCCTTCTAGTATATTTTGTTTACTTTAAAGCATATGCACATATACATATACATATATGTCTATAAACAGGTACAATATTGTATTACTTGGGCATTCAAAAATTACTTAAATGTCTCATATATATCATCTGTATTGTCATATATCTTTTATTTCTTCACACACTGTGTTTTAGATATCTGGTCAATAAACTTTTTACAATAATTGGTGCATAAGCTGAATCCCTTAAGATTGGAATGGATAAGGGAAATAATCACATTTTGATATTTTCCCTGGTTTATCATGTATCGGTCTTTAGATCAGTATTTCTTAAACTGACATTCATATGTACTGTGGAAATAGAAATGGGCTTTGTTCGGGAGATGTGTGGATGAACTTGTGTGTGTGTGTGTGTGTGTTTATAAATGTGTATTTACATATAACTGTATTATTTCTGGGAACATGCTCCATAGCTTTCATCAGATTCCAAGACGACTTCCTAAGTTTCAATTTTTGGAAATACCTTTTTTTTTTTTTTTTTTGCGGTACACGGGCCTCTCACTGTTGTGGCCTCTCCTGTTGTGGAGCACAGGCTCCAGCCGCGCAGGCTCAGCGGCCATGGCTCATGGGCCCAGCCGCTCCGCGGCATGTGGGATCCTTCCAGACTGGGGTACGAACCCATGTCCCCTGCATCGGCAGGCGGACTCTCAACCACTGTGCCACCAGGGAAGCCCTGGAACTACCTTTTAAGAGCTCTAATTAATTTCAGTGCCACAATTGAGGTAAAAGTTTGTTGGTACTAAAATAATGTAAAGAGGAAGCTATGTGTCTTAGTCCATTCGGTCTGTTATAACAAAATGCCACAGACTGAGTGGTTTGTAAACAACTGAAATTTATTTCTCACAGTTTTGGAGGCTAGGATGTCCAAGGTCAAAGTGACAGCGTGGCCATCTTCTGATGAGAGCTCTCCTCTTTGTTCATGACCAATGCCTCTTGTTGTGTCCTCACATGGAAGGGGCTAGGAGTCTCTCCAGAGCCTCTTTTATAAGGGCACTAATCCCATTCATGAGGGCTCCACCCTTATCACCTAAGCATGTCCCAAAGACCCACCTCCACTACTATCATCTTTGGGGGTTGGGATTTTAACATACAAATTTGGGGGGACACAAACATTCAGACCACAGCACTGTGATGAAATCTCCTATGTTGGAAAATGTAGAGATGAGGTTTTGAAATCATAAATATCTGTTTATTTTAATCTATCTAGATATTTTATGTCACATGGGAATATTTAACCCCAAAAATATAATAATTAAATCAATTATTACATCTTTGAACTTTAGAAATAAGCATCAGTTACCAAGGATCTTATATAGGAAATTCAATGAACAAAGAGGTGATTGGTCTAGTGACCTTTTAATTATTCCTATGAATAATCTAATCCAACCTCTCTATTTTATAGATGGGGAAACTGAGGCCCAGACAACTGGAGGGGTTTATATACAATTACCTTTTTTAGATTCAAGATTATTGCAGTGTCATGGAGAATTTCAAAGGTCAGTTTGGTGTGGGGAGAAAAAGAGACGTGGTCATTTTTTCAAATCTTTGTCAGACATTGGGAAGTGGGTTAAGAGTAAAAACTGACTTTCTTGTTATTCTCTAGAAGTAGCTGGCTTAGGAAAACCCAAAGCTGTGAATCAGGAAGCATGATGCAAAGTAATTTACACAAATGTTAGACACTTGATAAGTTCAATTTTCTAGCCATAGATACAAATGCAAACATCTAACAAGTGTTCTTTCAGAATGTGTTTAGTGGAAATACTGGAGGAGAGTACAGATGGATCTGTCCTCGTGGAGCCATTAACGCTTTGAGTTCTGAAGCAATGGGATGTTAGTAAGACACTGACCTTGTATTTTTGTTTCTTAGTTGCTGAAAAAAGCTTTGGGAAAGAGCTTCTTCTCTCACTCACATCAATCATTTAGCTACTTTTGGAAAAAGAATTTTAGAGGTAGAAAGGGTAGAAGTTAATCTTGCCCTATAATTTTGCAGGTAAAAAATGAGGTAAAAAGAAGTTGAAAAATTCAGCTAGAGTCATGGGTTAATCGTGGCAGGAGACCCTTTGTTCTTGCTTCTCCTCTCTGCAGAGGTTGCTAGAGAGTGGTGTGTATTTGCTGGTTCAGGATGCAGTTCTGTGTAAGTGTCACATTTCAGTGGGTGAAGGAAGATCTGTGCATGCAGTTAAAATGTGTTTGAAAGGACAGAATTTTTATCTAACGCTTCCAAATCCCTACAAGTGGACTCAAAATCCTGATTATTTTTAGAGCAACTATAGTGCTAACATCTGTGATGAGTAATGAAGGGACCACAGTTTTCAAAACTGTAAATGAACAGAACTAACAGCAAAGGACACCCACTTTATTACAGCACTCATCGTAGCCACTCACTCTTGGTTTATCCATCTTCCTTTCTTTTCTTTATTTTCACCAACTCACTTTTTTTAACTTTATTTGTTAGAGCAGTTTTAGATTTACAGAATATTTGCAAAGTTGGTAACAGAGTTCTCATTTACCCCACACCTAGATCCCCCTATTATTAAGCATCTTGGATTTAGTGTGGTGCATTCGTTACACTTAATGAGCCTATACTGATGCATTACTATTAACAAGAGTCAATATTTCATTTCCATTCCTTTAGTTTTCATCTTACATTCTTTACTGTCCGAGGATCCCATCCAGGAACCACATTTCATTTGGTTGTTACGTCTCTTTAGCTCCGTTTGGCCATGATAGTTTCTCAGACATTCTTTCTTTCTTTCTTTTTTAAGACCTTGACAGTTTTGATGGATACTGGTAAGTTATTTTGCAGAATGTCCTTCAGTTGGGATTTATCTGATGTTTTTCTCATGATTAGACTGGAGTTATGGGTTTGGGGGAGGAAGACCACAGGGGCCAAGCACCACTCTCATCACATCTTATCAAGGGCACCTACCATCAACTGTCCATGTTGGCCTTGACAACCTGGCAGAGGTTTTGATTCCTCCACTGTAAGTTACTCTCCTCTGGACCCCCTTTCCATTCCGTCCTCTCTAGAAGGAAGTCCCCATGTGCAGTCTGCACTGGGGAGGTAGGGGAGTCACACTCCACCTTTTTCAAGGTGGGGAATCTACAAAATGGTATGAAATTTTCTACAGAGGAAATTTGTCTCTTCTCCCTTATTTATGTATCTATTATTTATTCAATCATTTTTATATGTGTACGGACTCGATATTTATTTTGTACTTTGGGTTATAATCCAATAATACTTTATTTTGTCACACATATGGTCCCAGCTTTGGTCCTGGGGTGTTTTTGCAGTTGGCTCCCACATCCCTTGGACGTACTCCCCATTGTAGGTTTTTGTCATTTTTGTTGTTTTGAGCACTTCCTGACTTTCTGGAACTACAACTTGCTCCAGGCTCACCTTGTATATTTCCTGTCCCAGTCCTAGAATACTGACCCATCTTTCACAATTATTTTAAATGTATTTTAGAGTGTGATATTGTGTGTGTGTGTGTGTGTGTGTATGTGTGAGATTAAAACCACTGGCTGGATGACCTCCACTTCTCCTTCAGGTTTAATCTCCACCCTTGTCCCCCTGCTCTGTGTCCAGAGAGGCTGACCTCTCTGGAATGATAAAGAGGCCCCTGCTAACTGGGCCCTGGCAATGGGATGCCCCAGGTGGAGACAAAGGGGATCAGCGCTGATAATGAGTCTGGCTATTTGTCTGTTGGTTCTTCCTCTGCAGTGGGGACTCCTTGGGCCTCATGCCCTGCTGAGGGTCTCAGCTCACTTAAGCCAGTCCTCTCTGCATGGGCTCCTCTGTCTCCAGTACCCCTGTCCCACGACCCCTTCACCCCCCCCCTTCCAACTCCCCACTTTGGCCCCTTCACTGGCCCAGGGCACTGCCTTAAATCTTATACTTTTCTTCCACCTTGCCCATGTTTTTGTAGACAGACCTTTAATTGAGCTCCTCAAATGTCCTAATTTGATTGTATCAGCTCTTTCCTGCTGGGACTGTCTCTAATACATTTTTGGAATAAGGTATATTTGAGGAATAACTGAAGAAGAAAAGGAGTGAGTGAGAGTCAGAGAAATAGCAAGAGAGATCAAAAGAGAGAAGAGATTAAGAAACGGTTTGGAGGCTTCCCTGGTGGTGCAGTTGTTGAGGGTCCACCTGCCGATGCAGGGGATACGGGTTCGTGCCCCAGTCCGGGAAGATCCCACATGCCGCAGAGCGGCTAGGCCCGTGAGCCATGGCCACTGAGCCTGTGCATCCGGAGCCTGTGCTCTGCAACGGGAGAGGCCACAACAGTGAGAGGCCCGTGTACCGCAAAAAAAAAAAAAAAAAAAAAAAAAAAAGGAACGGTTTGGGATTGACGTGTACACACTGCTATTTAATATGGAAAACCAACAAGGATCTACTGTACAGCAGAGGAAACACTGCTCAATATTCTGTGATAACCTAAATGGGAAAATAATGTGAAAAAGGATAGATCCATGTATGTGTATAACTGAATCATTCTGCTTCATACTTGAAACTCATGCAACATTGTTAGTCTACTATGCTCCAACATAAAATAAAAATTAAAAAATAGAAAACGTGATCAGAACATACAAGTATGTCTTACACCAACTTGAAGGAAGATGCTTGGATCAATGGCAGAGGACAGGTTTCTAACTTTCATCCAATCTATACATTCTTATTCCTCTCACACTAAAGAATAATTTTAGATCTATGTGGGGATAGACAATTTTGTTTTAGAATTTAACTTTAGAGCTAATAATTTTAATATGTGGAGTTATTATTAATGTCTTACAGTATCCTGACAATGTGTTAGATACTGAATTCTCAAGTAGATTCAGTAAACATTTCTTATTCATAGAAAACAACTGGGAAAGTTCCAAATTTATGAGGTTTCATATTTCCATTTGATTACATTGGCTATCTTCTTAATGAAGAGAAAAATCTTATCATAGACAGTCCTTTAGATTCTGCAGTAAATATGGTGAAAGCGTGTTCTCAGGTAAAAGAATCTTGAATCTCCAGGTTGTTTAGCATGCTGGCTGCATTATAAAATTTCCAATGAATACTGAAATATAAACATAGTTAGCTACTTACAACAATCTAAAGATGCATCTTTTATTGTATACTGTGTAGGTAGGCACTTAATATGTATCACTTAATTTAACTCTCAAAGCGATCCGTCCTGTTAGAATTGTGAGTTTTATGGATGAGAAAATTAGATGGAGAGACTGAGGCACTTGCCAAAAAACACAGAAAAACCACAAAAAACAGAAATCACACCACTGGGACTGGAAAACGAGTCTTCCTAACTATAAACCCTGTGCTTTTACAATTATACTATTAGTTAATGTTGCCATTTACTCTTGGGGGGCAATTAATTTATAAGTATACAGACACTAAAATATGAAAATACATTCCCAGGAACATCTCATTTTACACGGTGCACTAAATTTTTGGTTAATGTTGAAAATGCTTTTACTCTATGTCCTGTGTTTTAAATAAACTTCAACTTTTTCTTTTCTCGAAAACGCTAAAAATAGTCTATTACTGATGCTCACATACGACTGAATAAGACAGAACAACTGGCTCAAACATGCTTTCATGGTTTTGATTACCATTTGGTGTCAAGGTATTTAATTGTGGTTTTATTTCAGAGAAACAAACAGTCAAAGTTATATTTGTGGGAGCAAGAAATAAAAGTGACTTCTTTTTCTCCTTCTGAAGTTTTGAACTGAGGTCGTTTACTTAGTCTGATCAGACTTTTGCTTGGTGTGAAAGAGAATGGAGACACATTGTTTTAATCTAAGGAAAAGTAGCTGATTCGCATACATTCAGTGTGAGTTCACACAGGCCTGTTAACATCAGTGTTTAAGGAGACAGGGTCTTGGACAACTTTTTTGACTGTAATTTAAATAATGATTTATTCACCGAGCTGTAATGCAGTTCTTTCTTTTTCTCATCCATTCCACAAATTACTTTTTCACTGAAGTATAGTTGATTTACAATATTGTGTTAGTTTCAGTGTACAGCAAAGAGATTCAGTTATTTATATATGTATATATATTATATATATGTATATACTCCCTTTCAGTTCTTTTCTCTTATAGGTTATTACAGGATATTGAGTATAGTTCCTTGTGCTATACAGTAGGTCCCTGTTGTTTATCTGTTATATATATAGTAGTGTGTATCTGTTAATCCCAAACGCCTAATTTATCCCTCATCCCCTTTCCCCTATGGTAACCATAAGTTTGGTTTCTATCGACAAATGAATGGATAAAGAAGATATGGTTTATGGATATATTAATATATATATGATGGAATATTACTCAGCCACAAAAAAGAATGAAACAATGCTATTTGCAGCAACATGGATGGACCTAGAGATTATCACACTAAGTGAAGTAAGCCAAAGACAAATATGATATCACTTATATGTGAAATCTAAAAAAAAATGATACAAATGAATGTATTTTCCACAAATAATTTTTGAAGACTATATTTCAACAGATACTTTCACGTGTTAGGTGTCCTACCAGGCACTGCAATGACCATGCTCTACGTAAACCCAACCTTTTCTTAGTATTGGTTGTTATCATGTCTAAACACACTCTGCAAGTATGTTACAAATTTAAAATGGGACTGGAAATTGTGAAGGGCTCCCAGAGCCCCAGAGGATCAGGCTGAGGAGGTGCTTGGAGACATGAGACCTTCCAGAATGATGCCATCTCTACCTGTTTCTGGAGGCTGGAAGTCGGGGAGCTGGGGACTTTCTCAAAGTCAAGGAGCAAAAGCAAGGATCCTTGTCCCCTGACTCCTGGGTCTGTTCTCAAACAGAATGCAGGCTTGCATAGGAATACTGAGGGAGTCATTTATTCATTCATTCGTTCATCTGTTGGCTCAGTCAGTTAGCACATATTTATTGAGCATCTTCTCCAGGCAGGTGAGGCACTGGGCTAGAGGTTGGGTGCTCACTGTGGACGGAACAGAGCATGTAGGGCCCTCATGTGACAGCGCTCTGTCCAGTTAAGGTAAGACACTCACTTCCTTCACTCAGTGAGAAGATATTAAGTAAGTCTAATATAATTTATTAAATGAGTGGATTCAACTCTGAGTACAGGAGAAACTGTAGAAAGCTGTTAATTAGAGAACAGAATAGGGAGGAAGAAGAGAGAATATGGAAGCTTGTCTAAGGTTGTTTTGGGAAGGGATAGGCTGGGCTAGGATTCCTTGAGAATGTGAAGCTCAGTTGTAAACTGAAGGTGGGGGGGGTTTGCCAAGTGGGCTTTGAGATGGGGGTAGGTGAGCCTGTTTCCTGCCCCAGCAACGGAATATGCAGAGAAGGGATTTTCTAACAGAAATTCATAAGTTTATGAAGAAATATATAATGATCACATTTATGCTGTGTTGACTTGGTGCCACCATGTTCTCAAAGCTTTACATCTGCTGATTTATTAATCCTCATACCAGTACTCTGAGACAGAGGAGTTTTATTCCCATATTATGGCAGAGGAGGACACTGAAAATTACAAAAGTTAAAAACCTCATGCAAAATCATACGGGAGGGATGAGATGGAATTCCAACTATGATGTGTGGGTCAGTGTCCCTGCCCTCAGCCACGATCTTACTTCTTTCAGAACGTAAAACAGGTAGTATTTTATGCCTTCCTAGTCCTCTATAGTTGGAGTTCAATTTCTACAGTTGGGAAAAATTACTGAAACCCCCAAATAATTTGAATTTATGCCTTGTCATACTGCATTTGCTTAATGAAGGCAAGCTTCTATATTTCCTTTCATTTGTGGGTTTATGAACATTGGCCTTATACTTTATAGGTGGTTTGATTTTTTTTTTAAAGATGTCTAACTTGCCATAATTAAAGGGACTGACTTGGGACAAAAACACTTCTCTCCTACTTGTAACAATCCAGCACCAAACATACACACACAAAAAAATACACAACCCACTAGCTCAGACAAGCAGTACTTTATACTTGTAACGCCCCTGCTATTTAATATACGTACCTTGCCCAGTTTCTGGTCTGGTTCTCTTCCCCTAGGTTTTCCTCTGTATCATTTTTGTGGCTGCTTCATTTCTGTTTAATATTTGCTTATTTTTGTTGAAATCCCCAGTGCAGAAACCCACAAACCAAACAAATACTAACGGAAAACACTGAGCAGCTCATATGTCCTTGGAGACACTCAATTTTTTTGTTGTTGTTGTTTGTTTGCTCCCATATGTCATATCCTCTGCTCAGAGAGATCAACAGTTTTTAGCACACAGATCAATATTCTCTTAACCCGGACCTAATCTGAGGAGAGTCTCCCTGTGTTTCACCTTGGCCTACTCCTCTCTTCTGAAGTTGCCTCTTTTTCTTTTTTCCCCCAGCAATAATTTTGTCTGAGTAAGACAGCAATTTTTCATCCTTTGGTCAAAACTGGTGACAAAAGAGGGAATAATGATTGCTGACATACGAAATGATAGATTTGACACATGGCGTGCTGAGCTGGGAGCTTTCACGTGCCAGCGTAGTAAGACTGATAAGAAGGCTGATGGTACTCCTGACACAGCTGATGCTTCCCACCCCACAGCTGATGCTTCCCACCCCCGCCTCTAGTCTCTAGTACCAAAGCAGCCTCCCTGATCTTTCTTTCTTTTTTTTTTTTTTGGTCTTTTTCTTGAAGACGTTTTGTCTCTGACTCTGGACAGGAATTAAGTCAATGCACTGCTCTCCCTGTTCAAGTCCACATTTGCCCGTCACGCAAAAATGATCAATGTAGCTTGTCCCAACCAAAGAATATATCTTTACCCACTGAATTGAAGTGCTGTTTTTATTAAACGTTAACTTTCTGAATATAAAAAAAAGAGATCAATCTATGCCCTTTTCTCTAGCACGGCAAGGGCAATACAGCACGCTACTTGAGGAAATATTAACAAATATAGCCAGTGAGAGGGAAACAGATGGGGCGAAGAAATTGAACCAGCAGATTTCTGGATGGTATTCAATGAGTGGAGTTTTCTAATGCTGAAACAGAACTGCTCTTTAATTTTTCTGAGCATCCATAGAGAAGAAACACCTCTCCCCAGCCTCCTGGTCTCCCTATGAAAGACCTCCACCAAGGGACACAAAAGCGTCCCTTTCTTAATCCTTCTGGCAGAAGCGAATTAGCGCTTACAAAAGCGAGTGCCAGGAGGGAGGGCAGAGACGTGCTCCCGGCCCTAGATCTGGTTCCCTGGGACAGACACAGTGACCTAGATGCCACAGAGCAGGGCTCCAGCCTGGGATCCCGTTACATCTTTACACACAAAAGCTTCTTTCAGAATCTAAACTAACCAAACAGGAACAATTTTTATTCCTGCCTGGGCTCCTCCAGAGCATGTGTTCACATTTAAAACCCTGCCCCATGTGCCATTTGCCTGCGTCCAGACTTATTTGTATTCTTTGATTTGCAAACCACGGCTGCTCTCGTCACCGGTAGCCCGTAAACAACAGTACATACAATTTACCTTGTAAAATAAACTCAGCTCCAGATTCCTGCTCTCTCCTTTTCCTGGCCCACTGTAGTATTTGCCTGGGGAGCTATGGCTTTTTCACCATTGCAAATTTGCCAGGAACAGCTCAATATCACCCCTTTACCTTACAGGATAAAATGTATAAATATTCTAAATAAATGTATAAACAGTCTAAGGTGATGCTATTTACAAAGCCACATAATGGCTACTTTGAACTTTCATTTAAAAGACAGTTTTAGAAAGAATTTTTCAAACTACCTCAAAAAAGTGATCCTGTTTTTTTAAAACTGCTAAGCATCCCAAGTCCATACTTGCTAAATGCATAAGGAAAAAATTATAGATACATGATCGAATGCATGTTTCAATCCTCAGAGCCAGTTTTCTTTCTTTTTCCATTTTTTTTTCTTTTTTGGTGTGTGTGTGTGTGTGTGTGCGTGTGTGTGTGTGTGTGTGTGTTGATGAAAAACATTTTTCTTGTGATACATTAATCGGCACATCCTATGGTATTTTTCACAGTTTCTACATGTTTGACATTTTAGCCAAACCTGTTAGGAGGGGGAGTCAAATTTGAGAACTGCAATATTTAGCTTTCAATAACCACCGCCAATATAATAGTTGAAGGAATGTAAAGTTCCAGGGGGATGATTTTTAATATAATTTTTAAGCACACAGAGATTTACTACAAAATAGTTCATGAGAGATAATCAAGTGACTTTTAAAAGATGTATATAAATATTTTGAGATGTGTGTCTTGTGAGGAGAAAAAGAGGAGGGGAAGTTAAATAGAGGGAAAATCTGGCAGAAATCAAGTTTCCCGTAATGAGAAATACTCTGTAGAAAACAGGTCTAGAATAAGTTGCTATCTTTTATTCTTTTCCTTATGAACTAGATTTCTCACAAAATCTTGAATTACCTGAAATTTGTTTGTTGGCGTGTGTGTTTACAATGAACCTTAAGGTCATGAGTTAGGGTGCGCGTCCTTAGCCTAGCCGCTCCTAAGTGAGAAGTGTGCGTAGTCTTCTGGCATTTTCTTTTTAATAGCAATTCCAAGTACAGAATTGCTGAAATGTAGAATCATTTTTGAACATGCACCCTGAGGCCACAGGACAATCAGGAACATTTCTAGGGAGTCGATAAAATAAAACTAAAAGCAGCAGCTGCGTGCTTTGGAAAGCAGTGCTATTGCTCTTGGTGGCCTCGCCCTTCACCTTGGTCTGTTTTCTCATCAACCAGTGACTCCTCTTGAAGCTGGAGGGACTCAGAACCCAACCCAGAGCCCAGACCTGCCTCTGCCTCACTTGGAGTCTTTTCTGCAGGAAAAAGGTCCTTCTGTATAAGAGAATTTGTGGACACTTCCTGCCAAGGGGGTATTTACATTATCATTTCATCCCCAAAGCATCCTCTGATAGACATGATTCGGTCAAGTGTCCTGCCTTTCTTCTCAGAGTCCTACTCATTGTAGGACACAAAGAGTTAAGATGATGTTTCTTGTTGTAAAATTAATCAGATTCATATTAGCGGTAGTAAATGTCATGCTGGCACCTTTTCCTTCTCACACGTTACAGTTTCGAGTCTTTGCTATGAGGGAATAATGAAGTCAGGATATGCAGTGCCATATATCGTGCATCTTTTTGTCAGTCTGCATAAGAAATGAATTGTATCTGCTACTAAGGGGGTCATAAGAGCAGTGAGTTAAGAAGACTGCTTAAAGAAATGACATGTCAAAGGAAATAGAAACTTATTTTTTTAGCATTTTCTAGGTGGATTGTCTTTTTGGAAATAAAATGTCCCCAGATACCCCTAGGCGATAAAGTCTGGTTACTTTTAATGGCTACTGACCAAGGAACTTTCAAGTTCTCTGAACTTACTTACCAAGATCAATAAAACAAAAATAACCTCTTCCAAGGCAAACCTGAACACCACCAGGAGAGGGGCAGCATGCTGCGCGTCCTACACTGGGGACAGGGTGGCTACCAGTTCAGCACTGGCATCACATTGCCTGGGGGAGAATGACTCAGTTCTGCCTGAGGGCAAGAGTTATCTGGACCAAGTGATTCAACCTCATCCAGCCCCTTCCATCATAAATGAGGAGGATAATAGTACTTATCTCACAGAATTCTTGCAAAGATTAAGGTTGTTAAATCACATAACACTTTTGAAATATGCTGCCTCCTAGACTGAATGCCTGTATAACTGTTAGCTCTTAATATAGATTCATTAATTCTTTAATTTACTTAAAGAATATTTATTCATTACTTGCTAGGTTGAATATTTGGGAGATTCAGGAAAAAGAATTGACTTGGGTCAGATGGATTGAGATGGGTAATATTCTAAGAGGTGGTACTACATAAAATCACTCTATGTAGTAGAGAAAAGAGAGTGCAGTAGCTCATAACTTAGTAAAAGAGGCAAAATAATCCTCACATATAAACTCCTGCAGGGGTGGGTGATAGCATCAGAAGTGACCCATGAGAAAACTGAATAACTACACGAAGAATGCAATTAGACCCCTCTCTCACACTCTCACAAAAATTAACTCGAAATAGATTAAAAATGTAAATGTAAGATCCAAAACTGTAAAGCCAGTAGAAGAAAACACTGGGAAACAGCTCCTTGACCCTGGTCTTGGTAAAGCTTCTTTGGATGTGACATCAAACGTGCAAGCAACAAAAGCAAACATCAAACTAAAGAGCTTCTGCATAGAAAAAGAAACCATCAACAAAATGAAAAGGCAACCTACAGAATGGGAGAAAATATTTGTAAACCCTATATCTGATAAGGGGTTAATATCCAAAATATAAGGAACTCCTACAACTCAATAGCAAAAAGTAAAAAAATAAAAACAAACAAACCAAAAATCCAAACGACTCAATTAAAAAAATGGGCAAAGGACTTAAATAGACATTTTTTGAAAAAAGACATACAGATAGCCAACAGGTACAGGAAAAGATGCTCAGCATCACTAATCATCAGGGAAATGCAAACCAAAACCACAATGAAGTATCACCTCATACCTGTTGGAATGACCGTCACCAAAAAGACAAGAGCTAACAAATACTGGCAAAGGTGTTGTAAAAAGGAAACCCTCCTACACACTGTTGGTGGGAATGTAAATTGGTGCAGCCACTATGGAAAACAGTATGGAGGCTTCTCAAAAAATTAAAAATAAAACTAGCATAAGATCCAACAGTTCTGCTTCTGGGTATATACTCGAAGGAAATGAAAACAGTCTTGAAGAGATATCTGCACCCCCATGTTCACTGCAGCATTATTCACAATAGCCAAGACATGGAAACAGCCTAAGTGTCCATGGATGGATGAATGGATAAAGAAGATGTGAAATGGAATATCATTCAGCCATAAAAAAGAAGGAAATACTACCTTTTGGACATTGACCTTGAGGACATTATATTAAGTGAAATAAGTCAGACAGAGAAAAAACAAATCTTGTACATTCTCACTTACATGTGGAATCTAAAACTGTCAAACTCATAAAAATAGAGAGTAAAATGGTGGTTGGCAGGGGCTGAGGGTAGGTGGGAGAAATGGGGAGATGTTGGTCAAAGGGTACAAACTTCCAGTTATAAGATGAATAATTTCTGGTGACCTAGTGTACAGCATGGTGACTATAGTCAGCGACACTGTATTATATACTTGAAAGTTGTCAATAAAGTAGATCTGAAATGTTATCACCCTCTAAAAATGGTAATTATGTGAGGCGATGGAAGTGTTAACTAACCTTACGATGTTACTGTTTTGCATGATATATGTGTATCAAATCATCACTTTATACACCTTAAACTTGCATGTGTCATATGTTAATAATATCTCAATAAAGCTGGAAAAAAAAGAAGTCTTTTTCAGTATTTCTCTAGCAGTTTTCACTTTATGTAAGTGATTTCTTTCCTCCTTTTCTCTCTGGACCTCCAGCACTTTTTATATTATTTAGTTTTCCATTCTCTCTCTCTCTCTCTTTCTCCTTCCCCCTCCCAGAAACATCCAAAGTCTGTATTTAAATCTCATTGTAATCCTTTAAGTTAAAGCAGTTGCTGCATTTCAGATGAAAACATCATTTTGTAACTTTTCCCAGTATCACATCATTTGGGAGCATATGGGAAAACAAGTGCAACTTGGGTTAATAAAGGTTTCTGTCAAAAAGTATAAAACTATGTTATTCTCTAAAACACACCATTTGATACCTCCTAATGCCAGAGTCTATTGCTATAGTTTTAAACCAGCTTTATTGATTTATAATTTATATATAATAAAATTTACCCTTCATAAATGTACAGTTTTATGAGTTTTGACAACAATATATGTCATGAAACCTTCTCTCCAATATACAGAACATTCTTGTCATCCCAGAAAGTTCCCTTGTGCTACTTTGCAGTTACTCTCCTCCCTGACTTCCGGCCCCCAGCAATCCCTGATCTATAGCTTTTGTTTTGTTTTGTTTTGTTTTGTTTTACATGAGTGGACTCATAAAGTGTATGGTCTTTTGTGTCTGGCTTCTTTGACTTAGCGTAATGCTTTGGAATTCATCTATGTTGTTCGTGTATCAATGGTTCTTTTAATTGCTGGAATTCCTTAGGATGGAAATATCAAAATTTATTTATGTATTCACCAGTAAATGGAAATTTGGGTTATTTTTAGTGCTTGGTAATTATGAAAAAACTTCGATTTCATTCTACTATTTATGTGGTATTTACTGGGTAAATACCTAGGAATGGGATTGCTGGGTCATTTAGTAAGTGTATGCATAACTTTTTAAGGAACTGCCAAATTGTTTTCCAAAGTGGTAAGCCAATTTGTGTTCCCATCAGCAGTATATGAATAAATAACTTTTTGGCTTTATAGCCGACTTGATTCAATCCCAATTTTGAGATCATCTATCATCTACTATGACTGAGCAATGTGTCAGGTACCGTCAGGGAGCATCAGATCCTCCACGAGGACTGACCAGCATTCATAAACAATGTTAACACAAGGTAGGTTGTGATAATCACTATAATAAAGATAGAAGCAAATTCCTATGGGCATTTATGAGAAGGAAGAAAGGATGAACTTCCATAAGCTATTACTTAAAACTAAATAAGGCGATCATTTCTACAGTCAGCGTTGTTCAATTCACTTTACTTTAGCCAGACAATTAAGCCTTTAAAGCTGTTTTCCCATGGGATTGTTATGAGGTTCAAGTGAGCAAATAGAGGTGAAAATTCTGTGAAAAACACCAAGAGCTACCAAAACATAAAGAGTTATGCTTGTACTTATCACCATCTTTGTAATCACCAGTTTTACACACCATGTTTACTAGTCCTGGAATATAAAGATCCTTATAGAGCAGAGCATCTCACATTTCATGTGTTCAAATCACTTGGGCATCTTTTTAAAATCAGATTCTGAATTGGTAGGTCTGGAACGAGGCCTGAGGTTATGCATTTCTAGCAACACCCAGGAGAAGAAGATGTGGCTAGAGCCAGGCTGGGGGCTGTCTTTTTGGTAGGGCCCATATTTTTTTCAGGTTTTGCCAACAGCCTTGGCTCTCTTATTCAGTTTTGATCACCAGGACTATGGATTCTTCCCAATAAACCACTGTGTCCCTGAGTAACCCAATCTCCCATGTCGTTTGGTCCAGCAACAAGTACCCTGGCTCACCGATTCTCGGATTGGAGTGGATTTTTAATTTCCCCTCAACCACCAGAATTAACTCATTAGATTCTTGGACACCTAAGATCTCATGCAACAGTCTCCTTTTGATTGAATCTCACCTACAACACTGCATCCTCTATTCATTTACTGCGTCTGACTCATAATTGCAGTAAAAATGCTCAGTATGCTTTAGGGCCATGTGCTTGTCCAATATACTTCCTTTCCCAAAAACCATGAAGCTGAAGAAATTAACATTGGACATGAAACGTATTCAACTCTTCAAATCAAAAGGTGAAAGTTTAAGACAATATGCTTTCAACATACGTGACGGACCAAAAACTAAGTTTTCAAATATACAAATAATTGTAAATTATTAACCAAAATAAAACTTCTAATGGGGAGGAATTAAAAAGGATAAATTATATATCAGGAAATTGCAGATGAAGAGGAAGCAGCTGTAGTGCTATTGTTATCAGATAAAGAAGAGTGCAGAGAAAAAGGTATTGGAAGAGTCATGGATATTTTATCCACCAGATAACACAACAAAAGACTATTTAATTTTTTTTAAATTTAAAATTAAAGGAACATTTTGATACTCCTTTCTCTATCTTCAGCAGATAAAGTAGACAAAAAGAAATACAGATTTAATAGGCTTGCAACAAACTTTGCACTCTACAAATAAAAAATATACATTGCCTTCAGAAGTATTTGAGACAATTATTGTAGACTCAGTTAAACATTGGTTGAGCCCATTCAATGAACCAAGAGAGTTTACATATTTTTTATTCCTCAAAATAATCCTGTGATGTAGCTCTTGCTGAGGATTTATTGACAAGGTCACAAAATCTCACAGAGTATGAAATTATTAGATTACATAGTCTGAAAGTGATAGATATAGCCAGACTTGACATTTTCTTAACCTTTTTGGGGGACACATTTCAGACTTACAAAAAGCTGCAAAAATAATGCAGACAATTCCCTGTACCTCTCACCAAGCATCCCCTAAAGCTGACATCTTAACCTACAGTTAACATTGATGTAATACTGTTAACAAAAGACCTTATTCACATTTCATTCACTTTTCCACTAATGTCCTTTCTCTATTCCAAGATCCAATCCTGGATCACACATTGTATTCCTCCTTGGTGTTCTTCAATCTGTCATAATCCTTCCTTCTTACCTTGTCTTCCATGATCTTGATACTTCTGGAGAGTACTTGGTTGTTGTTTTATAAGAATGTCTCTTATTGTGGGTTTGTCTGATGCTTTCTGAGATTCAACTGAAGTTCCACAATTTTGGCAGGAATATCACAAGTTCATCTCAGTGCTTCATGTGAGTTTCACAAGGTGGTTAAGTCTAATGACTTCTGACACTGACTTTGATCAGCTGGTTAAGGTGTTTTCTGCTGAGTTTCTCCAACTTAAAGTTTCTGTTTTTCTCTTTGTTGCTAAGAAGTATCCTGGGAGACATAGGTAAAGACTTTGCAAATTCTCTTTCTCCTCAACCTTTGGACAATTTTAAAAAATTCATCATTTGCCAGGCAACAAAGTAAATTAAGATAATCTATAGTTTTATTTTGTTAAAATTGAAGTTGTATCTGTCATATTATCTGAGAAAAATACCTCAACAATGTAATTGTCATTCCACATTGAAACTTATAGAAAAGATACACTAATTATTTTAGGGCAAGTAAGTAATCAATCTGTAATTTCAGATTATTTAGAAAATAATAGAATTGGGAATGATATGTCTTTAAATTTAATTACAGAACTTACTAAACTTAGAGGAAAATTTCATATTGTTAAATTTCCATTAATTGATTTAATAAAGCCTTTTTTTTTTTGCTCACTGTATTCCAAACGCTACATTAATTGTGAGCAAAACAGACGTGATTCCTCTAATAGTGATTACAATGAGAATAAATAAACTTTTCATCTTAAAAATCTTTAGAGGAAACCATAAAATAAGTCTAAGGAAAATAGGAGAAAAGCATAATTAATCAAACAGTAGAATTAATAAGCAGCTTGTAAAGCCAAGTCCTGCCCTCTCGGAAATGCAGACAATGCATGTCAAGGCTAATCAAAGGGAATTCCCTGGCGATCCAGGGGTTAAGACTCCATGCCTCCACTGCAGGGGACTCGGGTTCGATCCCTGGTCAGGGAACTAAGATCCCACATGCCACGTGGTGCAGCCAAAGGAAAAAAAAAGCTAATCAGAAAATTCACAAACAGCTTCAAAATCCACAAGCTCCATTAGGAAAGGACAAACTTTTCTCCTACTCTAGGAGGAAGAATTAACAAAGGGGGCAGATAGGGAATTCATAAAGAATATATAAAAATAGTCAAGAAACACATTTAACTTCACTAGTAATTAAAAATTAAAACAGTGAGATCCTGTTTTTCGCCAAAAAACTTCCACTGAAGACAGAATGGAGAGACCCGGTTGGTGTGGTTGTGTTCAGAACATCTTCACACATGGTGAGTGACAGGGTTATTGGGTCAAGGCCCTTGATGGAAATTTATTTTCTTAAATTTTTTTTAATTTTTAAAATTATTTATTTTGGTTACTCTGGGTCTTAGTTGTGGTGGGGGGCTCCTTAGTTGTGGCTCATGGGAACTCTTAGTTGTGGCTTGCATGTGGGATCTAGTTCCCTGACCAGGGATCAAACCTGTGTCCCCTGCATTGGAAGGCGGATTCTTAACCACTATACCACCAGGGAAGTCCTGGAAATTTGTTTTTTGTATTACATCAATCACTCTGTGATGGTTGTATATTTGATCCATCTCTAAGAAATCTAAGATTATATCCTAAGGATATTCATTCATAGTTTTAGACACAATAATACTCATAATATTATTATGTTGATAATAGTGGGAAAAATAGAAAAAATCTAAATATCAGATAGGGAACTGATTAAATAAACTGTGATAAGTTCATGACACAGGATATCATGTGACCATTACAAATAATACTGTAGATAAATATTAGTGACATAGAAGGGTATTCACAAAAGATTTCAAGTTATTAGAGCTTTTCCCCCAAATACTATGTTTAGTGTGATTTTTTTTTTTTTTTTTTTTTTTTTTTTTTTTGCGGTACGCGGGACTCTCACTGCCGTGGCCTCTCCCCTTGCGGAGCACAGGCTCCGGACGCGCAGGCTCAGCGGCCATGGCTCACGGGCCCAGCCGCTCTGCAGCATGTGGGATTTTCCCGGACCGGGGCACAAACCTGCGTCCCCTGCATTGACAGCCGGACTCCCAACCACTGCGCCACCAGGGAAGCCCCAGTGTGATTTTTATGATAGTCGTATACAGTATTAATTTATATATCTAGAAACATATACATAAGTTATTAATAGTGGTTATCAGTGTGAAGCAGGATTATGGATGATTATTACTCTCAGCACCTCCTTCCAATTCAAACAGAATTGAGCTGCCAATGGAAATGTGTATATATATATATATATTTTTTTTAATGTATGTACTATTATTGTATATATTTTAAAATCTAGTGTTAAAGACACTTAACCAAGCTGTACCAAACTGGCTTTACTTCACATTTTGAACATCATTTTAACTTGTCCTTTTAGTTTTCAACTAGGCCAGTTAATTTCTTTGCTGTTTTTTTTTTTTTTTTCCCTAAAGTGAGTGGACTAGAGTAGTACCTTTAAAAATTCATTCACAAATTGTTAATGTAGGTTTTTTCTAAAAAAAATATTTATTTTATTTTATTTAATTATTTTTTTGGCTGTGTTGGGTCTTCGTTGCTGTGCACGGGTTTTCTCTAGCTGCGACAAGCAGGGGCTATTCTGCATTGCGGTGCGCGGGCTTCTCATTGCCGTGGCTTCTCTTGTTGTGGAGCAGGGGCTCTAGGTGCATGGGCTTAGTAGTTGTGGCTCGTGGACTCTAGAGCGCAGGCTCAGTAGTTGTGGCGCACGGGCTTAATTGCTCCACAGCATGTGGGACCTTTCCAGACCAGGGCTCGAACCCGTGTCCCCTGCACTGGCAGGAGGATTCTTAACCACTGCACCACCAGGGAAGTCCCAATATAGGTTTTAAAACATGGGACTGTGTGGGAAGCCGTTGTTCTGCCATGTAGCAGATAACGGGAAGCCTGTGTTCTGCCATGTCGCAGATAACGGTTATCAGGGAGTAGCCCAAAGGCTATGTGCCACACATGCGCCACGACGAGCCAATATGCTAATGAAGGATCAGAATTGCAACCAATAAATTGTGAACAGCACATATCTTGTTGAGTTAACCAGCCAACCACAGGTTGCCACAGGGTATAGTGCATTATAAAAAGCCAGTGTGAACAAGGCTCGGGGTCTTCCTTCCATCTGTCTGAAACCAAGCTGTACTCCAATAAAGTGTGATACGAGAAGAATCTAGCGTGTGGTGACTCGTCATTCTGCTGGTCAGAAGCGGCTCACCGCAAGTGGTGCCGAAACCCGGGAACTTCGCACCCCGCATGGAGGACCGATTCAGAACTCGACACACGGAGTGGACCGTCGGTGAGTAGTCCAGATGCCCTGAACCGGAGCAGGGAGATTGGCAATTTCCTGAGAGGCAATTGGTCCCGAGAGGCTGAATTGATGCTGTTAAACCAGAAGATACAGATTAAGACTTTAAATGCTACTAGGCTGTACCCCGTTACGCTTGGGGACTTTACTACCTGGCTGTCCTCTGCCTTTACCTTCTTTAAGGAGTGGGTCGGTGTAGGGATGTTTGCAGTGTGTTGCATGGCAGGACTTGTGGTGTGCCTGTGGTTGATATGTCGTTTGCGAACTCGGACAAAGCGAGATAAGATGTTGTTCACGCAGGCATTGGTGGCCATTAGTAAAGGCGACTCCCCTGGCGCCTGGATCTCCATCTTGAACGACCCGTAGTGATTGCCCTTGCACAAAACGGTTTATGACCATTGCACTTTTGATGGGAATCACGAGGAACATCAGCCCCTGCACTCCGCGGTCTGTGTGGACATTGCACGATGGGGAGGGTGATGAGCCAGCTTCTCGAACCAACTCTTGCTCAGCGAGCATCCCACGGGGTGAGCGCTTGTGCGGGCATTGTTCGAGTTCAGCTCCTGGGTCTAAGAAAACAAAAAGGGGGAGATGTGGGAAGCCGTTGTTCTGCCATGTCGCAGATAACGGGAAGCCTGTGTTCTGCCATGTCGCAGATAACGGTTATCAGGGAGTAGCCCAAAGGCTATGTGCCACACATGCGCCACGACGAGCCAATATGCTAATGAAGGATCAGAATTGCAACCAATAAATTGTGAACAGCACATATCTTGTTGAGTTAACCAGCCAACCACAGGTTGCCACAGGGTATAGTGCATTATAAAAAGCCAGTGTGAACAAGGCTCGGGGTCTTCCTTCCATCTGTCTGAAACCAAGCTGTACTCCAATAAAGTGTGATACGAGAAGAATCTAGCGTGTGGTGACTCGTCATTCTGCTGGTCAGAAGCGGCTCGCCGCAGGACTGCTTATTGTTTCTCGTGTATTGTACACTTGTACATATTTGTCCTCTATTTTTGATTGCTTGGGCTTTGACTTTTCCCTCAGCGATTATCTTAAAAAGGGGTACTTTGACCCCTTTCCACATTCTTAGATACAAACAAGCAAACAAACAAACAAAAACTTAAAGCTTAGTGACTCTCCTCCCTGCTTCCAGCAAGTTTGGGAACTTGGTGATTTGCACAATTCAATGCCCAGTGGCTCTTGATTTATATTTTACATTGCGTTTTGAATTTTTTCCGTCTATCTTTTTCCTTATTTACATTTGAGTCATTTAATTGTTATTAGCACGTCTTTCCACTGGCAACTGCAGCTGCTTTGGCTGCGACACATTGTGCAATTACATCTGCTCCCTTTCCATGGTCATAGAGCCACACATGACTAGCTGGGACAGTCAGAGAGATGGCACTATTCCCATTTTAAAGATTTTTAAGTTTTGCTTTTTCTCCAAAACATGAATAATGGATTCTTAGCACTTTCTTGGTGTTGTACCTCTGTGCCACCAGTCATGGAAATCTCCTCCATGCTGCTAATTACCACAGGGGTGCAGCAGGCAGGGCGCTGGGTGGGGAGCATCTCTTGGGGAATTCAGAAAACTGAACATTTGATAGGTCCTGGTAGAGAGGAAATACGGGTATCCAGTGATAATTTCATTAGTGAATAACATCTGAGAATCTTTATATATAATCAGCCCAGTGTAACATGAATTGGAGGGGCCGGCAAACATCTGTGTACTCCTTCTCAGATCCCAAACCCTCCAGCCTGATCTCAGAAAGAGAAATACCTACTCAAGACAGCTTTCCCCTGTTAGATGGGTAATTCACATCATCGACAGGTTTGCTTAAACTGTTTTTCACTAAATAGGTAATTATGACAGGAAATCTCAGCATTCAAGGGCATTTGTTATTACACTCCTTGAAAATAAATGTTATTCTAAGTCGTGTTGGAATACCTGACAATTACACATGACGTGTGTGTATGTGTATCTGTGTCTAGTAAGCCCTGATTCAGCCAGAATCCCTATGCCAAGGACATCTGGATTCTTTTCTTTTTTTTTCTAGATATTGTAATTTTTATCGGAGTATAGTTGATTTACAATGTTGTGTTACTTTCTGCTGTTCAGCAAAGTGAATCAGTTATACATGAACATATATCCACTTTTTTTTAGATTTTTTTCCCCATATGAGTCTTTACAGAGTATTGAGTAGAGTTCCCTGTGCTATACAGTAGGTCCTTGTTAGTTATCTATTTTATATATAATAGTGTGTATATGTCATATTTTCTTTATGAAGAAAACTGAACTTAAATTCACTTGCTTTATAACTAAGATTTCAACGAGTTTAAATTTCCTGAGGCTTTAGGTCGAGTTATATTCCAGAAACTACTTATGAAAACTGAAATCAGATATTTTCAAATTCCTTCATAAGAAATTTACTTCTTATTTCTTGATTCAGGGTATACTGAGTGCCTGCTTGGTGCCTGGGACTTAGGTAATAGCTACCTGCTATTTGCTAGGCATCCCATTGTAACTCCTAGGCGTTGAGGGTGGGAGAAACATGAGAAAAGCGTTTGAAAAGCACGCATTCTGGTTACTCCTTTCACTACAGTTGTTTCTATTCCCCTTTCACCTCATTTCCTCTTCTGTAAAGTAACAAAAGTTGAACCACACTGTGCTACTACCTCTTTGCTGACATCCTAGGGAGGTGATTTTCTATGTCTTTGCAGTTGTCAAACTATAGCCCACCCAGGTCCCCCCCGTAAGGAATGTAGCATTGTGGTTAAAGGCAGGAACTTCAGAACCTGACAGAACTGGGTGTAGATCTCAGCTCTGCCTATTGCTGCCACGAGACCCTCAACAAGAGTCTTGACCTCTCTGTGCCTCAGTTTCCCCTTGTGTAAAGTAGTGATGTAGGATATATTTGTGATTTGGAGGATTAAAGGCTGAGCACAACACCTTTCACAAGGCAAGTGTTCAATTAATAGTAACTGCTATGGAATCATCAACGGTAGACATTGACGAATACCACTGGAATAAATTCCTCCATAATGACGTGACATCCCTTTGACACATGTATTTCAAGGTCTGGGATAGAAAATCAGTGTGATCATTTGTTTTGGCACAGTCTCCTGATTACTGTAGCTTTATGTTGTCTTCAAGTCAGGTAGTGGCAGTCCTCCAACTTTGTTCTTCTACTTAAATACTGCGTTGGCTATTGTGGGTCTTTTGCCTCTTCATCCAGACTTCAGAATCTGTTTGTCGATGTCCACAAAATAACTTGCTGGGATTTTGACTGGCATTGCGTTGAATTTATAGATCATATTGGGAAGTGCTGACATTTTGACAGTATTGAGTCTTCCTATCTATGAACATGGAATATTTCTCTCATAGTTTTTCTTTGATTTCTTTCACCAGAGTTTTTTAGTTTTCCTCATATACATCTTGTAGATATTTTGTTAGATTTATACCAAATTATTTCATTTTGGGAGGGTGATGATGTAAATGGTATTGTTTTTAGTTTCAAATTTCACTGTTTGATTGTTGGTATATGGGAAAGTGGTTGACTTTTGTATATTAACCTTGTCTCCTGAAACCTTGCTATCATTGTTTATTAATTGCAAGATTTTTTTGGTCAATTCTTTTTGATTTTCTACATATGAGATTATGCCATCTGTGAACGAAGAGAGTTTTGTTTTTTCCTTCCCAATGTGTATACCTTTTACTCCTTTTTTGTCATAATGCATTAACTAAAACTCAGTATGATGTTCAAAAACAGTGGTGAGAGGGGGCACCCTTGCCTTGTCCTTAATCTTAGTGGACAAGCATCTCATTTCTTACCATTAAGTCTGATGTTCCTTGTAGGTTTTGTATAGCTATTTCTTATCAAGGTGAGGAAGTTCCCCTCTAATCCTAGTGAGAATTTTTATCTGAATGGATGCTGGATTTTGTCCACTGTTTTTTCTGCACCTATTGATATGATCCAGTGATTTTTCTTCTTTAGCTCGTTCATGTAGTGGATTGTATCAATTGATTTTCAAATGTGGAACCAGACTTGCCTACCTGGGATAAACCCTACTTGTCATGGTGCAAAATTCTTTTTATACAGTGCTGAATTCAACTGGCTAATATTTTGTTCAGGATTTTTACATCTATGTTCGTGAGAGATATTGGTCTGTAGTTTTCCTCCTTGGAATGTCTTTGTCTGGTTTTGGTTTTAGGGTGATGCTGGCCTCGTAGAACGAGTTAGGAAGTATTCCCTCTGCTT
Organism: Phocoena sinus; assembly: GCF_008692025.1. Lineage (NCBI taxonomy): Eukaryota > Metazoa > Chordata > Mammalia > Artiodactyla > Phocoenidae > Phocoena > Phocoena sinus. The sequence continues at coordinate 87,432,894 of NC_045775.1, read as the reverse complement.
CTGCCTCCCGAAAGAGATTATAGAGAATTGACATGATTTCCTTTTTAAATGTTTGGTAGTGCTCACCAGCGAATCCATCTGGGTCTGGTGTTTACGTTTTCAAAGGTTATTAATGGTTCCGTTCCTTTAATGGATACGGGCATATTCAGATTGTCTGTTTTTTCTTGTGTGAGTATTGGCAGATGACTTTTATGGCCCTTTCAAGCTGCAACACTCAAGGAACTCTCATTGTCCCATCAGGTGGAAATGCATGCACAGGAACTCTGTCTCAGCTCTGCATCCTCAATCCGAAACTCAGGAGCTGGCACATCATGAATGTTCTTCACTTCAGGCTTATTCGATGAATCAAGTCTCTGTGAGTAGGGAAGGGTCCTGACAGCATCTAGGGCAGATGGTGGGTGGATGAGCATACTTTCTGAACGACAAGGGGGCTTTTTATTACTCAAAAAACCTGGGCACCTCTTGTACATAGCACCAACAGACCCTCAATCTCCTGTCAAACAAGGGCTTTGTGTTTCATGGGCAAGTCCCTCTGCTTGACACGTTTTTCGGTTCTTACCCTACTAGGAGTGACAATTTCACAACAGGACTCAAGGGCATTCCTTAGATAAACATTTTCCAAAGAGAGTTCTGTAGGATACCAGTTCTGTGGACTATTCCTAGTTGTCCTGTAGAGAAAAGTTTCCTTAATCAGATACGTTGATGGCCACCAGGCTCATTAGAATTCAACAGCCCCTTCAGGCTTGTCAGAGCCTTTCTTGTGCTCACATTCACTAGGGAATTGCCAATCTTTGACCTACGAGCCTCAGGAACATCCCCGGGACTAGTATTCTATGACATAAATTTTGACATGCTGCCGTCAACATTCTTGCATTCACTTCCTCATTCTGCATTCGTACTTGAATGATCTAGGCAGTGCCATGTTAAGCTCAGGTGTCATGGCTTTATTAGCCCAGGTTTGGCTGAAAGCAGACATGCAGGTACAGGTGTATGGTCAGGTCATTCAAGATGGCTGTTCTCTTCTTCTCTGTACATCACCTGACTGACCAGTGTCTGCTTCACCTACGCCCTACGCACATGACTCACTTGCCTACAAACGGGCCCCAGCTGGTGATTGTTCTTATCAAAGGGGCGGTGAACTGGTTTCCCTGGTAACTAATGAGCCCACCTGACTTCAATTCCCCTTTAACTGGCAGTCTCCCCTTCCTCCTTGGAGGGAAGACTGCAACTACGTCCTGCCTGCTGTCCGCCCCATGGGGTGGGCTGTTGCTCCAGGACCTTGCTTCAAACAGGTAAGCTCCCCGATCCGTGAAGCCATTGATGTCTCTGTTGCTGACTCCGGGTTCTTTCTTCGGTCTTGAGGCTGGGCAAGCTCAGGCCTTGTAGGCCTGTGGGGCGGTTGCGGGCAGGGGGCAGCCCAACAACAGGGATCCGGTCTCTTCAGGGAACAGCAAACACATTCTTCCCTCATGGGGATGCTCATTAGTTCATCATATGAGGGTGTTATGGACTGAATGTTTGTGTCCCTGAAGCCAAATCTGGCCTCTGTGCCCTGACACTGAATGAATTCTCGGAGACAGAGTTTTGGGTGAAGTAGAAAACAATAGCTTTATTGCTTTGCCAGGCAAAGGGGGCCACAGTGGGCTAATGCCCTCAAGACTGTGTGTCCCACCCTGGAGGGGGGTCGTGAGGAGTTTTATAGTAATGGTTCAAAGGGGACATGGTCAGTTCGTGGATACTCTTCTGATTGGCTGGTGGTGAGGTAAGCGGGAGTCGGCATCATCAACCTTCTGGTTCCAACCGGTCTGGGGTCTCCATGCTTGTGAGCAGCAGACAGTAAACTTCTCCCGCCTGGAGGGGGTTTCAGTATCTGCAAAACAGCTCAAAGATATTGTTCTGTGTATCCCTTGAGGGGGAACCAGGACCTACCCCAAGGCTGCACTGTTGTGTCCTGACTGCTCCTCCCTGGTCTCTGCATCCCCTCCCTTCCCTGATCAGCATGTGTGTGAACCTGCCCTTTGGAACTCAGGGAAGGTCCTGGAGGCTGAATGAAGCCTATTTCCTGTAATCAAGAGATGGGGTACACGGAAAGGCTTTTGTGCCCAGGAGCCCACAGGGCCCTGCTCGGTATCATCCCTCAGAATATGTATGTGAAGCCCTAATCCCTGGTGCGATGGTATTTGGAGATTTACTCGTTGGGACATTATGAGTATGGGGCCTTTATGATAGGATTAATGTCCTTATAAGAAGAGTCTCTCTCTCTCTCTCTCTCTCTCTCTCTCTCTCTCTCTCTCTCTCTCTCTCTCTCTCTCTCTCTCACCCTACCCTCTCACCCTCACCGTGTGTGAGGACAGAGTGAGAAGGTGGCCATCTGCAAGCTAAAAAGGCAGCTGGTATCAGGAACCAAATCAGCTGTCACCTTAATCTTGGACTTCCAGCCTCTGGATCTGTGAGAAAATACATTTTGGTTGTCTTAAGCTCCTACCCCCTGGCCCACCAAATCTTCGGTATTTTGGTACCACAGGTATTTTGGAAGCCTGAGCCGATTAAGGGAGAGGGCACTTACTTTCCGTTTCTACTCTGTCCACTTCCCCTGTATGTTGGAGGCATATAGATGAAGGTTCTTTTCTAGAAATTACCTGTGGCAGAAGAATTCAATCTCACCCTCCAGAATCAAGTGAAAAGGAGAGATATTTTTCTGTAAGATTTTCCGTCATGTATTGCATCTGCTGAGCAAGAATGGAACTCTCTCTCTGTGTTACTATTTCAAAGACACTTACAAGGCATCGTGCACTGGGTCTTCCTCCCTGTGTTGAAGGCTCTGCTCATCTCCGTGGGATGGCTGAGGGCAAAGGGAGTGTTGCCTGTGTATAAGAATATAGTAGTAATGAAGTCATTTATTTTCTCCTGATCCTGTATTTGTGAAAAAACAGAAAAGGATTAAATGTCCCTGTCTTGCTGAGAAAATCACCTGTACATTCTGGATAGGAAAATTCAAATGTAAACAAGGTTACATAGACATTTCAAAATACTTTTGGGAACGTGTTTCCGACGAAGCTTAAGAATTTATACGTCATCTATTCATTCGAAGAAGAGGTAGTATTGTTACCTAACCACCACATATTTCAGCCCACTATTTTTTTTTGAAGTATAGTGGATTTACAATGTTGTGTTAGTTTCAGGTGTACAGCAAAGTGACTCAGATATATATTCTTTTTCAGATTCTTTTCCCTTATAGGTTATTACAAAATATCGAGTATAGTTCTCTGTGCTGTACAGTAGGTCCTTGTTGGTTATCTATTTTATATATAGTACTGTGTATAGATTAATCCCAAACTTCTAATTTTTCCCTTCCCCCCTTTCCCCTTTCCCCATAACCATAAGTTTGTTTTCTATGTCTCTGGGCCACTACTGGTTCTTAATGAGAATTCCACTACATTTATTGAGAACCTACTACGTGTAGACAGTGTATGGGACTCTGGATACACAGAAATACTCAAATGTGATCTGTAGCCTTAAGGGTCTCTGAGCCTAAAGGGGGTAACATACAAGGACACGGGAGAATTATAACTCAGCAAAGTATCGCACCCTCCACAGTGCAGAGAGTGGGGGGACACACGAACTATGGTTTGAAAGTGAGATGGAAACTGTTGAAAAGAAATGGAACTTTCTATGAAGAATTTTCGTTAATTCAGACTCCCTCTTGGAAAGTAATAAAGGAACCCAAGTTTGCCTGTGGTTTCTTCTTCTTTCTTTCTTTGCTTGCCTCTCTCCACACTACCATTTCCCACTGCCAGCTGGTTCAGGGTCCTGGATATCTTTGTCTCATACTGACACTGGGACACTGGAACTTTTCCCCCAGGACAATTGTGCTGAGGCTGCCTTCCTTGGCCTGATTCCTGTACTCACCATCATCATCCCTGCAAAGTTCACTTAGAAAAATTACCTGCCAGGTGCTCATTTCCTCAGGGTCAGGCTTACTGGATTTTAGGAAGATTCTGCTTGACGTCTGCCTTGCCTAGACACATCCATGAGTAAAGAGAGATGGAAAAACAAAGTCCTCTCTCAAATTCCTGGAGGAAATATACTTGCCTGTGATCAGGGATAATATTAAAACATTTAACAACCATTAAGACAAGGTAACTGAACATTAAGGAAAGATGCCAGCCATTGGGTTCAAGCAGGATCCCAAAGGAAGGTATATAGGATTCTGGGAGCTGTCGTTTGCAGCCAAAGCAGGGATGGTGGAGGCCATGATGCCTTGAGGAGGGGCTCTTTCAAATGTATACAGTAAGCCCCTTACATACGAACGAGTTCTGTTATGAGAGCATGTTTGTAAGTCCAATTTGTTCGTAAGTCCAACAAAGTTAGCCTAGGTACCCAGTTAACACAATCGGCTATATAGCACTGTACTTAATAGATTTATAATATTTTTCACACAAATAATACATAAAAAACAAAGAAACACAAAAAATAAAGAAAACTTCTTTTGCGGTACGCGGGCCTCTCACTGCTGTGGCCTCTCCCGTTGCGGAGCACAGGCTCCGGACGCGCAGGCTCAGCGGCCATGGCTCACGGGCCCAGCCGCTCCGCGGCATGTGGGATCTTCCCAGACCGGGGCACGAACCCGTGTCCCCTGCATCAGCAGGCGGACTCTCAACCACTGCGCCACCAGGGAAGCCCAAGAAGACATCTTTAATCTTACAGTACAGTACCTTGACAAGTACAGTAGTACCGGCTACATCACCACTGCTTTCACGCTTGCTTCTGTACGTCCTGGTCTTGAAATACAGATACTGTACTACTGTACTCTATACAGTCCTGTACAGTAAAGTACACAAAAGCACATCCTTGTAGAGGATGCATGCATGTGACAATGTACGCAGACATGTGAACTAACTTACGTGATTGGACATGTGAATGCATGTTCACATCTTTGAAAGTTTGCAACTTGAAGGTTCGTATGTAGGGGACTTAACGGTACTATTAACTATTGGGATGCCTATGTTGATGTGTACCAGCTGAGTAGCAACCGTGTCTTTATGGTAAATTAATGATATGAAGTCTTTACTTAATAAGAGAATAGAGAACTTGCCATTTGGCTCCAATGATGGGGATTTTAGGGGAGTTAGAAAGGGAAGGTAATGTCATAAAAGGCTGCTCCAGGCAACATGCTGGAGCCTGTTCTCTACTTCTCCTCCCCCTGCTTCTTCTCTCTGTCCTCATCCTCAGACCCAGAAAACAGCATGTAGGCAGAAGCTATTACCCACATCCCTGCAGAAGTAACCTTGCTTTTAGCTATTAAGTCAATGACGCTGCTCTGTTATGAAAATACTGTTCAAGTTACAAAGATGCCTTGAATTTGCCCCTTGGTACTTTGCTCAGGCTTTATTTACTTTGATTTCAAACCATAAGTTTGTTTTACCTTTTATTCTACCTAAGCTGGGAACGCCAAAGGTAAAATTAAATATTTCTTTTGGAAAGATATTTCTGTATGAACTTCTGCAGATTTCTGATTTATGATTTACCTGCCATTACATGGACATTTTATGAACAGAATCTTCCATATCAGTAGGAAATACAGAAAGATGAGAACTTTTTAAAGGAACATTTAAAATGTTAGCCTCTGTAAACAATACAAAAGAGTAGAAAAATATACTTCAGTTTGCAAATAAAAAGTTTATATTGAACTGTGTTTGGTTGGAATGCAAGCCAAGTAAATGACTCTTTAATGCCCTTTAGGAAAGGCAAGTTGGGTATGAACCACTGCCTTGCTTCTTCAGTGACTAATCTGAAATAAATGGTAATATAATGCAAAGCAGCTTTAGCAACTAATAAAACTTTTTGTGACTTAGCAATTACTAGAGAGTTCCTGAATGCATTTGTTTATTTTTGACAGCACTGGATTTTGCATTCTCTACACTTGTTTATAAACAAGCAGGAAATTAGCTCCAGAAGGCAGGTGATAGGAAAGATTTTCCAACCAGTGAGAGTTTGTTCCACGTCCACTTGCGGGATGTGGTTGTTTTGGTTTGTTTCATCCCTCATGTTCCTGGACCATCAGTGCCTCCTGGTACTTGGGACGGCTGTGCAAATGGAGGCTTTAACAAACGGCTGGAGAGTGATATCTTACCAGGCCTATGATGGTGTGTTTTCCTTTCAAACAAAGTTCGAAATAGGGCTTTCAGGCTCAGGGAAAAAAGATTAAAAAGTAGCTTTCTCTCTTGATTTGAAGAAACTATGATTTCTTTTTTTCTATTGTCTTGGCGTAGACTTTTAATCGGTAACGTGAGCTTGCTTCCAGCAAATAATGTCTGTAGGATGTTTTCCAAACTGAACTATTCTAGGGGGATTTTGAAATGTCTTTACCCCAATCGCACATAAAAATTGTGTCACTAGAGAAAATTCAGACGGGCATAGAAGCAATAAAAATTCTCAACACGTTTTAAGTAAAAAAGCCCTCGGGAAAAGAAAAAAGTGGAAATTAAAGAAAAACTGCTCAACTAAATACTTTCTGACTAACTAAAAATATGTACACTGGGGAAAAAGCAGACTGTTAACAATGCCAAATTAACAGACACCATCAGCAAAGCTGATCCGTATGTCTGTACTCCAAAAGTTTTACATACCTTTCCAATTAGAACAATGAAATGATTCCTTTAATCAAATACAAATCAGGACCACAATTTCCATTATTTTATGATAAGGAAAAAAAATCACAAAAACCTGTAAATCTCAGTATTCCTTTCTTCCACATGTACCAATTTAATTTGTAATTGTAAGACACTGCCTGGTTTTAATGAATGTGTAACATATGGATTTGTTCATTTCACTGCCTTTGCATGTAGGGTCCCCAAGAGCAGGCATCAATCTTGTTAATGACAAACAACGTTCTGGAGATTAAATATTTTTAGGGATAACAGTTTCTATTACTCTGTTGAGCTGCACCATATCTGTGCCTACACTGAGGCTCCTGGTCTATAATTTGGACATTTCCAATAGTTAGTTACCATTGTAGTTGGTCTTGCCCATGTGATTAAGTATTTTAAAAGTCATTAATCCAACTGTATGTTTAGGTCAAAACAAATAGTACAAACTTTCTCCAAGGCAACGAGATTACAATGATTGCCACTCTAGGCCACTGTGAGCCATGCTGATTCATTTTACCAAAATTTAGAGTTTTATAATGATTCTGCTACCAAGAAATAGGCATGGGTTAGAGCAAACTAAAGTATAATTCTATTGTTTCCCTTAATGAGAGCACAACGTCATCTTAAGCATTAAGTCAACATCAAGTATTGGCACGGGCGCTGGCAGGATTTGTACCTTCTGTTGTTGAGTGGCTCACCTTTTCTGGGATGAAGGATGGGAACTTACCCACAGATAGGGTCCAGGTGAGTCTCTGCCCTGCCTGAATTCCCAGGGGAAGCAGGACATTGAAGAAAAGGTGTGGGAAGGGGCTAAAAGCTGGCGGATGGAGAAGCTGACCATGCAAGGACTGTTCAAGATGGGACAGGGTTCCTATTTCTGAGGTCACCTGTCGCTTGTCCTTAAGAGATGCTCTGTGTCCAGCCACACATTTTCTCCTTAGGATGGTGCTAGTTGGCCAAGAAACGGGACTTTTCACACCTGTAGTGTTCTCTGGGTGTATTTTTTTCTTTTATTTTAGAAAATGGTGTTTAGTGACAGGAAGCTGAATCTCGTTGATATCCTGTTAGTTAGATTTATTTATAAACAGTATCTCCCTGGGGACTACTTAGCCGCTACCGATAGGGACCATAACTCTATCTTGTCCTACTAGTGACTCTCCCGTAAAATTCCACACTCACTACATCCTAATGTAAGGATTTTATTCCGTGAACACTTACACCACCCTGAGGAATTAGTAACTCTACCGTAAATGCTCATTTGTACATCACTAGGTAGAAAGGCTTTAAGGTGAAGCTTTGATGAGCATTTGCAGGTAGAGTGTGAATACAGTACAGTAGTGCCTGCCCTGAGCTGGGCAAGGAGGAAAGGAAGAATTTAGGGATGTCAGGGACTTGGAAACAAACTATTTCTACTCCCGAGTTTGGCTGGAAGCCTTCTCTTGTCTTTGATGTGTTAGCACACATGTGGGTATTCAGTGGTTTACCACCTCTACCCTTACTAATCTTCTGATTCCTGGGTTGATGGCCCTTTCTTATGGTGGCAGAATTAAGTCACTTCTCTGAATAGAATTTAAATGCTGTCAGTCAGTTGTATGCTTATTTACTTGCCTTTCCCACTGGGCTAGAAGCTCTGTGAAGATACAGAATTTGTCTGTCTTGTTCGCAGGAATTCTGGGCACCCAGTGCACTGCCTGACACATAGTAGGTGCTCAGTAAGTATTCTGTTTAATTCAAGGATGAATGCAGTTTACCAAACATGCCACATTTATCTCCTTTGTAGTTTTCCTTTGCATATGACACAATATGTCTTTTGTGGTCTACGTGACAACTCCCCAAATGTGATCTACTTTTAAGGGAAGATTTTATATATAAGGGGTCTGAAGTGAATGTAAGCACAGTGTTAGCTCTATAATTTTACTGTCAATATAAGGATGATAAACCATGCCTTTGGTAATGTGAAAATCCAAACACAATAAAGTGAAAATAAAAAAGGGATACAACGGAGCCTATAAGAAAAATATTATTATTACAACTATCTTTATCTCTCTTTTATTAGATTCCTTCTATGCACCAAACATGTTATAGAAGTCTTATGTCATCCTGACAATAATCTTGCATGGTAGATGATATTACCTTATTTTACACATGAAGAAACAGAGTGGGTGAAGTTATGTAACACTCAGGTTCAGCGAGCTGCCAGTGGAAAAGACAGGAATCAAACTATGTTTTTCAGACTTCTTTCCTGTACCCTTTCACTCTGCTACCCTATAAAGCAAAAAGATGCTATCTTCGTGGTCTTTGACAAAAAGGAAAGGGAAATCTGAGCCTAACAACACTAAATAACAAATGAGGACCCTTGACTGAGTTAAATTGAGCTTCATTATTTGGTGCTTAGAAACTTATTTGGCATAAAAGTGTGCGTTTTCTGTTTTAGTCAACACGAAAATATTTTCCTTCATTGATTCAAACTGTACTTCTGAACACCAAGTACTTTAAAAGCATGTATCAGACACAATGAATTTACAAAGCAATAAAGAGGACATCCCGCCTTACTCACTGAGTTTAAAATTTAGGGAAAATAAAATGTGACCAAAATGTGACATTCTTGTCACTTAATCCTTCAGTCTCATAGGACGCTAACAAGGAGGGATAAGATTTACAAGGACATAGATGGTCTCGGACGGGGATGATCAGGGAGTGGATTTCAGAGAGAAGTGGCACTTGAATTGGGGCTTGAAGGATGTGTGGGCAGAGACCACAGCTGGCGTTTCAGCCTGAAGGGCAGCATGGAACCTATCGCATGGAAGAAAGAAGTGATCAGGTCCCCTGGGTGAGATGAGTGATTTAGTAGCCTTTGGAGTGTTGGGATATAATGCTGGAAAGACTGATTGCCTTCTGAAAAATAAAGAACTTCAGTTTCAGTTTTGATGAAATAGTATTTTATTCCACAGTCAAAACTTAACCACAGAAGTTGTTTAGCCAGAGAAGTATACATATTTATTTAATAATATCAAGTATGTATAGCCTGCTCCATGTCTATATGGTACTATTTTCTTAAGCCCTTAAGAAATACTAATCTATTTAATTTTTTATAAGCCCCTTGTGAGTTAGTACAACTACCAGCCAGAGTTAACCTGTGAGGAAACCAAGGCACAGGGAGGTTAAGTAACTTGTTCAAGGTTACAGAGATGGTTAAAAATGAAGCTTGGATTTGAACTCAAGCATCTGACTTGAGAGCATTAATCACAACCATTGTGTTGTGGTGCCTTTAAGGGGAGAGGTCATTTTGCAGGACATTTCCTGTCTTGACTATATAATGTTGCATTGGAGATGGGGGAATGGAGTCAGGAGTGAGGGCAGTTAAAACATCTCAGCCAATTGCCCACTCATGAAGTCACAGGTGAGATGGAGGACAGTCTGCAGAGGGCATACACTTTATCATCATCATCAAGGATTAGACACTTTCTTTTTTTTAAACATATTTTATTGAAGTATAGTTGATTTACAATGTTGTGTTCATTTCTGCCATACAGCAAAGTGATTCAATTATATATATATATATTCTTTTTCATATTCTTTTCCATTATGATTTATCCCAGGATATTGAATAGAGTTCCCTGTGCTCTACAGTAGGATCTTGTGGTTTATCCATCCTGTACATAATAGTTTGCATCTGCTAATCCCAAACTCTCAATCCACCTTTTTTATTGTGAAGTATGCTTTTTGTTTTATCTCATGCTCTTGCCTTGAATAAATAATCCCTGCTTTCTTTTCATTTGTAATTGTCTGGTATATTTTTTGGTACTCTTTTATTTTTAGTCTTTCTAAGATATTTTACTTTAGATATAGCTTTCACACACACACACACACACACACACACACTTTGATTTGTTTTCTGATATGATTTGAAAGTTTTTCTCTTTCAGTTGTTAACTTTATTCCAACTACATTTATTGATATGAAAGATAGCTCTTACCAGTACTTACGTGTGGTTTCTTAATTCTTTATCTTAAAAACCCTTTGCTAGGTTTTTTGTTTTGTTTGTTTGTTTTTGTTTGTTTTTGCTATTGTATGTATGTCTGTGTAAACATATTTGTGTGTTTCTTGGTGTGTATGTGTGTGTCCCTTGAATCTTGGTAAATTTGCTGATGTGGGTGACAGAAAGGAAGACAAACCAGAGATAAAGACTGGTGTTTTGAACATGAATGACAAGGATGACAGCATTGGCATTGAAATAAGTAGAGAAATCAGAGAAAATAGTTTAGGGGCAGAGCATTTGTCTTCCTAAATGTTTTGTTTAAGGTCCTGGTGTGTCCTTCTCATGGAAAGGGCTAACAGATATTTGGATAAGATGGGAAGAATGAGGGGAGAGGTGACCAGAGAGGCCAGGTCAATTTGGGAGTAAACAGAGGGGCAATAGGCAAGGGCACAGCCCAGCAGTTAAGAACAGAGGCTCAGCATAGCACAGGGAGATCAGCTTGGTAGTTTGTGACCACCTAGAGAGGTGGGATAGGGAGAGTGGGAGGGAAACGCAAGAGGGAGGGGATATGGGAACAATATGTATATGTATAACTGATTCACTTTGTTATAAAACAGAAACTAACACACCATTGTAAAGCAATTATACTCCAATAAAGATGTTAAAAAAAAGAAGTGATTTCCAAGAGGGTGGTAAATAAGACAGCTATGTTTATGCTCCAAAATTAGCAATAAATCATAATACAGTTGTAAAAAAAAAAAAAGAACAGAGGGTCTGCACTCAGACACAGGTGGGGCTGGAGCATGGTTTCTCCACTCACAGCAGTGTCCTTCTAGGAGAATATCTTGATCCTTTAAAGCTCAGAATTTTCTCCTTAAGAAAAGAAAAAGACAGTAAGAATTTCTACTTTTCGTGGTCGTTCTAAAGATCAAATGAAATCATGGAAACAGCGTCTGCACTTATTAGTATAGAACCAGGTGTATAAGGAGCTCTCAACAAAATTTAGCTATTAAAATTACAGTTGGCTCTTGAACAATGTGGGATTAGGGACACTAACTTCTTACACAGTTGAAAATCCACGTATAGCTATTGACGCCCCTAAAACTTAACTACTAATAACTACTGTTGATTGAAAGCCTTGCTGATAACATAAACAATCAACCCATGTTTTGTATATTGTATGTATATCCATGTATATTTTATGCATTCAAGACATACCTAACATTTTCTTAAATTTTTTTTGGTATTTTCTTAATTTTTTTTGAAATTTCTAGGCTACGTGGTTCATCTGCAAGGTTTTCAGATAGTCGCAAATCTCCAAAAACTTCTCCAGTATAGTTAGTAAAAAATCTGCAGACAAGTGGACACATGCAGTTCAAACGTGTGTTGTTCAAAGGTCAACTGTATAATTGAATGATTATTGCAAGCGTCATCCCAGTGGATAAAAGCACTGAGAGAGGTTGGAGAGAGTGAGACAAAAAATGAAGAATTTTGAGGAACAGGGATTCAAAAGTAGGATATAAGTAAAGGAAAAAGAGGGGATAAAGAAATAAGAGTGGTGATCATTCAAATGAGAGAGAAGTAGATTTTTGAGGGGCAGAAGGAATGAAGGAGAAGTGTAAAAAGAAGAATCGGCTGAGTCTTAAATGTCCTGCTGTAATGACAAATGATGGGAAATGAGAAAATGTCACCAAACTTGAAAAGCAGATTATTTTGGGGGAGCAAAGAGGACTGTGTTGTGTGGTTTGCCAAAGGTGGGAAGATAGAGGTTACAGATTACTTTTGATCACATGAACCTGATGTAAAGATTGTATAAGATCTGGTCGAGATGGAGATGAATCTAGAATAATCATCAGACATGGAATCCCTGGTGCACTTCCTGTGAGTCAGCAGAGGGCGAAGATTTGAGGGGAAACTCAACTGACGTGACACCTCATGGTGGCCACTGCATCCAGATGACCTGGAATATTTTAGGTGCACGACAAACTTCAGTTGAATGAAAAACTGAATGAATTCGCAGCAAGAGGAATGGGTAGGGAAGCTAGGAGCAGCGGCTTCTGAAATTAGAAAAAACGGATTTAATTTTAAAATCACCTAATATATTTTCAAGCTGACAGCATTGTATTTGTCAGTGGGGAAACTTAAAAAATATATTATTGTAAAAACAATAACAGAGTATTACATAAAATTTAAATGGTATGTGTGTGGGAAAACTCCTGTAATTTCCATCATACTTATATAATTAAAGTAGTTTCTGTATATTCCCTTCTAGTCCTTTATTCATATGCAGTCATAGTTTTACATAATTGCAACCACAATATACAGACAATTTGCATCATGCTTTTTAATTTAGTTCAAGGGAAGTTTAGCTACAATTATTTGAAAGAAAAAAATGTAAAAGATATTGGGTATAAATATTCAGTTACCAACATAGGAAAGTTTCATTCATCAGTTCTTACATATGGAAAGGAAAAGCAATACAAATGGGATAAAGTGATTCAACTACACTTTCCAGTTCTTAATGGAAAAAAAAATCTTTCAAATTTATGGAACTGAATAAAATATTATAGCTAAAGGCACTGGTAACTTTTATAATATTTTGCTAAGCATTGCTTCATGCTAAATCTTGATGCTGTTAAGTTGCTGTTAATGCCTTCCTGAAAATATATGCTTTGTAATAGAACATTATTATGATTATTAATTTATATTAATAAGATGACACCATGTAAACATTCTTTACCTTTGAAAAACCCCATTTGATCTTTGTGTGAAAGACACAACACAAATTAGAAGAATACAATGCAGGAAAAATGATGGTGATATAACCTGGTTTCAGCAGTCCTATGGATTTCAGGCTAAAATCACCCTGCAAAGGAAACACTGTTGATGTGATGTCTAAAAATCATGGACATTTCTACTCTGAATACATTTTGCCTGTGATTCATGAGTCTTGTGAAGTTTACAACTTTTTTTTTTCCTGAGGCACCCCTTCACAAGTTCTATAATTTCCATAATACTCCTAAATTTTAAGAGCTCTGGATCTGCACCTACAGGCAGCTGCAGAAGATGCAAAAGAAGACAGATCAGCTCTCTCCTCTCCAGTCAGGATTTTCTATTAACATGTCTGCAACCTCTGCCCCACTCCCTCGCAAATTGGCACTTGAAGGTAGTCCAAATAAAGAGAAAGAGGGGATTCATTAGTTGATTGACTTAAAATGTATTTTTGAGTTGAAAAAGCAAGCTTCAAAACTATTAAACTATTTTAAAGTAATTTTGAACAGTTCTCAAGTAGCTGTAACGTTGACTCTTGAAGTAAAAAGAAGATGGCAGAAAGTCCTGTGGCCAGATGCAAGAAAGTAAGCCTGCACTTTTGATTAAAGAATACGTGGCTCCTTCCCCTAAATAAATAAGGTTCCATGTGTACATGTCCCCAGAGTATGGCTTAGTCAACCAGCCACAAAACATAATTGGCCAGAGGGGGAGGACTTCAAGAAATTTTAACAATTCTTTTCTAGGTAGCCAAAATTCAGTCATTGCCCCAAGGCAGGTGTCCCTAAGCACATTTATATGTTTACAAGGTTTTCTTTAATCCTGCAAAGGGAGGTTGTAAATTGGGAATGGTACAAGATTTGATTACAAAAATGGCCAGTGAAAGATCTTTGTGAATCTTAGTGGCCTGAGTTCCAGAGGTAGAGATTATGTAATCCATACTTTAATAAAGGGATGTTAATTACATTAACCATAGCCAACATTCAAATATCTATGATGTGTATCAGTCACTGTCCTAACCACTTTGCAGATAGTAGCTTATTCGTGCCCATAGACAATCCTACGAGATTGGTTCTATTATTACTATTCGCATTTTGTAAATGAGAAACAAAGAGATCACGCAGTTAGCAAAAGAGTTAATATTTGAACCCAAGGAGTCTGATTCTGTTTATAACCACTGAGCAATACACCTCAACTATCACAAGGATTAAAATATAAAATAACAGAAGACGAAAGTTAATTTAAAAATGGTTCTACTTCATGTCATAGTCGAGTAGTTCTTACCAAACAAATTCTTCCTTAGAAAACAACTACAAATTGGGGAGTGACCAAAACTAGGCTGAAATTGAAGGGCACTCTACACTAGGAAGAGGGAATGCCAGTTGAGTTTCCCCAATTTCACAACGTTTGGCCTCAGGGTAAGCCCCAGCCTTCCACTTGAGGCTGGCCTAAACTGAGATGAACACAATCAACCTTACTGTCTTAAAGAGCCCAAGAACAAAGCTTACAGGACTCACAATATCTGGAAAGTGAAGGGTGGGAGGAACGTTGGAAAGAGAAAATCACAGATGTGGTGCTCAGAATTCTGCTACCCAGGCATGGGGCAGATTTCAAGCAGTGCAGCCAAAGCAAACAGCATATTTCAACTTCTACCTACCACACAGTTCAAAGTTTCCATTCAGCTGAGTGAAACAACCAACACTTTCTGGAGGAATATGGCAGAACCCAGAATCTCCACAATATAGCATTCAAAATCTTCAGCAGATAATTCAGAACTACTTGATCTACAGAGAAACAGTAACACATGATCCAAACTCAGAAGAAAAGGTTATCAATGAAGCCCAACTCGGAGATGAGACAGATACTGAATTTGTCAGAGGAGGATTTTTAATTCAATTATTGTAATTATTGAAAATATGCTTGCAACCAACATAATAGATAGGAACTCTCAGAAAAGAAGGCAAATGATTTTAAAAAGGTCAAATGACAGTCCTAGAACTGTAAAACACAAAATATGAGATTTTTAAAATTTAGCAAATGTGATTCAGAGGAGATTTAAGAAGACAGAAAGAAGGCGACTGAAACTGAGGATGGATTAATAGAAATGACTAAACTGAAGAACAGGTAGAAAACAAACAGAAAAAAAGGGAGCAGTGTCTTAAGGCCTGGGCAAGAATTCCAACATGTCTTACATAAGTGTGATTAGGATCCCAGAATGAAAAGAGAGAGAAAATAGGACAGAAACAAAGATTTGAATAAGAATTTCCAAAATGTTTCCAAATTTGTTAAAAAACATAACTTAATAGATTTAGGAAGCTCAGCAAAATAAAGAGAAAACATTGAAAGCAGCCAGAAAAAGACACCACATGGCATGTAGGCAATCATATGAATGATAACTAAGGGTAAATGTAAAAAATCACTAAGCGAAATTTTGGTCTATAGATCTATAGTCCATCTCAATGACCTTGAGCTTGACATTTAGTCTCTCTAAGAATCAGTTTCCTTGCCTGTAAAATGAGGCATTTAAAAAAAATAAGTCTAAGTCCTGTCTAAGAACTGATAAGTCCCAATAACTTTTCATGAATGTTTTAGCTTTCAAGAGTTTGAGGAAAAAACAAGTGAATGTCATTATAATATCCCTACCTTTCTCAACTTACGGCTGAAAATATGTTAAATTATTAGAAAAAAACCTTAATTGCTGTTGCCTTTTACTCATTCTTCATAACTCAGAAAATGGAATTTGGGTATCAATTATCTTTTCATTATATAATTTCTTTATATCTTGAAAAGTTTTAATCTCAAATCTATGGGCAAGTTAATAGCATCAGTCTATGACTTGAACATATAGGAAGAATAAATTTATCAAGCTTTCCAACCTCTACTTCTGGAAATTGGGTGAAAATGCAAATCTTCAAAATATATATGAGGACTTCCCTGGTGGTCCGGTGGCTAAGACTTCACCTTCCAATGCAGGGGGCGAGGGTTCGATCCCTAGTCGGGGAGCTAAGGTCCCACATGCCTCAGGGCCAAAACCCCAAACATAAAACAGAAGCAATATTATAACAAATTCAGTAAGAGACTTAAAAAAACTATATATATATATATATATATATATAATATATATAAATGAAATTAAATGCCTCTCTGTTCTTAACTTCCTCATCAGGAAGATAATTCTTTTTTTTTTTTTTTTTTTTAAGGAAGATAATTCTTTCACAGCAGTATAAGGATCAACATGTGAAATATGGTCAAATTCTAAGCTATAAAGCACATACGTTAATATTTATTTAGCATCATTATAAAAGTAATGTGTTTATTGTGAAATATTAAGAACACATAGAAGAGAAAATAAAAATAACCTTAATTTTTGCAAACTGTGGCGATATTTTGGTGTATCCCTTATTAAAATTTTTCTTAGTTCACCAGTACATAGTCTTTTCTTGTTTTAGATAAAAGTAGCAGAATGTGTATGTGAATTTATGACTATTGATGACCTTTGGATCATGGAAGAGTGTTGATTTAGTTTTAGATTCTGCTTTTTTTTTTAATGTTCATACCCAAAGTCAAATTTGTCCAGTACAATAAGCACTTCCTCTAATTTCCAAAGCATGTTTACTACAATCAACGCTTGACCTCTTCTCTTGCTTCTTAGGACAGACTTGAAGGATTCATCACTTAAGGAAACCTGTAAAGATAAATATTGGATTTGGAATTGAAAATAGCACATAAATCTCCTGTCTTCTGAGGACAGTAATATCTTGCCTGCAGTCATTAAGCAAATCATTTTAAAGGCAGAGTTTTCCAGGTGGGTTGGAGAAAACACAGTCTCAGTGTCCTTCTGGGACAAAGTGCATTTTACAGTCCCAGGAGCAGGTGAGTTTGTGACATTCATTCCAATTTTGACTGTGTGAAGGCTGAACCTAGTGGCTTTCCACCTGTGGACAGGCTGTAAGAGATCTCCATGCTATTGGGTTTTTGCTTCCATTAGGTGACTTCCAAGGGGGAAAAAAATCATGGATTTCCAAGAAAAAGCCCTTCAAAATATAGCAGGAAGAATAAGTGGACTATGGGGACAGCATTTAACTGGGCAATGAAACACTTAGGCTGTTTCTATGTGAGCCCTGAGCACAGTAGGAATTAATGTTACCAGCCAGAAAAAATACATTTTAAAATTTTACACCCTCAGATGCTATGAAAATCCTGGATTGTGTGATACTGAGACTTACCTGCAGTGGTGCCTGAGGTTCTGGTGTATGATGCACCTGATGTGTCTTGCAGGGAGATTCTACAAGCTCCAAGGAGGACAGCAGATGCGTGGAGGTTTGCATTGAAGCCCATTCCTTTCACGGGAGGAGAAAATTGGTTATTAGGAAGGACGTGAGGTTCTTCCTACAGGGCTCCAGGCGGCGGCTGTTCCTACAAGCCCACATATTGCATTGAGGGTTTGGTGTTCAAAGGGAAATGCCCTCAAGGCAAGATACATGGAAATCTACAATCCAGGGTCTCTCCTAGGTTACTTACTGGAGGAGAGTTCTCCTGCAATATTGCAGGGATCATTTTTCTTGTTTGTTTTTTCTTATGTTTCTTTACTACCTATCAGTTTTACTATTTTCAGGGAATTCAGTCTCAACACTATGGCCTAGCTTTTAAGTAACCAAAACTTCAGTGAGAAGTGGTTTGAGCATCAGAAGAAAATAATACAGAGCAATTTTTAGGAATAAAAATTACATATGCATAGATGCTTTGTTTTATTTTATCTATCTATCTATCCATGCGTCCATCTATTTATTCTTGCTTCTTTGAAGTGCTCCTAAACTTTTTTCTGCATAAAGAGCAGAGTTGGCATCAAGTCATAGTAAAGTGATATTTCTGTTGGACAATGTGTGATGGCCTAGGTCATGTCTTGCTTTTTCATTAATAAGGATGATTAGGGATCTGGTTTCTTAAAATTGAAACCCCCAAAAATACAGAATGTAAAATTGTAATATGATTAATAAAATCCTGACAAAGCATAACCAATATTAATCACAGGTGAGCAATGCTTTTTAGTTGTTTGAAATCTAGAAGATACGATATGCCAACATATGTGGGTATACCAACATATTTCATATATATATACATATATATGCATACACAGATATGTATATATACACACACACACACACAAATATATATAGACAGACATTAAACGTTAAGCCTGATGTCACCATCTAGGCAGGGTCTTCAAGTCTGCTCTAAATTACAATCAACAGAGGGAAGAGTAAACAAAATACCCAAAGAAATGCCCACTTCCAAAGACTTGTGGATTCATTGGTCCCCTGGGGCTCAGCCATCAGAATTTTCAAAGCCTCCAGGTGATGCTCATGTACAGCCGGGACTGTGAGACACAGCACCCTGACAGCTCATTTTCTCCTTGAATGACCTTGTTGCTTCCTCCTTTTCTTTCTTTCTTTTTTTTTTAACATCTTTATTGGAGTATAATTGCTTTACAATGGTGTGTTAGTTTCTGCTTTATAACAAAGTGAATCAGTTATACATATACATATATCCCCTCCCTCTTGCATCTCCCTCCCTCCCACCCTCCCTATCCCATCCCTCTAGGTGGTCACAAAGCCCCGAGCTGATCTCCCTGTGCTACGTGGCTGCTTCCCACTACCTATCTGTTTTACATTTGGTAGTGTATATATGTCCATGCCACTCTCTCACTTTGTCCCAGCTTACCCTTCCCCCTCCCCATATCCTCAAGTCCATGCTCTAGTAGGTCTGTGTCTTTATTCCCGTCTTACCCCTAGGTACGTCATGACCTTTGTTTTTTTCTTAGATTCCATATATATGTGTTAGCATATGGTATTTGTTTTTCTCTTTCTGACTTACTTCACTCTGTATGACAGACTCTAGGTCCATCCACCTCACTACAAATAACTCAATTTCCTTCTTTTTATGGCTGAGTAATATTCCATTGTATATATGTGTCACATCTTCTTTATCCATTCATCTGTCGATGGACACTTAGGTTGCATAAATCACAGCAAGATCTTTTCTGACCCACCTCCTAGAGAAATGGAAATAAAAACAAAAATAAACAAATGGGACCTAATGAAACTTCAAAGCTTTTGCACAGCAAAGGAAACCATAAACAAAACCAAAAGACAGCCCTTAGAATGGGAGAAAATATTTGCAAACGAAGCAACTGACAAAGGATTAATCTCCAAAATATATAAGGAGGTTGATAGTAATAGTAATAGTAATAGAAAGCTTCCTCCTTTTCTTGTCTCCTCCCTCCCCACCTCCCCCGCCTTGTCTGGCCCTGTATTTACTTATTTTTCTATTTATATAGGCCTTTTCTTTTCTTTCTTTTAAAAAAGGTATTTAATTTACATTTTTGTCATTGGGCCCCATAGGGTGAGGGCAGCTGGGGAGCTGGAGGGATCGTGATGTCAGACCCGGACCATCTCTGCTTTTATCAGACCCTTTGCTGTCGATTTATCTTGTCAGTTCAAAGATTTTGCATGAATAATGTTTACACCTCGATCTAGAAGGTTGTGAGTTTAACTTTTTTGATTACCACAGGGAAAGCAGTCATCTCTCATCAGGAGCTGTGGGGATGAAGTGCCACATTTTTCCTGAAACAGGTGTGTGGTGACTCTTGGGGTCCAGACAGACTGGCTGCAGACCATCACTCTCCCACCACGGGAGCTGTGACACAGGGTCCCTGGAGCCACACGGGGTGAGAGCATCTTGGGGAGGGTTGTGTCTAAATGGAGGGAGGTTTGAGAACCCCAAGCCCGCGTGGTTAAACGGCTTATTCCTCAGATGGTCACCACATTGGCTGAGAATAGGAACAATTCCCAGTGTTATCACAGCCGTGAAACTGGCTAACTGTCTGCCTGCAGGAATATATTTATTTAAAAAATTATCCAAAATAGGCCTCATTTACTTCAAAAGATCTACACATTCAATTCCCTCAGCCTTGTATATTAGTTGTATATTGTCTCAGAAATGGCTGGAAGAAGCCCACATATTGTTAATAGGACTTAAAGCATAGGGACGAGTTTATTTCTCCTTGTTTAAAGATATCTGTAAAATATACAGATGTTTTCTGATAAGGGAGTTTGACTCAAAATCTTTCAATTTCTCCCTTCAGAGCTCTTACCAGCTTCTTTTCTTATCTTCCTGCCAAATAATGGAATCTATTCTCCTGATCAGCGTGGTTATAATTTGTACATAATGATTTATGTGCGTGTGTGTGTGTAAAAATCCTGACCAACTGCTAGTGTCAGAGAATGGTGTTGTCAGAAGGTTGGAAACCCTTGGTTTCAAATCTGGCAAGAGTGGCTTTTTCTTTCCCAGTACCTTGAAGGTATCGTGTATTTAAATAGTCAGCGAAGGGCTGGTTTCTTGTGAAGAGAAGGTTCTTATTCAGCTTGTCTAATACATTCTTGGAGATGTCACATCCTGAAATGATACCTGCTCCCAGAAAGTTTGCTTTGGACTTAAAGAGACTAATGTTTAAGCCACTGACCTTCCAATGTATTCAAAGAAGGAAAACAATGCAACAAAATATATGAATGGAGTATGTTTACATAATACACGTGCTGGAAACATCAAAGTAGTATTTGTAGGATCAAAATTTAAACATTTTCCTATTAAGTTTGTCATTCTCTCAAGAATTCATGTCCTTAACTGAATGAGAGAATAATTTGCACTTGAAAAAGAGGGCTGAATTTTTCCATTTTTCTTTCCAAATCTGCTCTGTCCTATTCTAATGTGCTCTGTGACTCTGTGGACCACACCAGACAGGCTCCTTGGCCCTCTGTCCTGGAGTTGACTTTAGGTGTATGGAAGCACCAACAGGGGTAGATGACCAGGGGATGGGAGGAGAGAATGGTCAAGGAATTGAGTCCCTTTTCCTCACTGCGGGGTTGTGAGTTGGCTGAATCCCTCTCAGAAGCCTGGGACCCCTGTCAGGCAGCCTCTCTTATAGCTACAATCTCTTCAGGTTCCAGGACCTTCTCCCTCCCGTGTACCTGCATGCCTAGGTGTAGTAACAGATTGGATGTTTCCCCACCTTGTGGTTTGGTTTCCTTTAACCAAGATTCCTTTACATTGTTCCTTTACCAAGCCCTCTTCCACACCACCCCTCCCTTTGTGGTTTTTTTTTTTTTTTTTTTAGTTGCACCACGTGACATGTGGGATCTTAGTTCCCTGATCAGGGATAGAAGCCGTGCCCCCTGCAGTGGAAGCACAGAGTCTTAACCACTGGACCACCAGGGAAGTCCCTGCCCCTTCTTTTGGAGTGGGCACCCACATGATTGGAGATCGATGGCTAAAAACATTTTTCAATAAGGAATGCGTCAACAATGACTTTCTGAGCACCTTTTACATACCTGGCATTGGATGTTAATGAGGAAGGTATTAAAGAAGAGTCCTTGTCAACCAATAATATTTAACTTTGTTAAGGAGTGTGATATTTGCTACTCGCAGAATAAGCTGGACTAACAGGTGCTTGTGCTTTAATGCTGGATTTTGGGAGCTGGCCCAATGTGGACCAGGATTGCTATGGATTGTGACCTAAAATTTCATATGTTGCAACCACTGTGAGTCCCCAGTCATGGAGGTGGGGCCACTGGGAAGTGATAAGGACATGAGGGCAAAACACTCATGAATGGGATTAGTGTTCTTATAAAAGAGACCCCAGAGAGCACCCTTGCCCTTTCCGCCATGTGAGGACACAGTGAGAAGACCGCGGTTTAGGAACCAGAAAGCAGGTTGGCACTAGACACTGAATCTGCCGGCACCTTGATCTTGGATTTCCAGCTTCCAGAATTTCGAGAAATAAGTTTTGTTGTTCAAGCCACCAAGTACAGGCTATTTTGTTATTAGAGCCTGAGTGACTAAGACAGTGATGTTGCCAGCTCAGCAGAGGTGACAAAAGTTATGTCTTATTCAAGACTCAAGGTAATAGAGAGATGTTAGAAAATTAAAGATAAAATCCAGTCTATTTATTATTAAAATGCTGGAGCAAGTATTAACCTTTGTTTACTTTTACATTCTAATTTTAAAGGATAAAATCTGCCTTCATAAATAATGGGTCTAAATGCTCATCACAGAGAAGAAATGGTGTTTTGAACTCATTTTTCACTCTGTTGTAACTGCCTCATTAGCAGCTTAGTATCTATTTAGGGTTAGTGAGAAATATTCTCTCTCTCCTTTTATTTCTTTTTTTCCTTTTTATTTTACGTTGTTTGCAAGTAGACAAAAATGTCTTCCGCAATGCTAGCATTTACTCATATTCATTCTGTTCAGTTTGAAGAAAACAATTTTTTCTTCTGTATATTTTTAATCTATATCGATCAGGACTCTTTGAGCTGCACATTACGAAACTAAACTCATTCTAGCTTAGGCAGACCAGAGAATGGCTGGTTCTTATAAAGGAAAACTCTAGGGTTCCCTTTGACTTCAGGCAGAGTGAAAATCTGGAGCTCAGGTCGCTTCATTCTGGTCTCTCTATTTGGATTTTTTGTGTGTTGTCTTCATTCTTTTCTGAAGATGACGAGCGAAGCCAGGTCCGCCCTGCATTTTTCCTGTGACATATGATGCTGGAGGATGAAAGTATCTCTTCTGATTCCTGTGTTGGAGATGATCTGGGAGGACCCTCATTGTCTTCTTGGGCCCTGTGTCCAGCCCATCCCAACCACTGTGTCCAGGTCAACAGATGTCTCCGATTATCCAGGCTTGGGTCCCACAGACACTGCCAGGGAGAATGAAAGAGGGACATGAGAAGAATTGGTAGAGGGTGGGGGACAGGAAAGGTTAGCTGTAGCTGGACCAGAACCGGCAAGGGTGATTCCAAGAAAATTCCACTCATGTGGCAGCCTTTGGGTCAATGGTGCTGCCATAGGTGTAGGAGGTGGAACCCAAGCTGTGAGATATTCTCATGACAGCAGCTGAAGTGACAGCCTAACAAATCTGAGTCTAGATGCCCACACAGATGAACCCAAAGGCTCGCAGGAGAACAAATGAAACAAACTCTTCAGTTTACACTCATAAACCCTCAGTGGGGCAGTTGGGTAAGAAGATCATATGGCCTAGCCCACCCTCTCTGCTATAGGAAGAACTTTTTCATTAATATCAAGACCTGGGTGTTGGTCTTTGACAACCAGTCCACAGCCTCTCTCCTTCTCTTTGGGAGGCTTTGATTAAGACCTTCTCAGTGCAAAAGAGAGGTGTTAATACCTTTTAGATCTCAAAAGGGAAGGGGCAGGTATATTGGTGCTTTTACTTCCAGAGCCCTCTTTAGCCCATGAGCACATTGACCCAATTTCTTCCTTAACTGAAAGGAAAACATTGGGAGAGACAAACTTAATTCACCCACAAATACCAGTTATAGCAAACTCAAGAGTCAAATTACTCACTAGTCTCATATTTATTAACCTAAGAGATGCCTCTACATAATTGTTTATAGGGAAAAGAGATAATAACATATTTCAGAGCATCTTTTTATTGTCAATGTGCCACCAACAAGTTTACCATGCTATCTTTATAATAAAACCACTTAACAGCATTAATAGAAAAATATTAATTACTGTATGCTAGGCATTATGCCAAGGATTTGGAAATAAATTGGACCCAAAGAGGGAAGGTTCTTTCCTTTAAAGATGCTGTATTTTAGTGTAGGAAATGAGTAATAAGAAAATACAGCAATAAGTAATTAAAATAATTTCAGACTATGGGAAAGACCGGGATGAATATAAAAAGAATCCTGTGATAGAAAAACAAAAAACAAAAAAACACAAAAACCAGACATGTAGGGAGGACTCCTTTAGAAAGAATAATTAGGAAAGGCACTTAAATGAAATGATTTTTATGTTGAGACCTGAGGTTTAGAAGGTGAGAGCCTTTGGAAAGAACAAGCAGAGAGAATTCCAGGGAGCATGAACAACAGTGTGGACATAGAGTGAGGAAGGGGCTTGGTTTGTGGATCTAGAAGAATGATGTGTCAATGGAACAAAGTGTGTGAGATGAAGAGTAGTACATGACTCACCAGACAATCCTGTGTTAATTGAATGGAAAACTTATTGTTAAAATGTCCATACTAGCCAAAGAGATCTATAAGTTCAATGCAATTCTTATCAAAAATCTTAATAGCATTTTTTACAGAAATAGAAAGAAAAGAATTCTAATATTCATGAGGAACAACAAAAGACTCCAAATAGCTAAATCCATCTTAAGAAGGAAAGCTGGAGGCTTCATATGCCCTGATTTCAAAATATATTATAAAGCTACAGAAATTGAAACAGTATTGTACAGACATGTAAAACTGAAGAACAAGATAGAAAGTTTAGAAATAAATCCATGCATTGATCTTTGATAAGAGTGCCAAGACTACACATAGGGGAAAGTAATCTCTTTAATAAATGGTGTTGGGAAAATTGGATATCTACATGCAAAAGAATGAAATTAGACTCTTATCTTATATACACATATTAACTGAAACATAAGAAACTGTAAAACTCCTGGAAGAAAACCTGGACAAGTGGGACTTCATCAAACTAAAAAAGCTTCTGATTTTTTAGTTTGATGGAGCAAAGGAAACAGTCAATAGAGTGAAAAGCCAACCTACAGAATGGGAGAAAATATTTGCAGCCACTATATCCAATAAAAGATTAATATCCAAAATATATAAGAAACTCCTACAACTCAATAGCAAAAAAATCTAGTAAACCTATTAAAAAATGGGTCAGGGACTGGAAGAGACATTTCTCCCAAGAAGACCTACAAATGGCCAAGATGTATATGAAAAGATGGTCAGTGTTATAATCACCAGGGAAATGCAAATCAAAACCACAATGAGATATCACCTTATACCTGTCAGGATGGCTACTATCAAAAAAGCAAGAGAAAACAAGTGTTAGTGAGAAAGTGGAGAAATTGGAGCTCTTGTACATTGTTGGTGAGAATGCAGAATGGTATACTGCTATGGAAAACAGCATGGAGTATCCTCAAAAAATTAAAAACAGAACTACCATATGATTCAGTGGTCCCGCTTCTGGGTATTTATCTGAAAGAATGGAAAGAAGGATCTTGAAGAGATAGTAGCACTCCCACATTCATCACAGCACCAGTCATAACAGTCAGGATGTGGAAACAAATGAAATATCCATAGATGGATGAATGGATAAAGAAAATGTGGTATATACATACAGTGGAATATTTTTCATCCTCAAAAAAGAAGGAAATTCTGCAATATGTGATAAAGTGGATAAACCTGAAGAACATTCTACCAAATGAAATAAGCCAATAACAGAGGGAAAATAAGGCGTGGTTCCACTTAAGAGGTATTGAAAATAGGGCAACTTCTTAAAAGCAAAGAGTGGGATAGCTATTGTGGGAGTTTGCACAAGAGGGGGAAGAGGGGAATTGCCAGTCAAAGGGCATAGAGTTTTATTTAAATAAGATGAATAAGTTCGGGAGATCTTCTGTACAACAATGTCCCTACAGTTAACAAAACTGTACTGTACACTTAAAAAATTTGTTAGGAGAGTAGATTTCATGTTAAGCATTCTTACCACAATAAAATAAAATTAAATTTGAAAAAATCATTAGAAGACAGACGAGGCAGCATAATATAAGCCATTGTAAGGAGTTTGATTTTATTCTCTGAGTCGCTTTCCTGTTTCAGGCAACCAGACATTCTCAATTTAGAGAACTATTAGGTGTGAAACAAGTCCTTCCCTGAGAGAAGGAAATCCATGAAAAACTGAAAATTCGCAGGGTTCTATGTGCCCCAAACTGAATCCATCTATCACCAGACCACCAACCTCCAGGTACTGCTTTCCACCCCCCACTCCCATTTTCTATCCTGGTTCAGACTATTATTCAGGTTGATTGTATCATTGTCCTCAAGAGTTTACTGGTCCTTTCCGTGACCCATCCCATGGATGTCATACTTGGCCATGTGATTTGCTTCATCCAATAAAATGACAGAAGAACCAACACGTGGTACTTCCAAGAGAGGCACTGAGAGCCCAGTGGCTTTACCATTGCTTCTTTCCCTCTGCTCCAAGAGTGGCACATCCCATGTAGGAATTGCTCCTTCACCTTCAGTCCCAGAATGAAGATATATTGGAAGAAAGCTGGAGCTTTCCCAACAGCTGACATTGAACATGAAGGAGAAATCATCTTTTGCTGTTGTTAAGCCATGGACACTTGTGGGTTATTTATTAGATGGTATAATGTAGCAGAAACTGACAAAGAATTGGTACCTAGAGGTCAGGTGTTACCATGAGAGCAATGACCACCACAAAACACTAAAGTGTGTGGCGTTAGATCTTGACAGAGTGTTGAGCAATGAGGAAAATGTTATCGGATGCTGAACCATATTGCCCTGCTTTAGACAGTGGCAAAACTCAGGTAAACCTGTCTTCTCTACCTCCAGATGCATTGCTCAGTGGGGACCTCCCCACCCCTGACTGAAAATACATGATTGGAAGCTAATCCTGAAAAAACCTCAGAAAAACCCATAGTGAGGAACATTCTATTAAAAGAAGTGGGAGGAGGGTGGGGCTGTGGTCTTAAAAATGGTCAATGTCATAAAAGACAAAGAGAAGCTGTGGCAATGTTTCAGATGAAAGGAAGTGAAAGATATATGGAAGTAAACACAGTACCTGCCCTTAGCCTGGATGCCGTGCTGGAGAAAAACACTGTAAAGGGCGTTAATCGGTCAACTGACAAACTAGGAATAAGGGTTAATAAGGTTAATGTTTGTATCAGTGAGGAGATGACTGGAGAGTTAGGGCCTGATTGATGGTAGTTTCTGTGCCTCAAAGAGCACTCAGGTATTAGAAAGATCACTGCCAAGTTTTCTGCTTGATCAAATCCTTGACTTTGTTTTATGGGCACAGGAAGTGAGTGTTGGAGTGGGAAGGGATGAAAGAAGAAACAGAAACTTCTAATTATTTTGAGGCCTGAGGAAGGATGAAGGTTTCCTCTTTTTCTAGCAATAGAGCCTATATTGAGCAAAATGTTTATTTTACAGCAGCTGTATCAGCTAAGAGCAATTGCTCAAAGACTCTTTTCATAGATTAACTAGCTGTCCTAGGATAATGTGGCAAGCATTATCTTCTTTTGTTTCATCATGTTTATTTCAGTGAATCTTGAAAGAAGCTATCTCAGGGGATTTCTATCTGTGTCTTACTTTTAACAGGACCTAAAACCATACATTTGCAGTTGTTATATTGAACTAGTTAATTCCTTTCCTTACCTACCTATCCAAATACTGCTCATAGTTTGTTTAAATAAACTTGAATACTATATTTTTAGGAAATGACATTAATGTCTACCACAGCTTATACTAATCCTTTTCCTTCCCCTTCTCTTTCTTTCTTTCTCTTTTTTTTTTGAGAATTATCTGCAATATTAATTAGGTTCATATTCACTCAATGAATATACTAATTCATATTTACACTGCTTTTGGGGGGCTACTATGTGAAAGAAACTTTGATAGTCATTTGAAATAGGTATACACACCTTATCATCAAGGAGCTTATGGATTCGTGAATAGAGACTTGAAGAAAGAGCAGATAATTAAATACATATAATTCCAGAGTGCTGAGAAGATGTACAAGGAAATAAAAATAATGATAGTCCAGATGATTAGTATGGAAGACAGACAAAGAAGATCAAACCTAAGATTTTTTTAAGGTATGAAAACCATTTTATTACATGAAATTTAAATAATGAGTGGATAGTGCTAAATATTTCTCAAAGAAAATATATTATTTTTGATGCAATTATGCTTAAAATGACTATAGTTATAAAAAGAGTCAAAACAATGCAAATAACATGTGCACTGGGTTAAAATGGCAGGAAAAAAGAGCCAAAAGTTCTACAGTGATAATTGTCTTTATACATTTTTCAAGTGACTGTAGAATAAGGAAACACTTTATAAATTAGAAAATAACAAATAAATATAAAGAAAAGATTTTGGAACTTTAAAAAAACTGCTTACAGATGGTTTTAAGGACAATTTCTTTCAACCCATCAAGGAAATACATATACTGTATTCAGAACTCTTCCAGAAAATAGAAATGAAGGAAAATACTTTACTGCTTTAGTAAACTAGCATAGCTGCAACACAATATTGTTTGGAAAAAATAACGTAAATCTAAGTCTACTTTACATATTGGTCTAGATGAAAAATACTTTAAAATAACAGAAATTAATCATTTAAGAAGAATATTCTTGATTAAAAAGTACTGTTTCTGCCAGTAATATAAGATTGATGTAATATTAAAGTGAAATATAAAGTGGTAAACATAATTTTCATTTCTGACAGGAAAATCAATAGAGGCAGGAACCGTATTGCTCTTATTCACCACTGCAGGCCCAGTGTTATAACAAAATACGTGGCAATAAATATTTAATGAATAAATTAATTAGATAATTAAGCTCAACTGTAAATGGGCCTTTGAAAGTATTAAAATCCATTCTTGATATAATTTGAAGATCATATCCTCGTATTATAAATACTATTGGGTTGGCCAAGTATTTAAGATGTTACGGAAAAACCCGAACGCACTTTTTAGCCAACCCAATACTTATATAAATCCAACAGTCAACCTCACATTTAAAGATGAAATCTTGGAGGTACAAAAATCAAGAATAAAATGTAGTTGTTACTGTCACAATATCTTTTAACATCGGCATAGAGATATTAGTCAATATAATGAGAGTGAAAACAAAAGTAATTTTTTTGTAAGTTAAATTATTATCTAGAAAATCTACAAGTAAAATAAAAACCTATTAGACATAGTAGAAGATTAGCCTAATAGACATTCGAGTATGGATATAAAAAACTTTTCCATATGTTAGAGTTTGAAAATCCTACAGAACAAAATTGACCATATGCTGAGGATGTATGAGAAAACCGTATGTAGCTCTACAGATGGGTATAATTTGAGAATATAAAAAAGAGCCATAAAATAACATGTGAATTGGTGCTAAACATGGAGTTGTACAAAACCCTAAAATATCTGGCATTGGCTTACTACTGTATGGTGGGTGGTAAAGAAAATGATATGGCCTGTTGGAAAGACGATGAAGCATTATAAAATATTTGGGAGGCTGATCTTTAGATTACCTAAGATATTTGTGATCAAGGGGAAAAGACTGGAAAATAAACACTAATCGTGGGTTTTGGTTGCTATTAGCAGTCTTTGGCAAGGTATCACGAGAAAGAGATGAGCTCTAGAAAGAACAGGCCAGTTTGCAAGAGGGATGAAAAAGGGAGAGAAAAATGCCAGAAATCTGGGGCCTTGCAATGTTGAAAAAACTGACTACTTATAAGCTGCAGATAGTAAGAAATACTGTTGTAAGATGTGTCTTTGAAATATAAAGGCTCCTTATAATTCAGCTTTATGTTAAAGGTATGTGTCTAATCATGGGTAAGGGTTTACGTAGATTCAACACACCTTCTGTTAAGTTCAGAGAGGAAAAAATGTGGGCAAGAACGCAGAGAAATGCTGTATGGAAAATGTATTGTCATGAAAAGAAGTGAGGGGCTCATTAACTTTGCCACATAGCATGTTATAACTATGATGTGAAGAAAAGGTCCAATATTCAAAGGAGTAGGACACCGGTGATTTAAACACTATTTAACATATTTTTCAGAATTCACATGCTAATGAGCCTCGTGAATCTCCAAGAAGGGACTATGGGAGATAGTGTTTCTCAAAATCCGTGTACCTAAAATGTTCTATATCTCTGTTCCATTCACAAAACAGCCATCAACATCCCTAAGAATATTCTTTCATAGACCATAGTTTGGGAAACATTAGAAGAAGCTAATTAGATTGGCTAATTAGCACTGATTAGATTAAAAATCGATATTTCAGCAAGTAGAAAGGTACTAAAAAGAGAATGTAAAAATAAATGAGGCAAGATCCATTTTCATATGACTGAGAAAGCTCTTACTAAATCAACCCTTCCATAGACAACCACTATAAACTCTGAGCAAAATACAAACAGCTCTCTGAAGGCACTGGAGAATAATTTAAAATGTCAGTAAACGGCCATAAAAAAGGACAAAATAATGCCATTTGCAGCAGCATGGATGGACCTAGACGTTGTCATACTGAGTGAAGTAAGTCAGACAGAGAAAGACAAATATATGGTATTGCTTATATGTGGAATCTAAAAAAGGCTACAAATGAATTTATCTACAAAAGAAATGGAGTTACAGATGTAGAAAATAAACTTATGGTTACTGTGGGGTAAGGAGGAGGGGAGGGATAAATTGGGAGATGGGGATTGACATATACACACTACCAAAATAAAATAGATAACTAATAAGGACCTACTGTATAGCACAGGAAACCCTACTCAATACTCTAATGGTCTATATGGGAAAAGAATCTAAAAAAGAGTGAATATATGTATAACTGATTCACTTAGCTGTACACCTGAAACTAACACAACATTGTAAATCAACTATACCCCGATAAAAATTTTTTAAAAATATGTAAGGTTACAGATGATCTGAAGGACATTATCAACCGCTTTGACCAAGTTGACATTTATAATACCCTAACTCTCCACAACCTCAGAATACACATTTCTCCACACACATATGAGCATTCACCACAGTAGCCATGAAATAAATGTCAAAAAAATTAAAAACGGTTGAAATCAGTCAGTCTATTCTTTGACTACAGTGGGCCTAAACTAGAGATCTGTTGCAATAAAATATCTAGAAAAACCTCAAATATCTGCAACTAAAGAAATTTAGAAAATATTTGAGTGAATGACAATGAAAGTCCACTGTCAAATTTTCACAAATGATAGTCTAAAACTCTTCTGAATGATCCCCTGCTGCAGAAAACCTGGACATAACACTAAAGAACAGCAACTAAAGTTGTAGGGTGTGAGAAGCAAACAGACTTTTGGTGGGGAATTCACATTTGGAAGAGGAGAGATGGAGAATGAAATGA
Organism: Phocoena sinus; assembly: GCF_008692025.1. NCBI lineage: Eukaryota > Metazoa > Chordata > Mammalia > Artiodactyla > Phocoenidae > Phocoena > Phocoena sinus. Next base: position 87,401,506 of record NC_045775.1, on the reverse strand, counting down.
TACAAGTGAACTCCTGTCTCCCCAACTCTTAGCATGAAACTAAGTTCAACTGTCAGGGCATGAATAGCAGCCCCAGAAGACACACTTGGAAAAACCCAGTCTTTCTTCCCTGGAGAACCAGAAAATGAAGTTGCCAAACTACGAACCCCGAAGAGAGTGGAGGACCCTCCAAAGAAAAGAGCCAATTAAGATGAGCAAAGGATTTCAACCGACACTTCTCAAAAGAAGATGTACAAATGGCCTTTAAGTACATCAAAAGATTCTTATCACTTATTATCAGATAAATGCAAATTAAAGCTACAATGAAATATCATTATTCACCTATTAAAACTACTAAAGTTAAAAGGCCCAACAACACCAAGTCTGGGTAAAGAGATAGAGCAACTGGAACTCTCATGCATTGTTGGGGACAATGCAAAATGGTAAAACCACTTTGGAAAATGGAGTTATGATACCTTGACATAATTCTAATTGGTCGGTATTTAGCCAACACAGGTAAAAGTGTGTATCCAAAAAAAGTGTATTTGTGAATGTTCATAGCAGCATTATTTATAGTAGCCCAAAACCCAAATGATTGGCAACTGATAAAAAGATAAATAAATTGTAGTCTATCTATACTTTGGAATGCCATTCAGCAATAAACAGGAACAAAATTAATTCTGTGTAAAACAGCATGATGCATCTTAAAAATATAATAGTATGTGAAGTTTAAAAAGTCAATCACAATAAATCGTACCTACAGTATGATTCCACTTATATGAAATTCTAGAAACAGCAAAACTGCAGAGACAGAAAGCAGATCACTTGTCCCCCGAGGCTGTGATTGCAAAGTGTGGGGACTGAGTGCAAGGGGCCACAGGGAAACTTCAGAGTGGAGAACATTCTCTCTTGACTGTGGTAGTCCATTGCCTTGCCTGGGTGCAAAGAACCCCTTACCTTCCCTTGAACACAAGCTCCTGTGCCTTTTTGGATGCCTCTTCCTCAGTCTAAATTCTCTTCTTTACATGAGGAAATCCCTCTCATCATCCAGGCTCAGCTCAGATGTGATTTCTGCTGTACCCACATCTGATCAATCAGAAGCTCCTTCATTAGTTCTCTTTTCTGTAACTCCTTGTACCAAATCCTAATCACATTATATTTTAACTGTCTGGGTTTTTTTTTTTTCAGTCTCTTTTAATAAACTGCTGCTCCTTAAGAAACTGGCCTGTGCCTTAGTTTTGAAGCTTTGCAAGCATCCAGCTAAAATCCCCAACAAACAGAACATAATCAATACATTTGTTTTATGTCGCAATTTCTGATTTCCTAAAGAACAATTTTTACTAGAGTCTTCTGGATTTTAAAATTTCCCTTTCTTTTTAAGGAGATGCCATTAAATTGTCCTTTGTAGCCTTCACTTTTACCATGTTTTTTTTTGTTGTTGTTGTTAACGGACTCTTAAAGCCTTCTTTCGAAATGGGAATAAATAATTCTCATCCTTGAGAATAAGCATTATTTAATATCCTAAGAGAATCTTTTTGTTCGATAACCTCATATATTTTGTATAGAGAGTTGTAATTGAGAAACATGATTTGTCTGTACTATTTGACTTCATCTTAGTCTGTGTCCTACAGTAGAGCCCATTGCTTGAAGTTACCATATATAATTTTGCATAGTATCATTACATTTCTCAACAAGCAATGCTTTGTCTTCATTTCCCTAAAACTTTCTTATAATATTCACATTTCCTTTATGTTAATCCTTTCTAGTCCTTCTCCAGCCTCTTCTTACCGGTAGGCATACATGACCGAACAGCTACAATTCACTTTAGCCGCTGTTGATATGGTGAAGAAATTACACACCACAGTTTTGTTAACGTATCACGGTATCCTGCTAGCTGCCTTAATAACGGCACTATTTCTAAGAAATCCTCAGTAGGAGAGTTTCTTGTTAATGATAATTAGACTAGCAATGCATAGGAGTGGTATATTTTATAAAACCTTCATAGGTTAAGGAAGACTTAGCAACTCCTTTGAGATTAAAAGGTGATTTACACATGGTGAGAGCAGTCAGAAACTTTCTGACTAATCCTCGTTAGTGAACCATTGTTAAGAGGAGAGTCTTTTCCCCGCTTTCCAGTTATCCTCTTAGAAAATCTACTGCCTATTTTATAGATGAAGCAATGGAGGTTAGTAGAAATTGCCTGATGGAAATAACTCTCTCCTAGCCAAAAATTAAACGGTAGGCCTAGATGTGAATTCACGTCTGTCTGATATCAAACTTAATGGTTTCTCTGAGTTACCAGGCTGCATCTCTGCGACAATCTTCACCAAAAAATATATTTATTACAAACCTTTCCAAACACACACAAAAGCACAGAGAACAGTATAGCAAACAGCATGAACATCAATCAGATTACACATTTTATCAAAGTTCTGCCTCATTTTCCTCGTCTATTTCTTGGTCTCTCTTCCTTTTTCTTTTCTTTTGTTGTAGTATTTTGAAACAAATCTTAGATGTCACGTTTTTTCACTCATATATTTTCCCATGCATTTTTTAAAAATAAAATTTTTCTTTATGATAATTTCTTTATGGACTTCCCTGGTGGCACACTGGTTAAGAATCTGCCTGCCAATGCAGGGAACACGGGTTCGAGCCCTGGTCCGGGAAGATTCCGCCTGCCACGGAGCAAGTAAGTCCGTGCGCAGAAACTACTGAGCCTGCACTCTAGAGCCCGCAAGCCACACTACTGGTCCCGCGTGCCACAACTACTGAAGCCCAGGCACCTAGAGCCCGTGCTCCTCAATAAGAGAAGCCACCGCAATGAGAAGCCTCCGCAATGCTATGAAGAGTAGCCCCCACTCAGCACAACTAGAGAAATCCTGCAAGCAGCAGCGAAGACCCAACACAGCCAAAAATAGATAAAAAATAAATAAAACAATGCCTTTATTATACCAAACAAAGTTAACAATGATGCTGTGGTATGAGATATCTCAAAAATATCTACAAAATTCTTTTGTTCATGTCAGTATCCAAAGAGTCCACACATCATATTTACTTGCCTTGACACCGAAAAGTTTTAAAATCTAGAGCAGCGCCATCTCCCACCCCCTCCCGCCCTTCATTCTGTTTATACATGTAAACATTCCTATCAGCTCTAAAGCCTTGATTAGATTCAGGTTCAGGTTCAAAACATTTTTTTCTTCCAAAAATCCATCATAAGCAGTTGCACAGTTGTCCCATTTTTAGAAATACTGAGGCTGACCATTTTCAGGTGCTGAAACCCTGATCTTTTCCTTGTCAAATTTCTCATCCATCTTTCAACCCACTGAGGATCTCTTCACAACTGAATTGATCCATTAGGTGTTGCAGAATGGTGATTTTCTGATTTTGTCATTCCTTACACATTTATTGGCTACCTTTCTTCTGTAAAGAAGAAATTCATCATATCAAATAGCCTTATGTGACTTAGAGTGTACATGAGAAAGTCAGAATAAATGCTTAACTTTTCCCTTTCGTCGATAATTTTCAATTTTCAGTGCACAGAATTGGTGCCCTAGATATTTCATATCTACCCCCGCCCCCCTCTCTCATATCATTGTGAAGTTATAGGTTTTTACATATTCAATATATTTAAATAAATTATTCTTTTTGATGCTAAAGTTGATCCATCTTTGACTCTTGGATGATGAGAGATCTTTATGTTGCCTTCTTTGTCCTTCAGGTTCAACTCATCTGTCTTTGATCACGCTCTTGTTTTCTGGCACAAGACATTTCTAAGCTCATCATGTTTATTTCCTGCTTTACATCTGGAATTAGCCATTACTCTAAGAAATCCTAATTCATTTTAGTGGAGAATGGCATTTGGAAAACACTACCTGGGCACTAGGGCTGCTCACTGCTATCGAGTTATCTTTGGTTATGGACATTTTTAGGGGACAGAGCTAGTACGTAGATATTTAAAATAAAACAGCAATTTATATGGATATTTCTAGCATCCAGAAGTTTACCTGACTCTTTGATTTTATACTTCTATGTTTTTAACTTACACTAAAAATATTTTTTCTTAACAACATTAATATAATTTTTTATTTCTGTCATCTGGAAATATATATACATATAAAATGGTTCTAAAAATAACAAATATTACTACTAACAAATAGACTACTGAATATTTTAAGATATGTTTACCGTTTTTATGTGTTCTTAGAATATCTTCTTCTGTGTACATCTGTGGATGTTCAGTTCACATACCATGTTCTAGAGTCACTTGAAACAAGTGTTCACAGATAAACTGTATAATATGATATATTCAGAGAAGTCTGTCTTCCTTTGCTAGCTCCTGTAACCTACACCCTCCTTCACAGTAGGTTACTATTTTTATTAGGTGACCATTTTATTGCTCTGTTCACCTATTCATTAACCAATGCCAAATTACTATTCTTTTTTTTTAGGATTTTTCTGTCTATTCCTGCTGGTTTAATCTCCCATATAAATGCTATATTCTACCTCTGTAAAAAGAAAAGAAAAGAAGAAAAGCTGTTATTTTTGTTGGGAATCATAATAAAGTTATATTAACTCAGCAAAATTGAGACCTTTAGGATTAGTCTTCCTATGCCATATTTTTATACTTATTCAAGTCCACATTTGTGCCTTTCAGAAATATTTTAATGTTTTCTTCATATAAATTTTGTACCTGTATTTTAAAGTATATGCTTAGGAATTTTATCCTTTTGTGTTATTAAGTGAATTTCCTTCTGTTATATCTTCTATTTGATATTTTATAGATATGATAACTATTTCAGTATCTTCATTTTTACATATGGCTGTACTTAAATTCTCTTATTTTTTTTTTGTAATGGGTTTCCACTTCATTCCTTGATTTTTTTTTTTTTTTTTTTTTGCGGGCCTTTCACTGTTGTGGCCTCTCCCATTGCGGAGCACAGGCTCCGGACGTGCAGGCTCAGCGGCCATGGCTCACAGGCCCAGCCGCTCCGCGGCATGTGGGATCTTCCTGGACCGGGGCACGAACCCGCGTCCCGCGCATCGGCAGGCAGACTCTCAATCACTGCGCCACCAGGGAAGCCCATTCCTTGATTTTTATAATAGACAATTATATCATCTGTGAATAGAGATAACAGTACCTCTTCCTTTACAGCGTTTATGCTTTTAATTACTACTCTTATCTAAATCCTCCATGGTTCTGTTAAAGAGTAAACAGTGGACAATTTTGTCTTGGTCAAGACTTCATAGAGAGGGCTTTAAACACCAGTGAGATATTACCTCACACTTGTTAGAACAGCTATCATTAAAGTCTACAAATAACAAATATTGGTGAAGATGTGGTAAAAAGAGAACACTTGTGCCCTGCTGGTGAGAAGGCAAATCGGTGCAGTCACTATGGAAGTGAGTAAGGAGGTTCCTCAAAACATTAAAAATAGAACCACCATATAATCCAGCATTTTGACTCCTGAGTATACACCCAGAAAAAAAGAAAACACTAATTTGAGAAGAAAAGATACATGCACCCCAATGTTCATAGCAGCACTGTCTACAATAGCCAAGACATGGAAGTAACCTAAGTGTCCATCAGCAGAGGAATGGATAAAGAAGGTATATATATATATATATATATATATATATATATATATATGTAATGGAATATTAGTCAGCTATAAAAAAGAATGAAATTCTGTCTTTTGCAGCAACATGGATAGACCCAGAGAATATTATGCTTAGTGAAATAAGTCAGACAGAGAAAAACAAATACTGTATGATATCACTTATATGTGGAATCTAAAAATAATAAAACAAATTGATGTATATAGCAAAACAGAAACAGACTCAGATATATAGAAAACAAACCAGTGGTTACCAGTGGGGAGAGGAAAGGGGGGAGGGGTAAGATAGGGGCATTGGATTAAGAGATACAAACTACTATGTATAAAATAGATAAGCAACAAGAACATACTCTACAGTACTGGGAATTACAACCATTATTTTATAATAACTTTTAATGGAGTATAATATATAAAAATACTGAATCACTATGCTGTACACCTGAAACTAATACAATATTATAAATCAACTTTACTTCAATAAAAATTTTTTTAAAAAGCAGAAAATTTTAAAAAATAACAATGCCTTTAATTAACAATTTCCAATTGAGATGTTGTTCTAGGAACTGTTCAGGAAATATTCAGTTATTTCTATTTTATTGAGTTTTTAAAAAACATAGGATGATTTTTTTTTAAGCCAATTGGTCCTCATGTTTTGCATTTTCCCTCTGTGTGTGTGGAGGAGGCTCCTCCTCCAGTCTGGGCAGTAAACCAGAATCTTGTGAAGGTGTGTGTGCTTCACATTTCTTCTTTGAGTTGACTTTGGGAAAGAGTATTTTTGGGTTGATTTGCAAAATACAATCACTCTTAAGATCTTAATGTTAATTTTAGAGCACCTCCTAGTTCTCAGAAGCCATTCTTCTTGGATATGGATACACTTTTTAATGAAAATACTAAACAGCCTTACAAACCTTGTGTGTGTGCACACACGCTCACGTGTATGTGTATTTATGTTTATATATTACAAAATACTCTTTCTAAATGATTAGCACTTTGTTAGGGAGATAATTTCTGAGAGCACCTTCCAAAATATAATTATTGTAAAAAATTATATGCTTATATAGAAAATTCAGATTAAGTGGGTGGTTCTTAAACATAGATTCTTTGGCAAGTTTCACAGTAAGGTCACTGACTTTATTAGACAGCTAAGTTTACTTTTACAATATAGTATTATCTAGTTATTCCGTGGAATAACTAGTTATTCCACGGAATAACTAGACATTCCGTGGAATAACTAGACAATACAAATGGCAAGCAGAAGGAAATTAAAATGATTAGATACAAGACAAATTTTTTTGAAAAAGTGTTCGAATTGCATAGTCTCAGAAATCTGCCAAGAAATTATTAGAACTTTCATTGTCATGAAGCTTAATTTGAAGGAGGTATATTTTCTTTTCTTAAAAAAATAGCTTTTGTTTTTCATGGCAGAAAATCCTGGTTTGTTGGGAAGGTTTTGAAGGAGCCTTTAGAAGAGGATGACAAAATAAAAGCCTTTTCAGTGGCCTGTGGGAAGGCAGGGCCTGTCCTGAGATGGAATTTGGAACACAATAGTTCCCTGGGCAAACTGTCACTCAGTTTTCAAGGTGGAATTTAAATAACCCCATTGTTTTCAAAGAACTCCTACTTTGACCAGCTATTCCGCAGAATTAGAACTGCATTGATCCCCTTCCAAAGCATTTACTTTCAAGATTCCTTCTTGAGTATTATGTTGTCCTATTTGAGACTTGTCTTCATCAAAATAATGGATCCTATAAATAAGAATTCTGCGTCAAGGAATTTAATTTGACTTTTCAGAGGCCAAACTCCGAAACTGAAGTCCTGCAACATGTGAATATAACATGTAATTTCAAAACAGAAATAAGACTTCTCGACAGGGGAAAAGACAGAAATCCTCCTCATTTAAGTAAAGGATTAGCTTTTAGAAGTTAGTTACTGTGACCCCAAGAAGAGAATGATTATATGTTTTTCTTTTTTCCCAGTATTTCAGAGATAATGAATAGTTAAAAATGAAAGACGAATCAAAAGTCAATATTCAGTTAGCTAAGATCTTTAGGACAAAATAGTTGAATCTAAATAGCTGATAATTTTGAACATTTAAAGAGGGCTCTAGAAATGGTGCAGAGGTGGGGAGAGGAAGTGGCAGGAGAAAAAAAGAGAACTTTCATTTATGGAGTGCTTGTTATGTACCCTTCTGTGCATATGTTTTTATGTCACTTAATCTTCAGAACAGCACTGTGAAATGTGTACTATTGTTATACCTATTTTATGGGTGGAAAATGTGTCTCTAAAGACTAAATAACTTGTCCAATTCACACCATTAGTAAGCAGGGTAGGCAGAATAGTCAATATTATGATGATAATAGGGTGACAAGAGAGGATTTTATACCTGCAGGCCGTATTCCTCTCTGGAAGTTCACAGCATCAAAAGCTACAGAGATCCTGTAAATTTCAATTTCAGATGTTATTTTAAAGTAATCTTTGCAATAGTCATCTTACAGGAGAATTTGTTTTCACGATATAATATCCTGCATGGTATTTATTTATCATGTTGACTTGATATCGATATAAACAGGTAATAGGTCACTTTTGGCCTCGGGGCCACAGTTTGCTGACCCTGGTGTAAAGATGTACAATATGTTTTGGGGTCACATAACAACCCATCTTTTGTGTGGTTTTTAGAAGTAAATTGTCAGATATCTCAAAAGACAGCTCACTTAGCTCCTTTTTTTTAAGATTAAAAATAATCTTGATGTGAAAACTGATTTGGTAAACCCGCCTATCTGCACTTGCCTGAATGACTAGAAACAGTCTGAGTGTCTGGGGACTGGGGGTTTCAGATGAGCCTGCATTAGGAAATATCAGAGAGCAGTGGCTTTGCAGAAACAAGGTACATAGAAATGCAAGCTTGGTTTTGGATATACATTTACAGACTGTGAAACGCACAGATCTTAAGTGTATAGTTCCAAAATCTCCATCACCCCAAAAATTTCTCTCAGGCCTCTTCCCAGTCCATCCCCTCCACCAGCAGGGACAACCATTGTTTTGAATCTTTCCCCATATATCCTTTTTCCAGAACTTTATATGATATCTTTCAGTATTCTTTAAGTCTGACTTTCTATCACTTATCTATTTCAGTGCAGCAACTTTCCACAAATGTAGTGGCTTAGCAAACACTCATTTATTATCTCAAAATGTCCAGGTGTCAGGAATCCAAGCACGGTTTACCTCGGTCCTCCGTTCAGGGGGTCACAGGGCTGCAGCTCAGGGTCTTCTTCCAAGCTCGTGTAGGTGGTTGACTGAGTCCAGACTGAGGCTCTCCGCATCGGCAATTCACAGCACGGTCCTTCACAGCTTCAAGGCTAACAAGGGGAGAGATTTCACTGGACAAGTCAGACCTACACAGTATAATTTCTCATTCCATTAACTCAAAACGAATGGATTGGGGAACTTAAATATTGCCGTATAATGCAGCCTAATCCTAAGAGTGATATCCTTCCTATTCACAGCTCCCACTCACCCTCAAAGGGAGGAGAGCATACAGGCTTACAAGGGGTGGGGCTGTTCCCATCATGAGGCTCTATCACAGAATTCTTTTACATTTACAATATCCATCTGTATTATTGATGTCACCGCACATATTTGTAGTTATTCATTGTATGGATATACCATAATTTCTTAATTGGCTCTCCTACTGATGCATTTATTTTTTCCAATTTTTGGCTATCATGTATAAAGCTACTATGAATGCTCTTATGCAATCTTTGGTGGGATTTTTTGTTTTTCATTTATCCTGGATAAATACCTAGAGGTAAATTGGTGGGCTGTAGGAAGACTATAACTTCTTTATAAAAAAACCAGCCAACCCATTTGGCAAAAATGATTTTACGATTTCGAGTTCTCAGTTTTAGTTCTTTATTCATTTATTTTAATTTGAGCCATTCAAGTGTGTGGAATGGTATCACATTGTGGTTTCAATCTGCATCTTCTTTATGACTAACAATCGTCAGTGATGCACTTTTTTGTGGGGTTTGTGGCCATGCCCTTGAAAAGTGTCCGTTGAAGTTTTTGGCCCATTTTTTTAATGCAATCATGGGGCTTTTCATTACAGAATTTAGGAATTCTTCATACATTATGGGTACAATTTCTTTGACCGATATATATTTTATGAAATTTTTCTCCCAGTCTGTGGCTTCCCTGTTCACATTTTTGAGAGTATCTTTTGATAATCAAATATATTTAATTTTGAGGTGTCAACATTATTGATTTTTAAATTTAATATCTGGTATTTCTGTGGTTCTTTTAAGAAATCTTTGTCTACTGAAAGGTTCAAAAGATATTTTCCTACATTTTTTTCCAGTACCTTATGATTGGAAAATATTAAAGACTTTGTTCCTCTTTTTGTTGTTGTTTGTATTGTCTCTGTTGAGAAGTCAGTAGTATTTTTATTACTGTTTTTGTGTATGATGACGCTTCTTCTTGCTCTGCAGTTGTGTTTTTCAGGCTTAAAATTTCCATTTGTTTCCTCTCCTCTTTTTTCTTTTCTTTTTTGTTTCCCTTTTTGTACTGAGATTTCTGATCCATTCACTCTTTGTATAAAATTTTTCCTTTGAGTATTTGAACACATTTATAATAACTTTTCCAAAGTCTTATCTGCTAATTGAAACATCCCTATTATTTGTAGGGTACAGTTTTCTGCTTCTTTGGTTATCGATACTTTTTTTAAACAGGCTTTCTTTTTTTTTTTTTTTAAGCAGTTTTAAATTCACAGCAAAATTGAGCAGAAAATATAAAGTTTCTCTATTCTCTGCCCCTACACAATCACAGTCTCTTCGCCAAAAAATCCCAGGCCAAAGTGGTCACTTCTTAAAAATCAATGAACCTACATCATAATCACCCAAACTCCATAGTGTACATTAGGTTTGTTCTTAGTGTTGTACATTCTGCGGGTTTTGACAGCTGCATAATGACATAAATCCACCATTACAGTATTATTATACAGAATAGTTTCACTGCTCTAAAGATCCTCTGTGCTCTATCTATTTATCCCTCTCCCAACCCCAACCTTTGGCAACCACTGATCTTTTTATTATCTCCAAAGCTTTGCTTTTTTTCCAGAATGTCATACAATTAGCATCAGGTAGCATGTAGCTTTTTCAGATCGGCTTCTTTCACTTAGTAAAATGCCTTGACATTCCTCTATGTCTTTTCATGATTTGTTAGCACAGTTCTTTTTAGCACTGAATAATATTCCTTTGTCTGGATGTACCACAGTTTATTTATCTACTTTCCTACTGAAGGATATCTTGATTTCTTCCAACTCTTGGTAATTATGAACAAAAGTGCTGTTAAATTGGTATGTGGGTTTTTTGTGTGGGCATAAATTTTTAACTCATTTGGGTAAGTATCAAGGAGTGTTACTGCTGGATTGTATGGTAAATGTAGGTTTTGTTTTGTAAGAAACTGCCATATTATCTTCCAAAGTGGCTGTACCGTTTTGCATTTCCACCAGCAACGAATGAGCGTTCCTGTTGCTCCACATCCTTGCCAGCTTGTGGTGCAGTCAGTGTTTTGAATTTTAGCCATTCTAATGGGTAGTGAGTGGTATCTCATTGTTGTTTAAACTTTCAATTCTATAACGCTGTGTGATGTTGAGCATCTTTTTATGTGCTTATTTGCTATCTGTATATCTTCTTTTGTATCTGTTAGTGTCTTTTGCCCATTTTTAAAAATTCAGGGGACTTCTCTGGTGGTACAGTGGTTAAGAATCCACCTGCCAATGCAGGGGACACTGGTTCTATCCCTGGTCCGGGAAGATCCCACATGCCATGGAGCAACTAATCCTGTGTGCCACAACTACGGAACTTGAGCTCTAGAGACTCTGAGCCACAACTACTGAGCCCACATGCCACAATTACTGAAGCCCCTGAGCCTAGAGCCCATGCTCTGCAACAAGAGAAGCCACTGCAATGAGAAACCCACACATTGCAACAAAGAGTAGCTCCCGCTCGCTGTAACTAGAGAAAGCCCGCATGCAGCAACAAAGACCCAACGCAGCCAAAAAAAAAAAAAAAAGAAAGAAAAGAAAAAAATCAAGTAGTTCATTTTCTTGTCATTGAGTTTTAAGAGTTCTTTGGATATTTTAGATAACAGTCCTTTATCAAGTGTGCTATTTGCAAATATTTTATCCCATTCTGTGTCTTGTCTTCTTGTTTTCTTGGCAGTGTCTTTAACAGATGGAAACATTTTAATTTTAATGAAGTTCAACTTATCAATTTTTTTTTTCATGGATCATGCCTTTGGTGTTGTATCTAAAAAATGATTATCAAACTCAAGGTCATATAGATTTTTTCCTCTGTTATCTTCTAGGAGTTTTATAGTTTTTCATTGTACATTTGATCTATGATCTATTTTAAGTTAATTTTTGTGAAGGGTGTAAGGTCTGTGTCTAGTTTCCTTCCATGCATGTGGATGACCAGTTGTTCTAGTGCCTTTGGTGGAAAGACTGCCTTTGCTCCCTTGTCAAAAATAGATTGACTGTATTTGCATGGGTCTATTTCTGGCCTCTCTATTCTGTTCCGTTGATCTATCTATCATTCTTTCACCAATATCACATTGTCTAGATTATCGTAGCTTTATAGTAAGTCTTTGAGTCACAGGTAGTATTAGTTCTTTGACTGTTTTTCTCATTCAATATAGTGTCGGCTATTCTGGATATTTGCTCTTAAACTTCAGAATCAGTTTGTTGATGTCCACAAAATAATTTACTGGAATTTCTACTGGGATTGCATTAAATCTGTAAATCAAGTTGAGAGGAAGTGACAACTTAAAAATACTGAGTCTTCTTATCCATTACTGTGGAATTTATTTACCTTGTTTTTATTTGTGATTTCTTTCATCAAAGTTTTGTTGTTTCCTCATATAGATCTTATACATATTTTGTAGATTTATAGCTAAGTATTTATTTTGGTGGGGTGCTAATGTAAACAGTATTGTGTTTTTAATTTCAAATCCTGAGATAATTGTTTTTATATAGGAAAGCTATTGGCTCTTGTATATTAAGCTTACAGTCTTCAATCTTACTATAATTGATTAATACTTCCAGGTTTTCTGTTTTCTTTGTTGTTAATTCATTGGAGTTCTCTATGTAGACAATCATGTCATGTGCTAACAAAGACAGTTTTATGTCTTCCTTCCCAATCTCCGTATATTTCACTTCCTTCTCTTGTCTTATTATATTAGGAACGTTTTCATGTAGGGTGTTGAAAAGGAGTGGTAAGGAGGGGCATTCTTGCTTTGTTCTTAATGCACAAGCTTCTGTTTTCTCACCATTAAGTATTATGTTGGCTGTAGGGTTTTGTTCTGTTTGTTTGTTTGCTTGATCTTTTTGTTTGTTTCTTTGTGTTTTTGGTAGATGTTCTTTATCAAGTTGAGAAAGTTCCCTTCTGTTCCTAATTTGTTGAGTTTTGGTTTGTTTTTTACAATAAATAGGTATTAAGCTTTGTCAAATGCTTTTTAATACATCTGACTGATACAATAATTTTATTTTTTATTTATCCCATTTCATTTTTTATTTATTTAATGTTACTTATTATATGAATTAATTTTTGAAATTTTTTTTTTTTGGCCATGCCACAAAACATGTGGGATCTTAGTTCCCCGACCAGGGATCAAACCCACACCCCTTGCAGGGGAAGTGTGGAGTCTTAACCACTGGACCACCAGGGAAATACCAGTTTTGAATGTTGAACCAGCTTTACATACTTTTTTTTTTTTAGATGTTGGGGGTAGGAGTTTATTAATTAATTAATTTATTTTTGCTGTGTTGAGTCTTCGTTTCTCTGTGAGGGCCTTCTCTAGTTGTGGCAAGTGGGAGCCACTCTTCATCGCGGTGAGCGGGCCCCTCACTATCACGGCCTCTCTTGTTGCGGAGCATAGGCTCCAGATGCACAGGCTCAGTAGTTGTGGCTCACGGGCCTAGTCGCTCTGCAGCATGTGGGATCCTCCCAGACCAGGGCTCGAACCTGTGTCCCCTGCATTAGCAGGCAGATTCTCAACCACTGCGCCACCAGGGAAAACCCTAGCTTTACATACTTTTAACGAATCCCATTTGATTGTGGGATTTGGTGGTTAATATTGAGTATACATTGTTGGATCTGATTTTCTAATGCTTAGATAAGGAGTTTTGAATCTACGTTCTTGAGAAATATTGGTCTGTAGTTTTCCTGTAATGTCTTTGCCTGGTTTGTGTATACAGTTTTTATTTTACACTGGATATTGCAGTTGATGCTACGAGGTTCAGCAAATGGAACTTTTTTATACAGATGTATACTGTGATCTCTGACTTGCCCTCTTAGAGTGACCACACTGCTTTGCTTGGGCAAGTTCTTCCAGGTAGAAATGTGTGGGTAGTGTAGCAACCACATAGTGTGTCTTCCTCTACTCTGCTGCCTAGTTTTCAGCTTCTGGAAATAGTTTTTTTTATATATTTTGTCCAGTGTTAGAGTTGTTTATAAAGAGAGGTTATTTCAATATCTGTTACTCTGTCATGGCCAGAATCAGGAGTTCAGGGCTTTATTTTAAGTCTTTTCTTGGCATTAAGTCTTGAGCCTTTGAACTACATTTCTTAAGACCAAATTAAAAATGCAAAAAATTTTTTAAAAGAAGTCAAAACACTGCATGCTCATTTACTTAAATGTTTTGTAACACCTGGATCTTCAGCCCTTCCCTTTCTCCAAATCTGCAAATGCTAATTTAATCTGAGCTCTTCATCTCCAAGGAAAAAATTTTAAAAGCCAATCTAATGTCCAATATTAGTAAAACTGGATAAAACTATGTATGTATTTTTGCTGAAGTAGAAATAGCTACAAAATCTGGGAGTTCTTTTCAAAGATCAAGAAATCTCTAGTTATGGAAACACAAAACAAAACAAACCATCTTTACAAGGATATGATGCTTGATCACTGGTACTTTACTACTTAGATGTGCTTTTCTATGCTTACAGCCCACTTTATAATATGTTCATACAAGTATAATTTTAGGGAAAGATACAAATGTCATTTCAACTTTTTATCAGTGTTGGTAAAGAAGTTTCCAGAATGGTATGAAAATGGATCCAGGTGACAAGGTCTAGCCTCTCTTGTACGACATCATGATATGGCTGTGCTCATAATCTCTTCCCCTGAGTACAATTTCTGATATGGGACAGGAGAGGCACCTCCATTACATGGAAAATTACAGGCTTGGGTGAAAGCTGCACTTTGTATCACTCTTCGAGGAGACCTCGGTGAAGAACTTGTAGTTTTATTACTAATAAACACCCCCCACCCCCCCCCCAAATTGCATGACTTGCTTGAGCTCTATTTCAAATTTGTTTTTAAAACTGTATGCTGCTCCCCAATCCTTATGACAATAATTCAAAATAATTGGTACTATACAATAAATAAAACCATTGTATGTTTACAGATCATTTTTTTTTTAAGTGGAGAAAGTCTTGCCTGTGCAGATAGCCAAGGGCCACCACTAGGAAGGCAATGAGTAAAGTGGAAATCCTTTGCTTACCTGCCCTGTGGCTCAGGCCAGCAAGGGTCAGTGAACGCCCCTTCATTTCCTCTTCTGTTCTCCGACCCCATCTGTTTGAAGAGCACCTTAGGGACGGTATCAATTTCCTTATGCTAGCAAAAACCACCCGGAAGGATCCATTTTCTCAAGCTGTAATTCCCCACTGTCCTCTATGTGTAAGTCTATATGTTCACATGATTGTCATGTATACATCATAATTTCATTGGAACGAAAATCTCAATTTGTAAATATAAGTAAAGCAAAAATTCTGCTACTGCCACCCAGAGAGCGGGCAGACACCTTTATAAGATAGTTTGTTCTGACAATCAGTATTTCCTTCATATCAATCTAGAATTATGACACTCTTGGGAGAAAATTGGTTATCACCAATGTTGTTGCTGAAATGCGTCCTCGGTTTACCAGTGTGAAATAGAAATGCAGAGACAAGAGCTTGGGGTGAAGTAGAAAATAATAGTTTTATTGCTTTACCAGGCAAAGGGGGCCACAGCGAGCTAATGCCCACAAGACTATGTGTCCTGACCTGAAGGGGGTAGTGAAGAGTTTTATAGCGTTTAAGGAGCAGGGCATGGTCAGCTCGTGGACACTCTTCTGATTGGTCAGTGGTGGGGTAATCAGGAGTCAACATCATCAACCTTCTGGTTCCAAAAGGTCTGGGGTCTACGTGCTCATAGGCAGCAGACAGTTAACTTCTCCCACCTGGAGGGGGTTTCAGTATCTGCAAAACAGCTCAAAGGACATGGCTCAGAATATTCTCTAGAGTCCTTGAGGAGGAACTAAAGGTCCTTGATTTTGTTTAGTGGCTGAAGTATTATTATTTTGTCTTGCTTGACTGTTTTCCTTTCTTTCTGAATTTTCTCACTTCTCTGATTAAATTTATTCTTTGACTAAAATTTTTCTACAGACAAAAGGCAGGTGGAGGACACAGGGTACTGGGGTCTGTTCTGGCAAGGCCTCATAGGGTCCTGCTCAGTACAAGGTAAATGCAGAATCAGTGGGAGAACTGTCAGCAAAAATATTCACTACTTTCCAGGTCACAGGAAAATTAAAAAAAAAAAAAAGAAATCTTTCTTATGTAGAAGAAAGCTTATGCACACATTTCTATGCTACAGCTTTTGAATACTTTAATTTTTTGGATGTGTCATGAACACATGGGCTCGACTTTTTGAACCCATTCCTCTCATTCATTTTAGTTCTCCAATTGTGCTTCTGTTGGAATATATTATACTCTATGTCAGGACCTTTGCACTTACTATGGGTGAAGAAGATGTGGCACATATATACAATGGAATATTACTTAGCCATAAAAAGAAACAAAATTGAGTTATTCGTAGTGAGGTGGATGGACCTAGATTCTGTCATACAGAGTGAAGTAAGTCAGAAAGAGAAAAACAAGTACCATATGCTAACACATATATATGGAATCTAAAAAAAAAAAAATGGTGTGATGAACCTAGGGGCAGGACAAGAATAAAGACGCAGATGTAGAGAATGGACTTGAGGACATGGGGAAGGGTAAAGGTAAGCTGGGATGAAGTGAGAGAGTAGCATGGACATATATACACTACCAAATGTAAAATAGATAGCTAGTGGGAAGCAGCCGCATAGCACAGGGAGATCAGCTCGGTGCTTTGCGACCACCTAGAGGGGTGGGATAGGGAGGGTGGGAAGGAGACGCAAGAGGGAGGGGATATGGAAATATATGTATACATATAGCTGATTCACTTTGTTATACAGCAGAAACTAACACAGCACTGTAAAGCAGTTATACTCCAATAAAGATGTTAAAAAAAAAAGTGTCAGCTTCTCTCTTTTTTATCTTATTTATCCTGAAAGCTTAGTTCAAATGTCATTTCTGCAGGAAAGTCTCTCCTGACCAGTCTCTCCCTTTACATATCTTTAAAAACATGGTTTGCATTTTCTATTTATAGATTTGTGTTTTCATGTGATGAATTCCTGTTTCTACCAGGGATTGTATGCTTCAGGAGGGCTGAGACTTTGTATCTTTTGCTCACTATTTTATTCTTGGGAACTAGTGCAATGCGTAACACAGAGTAGGCCCTCCATAGATGAATACATTTCTAAGGTTACAAATATTTAAAAATAAAGTTCCTCTTGCATTCATAATTCCTTAAGTAAACTGGGTCTTTATTTCCTCTTTCTTTCTTTTCTTTTTCCCCCCTCTTGGTTCCTCCTCTTATTCTTTTCTTCCATTCTCTGACTTCCATAGAAGACTCTGAGTTGGACTTCTCAAAAGGTAGGAGATGGGAATATCTTAAAAAGTAGGTCTTGTCTATAGAGACAAAAAATTTATTAGGTTTAATTCCACCTTAAACTACTCCAGCAGAAAACTTCAAGAACTAGAATCTAAGATCTAGAATGCAGATTCATATTTCTTCACAAATATATAGCCATTTTCTAGGACAGTGCCTGACAGGTAATACTAGGGGTTCACCACGTATTTGTTAAATGAATAAAACAATGAAATAGGCAGAAGAATGTTAACATTGAACCACTGGGCTCTCACTGGCTTATAAAATTTACTCTTTTAGTTAACTCCTTTAATAAAAATTAGTTGTAACCTTTTGCCAGAAATCTTTGAATTGTACTAGTGGGTGTAAAAAATCAGATGACTTCCTGCAACTTCAGCAGCTGCCATGCCCAGAAACTTATTGCTCTGAAAAGTTTCCAATAAGGTATATGAAAATATTTGACACTAAATTCTTCTAACACAGCTAAGTTTCTAATAGTTAGCTGTTTCATCATATTAGAAGACAAGGCATCTTAAAGGCTCAAAATTGTATCAATGCTCCCCAATCTATTGAATCTCTGGGTAGTTCATGCAGTTATCATGGTGGGAGGAACCTACATTTCTATGTTATTTCCCATCTTCCTTTATTTGTAATAAAGAACTTCTAAAGGGTAGAACTTATGTTTTAAAAATGAGTAATGGGGGCTTCCCTGGTGGCGCAGTGGTTGAGAGTCCACCTGCCGATGCAGGGGACACGGGTTCCTGCCCCACTCCGGGAGGATCCCATATGCCGCGGAGCGGCTGGGCCCGTGAGCCATGGCCGCTGAGCCTACGCATCAGGAGCCTGTGCTCCGCAACGGGAGAGGCCACAACAGTGAGAGGCCCACGTACTGCAAAAAGAAAAAAAAAAAAAAAAAAGAGTAATGAACATATGCATCCCTAATGCTATTACTTATTTAGTAATTTCTTCACCACCTTAGATTGAAATGTTAAGCTTTAGTAATGTAGCAGCAGTAATTATTTGTGTTGGCCAGGAAGTGCACAGTTCATGGGGAATACTGAATCACTTGAAAAGTTGGATTGGCCAATCTTTCTAGAAATCTGCTTCAATGGAGATACCAAGTCATTCTTTGCAGTTGACATATATTTGTTGAAGATGTTGTAGCAGGTGATAATCACTTGGATAGGGCACCTAGTCACAAAATCCTTCTTCCCCAGTAAGAAAAAATGTGGGCACTTTGTTAGAAAACAATAAGCAATCTTTGTCTTGTAAAGTAATTAAAAAATTTTTTTTCATTTTCTTCAATATAGACTTTATTGTTTTTAATTAATAATCTTTGTTATTTCAGAGTGGTTCCATGATTACAGAAAGACTAGGCAGAAAGTACAGAGGTCCCATATCCTTCTCCTATCTTCCCACCTTTGATTTCCCTTATTATAATTTTTCATTGGTGTGAAACATTTGTTACAATTGATGAGCCAATATTGATACACTATTATTAGCTAAAATCCATAGATGGCATTAGGGATCATTTTTTGTGTTATATAGATCTACCGGTTTTGACAAATGTATAATGACATGTAGCCACCATTATGGTATCATACAAAATAGTTTCACTGCCCTAAAAACCCTCTGTGCTCTACCGATTCATCCCTACCTCCCTCTAACCCCTGGCTACCACTGATTTTTTTACTATTTCCATAGTTTCACCTTTTCTAGAGTGTCGTGTAGTCAGAATCTTACAGTATGTAGGTTTTTTAGATTGGCTTCTTTCTCTTAGTAATATGCGTTTATGACTCTTCGATGTCTTTTTGTGGCTTCATAGCTCATTTCTTCTTAGCGCTGAATAATATTCGATGGTATGGATGCATACTTGTTTATCCATTCACCTACTGAAGGACATCTTGGTTACTTCAATTATGAATAAAACTGCTATAAATATCTGTGTGCAGGTTTTTGTGTGTTCATAATTTTCAACTCTTTTGGAAATCCCAAGGAGCTCAACTGCTGGATCAAATGGTAAACACATGTTTATTTTCCCAGGAAACAGCCAAACTGTCTTCCATTTTGAATTCCCACCCACAGTGAATGAGAGTTCCTATTGCTTCACATTCTGTCAGCATTTGGAGTTGTCAGTGTTTTAGATTTTAGCCACTGTGATAAGTGTATAATGTATAAGTGTATAATGGTGTCTCATTAGTGTTTTAATTTGCAGCTCTCTAATGGCCTATGATATCAAGTAACTTTTCATATGCTTATTTGCTGCATAGTTTTAACGATTATAAAGTACTTCTAATATTTTTTGAGAGGGGACAGTATAAGACCTCGAATGATTGAGAAGACTCAGTATAGATTTTGGGGTCAAACTTCTTAGTCACTTCCTATTGAAAACTGTTGTATGTAGCAACTGTGTCACTAATTTGACAGGTACAATACAGTTTTTAAAATGTCAGACTCGATTGTGTGTCACCAGTCTCAGCTTTCAGTCTGTGCTTTTTCCTGTGAAAAACTCAAGAGTTGCATTGCCGCCCATGATAATATGATGATTACCTCTCAGAGTAATAAAGGGGTTTTAAAATGAATGGCACCCTTTATGGGTTGATAATTCATGTGGATAGCTTGTGAGTGACCTGTCTGCTCATTTCCTTACTACTGTCCAGCTTATGTCGGCCTATCAGGCCTGGAAATACTGCATGACTTTGACCTCATGATGAAAGAGGCATATACTCAGAGAACTGCACCCCAGCATGCCTGGTCCATAACCTCTGTATCCAGCTACCTACACTGATCTCAAAATGTTATAAATGGGATTGTCACTGAGAAGCATTCAATTTTTGTATTAAAGTTTCATTTGGACATCTTGCTTCCCTGAGGAAAGGTGTGACACATTTGAGTAGGTTTCTCTGTGAAACTGTATAATTTTATTTCCTAGTGATTTTAGGAATGAGGTTAAACTATGCTGGCAGAGTTTAAATGCTCTATGACTTGGATTAAAAGCACACCCAGGTCACTTCCTGCTTTGTGATTCTTTCAAAGTAGCTTTTATATTTGAATGTCACTCTTGTGCACTGTGTTTAAATAGCAGAGTTCATAACTTCTTGATTATCTTAAGGATTATTAAAAAAAAGTTATAGGATAAACAAGAGTAAAAGGGATTGAAGCTCATCTTTCAGTCCCAAGAAACACCTGACATGGTTTATTCTTCTAGCAGAGCTAAAGGCTCTTAAAATATTCCTGGCAGACCGTTGTTCTTAAAAAAACATTTACCATCCCTTGTCAAAAATAAATCAAATCATGCTAATCTTTACATGCACTTAAAAAGGGACCCAAATTACGAGATGGTTTTATATACCAGATTACTCCAAATATTGCCTCTCTCTTGAAAGAGAGGATAAAAATTAATCAAATATCAAAAAAGTAAATTGTTCGCTTTTATTGCAATCATTTTCTCTTCTATAGATATAATTAAATATAGCTTAAGAGACAAAAGTGTGAGAGTCAGAGATAGACAGTGATTTCAAAGACCAGAATGTAATGTTTGCTTGCAAGATAGACCTATTAAAGACACACTATCAATAACATGTCAACTTTAGTTTATATTATGACTGCCGAGATGACCTAAAACGGATACTAAATGTGAAAACAGACAATTCTCTCTTAGGACTGACTATAACCTAGTGCTTTTTTAGTAAATTAAACTTTATTGAAGCAATTGTATTGTTAGTGATAATTCAATTTCCTTTTCCCCACGTTCCATTTTTGTCTTTGAAAAAGCGGTCATCTGTTTTATATATATATATATTTAAGGATGTGGAGTGGAAGATGGGCTTAAGCTAAAAAATAGTAATATTAATACAACTTTGATGCAGTCAGAACAGTTAACCAAATAGTTTAAAATATAGCCGGGAAATTTAAAGAAAAAATTTAAGGGAAAGGACTACAGAAGACCCACAAATATAAGCTATGTACCGACATGTTTTCAACTTTCTCAAGAATAAATAAGGTGGCGTTTGCACCCAAGATCTTGAAGAAAAACACACACATGTACAAGCACAAACACACACACACAGAAGAAAAAAATAAGCAAGGAAATTCTTTCCAATCGTTGGCTTCATGAATACAACTGCTCTCCTGTTCCTGAAGCTGTTACTCGCCAAATAAAACATCACGATTCCACTAGGAAATGGCCCGCTAAACAGAAAGTGCCCTGAATCTGCTGTTGATGAATATATGGGCTTCTCCATGAAGTCCCCTGTGTCAAAAATTGTTATAGAGGCTTTTTTGTTGTTTTGGACATTCCCGGTACTGGTTGCTCAGTGTTATGTAAATGACAAATGACTCGAAAAAATACTGGCATAGGTAAATAAGGAAATCAGTTTCCTCGTGAAAGGATCCAGACAGGTTCAACTGCCATCTGAATGCAGCTTCTTAATATCTAAGAGATGTTTGTAATCTTTGGTGAATTTGGATATTGTTTTATTAAAGCAGCATGAATTTACCTACATGGATCGTCAAGGGGAAAAAAATCCAGAAACATGGGTTAGAGCCTTTTTGTTTATTCTTCACATGGACCAGATTTAGTTTTGTTTGTACCTGCAAATAAAAGGGTGAGAATTTTGTGACCAGGTGAATCAACATGACAGGTTGTATATTTATCTTTTTTCTGTCGATAGGTCCTATAATTGATTCTGTAAAGTATTCCTCATGGTGAAAAGATTCATTAGTACCTTTTCTCTTTTTGCAAAAGTTGTCCATGCTCCTTTTTGTAAGAATTTAAAATGTATTTTAATGTGTTATATCAAATAATTTTATTTATAATTGTCAAATATTCCAGATTTGCACAAAATACTGAAAATAACAGACTCATATGCAACCACTGCCTGTATCAAACAAATGTTAACAAAAACTAAATATTGTATTTTTTAAATGGTTGAAAAATAGAGTTAAAAAATACTTGAACAAAGTAGCCACTGTTTTTTAATACCCTAGTCCCACATCCAGGAAAGAAGGTGAAATTAAAAACATAGACACCTTCCAATGAGAATGACATTTAACCACACAAAAATGAATTACTACAAACCTTAAAATAATACGAACTGTAAGGGGAGGATGGAAAACTTTATACTGGAAGTTCTTTCAGCTGAAAATATCTAATATGTAGGTGAGGAACTCAATTATTTAACTTGAAGATTTGTTTTGCAAATCTAAAAAGTAGGCATTTTAAAAAAGTTTCCCTATATCATATCTTCTAAGTAGAACTACATCAGAACATATTTTTCTTGTCCAGATTTTGTACTTGTTGCTTTGATTACGTGAATTTTAAATACAAAGCTGTCAAAGCAAGGGAAGTCTCCATATTTAAGAGATGGTTAGTTGAGAGAGGTTACCAGCTCGGTAAAGATTTGACAACTGAGACCAGGCAACTATTCTTCATGTTTCTTGGTCCACCCCTGAGGAGTATCTTCAATGTCACACATTTTTGGCATGTCCGAACCACACAAGGACACCCACCTTCTTGATGACTTAAATATAGATTATCCAGCTTATCTGCTCTTTATTACGTTTGACTGTGAATGACTTGAACTTTTTACCAATTTCCATTCTATCCTCAAAGCTGAAAGACATGACTTATGACTGGGACTATTTGAAAGAATACAGTGACACAAAAAAGATTTCAGAATGCTTGAAGTGATAGCAGCATATTTGAAATATATATATTTGACATATATATATAAAGTATATATATATCAGATATGTACATATTACCTTACAATGACTAATTGGAAGAGGGCAACGATCATTTATATATTTGTTCATTTATTCAATGGACATGTAGGGAAATGAAGATGAAGATGCATTTCCCAGCAGAATTCTACAGTCACATGGCTGGACAAATGAAGTGTCATGAGTTCATGAAGAAACTTACTCGATGCTACAGTCATCTGTGGGACTCCCCTGACCCCGACTTAGCCTTCCCTCTCTCCGGCAAGTTTCTTTGCTGACCTTCACATGCTGTTCTCCCCCCAGCGTGTCCGCCTTTGATTGCCCTCTGCCTTGCTGGACAGTCTTTCCAACATGCTTTCTAATTATCCCAGTGCTTCCTAATCCCCTTACCAACATTAGGTCACACGTGGTCCGCAAAGCCTTCCCCAGTTTCTCTGACTCCTATTTTCTTTGTTATCTAAGTTCCTTCAGGACATTCTGCTCAGCACTGGCAGATTCAGTGTCTGGAATCCTTGTCTGTGCAGGTGTGACATAGCCTTCTCCCCCAGAAAACAAAACAAAACAAACAAACAAAACACCCAAACAAAACTACTTAATTACTCGGAACTTAGAATTTAATATTAACTTTTGTTTAAATAAAATGACAACCTAATCAAGTTATACCTTTTTTAAAAAAACAATTGTCAGAACCTACTGTATAGCACAGGGAACTATATTCAATATCTTGTAATAACCTATAATGGAAAAGAATTAAAAAAAGGACTATAGGGCTTCCCTGGTGGCGCAGTGGTTGAGAGTCCGCCTGCTGATGCAGGGGATGTGGGTTCGTGCCCCGGTCTGGGAAGATCCCACCAAGGAATCTATTTGGTGATAGAACAACATATGACTTATACAGGTGTCATAGTGAAGAAACAAAGAAGCATTCATAAAGAAGTTCTTTATTAAAAATCTGTTTGTGTCAGGTACTATGCTAGATTCTGGGACAGATAAAATGGGGGTACGATAAGATGACACTCGTGGAAAAATGAGGGTCAGGGACTAGCAGAATTTTGTAACTCATTTACTGACTATGAGGTTGTGATAACGTCCAGAACCAATACACCTTCACTCTCTTTCAACCCAAGTCTTTCCTTCTCCATAGAGCCTGACCCTGCACCACAGACCCCACTGAATTGCTCTTTTCTTTGACCTCCATTTAAACTGATGAGTTTTACCTCTCCTGGTCCCTTCTTGAATATCATCCCTCTTTGGTTGTTATTTGTTAAGTCTGAGTTTGCAGGATTAGACCTTAAATAATATAACTGTGATTATTACGTGCCATTCCTAAGAAATAATGAGGTTTGAAGAGATTGTTTTTGCCACTGCCTGTGTTCACAGGAAAAGTAAAGAAAAATGCAGTCAGATGTGGATTTTAGCCACACCGTATGCTGGCTTCAGGCTGGTGTGTTCTCCTGTAGTGAGCTGTAAATTTGGCAACTTCAAGGAGGGGGAGAGTTCTTACTGGAAGCACAGAAATATGAAAACTTTGTGGCAAATGAGCCTCCAATGTGGAAAGGTGGCAGGGCTGCCACAATTAGGCAGTGCACAAGCTGCACAACCTTCCCTAGGGACCCTGCTGGCAGGCATTGTGGTGGAAAGGGCTTTCACCAGGAGCACTTGGTGATGACAATGAGACCTATGTGTGGGCTATGGGTGATAAGAGAGGGCTGACATTTAGACAAGTTGGATAGATAACGGGTAGAGAAGAAGAAAGAGACTGATGGAACCAATGGTGAGATAGGAGATAAACCAGAAAGTGTGAAGTCACAGATCCAAGAAAAGAGAAGACCTCAACAAGGAGGAAGAAATACTGCTGCAGATCAAGGAAGATATGGCGAGTAAGTGCTAAGAGGTAGAAACATCTTCGAATTGTACCTGCTACATTTTCAATCACATTTCATAAATCCACATGCCAACCTTGGTAATCGTGATCTGGGGAGATCATCAACATTTTTCAGTCCTGCATGTTGCAATTTTTAACTTATTCTCAAGCAGAGAGATGATCCTACTAAGTCACTATTATTAAGACAAGCTTCAAGGTGACCTTTTTCCCAAGGTACAATAGCAGGAGATTGGTGTCTATGCATCCACACTCTCTCCATCATCGTGTGGGGAAATTTTGCCAACATTTTCACGACTGCTGAAGGTTTAGCCTGGAATCACAAAGCAGAATAGAACTGACTGCTCCCTGGTAGGCAGGGAGTCAGGGGCCCTGGCACTGTCCTCTTCTTGCCTAACTGGGACCAGTGGGATCAAAGAAGCTATCAGATTACATAGGGTGTCTCACGGGACAGAGAGTTAATGCAGGTATCTCCAATGTCAAATTTGCTCTTAGGGAGTTTGACTCATTCTGTAAAAGATGCAACCAATTCCAGGACAAATAGCTTTGATCTCCAACATATTTTTGCAAAAGTTTATCCTTGGTGGTAGGAGTTGGCCATGAGCCTGCTTAGTTCCTCTCCACCTCCCTACCCTGTTTTTCACCCTGGGGAAGAGATATTTATGGGCTTGTACTCATGGCTCCCTTGCCCTTTGGCTTTGCTTGCTTTGTCCAGTGGGAAGAGCTGGCAGAAGATCAGAGGGAAGGAAGCTGGCGCCTCGGCCATCAGCCCTCTTCTGCCTTCTTCTGGGTTCAATGTGACAGCCACTATTTTCTCTCTGGAGGTCATGGATTCTCTTGTGAGATTCCACTGGCTCTGCTCCAACCTTGCCCTGGGTGTGGGAGTGTCTTCCTGCTGTGACCAGCCACACACAGATGCTTCACTCTGCCTCGTTTCTTGGCTTGATCCTCTCATGCCTTTGGAAAACAGTTCTTCACTCAGCCTGCCCCAGGTTGCCCTGTGTGTGTGTGTGTGTGTGTGTGTGTGTGTGTGTGTGTGTGATCCATCTCCACGTTGCCAGGACCCTGACTGACAGCCCTGTGTTGCTGGATGGATCACATCCTCTGGCTCATGGCGAGATGGTTGAAAATTCTCTGTGATCCACCTTTTGCTCCTTACAATTAATCGAAGTCATCTGCGCTTCGTTATCAGAAGAGTTACAAAAAATAATGTGTATCTCACAAGTCACTCTCTCAAATTCATTTAATTAAGAAAAAAAAGAACAGTTATGAAGGTGTTTTTTAAACTAATGGTGCTACAAAGCTTCAATTCTCTTCTTTAAATCTCCTGAATCTTCCCATCTTAACTTAGACTTAATTGTTAATGTAATTCTACAGAATTTAGGATTTCATTTATGTGCACAGGCAGTTAGGCTTCCTCCCTTTTAAAATCACTTTTAAAATGTAAGATCTTAATATGTCTATGCTCTACCTTCTGCCCTACAGCCTATGGTGTTTCCTTAACATCTTTTCTCTTTTCTTTCTCCTGAGTGCTGCATTTGCTATCTCTCTCTCTGCTTTTTTCCCGTTGTGACTTCTATCTGTCCCTTTTCCAACCTCTCTTCTGCTCTGCTTCAGTCACAGATATTCTGAGTCCTAGTTAGCTTATCTCTTTCGTTCTGTTTTCACTCTTTGAAGAAGTCACATAAAGAAATCTCTACCGACTGGCCTACTGTGGCAGACCTTACTGCTTGTGTCCTGGGCTGAGGGAGGGTTAAAAAGTCACACATCCTTCTACACGAAATTCATTTATTTTGATTTTGTTTCTTCCAGTGGTTGCTTAAGTTAGATATCCACCTTTTATTTCCACACATGTAAGTGCTCTAATTTTAGGTCTCTCTCAATTTCGACCTGTTGTTTGTTCTATAAACAGTTATGTGCATGTTGATCATACGCCCTGCATTGCCCTTGACAAGGCGAGCTTCCAGAAAAGAGAGCACTGAATGCATAACTGCCTTCTCTGAAGCCCAGATCTGAGCCATGAGATCTCAGAGAAAGTGTGTTCATGATTGTATGAGTTATTAGGACCCGATGTAAAATTTCACTTGGAGGCTCCCATGAATTGCTCTATATGTCAAAAACCATCTCACACAATATTATCTTGGTGTCTGTGGCTACTATAATCACAGCCCAGGATGAACTAGCTCCTCATGTGATAGAGATAAATCACTTTTGGGGAACCCTAATCATTCTTACTTTTAACAGGCAATTTGGGTTTTATTAATACCCTTTGTGTATCAGAAAGCACAGAGGAAATAGGGGATGAAGTATTTTATCAAATGCAAATCTGTTTTCCTTCCTAAGGAACCCGTGAAAACTGAGGGTTATAAAAATACATAACTAATGCCAAGTGAATACTATTTAAACACAACTGATATATGAAAAGTATTTATATTAGCGGCCCATGAAAAGGATAGTGAGGGAAGCTGTTGTAGTTGAGTATTATTTTAAGTGAGACTCTCGGTTTCTGAAACTTGATTTGCTCTTTCAGTAAATTAAAATGCCATTTGTCATTATCATCAACATCAAATAACTTTTCTCAAGCACCACACACGCTGGCTCTCTGCTGGGAGTCTTCTAAAGCAAGGTCGAGGGAAACGACATCTCCTGTCAGGAGTTCACCGTAGATGCTAATGACATGGACAAATACCCAGAGTCTAGTCACAGGACTGTGTAAGGACTTAGTGCTAAGCAGGGTGGTAAAATATTATTTAGAAACATAAGAAATGTCATATTTCATTGGTATAAATAATTATACCATCATGAAAGGCAATTTGGGACCATTTACTACAACTAAAAAGTTACATATTATTTTGACTCAGTAATTCTGCTTTTAGGAAAATTTTATCCTATGGATATCCTCACACAGGAGAATTTATTCATTGCAGCACTGGTTGTAACAAAAGAAAAGTTAGGTCTAACCTAATGTTCATCACTAGGGTCTTGTTGAATGCATTGTGCTGTGTCCATAGAATGGAGTATTATACAGCTTTACAAAAGAGTGAGGGAATTCTTTATGCACAAATACAGAAAAATCTTCAAGGGAAAATAAGCAAGATACAGAGTTGGCAGGATATGCTGTGTTTTTGTGGGGAAGGTAAAAGTATGTGTCTATCTGTATATGTGTTACAGCTGGGGACAGAGGTGGAAGAGAGACTTTCCCCGTACACCTTCTAGCCTTAAAACTTTTTTCTAACTCATGTGAAAACATTATATATTAAGACAAATTTTCAAGTTTGAAATAATATTTTTAGAGAAAAGAAGAGATTCTATATAAATCAGAATAAGCATCTCTTTAACTTGTGTGTGTGTGTGTGTGTGTGTGTGTGTGCGTTCTTTAAGAGTGAAATGTTCACTACATCAGCTGTCAAGTGTTGCTATGGTTACAACACATCTCTTCCCTGCCCCTTTCCCTGCAAATTCTTTACTTCTCTCACCCAAGCAAACTTTTTCCTGCAATAAATTATGCAAATTACTTCATGGAACCCAGTTTTGAGTCTATTTCTGTGGTCAGATTATTTCACCTCTATGATAACAAGTTCCTTAAATTTACTACCAGCTTGATGAAGTAGCTCTTCTTTTATTTGCTCTGTGGTATTTTTCAATTAATAATCAACCTATATATACAAATTGCACACGTGCTATGTATGTATGCATATGTAGAACACACCTTCGATAACCTGCAAAGGGAGCATTTTAGTTTTAAGATTTCATAGAATAATCAGTAATGACCATCCACAACCTTTAAGTATGTATAACCCAGATGATGTGTTTTATATTTTTGCATAGAATATTATTTACTCTCTCCTCATATGGCAGACCTCCATGTCTTTGCATCCTTTACTCAATGAACGTTTCCTGGCTATGAAGAGGCAAATTTAATCCATTTATGCCAGTAGGAGTGCAAAAGCTGTTTAACGGTTTAGTTCTGTTTTTGTTTCCCATTACTTTTTTAAGCACGTCCTAAATTCTGGAATTATTTCTGAGAGATGAAGTGTGAGCTGGATAGGCATGAACTTCAGATTATAGACTTAGAATCACTTCTGGATGGTTGGAAGGAAAGATAACTGAGAAAAAGTCACTGGAAGCAGAGTTTGGCTGATTCCTTGTCACCCTTGGACACTCTCCCTTGTCCTTGCTTTGATTAAAGTGCATTGGCCACTTTTCTACTCTTTCCTGGGTTTCATTGTTATCAGTTTAGCATTTCGCTCCTTGGAGCAGCTTATGAGCAACAGCAACTTTCCAAATATTTTCAGAAACTAATTTTGGTTGCAGAATTTGTTCTTTGAGAATTTCTAGTTGACAGTTTCTCAGAGTGAAAAGAATGTATTCATTTCCAATCTTTGGTTCCCTTTTCTGAGCTGGTTGTTTATCCAGAACCACACTTCACTCTGACACCAAACCTCCTCCATTTTGAATATTTATCTTGCCTGGAATTTTTGCAGGCTGCTTTTTAATCTAATGCATCAGGGCCACCAGCTGTCACTTGTTTCTTTGCTTATTTATAAACACCTCCTGCCCTCATCAATGAGCTCTGGTAAGATTAGAACAGAAGATCCCCGAGGGAAAGGATTCATATCCAGGACTTATGACAGGGCCTGGCACAAAGCACACATTCAGTAAATATTTGTTCAATGGCTAAATATTTGTTGAATGAATTAGTCAGACATGATTCCTCTGTATTGAAAACATGCTCCAAATCCCATCATAAATCACACTAGATTTTCTCTTGTTTGGTAGGGAATTATTGAAGGAGGTTGATCTCCAAAAAGTATTTGAAAGAGTGGGTCCTTGCAGGATGTATTAGTTTCCTAGGTTTGCCGTAACCAATTGCCATGAACTGGGTGGCTTACAAAAACAGAAATCTGTTCTTTCACAGTTCTGAACTTTGAAAGTTTAGCTCTAGGGGAGAATCCTTCTGTGTCTTTTCCAGCTTCTGGTGGCTGTCGGCAATCCTTGGTTGGCTCCCTTGGCTTGTGGTCATGTCACTCCAGTCCCTGCTCCGTCTTTATATCAACCTGTCTTCCGTGTGTTTTTATCTCTTCCCTTATAAAGATGCGTCCCTGGATCTCGGATGACATGGGTGACCCAGGATGATCTCATCACAAGATCCTTAATCTAATTACATCTGCAAAGACCAAAGGCCTCTTTTCCAAAGAAGGTAACATCATAGGTTCTGGGGATTTGGATATGAACATATTCCACCTCACAAGGATTATTAGGAAACTGCATTCATACTCAAATGAGCTACAATGAGAATATAGAAATGATCTATGGAGCAGTTAGTTGGTTTTCTGATAAACTCTGAAAGGTGCAGATCTGGGGGCTACTCCACAAATGGCAGAGGCCTTGGGAACCCCCCAACCTGACACAGACACACACACACACACACACACACAAGGAGCTGCTATACAAGGGGGACGAACATGTTGTCTCTAGAGGTTTTGATTCAAGAATAAATTGCACTATACAATGCCTTACATTTGCCTCCCATGGCCCTCTCCGTTTCAGTGAAAAGTGGTCCTTTCTGCTCTTCATTCAGACCCACTGGAGAGGCAGAGCCCTGGAGGAGGCTGGCAGTGCTAGCCTCAAGCTCCATTTGTAGGCAGGTGAATGCACAAAGCATTTCAGTCTCTGGGGTTGTTAAATTTGGCATTTTACCCAAGTTCTGAATTTCCTAAACTAACAAATAAATATTTTTCAGCCTATTTATATTTTGTACCCAAATATGAAGCACATTGCTGGCAAAGAATATGTAAATGCTTTTGAAGACCCTCCTCAGCTCTAAACACGTAAATGGAAATCTTTGTCCTTGTTGGGCTTGGTCAACATCTCCAACTGTATATCTTCTTTGGAAAAATGCCTATTCAGGTATTCTGCCCATTTTAAACTTTGATTCTTTGTCTTTTTGATATTGGGCTGTATGAGCTGTTTATAAATTCTGGATATTAACCCCTCATAAGTCACATCGTTTGCAAATATTTTCTCCCATCTGGTAGGTCTTTTGGTTTCGTTGATGGTTTACTTTGCTGTGCAAAAGCTTTTAAGTTTAATTAGGTCCCCTTTGTTTATTTTCACTTCTATTTCTTTTGTCTTGGGAGACAGAGCCAAAAAAAATATCGCTACCATTTATGTCAAAGAATGTTCTGCCTATGTTCTCTTCTAGGAGTTTTATGGTTTCAGCATTCAACTTAGGTCTTTAACACGTTTTGGGTTTATTTTTGTATATGGTGTGAGAAGATATTCTAATATTACTATTTTATCATGTAGCTGTCCAGTTTTCACAGCACCATTTATTGAAGAGACTGTCTTTTCTCCACTGTATACTCTTGCCTCCTCTGTCATAGATTAATTGACCATAAGTGTTTAGATATATTTCTGGGCTGTCTATTCTGTTCCATTGAACTATGTGTCTCTTTTGTGCCAGTACCATGCTGTTTTGACTATTGTAGCTTTGTAGTATAGTCTGAAGTCAGGGAATGTGACACCTCCAGCTGTATTCATTTTTAACAAGATTACTTTGGCAATTTAGGGTCTTTTGTGGTTCTGTATACATTTTAGGATTATTTGTTCTAGTTCTGTGAAAAAGTCATGGGAATTTTGATAACGATTTTATTAAATCTGTAGATTGTTTTGGGTAATATGGACATTTTAACAATATTAATTCTTCCAATTCAAGAACAAAGGATATATTTCCATTTCTTTGTATCATTTTCAACTTCCTTCATCAATATTTTATGGTTTTCAGAGTATAGGTATTTCACCTCCTTAGTTAAGTTTATTCCTATGTATTTTATTCTTTTTAATGTGATTATAAATGGGATTGTTTCCTTAATTTTTTTTCTGATAGTTCATTATTAGTGTACAAAAAAGTGACCAGTTTCTGTATATTAGTCTTGTATCTTACAGCTACTGAATTTTTTATCAGTTCTAATAGATTTTTGTCGGGGTAGACTTTAGGATTTTCTCTATATAGTGTCATTTCATCTGCAAACTGTGACTGTTTTACTTTTTTCCTTCCAATCTGGGTGCATTTTATTTCTTCTTCCTATCTTATTGCCATGGCTAAGACTTCCAATACTATATTAAATAGAAGTAACTAGAGTGGGCATACTTGTCTTCTTCCTTATTTTAGAGAAAAGGCTTCAGCTTTTCACCATTGAGTATGATGTTAGCTATGGTTTCTCATAAATGGGCTTTATTATTTTGAGATATGGTCCCTCTATATCAACTTTGATGAGAGTTTTTATTATGAATGGATGTCGAATTTTATCACATGTTTTTTTCTGCATCTCTTGAGATGATCGTGTAAATTTTATCTTTCCTTTTGTTAATGTGATGTATCACATTGTTTGATTTATGAATATTGAAACATCCTTGTATCCCTGGGATAAATCCCACTTGCTCATGGTGTATGATCCTTTTTATATACAGTTGAATTCAATTTGCTAATATTTTTTGAGGATTTTGCAGCTATATTCATCAGAGATACTGGCCTGTAATTTTCTTTTTTGTGCCATCTTTGTCTGGTTTTGTTGTCAGTGTAATGGTGGTCTTATAGAATGAATTTGGAAGTATAGCATCCTATTCATTTTGGGGGGATAATTTGAGAAGGATAGGTATTAACTCTTTTTATTTTTTTGGTAGAATGTCCCTGTGAAGCCATCTGATCCTGGACTTTTATTTGTTGGGAGGTTTTTTTTTTTTTTTTTAATACTAATTCAATTTCCCTACTAGTTATCAGTCTGTTCAGATTATCTGTTTCTTCCTGATACAGTCTTTGAGTGTTTGTATACTTCTAGAAATGTGTCCATTTCTCCTAGGTTGTCCCATTTGTTGTCATAAAACTGTTTCTAGTATTCTGTTATGATTTTTTGTATCCCCGGGGCATTGGTTGTTATTTCTCTTCATTCATGTCTTCTTTTTTTTTTTGTTGCTTATTTGGGTCCTCTCAGTGTCTTTTGTTGAGGGCTAAATGGATCTCAATTTTCTTTATCTTTTCAAAGAACCATCTCTTGGCTTCATTGTTGTTTTCTATTTTTTTTTTTTTAGTTCTATTTTATTATTTTCTCTCTGGTCTTTATTATTTCCTTCCTTCTGCTGACTTTGGGCTTTATTTTTCTTTTTCTAATTCCTTTAGATGGGAATTTATGAACTGTGGATAAAGAAAAAAATATATATGAGAGATATATTTTGTTCATCTGAATGATTTCTTAAAAATCACAATCTCACACAGGTGGATTAAAAATGCAAGTGAAAAACCTAGGAGACAATTGGATATATGTATCTGGAGTTTAGAGGAGAGGTCTGAACTAAGTGTGTAGTGTGAAAATTAATGCAGATAGTAAAAGGGAGAGACTCCAACTTTGAAATATTGGAGAAATGAAGAGGAGCCAGCAAAGAAAATTCAGAAGCAGCAGTCGGTGAGATGAGAACAAAATAAGGAGAGTGGTGTTCTGGAAGACAAGAGAAGATAATGTTTTAAGACAGAGCATTTAACTGAATCAGATCCTGCTAGTAGGTCTAGTTCAATGAGGGCCGAGGAATAACAATTGAATTTTTTAATATAGAGGTCACTTAATGACCTTGATAAAAACAGTTTTATTGGTACTGGTGTAAATATCTAATGGAAGCAAATTCAAGAGAAAATAGGGAGAAAGAAGCTAGAGACACTAATATAGATGATCCTCATCAGGAACTTTGCTTCAAAGAGAAAGCAGACAAGAGACAGAATGATTAGACCAGGTCAGCGGTTAGCAATACACAGACGTTACTGTGGTAGAGACAGAGCTGTGTGTTCTCTGAACTCCATGTCCTTGCCCTGCCAAGCACACATTTAGAGATTAGCTTCACAGGCTCACGAGGCATGACTGGATTTCAGTTCATGAAATGTGGATGGAAATGCTATATTCCCTTACTGGGCCTCAACTTTAAAAATATGTCCTACCCTATCCTTCAGCTTTTTCTCTTTCCTTCACTTATGACTGGTTGCCTTGGATCTGGCAAGGATTCAGGGATCTTGGGGATGGCGGGGTCTTGAGTGTCTACATGGAGCAGAGTCCTGCCACCAAGCCACTTTGGATTTTATTATGTTGACATGTGACATTGGGAGTATGGAGGCTCTCTTTTATAATTACTAGTTTACCATGACTAATTAACCTTGAATTTAACCCTCTCAATGAAAGGACTCTACAATCTCTGGTTAAGGTTGATATTTCCCAATCTGCTTAGTATTTTGCTAAGATTTCAGTAGTGAAGTACAATGCTTAAAATTTACCTACATGACCTGATGAGTCACAGCAAGAGTTGTAAAGCTGCATCAGTGGATGGATTTTGAAGTGTTCTTGAATTTTAAAAGTACTTGGCCTGTGGTTGATTGGGTGAATTTCCTCACGGAAAACACATGAAGGCTCCCTCAGTGTCCATTAACCATGGGCTATACCTTCTGAAATGACATTCAGGACCTTCTACAATCTGTGCATAGATTCAGTTTCCTGCTCTGAGTTTCAAAGTGTGGTTGTCTTCTCCCACCTGCACCACCCAACAAACACTGAGAGTCCTGAGTAGAATCAAGTAACTTCTTTGATCAAGTTATAAACTATGGATCCAGCAGTCAGTCAAAAGAAATAACTTTTATTCCTCTTATAACTCTCCATAAACCTTTGCTAAGATTTCATCGATTTAAATTACTATAATAACCCAATATTTCAGGTAGTCTGGTTTTGAAAGAAGGCACTTTACATAATATACATCGATTACTTGAAAAGACATTTCTGTGTGAAGATCAGATACAATCTGTAACTTTCAAATGCAGATTTTATAATGTCCATCTCAACCCTGGAGAAGCAATCGTGCAGGATTTCATCAGGAGGAAGACCACAGAATAATAGGTATCATTTTTTAAGTATGAGCTTTAATATCAGGCTTTGTGCTTTTCACTTTATAAATACTAAATTTCTTTAATTCCAAGATGCTGTGAATTGAAACATGCAACTTTCTGGGGGAGAGGACAAAAGAAATGCACTTATTACCTTCAGTGAAAACTGCGATGGCAAGAAGCATCAAGATTTTAAAAACGATTATAAATGCATGGAAAACATGTATTTCTCAGACAAGGAAATAGATTATTATCTCAAGTCTACACAGTACAGTATCTACAGGTACTGAGGTTCAGGCATAAACTGTCTGAAGTCACACACCTTGAGAGGGGCTGAGGCGTGGGTCACATACAGGACTGGGGACACTCTGGACTGTGCTCTTTTCACCTCCCCAAGCTGGCTTTCCCCGACATTTGTGGTTCAAACTCTAGATCATGACTGACTAATTAGAATGT
This sequence comes from Phocoena sinus, assembly GCF_008692025.1. Taxonomy (NCBI): domain Eukaryota; kingdom Metazoa; phylum Chordata; class Mammalia; order Artiodactyla; family Phocoenidae; genus Phocoena; species Phocoena sinus. The sequence continues at coordinate 87,366,109 of NC_045775.1, read as the reverse complement.
TACACTACCCCCAAATATAGTTAAGCCTAGTGAGTGAATCTGTTTTAAAAAGTGAAAAAAAAAATACATTTTACGCCATTGATAATTTTCTAAATTTTCTTTCCCCAATTCATACATTTAGTGGTTTTTGAGCCAAGCATTTAAGGCTTGGTTGAATCTGAAGATAATGTCAACACTTTGTCAAGCATTTGAATTGCTTCCAGCATATTGTAGTATAATCCTCTGTCCACAAACATCCCTTCATTATTGCCTAATTACATGCAAATTTCATAAAATGAATGAGTTTTAAGGACTTGTCAATCTGTCATCCTAGGAACCACTGAAACATTTTGACTGCTAGATAAATAATCAGCAATAATCACACTATGCAAATTTGATATTTTCTGTACAATTATCTGAAACCATAAATAACTGGACACAAAGACATTTGGCATTCTCTCCGAGAGACTTGACCTACGGGGCTTTTTCCCTTTTCTAACAAACGTGCTAGTGGGAAATTTGCTTTTCTTTCTTCCTTTTTTTTTTTCCCCCTTAATTCCAACTGTGCAAATGTACTGGTGGAAAAATTATGAGTACATAAATGCAAAGAGAATTTTGTTTATTTTTAATGTGTTTCCCCTTGGCAAACCTTTTTTTGTTTCCATTTTAATTTTTGCTTTTTGTAATTTTCATTTCCTCTCTCTTGAAGTTGTTTTTCTTTTTTATTTCTCACTAGTAAAGAGAATATAGGTGGGGAGGATTCAGTGTAAGTTTATTTATTTTCTTTAAATTTATTTTCTCCATATTCCGCATCTTATTTAATTTTTCCTCTATAATTAATTTCTAGACTGTCTGCTACACGTCAGGCACTTGGGAGCATCCAAAATTGAAAGGCTAATTATCACTCTACAGCCAAACTTGGAGACATATAAATAGTATATTCCAGTGAACTCACCAGGTCTGCAACTGACATTTTTTCTTTTCTGGGGTTGATGCCACCTATGTTCGTGTAAGAATGTGAGCACCATCTTGTCGCCTATACTTTTTCGTAAAAGCAAGCTGAAGAGTTTTAATTACTAACATAAAGCTCTTTGATAATGTATCTGCTATAAAGTCCTCCAAATTGAAATGGCGCTGAAGCATTCAGTACCCATATTTACCTTTGCTTTGTGAATATCTTCAAATTTATACAGCTCAGACATCCCACAAGTTTTTTCAGAGTTTAAAGTTCAATTAAAGCCATCACAATTATTTAATAAGAGCTTTGATTGACTGATTGACTGATTATAGGAAGAGAGACTTGTTGGTTATCGTTGGCAATAAGCTGCCAGCTATGAGTAGAAATGAATCCTTGCTTCTATGGTTTGTTAATGGCTGGGCTCATTAATGGAAATAAATCCAGCATGCCACTCATTTTTAAACCACTGAAGAATCATCTGATGTGAATGTAGGGCATTAGTTTTTTTTTTAAATTTTAAGATATATAGGCAAATAAAGTACTTTAGTTGATTTCACTTAGGAGGATAATGAAAGAGTGCCATTCAGAAACTTGGAATTTAAAAATGATTAATAAAGTGCTTTTCACCACATCTACTCATTTTCTTCTGTAAGTGAGGCCATCAATCAATAGAGAGCCAAGCCTGACTCATTGATACTATTATTTCTAAGTCTCTGCTAAACGTGAAAGCGTGTATTGTGTTTTTCTGCCCCTAAAGAGGAGAAGGTTAACTAAGTAGTTTTTCATGCTCAAGACAGATAGCCAGGAAAGAGGAGGTAGCTGAGGTCCTGGCTACACTCTGCCGGAATCAAACATAAGCTGGCAACTTGGGAAGAAAAAAATGATGTTTCCTTCCAGTGTAACTGACATATTCAAAACTAGCTCATGGAAGCCCTCTTCCTTCAGGGATTCTACTGGAAGTATTGCCTTTCCCTTTCATTCCAGTTTTCAGTATTCCAATAGAAGCACCCAAAGCAGGCATACTGTAATGAGCAATTGCAAATTACTTCAAGACCTGAGATGGTAACATTCTCACCTGATAAAGGAAGATGAAATATGTTTCATCAAAGCCATCTTAACAAAACATATAAAACTCTCCATATGGGTGAGGTACAGAAATGAATGTTCAGAGGTTACAGCCGACCAAGGTTATTTAATCCTAGAAGAATGGCTTTGAGGATACCTACAGATGCATCTATTTATGATCGTGCATGTTCTGTGAAGTATAATTGTGATTTGCACCTTGTACTATTTTAGAATGTAGTGATATTCTTAAAAAATTAAGGTATTAGTACAATAGTTGTATTGGTTCTTTACACAATGTATATTTTGTTAGGCAAATTACAATGCCTATTTCATAGGCACCATTAAGTAATACTGTTGGGCTTCCCTGGTGGCGCAGTGGTTGAGAGTCCGCCTGCTGATGCAGGGGACACGGGTTCGTGCCCCGATCCGGGAAGATCCCACGTGCCGCGGAGCGGCTAGGCCCATGAGCCATGGCCGCTGAGCCTGCGCGTCCGGAGCCTGTGCTCCGCAGCGGGACAGGCCACAACAGTGAGAGGCCCGCGTACCGCAAAAAAAAAAAAAAAAAAAAAAAAAAAAAAAAAAAAAGTGGGGGAAAAATGTAATACTGTTAAATAACATTAAAATAGGTGCCCACAGAGTTCTTATCATATAGAACTCTTGCTGGAGGTTTGCTCTCATTAAGGACTGATGCTCTATAATGTTAATATATGAATCTCTGGCTGAAGCTTCAGCTGTAGTGTGTGTGTGTGTGTGTAATTCCTTGGATTCTAGTTATGAATAAAAGCTTAAGCAATTTGAATCAGACAATTTCAACTGGCAAATCATCTATTCACATTGGCACACACCTAGATATTATTTATATGAAAAAGTCAAGCCCCGGCTTTGGTATTTCGATTCACAGGCTAGGCTTTGGATGTACATGGCTATAATTGCAGAGTTCTAGAAAGTGTCAAAATTTTGAGAAAACATGGACATGTAGATAGGGTATGTTTCCCTTGCAATTGACTTGGAAAAGTGATGGTTTATTTTTGTTCATGCTATTTAAAGCACACTCATTATTCCTCTAGAGACGATAAAATAATACTAATCATTATTTTTAAAATAAGGCCCATCAATTTTATTTTTTTATCCTGTTCTTGAGTATATGTTATTGAATTCTCAAACATGATTACTGCCATTGTAGTCACTGAAAAATGATTATTTTTTTCAGAGCATTCTTTCTGAATTTCATAAATTTTTGCTTTCTTAATTGATATTCTGAATAGAGAAGCAGGTCATGACAATGTCAACATGCCCGAGCTGCCTCTGTGCTTGCATCCTCGAGAACAGAGGTGGGACTTTGTTAAGCTACTCAGTGACATAACCCTTCTGAGAGCCAGGATGCTTGGGTGACACTCATGTGAGAACTCCAGCTGAATGGCCTATAGGTTTCAGGTGCCGTTATTAGCGTCATCATTAGAGATGTGGCTTGGAGTAAAAAAAAAATCTTCTTATAGCACAAATAAGGAGAACAAAGATAAAGTTTTTCCCTTCTGTATGTTTAGATCACAACTTCATCTTGAGAACATGGTAGCTTGTTTTGATGAATCATATTTAACTTATTTGCAGTCATTATAGTTGTGACTATGACCTATCTCCCTCTCTGTTTCTAAAGAAATAGAAATATCTCACTTATTTTTACATGCACCACTGATAATAGTTATAACTTTTCCTTATGAAGCATCAGAGCCAGTTCTTTTTTCCTTGTGATACAGAGCATACAACTAGAAAAGTGCAAAACATATCTAATAATGATTATAAAACAAACACCACCACACTGAATATTGCTGTCAACATCTCAGAAACATCCCTTTGCCTCTTCAGTCTTCTTTCCAAAGGCGTAAGAGTACCTTGATTTTATAATTATTTCCTGGCTTTTCTAAAAAGAAAATTGTTTACCATATCGAGGCATTGAATGATATGACTTAGTTGGATAATGCATTAAAAAAATCGATCCATGGCCCTGTTGATTCAGTGAAATCCAGTGGTTACATCTGCCTTACCCCAAACGCCCCCCATCCTTCCAGACTTGAAGACAGAGACATGCATCCATGGCCTCTACTTGCTGGGTAACCTTATCTAATCTCACTGGTCCCTGGTCCCCTCAGCAAAGGGCATAATACTTTAGGCAAGGGTTTTGTGAATATCAAACAAGACAGTATGTGAAAGCAATTAGCAAATCACCGGGCATAATAAAGATACATACAGTCCTCCAAGATAGAATTTGAAGGTCATTGGTCAGTGAGCGTAAACCCAGAGACAAATGACCAGGCTGGTTGACATCCGGAGTGAAAAAACAACCAGATTGAACATACACAACATTAGGTTCCAATATCTGAAAATTTACCATGTCAGAGGGCCTGCCTGGTGTGGTTTTAGATGGTAGAACCATGAAAGCAGTCCAAATTTTTTAGGCAGTGGATTGTAGATCAGTGTAAGTTTTCAGAATTCTGAGCAATTACAACTCTTCAAAAAAAAAAAGAACAAGGTGAAGAAAGCATGAGTTTTGAAGTCAGATGGACCTGCATTTGGATCTTGTTCCTAGCCATTGCTGGCTGCATACATATGGGCAGGTACGTCTCTAAATGTATGTACATAATATGCTAATAAGGATAAATACATCTGTATAGACTATGAAATAAATTAGATAGTACATGCAAAGTGCTTAGGATAGTGTCTGACATGGAATTTATATTAAAATTGAATGAGTTCCCCAGCCTGCAGAGGACTCAAAATGTACTGAGATGCCATAGGCAAGGAAGCTTATATGAGCAGAAGCTACATCCGACTTGGTAATTATTGTATCCCCAATCCTAGTACCTAGCAGATTCACACTTAATGTTTTTATAATATGTGAACCAATAGAAAGGATATCTGCTTTGAGTTGATCTTAAAATAGATCATCTGTATGTGATTCTTTTTTTTTTTTTTTTTGCTGTACACGGGCCTCTCACTGTTGTGGCCTCTCCCATTGCGGAGCACAGGCTCCGGATGTGCAGGCTCAGCGGCCATGGCTCACGGGCCCAGCCGCTCCGCGGCATGCGGGATCCTCCTGGACCAGGGCATGAACCCGCATCCCCTGCATCAGCAGGCAGACTCTCAACCACTGCGCAACCAGGGAAGCCCTGTGATTCTTTACTTTGGAAAAATATTTAATCCTTGCCAATAGGCACATGAAAAGGTGCTCAACATCGTTAATCATCAGGGAAATGCAAATCAAAACCACAATCAGGTATCCCCTCTCATCTGTCAGAATGGCCATCATCAAAAAGTCTAAGAATAACAAATATTAGGGACGACGTGGGGAAAATGGAACCCTTGTGCACTGTTGGTGGGAATGTAGACTGGTATAGTCACTGTGGAGAACAGTATGGAGGTTTCCCAAAAAACTAAAAACAGAACTACTATATGATCCAGCAATCCCACTGCTGGGTAAATATCTGAAAGAAATGAAAACACTAATTCGAAAAGCTAAGCGTACCCCAGTGTTCATAGCATAACTATTTACAACAGGCAAGATATGGAAGTAACCTAAGTGTCCATCAACAGATGAATGGATAAAGAAGATGTGATATATATGTGATATATATATACACACAACAGAATACTACTCAGCCATAAAAACGAAATTCTGTCATATGCAGCAACATGGATGAACTTGGGGGACATTATGTTTAGTGAAATAAGTCAAACAGAGAAAGACACATACTGCATGCTGTCACTTATATGTTCAATCTAAAAAAATAAAGCGAATATATATAGCAAAACAGAAACAGACTCAGAGACATAGAAAACAAAGCAGTGGTTACCAGTGGGGAAAGGAAAGGGAGGAGGGGCAATATAGGGGTATGGGATTAAGAGGTATGAACTGTTAGGTATAGAGTAAGCTACAAGGAATCAAGATATGATGGGAGAGTTAGTATCTGGCAAAGGGGAATGTAATAGTCTTGATTGACTTAGACCAATATTAATCCCCCTGGTCTGGGCCCATTGGTGCCAAATTTTGGGTTCTATTAGCAATAGAAGAGGGTCTAAGCTCTTAGTTAAGCAATAGTATAGTGCCTGCTACATTTTCCCAGTATTAAATCCACAGACTTACGTGATTCTATAACCATTTCCTCTTTTTTTCCTTTCTGTAACAACAGAAGGCAATCCCTTTACCTGCACTCTGAATCCTGTTCCCCTCCCTCAGTTCTCAAGGACTCCATTTTTTCGCTTGGTTATCCACTTTCTTCCCTATATCAGAAATCTTCCCTAGCTATTGAATCACGCTCTAGGCATACAAACATGCTATAGGAGTGTTTTTCATCTTTAAAAATCCCTTCCCTACAGATAAATAAAAAGATATGATAAAACAAACATAGTAAAATGTTAATTATAGGACTTAGTGAGATTTACTGCAACTTTTCTGTATGTTTAAAACTTTCATAATAAAATATTTGAAATAAAATCCTTCCCTTGACCCCACTCCTCCAAAAATAAATAAAATAAAATAAGCTACAAGGTTATATTAATTGTATAATACCGGAAATATAACAAGAATTTTATAACTATAAATGGAGTATAACCTTTAAAAATTGTGAATCACTATATTGTACACCTATAATTTATGTCATATTATACATCAACTATACTTCAATAAAAAAAAGAGAAAAAATTTAAATCTTGGATTAGCTGGACCTGACTGGGAAGGTGGAAAACAAACCCAAAATGCACAGCTTCATCAACGGGATACGCCATCATTCGTTAAAAAGGAGCTGTAAAATTCACCTCTACCCCTACTCTGAACTTCAAACTTAGGAGCCCTTAGTGGACAAACTGTGCTTTGGGAGAGTACTTTGCAAATTTCACTGCACACTGAAATCCTCAGAGGAGATTTTAGAAATCCCTGTGCCAGGTGACATCCTAGACCAGTTAAATCAGAATTCCTGAGGGAAGGACTCAGGCATCCTCTGTGTCTTTACAAGCTCTCCAGGTGATTTCATGGTGCATCCAAAATTCCAAATGGGGATATTAGGTTTTATCCTATGCCAGGCCGTGTTGCAGGTGTTGGGCAAGATGCCGTAAAGCTCCTTGCTTAAAGAGTTGTCAGTTCTCTGAAATTTTCCATCCCTGGTATGTGCTACAGGTGGTGTCCATTACCACACACCCATGGCCAGTCCTGTGGGTGATTTTCTCTGCCACTCCTGGAATGGGGAGATGCAAAGTGGATGTTCACAGAAGTGGGAGCTGAACTTGACTCAAATAGAAATTAAAAGATCTTTGTTGAACAAATATTTTAATGCTATTTGACCTGAGGTTCCTACAAAAGCATCTAATTGCCTAATACCCAGCATCCACAGCCATTATAAGCAGCTACCTATATGGAATTAGTTGAGTGTTGGAAAAGTCCCCTCGATCCCAGCATCTGTCCTATAAAAATTGTGTAATGGCTAAACATTTTAACATCGATCATTATTTGTCACTTCGACATGTGTGGTCATTTAAGACATCAGCCATTTCTAAGTGACTCTTTTTTTTTTTAAAGATTTTTTTTGACGTGGACCATTTTTAAAGTCTTTATTGAATTTGTTACAATATTGTTTCTGTTTTCTGTTTTGGTTTTTTGGCCACGAGCCATGTGGGATCTTAGCTTCCTGACCAGGGATCGAACCCGCACCCTCTGCATTGGAAGGCGAAGAAGTCTTAACCACTGGACCACCAGGGAAGTCCCTCTAAGTGACTTTTATTCAAAACAATTATGTGACATTTTTGTAGGAAGTCTCAAATGAAATAATAAACGAGAGAAGATATATACATTGTGAAGATTTATTGACATGTAAGCCGTTGTTATTGTAGTTGATCATGTCTACAATGGCAAAGACTGGACAATGGAATATTAGTTGGGTGGATTTCAGGGAACAGCAGTGGCAAGTTTGAAGCCTGGAGTTCTGAAGTGCTTTGGAGAGGAACCTCCAGGAGAAGTTGCCAGTTCAGTGAGGTTGGGAGGTGAGGCTCAAGAGAAGGAAAAAGGTGGTGATGTGACAATGCCAAAATCTGAATGTGCTTGTCTTGGTTTCTACTGGGCGTGTGAATACCTCTGCAAAAGGGAGCTCCCTTTCTTGTGATTGAGGACACTCTACTCCTCCTTGGATAATCACAGGCCCTAATCCCCTCTTAAGTCCTAACAGACTCTTTTGTTGTTGGGAGGTACTGCCAGAAGTCAGCTGCCTCTGCCTCTCTCTCTCCCAGGAGTAGGCTGTCTCATTGGTTCTCAAGTTGGACTGAGACTCACATATGGGTTTTATAAAAAAATTCAGAACCGTGACCTCTCTCCCAGGTCTACCAAAGAAGAATTGCATATTAACGGAGCCTGGCAATCTGCATTTTAACAAGCTCTCCGCCTATATCTGATGAATAGAAATGTCTCAGAAGCACAGGTTTATGAGAATAATCACTTTAAAGAATATATTATTCTATTTAGTTTTTATAAGTAACAAAACACATGCTACTAATCTTAAAATATCCAAAATGAAATGTAGTGCCTCTTAATCACTTAACCTACGATTATTATCCCTCTCCTGGGGACAGACACTGTTACCAATTTCTGGTAACACTTCATCCAACAGTATTAAGATTATGAACTCTACTTTCATTTTGTGTACACTTGCCAGACATTCCTTTGCACATTTTCATATTTTTTTTTTTTTTTTAGTATTTTAAGTCATTTTTTAGGGAGTGGTGGTCAGGGAGCATCTTGTATGTAGTATGTAATTGGGTTTTGGTTGAAACCCAGCGAGAGCCTTTTACATTGTACAGACTAACTTAGCACACTTATGTTTATTTATGTGATAGATTTGTCTATTGATATATTTTATTCCATGATTTCTGTTTTTAATTTTTAAAACATTTCTTCACATAGTCCATTTTGTTTGGTTTTGTGTTGGCATGAAGTTTCTTTTTGAGAATATGAAAGTCTTGCACTTTAATACTTTGTAGCCATGGTGTGCTGGTACACGCCTAACAACCAGCTCTCCAGAGAAAAGCCCTGGATTATAGCATTTGCCAGTTTCTGCGAGATAAATATTACCACCATGACTATACATGTACATGTACGTATGTACACGTACATTTATCTATATTCTAACTTTATATGGTTTCTTCTCTAGACAATATATGATGAGTAATGGCAAAATTAGTTTATTTTCACTTCATCAGCCACTTAAATATTTCTTCTGTTGACTTCTTCTGATATATGATATTTCATGATCAAAAATTACATATTTCGGGAGTTAGTAAAATAAACATGTTCGGAGGGGGATGTTCTTAAGTGCTGCTAAGTTGACACCCTAGTGGCTCAATGATTGGGTCTTTACGGTCATTAAATGAAAACCCAATGGGAATGAACCTGTCAGGATACACACATGATTTGATGGAAATAGAAAGGTCTTCAGAGTCACACAGACTAGGATATGACCATTTACAAGCTGGCTGCCTTATCTTGGGGGAATTAAACCATCTCTCTAAAGCTTTGGTTCCTTTTCTGTAAAATGAACATAAACTAACCACTTCACAAGGTGTCAATGAAATAGTACACGTAAAACACTGAGTACAGGCCTGGCAAATAGCATGTGCCATAAAGGTTGAAGTGTGATACTTGAAAAAATAGAAGGAAGACACCGATGTATAATTCTCCTTCACAATTGTTAGAGGCTGGGTCGTGTTCCCTCGAAACTCATGTTGCAGTCCTAACTCCCAATGCATCAGAATGTATTTATTTGTTGGTAGCATCTTTAAAGAGGTAATTAAGGGAAAATGAGGTCATGAGGGGGACTCCTAATCTAATAGGACTTCTATCCTTATAAGAAGAGGAGATTAGGACATAGACGCACACAGAGGGAAGACACAGGGAGAAGACAAACATGCACAGTCAAAGAGTAAAGCCTTAGAAGAAACCGATGCTGCAGATACCTTGATCTCCAGCTTCTGGTCTCCTGGACTGTGGGAAAATAAGTTTCTGTTCTTTAAGCCACTTGGTCCCTGGTACTTTGTTATGGCAGACTTAGGAAACAAATACAATAATTTTGCCACTCTTGAATTATATTGTATACTTTATTAAAGTGTATCTGTTAAATGTACAACTAATTGTAACTTAATGTATACTTTATGTAGTCCCTGTCTTTATTAGACCACACGTGTTAATTTTTACCTTCAAAATGTGGCCACACATCTAATATGAAGAGCACAACACAACCAGGAGCTCAGGGGCCTCACTGAGGTGAGTGTAATGATCACAGGTCGCTAACACCCTGGTGAATATCTGCACCAACGTTCAACAGTTAGGGTAGCAGGGCAGGAGGGTCGTCCTTGTGCCTGAAGAATGCCCAGGGCTGTACTAAATAGAGTGTACAATGGGAAAGGAACAAACAATGTATCCTTCCCATTGGATTTTTACCATGTGAAAACTATACAGGAATTGTTCTTATTCTTCAGAATGGGAGCTCCCAGAAGCTCCAGTGCTGATGGGAAATACATTATTATACTATGTATAAAAGAAATAAGCTGTAAGGATATATTGTAAAACACATGGAATATAGCCAATATTTTTCAATTATAATAGCTATAAGTAGAATATTACCTTTAAAAATTGTGAATCACGATGTTGTACACCTGAAACTTATACAATATTGTACATCAACTATCCCTTGATTAAAAAAAAACAAGAAAAGAAAATGCATTATTATAGACAAGTAAGGGATTGTTGTTATAGGCAAAATATTTATTTTGTGGAGGAGAAATTAGTTCTACTGACTGTTCCCTTGAACTATTTCTAAGTAGCAAATCATCCCAAATCTCAGTGGCTTATAATAACAACAATGACCCATTTTATTCACCAAATCTGAAATTGGGGCAAGGCTCATGGTGACAGCTTATCTCTGCTCCCGTGGGATTTAGCTGGAATAGCTCAAAGGCAGCTAGCTGACTCTGGATACTTCCTATCAGCTGGAATTCAGCTCTGACTGTGGCTAGAACACCTACACATCACCTTCTCATGTGGCTGCTGGGCTTCATTACCACATGCTGGCTCATTCCAAGGGACCCGTGTCCCAAGAGGGAAAGCTGGGTAGAACTCTTTCTAACCTAACCTCTGAAGTGGTGACATGTTACTTCTGATGTATTATATTAAAACGAGTCACTAAGGTTGGCCATATTCAAGAGAGAGGACTTAGACTTCACCTTTTGATGGAAGAAGTGTCAAAGACTTTGAGGAAATGCTTTAAAACCACCATATTGACCTGTCTTCAGTTGGCTACATGCTTTGGAAAGTTTTCATTGTGGTGTCCACGGCATCGTGCATTCAGCAAATCTTCTTGATCTTCCTGTGACCAGATGATTCATATCTACAAAAAGACAGGCTAGGATTTTAGGGGTATATCAGTTTGAGATCAATGAGAGGGATATCTATTTTTCTAAGAGAAACAAAGAGGCTCATGCAGAAATTACATTTTCTACTTTGGTATTATTAGCTCATGCCCTCACCCCTTCATGTCCAGAATGGTGAATATGTAAAATACATTTTGAACTATTTAAAATGTGTGGTTGGTGAATAGTTAATGAAATTAATTTTTTCTGCTCAATTTGGCTGAGTTTCTAAGGTGGGATTTAGATTTTTATTGAAATTAATAGGGATTAATGTTCTTTGGAGTTTTTCTGTAGTGGTGGGCTTGGTACTATTTATTGTGTATCTCTGTGCTCTGTAGACGATACCAGAGGCTAATTTATTGGGGAAGATAAAAATAACGATTGCACAATTTAATTTTTTAATTGAAAAGAAAAAATCTAAGGACAATAGGAGATTGTAAAAGGGATGAAGCAGATGAGAACAAAGTTTTAAAAACATGGAGATGATTTGCCTCGAAAGAAGAAAGCTGTTTAGAATTGTCTTACCGATGTTTTGTTTTGCTCAGACAAATGAACCAAAGAAACTGAAGCATAGGACATGCCCAGTTAGCCAGAGGCTCTGGGCTCTGGAAAAGAAAAAAGAAATAGACACATTCAGTTCAACACCTAGTTTAAATTTCTCTTCCTTAGCTTTCTGGGAAGATTTCTATAGAGCCTTCTTATTATAGACTCTCCTTTTTTTGAGGACAGTTATTTAATCATCTCTCTCCAACAGCCATCTGTTCTCCAGGACACATTGTCCCAACACATTCCATCTTTTATATTTTCCATATTTGTACTCACATTTTTTCCTTTTTCAGGCTTAAGTAAATTCTATGTCTCCCTCCCCAAATCTACAGGCTTTTCTATAAGAAAAACTATAGGTAGAGAATATGTAAAAACTATCATCAGCTGCCAGGAATTGTTGTGATGTTTCCTATTGTCAAATTAAAAGTGAAAGGAAGTACATGTCTATTAAAAAAAGGCAGAGTTGCCCTTTCTGCCACAGATCAGTCCTCTGGTGTCCTCTGTACCCTGGCATCTATAGCGGTCGACATACTTGACATCGCTTTGAAATTCACTTGTCTATAACTTTTTAATTTAATTTAATTTTGTGCTGTTTTATTTTAATTTTCATATAGTTTCTTATACATATGGGGTATAGTTGATTTACAATGTTGTGTCAGTTTCAGGTGCAGAGCAAAGCAAATCAGTTACACAGATATATATATCCAATCTTTTTCAGATTCTTCCTGTAGGGGAAAAGTATCTATAACATTTAAATACTGTTTATAAATGCTATTGCTCACTAAGAAGACTTAATTTTGAGAGTTGGTTCAAATTGCACCTACGATACTAGAAAAAGGGACAATGTGTAAAATGAGGCCACATTTCCAACCTGGGAGGCTGGGGTCATGACCCTGCCATCCCCTGTGAGGGCGACCATGGGAGGTGAGTGAGTTTGGGAGCCGGAGGGGGAGAGGAGGTCAGCTTGGTGAGAAGCTGATGTTCTCGTGCAATATCCAGGTGGAAATGTGCACTACGCTATTGGACATGATTCTGAAACTCAGGGAAGTGTTTGGAGCAGGGACTGTAGCTTTGGGAGTTGTTAACCTACAGATAGTAATTGGAACCATCAAAGTTGAGGAGATAACTCAGGAGCAGGAAGAGACAAAAAGAGGAATTGGAAAACAAAGAGCATAAGGTGTGACCGAAATCAAGATGGTAGAGAACTTGAAGCAAGGAGCGATCCACAGTGCAAAATGCAGAGATAATACCTCATAGGATTAGGAGAGGAAAAAAATACCTATGGGACTTGGCAATTTGGAGTTTCTCTGTGTCTCTAGTGATAGCCATTCTACATGAATGGTGGGGAGAGAATATGGTTTGTTAATGGGGCCTTACAAAAGAGTAAAGTTCCAGGGAGTTTAGAGTAGTTATTTTTTTCATGCTCAAAGTTGTCCTTCATGCAGTTTCTGGAATAGAAAGTTACAATAAAGATTACTGTGTTGGTTTAGGAAAATTTACTCGAGTGAGCTTCCATTTCAAGTAACAGCCAAAGTTGTATTTCTCCAACTCCTAGCTATACCTGAACAGAATGGAATTATTGAATGGAAGCTCTACTTAATAAATTTAATAAACCCATGACTATGGGAATACAAGCTACTTTGTATAGCCTTTCTATTATTCAGATTTTAATTTTAGTGTCACTTCCTCAGAGAGGGCAATTTAAAGTAGATTCTTGGACACCTCTATCATATTATTTTATTTAAATTTTCTGCATAGCAACTACAATTATCTGACTTTTCAAAATCTATTCCCCCACCTGCCCATTAGAAAATAAGATCTAAGAGAAGAATCCTTGGCATTCTTGTTCCCTGTTGTATCTTCCACACCTTGACTAGTTCCTTCTTGAATTGGAGCATTGCAACCTGGGACATCAAGAAATATGTGTTAAATGAATCAATGAACTGATATAACGTCTCCAACCTGCAGCTTCCAGACTTATCGTGTGATTTGAGATCAATAACATAATAATTATAGCAAATGGAATGAATACAGGGTCCCAGGAATTGTGCTAGGTACATATTGAGTCCTCCCAATAGCAATCCATTACATTAATCCCTAAGCATTAATTTGGTCTTCTTAATAGAAAAAGTATCTGAGGCTTATAGTAAATAAGTATTTTATTCAATAATAAAGAGCCATTAAACGACAGAACTTGGATTTAAACCCAGGTTTGCCTGACTTTATGGCACATAACCACTGTGCATCTGGCCTCCTCTTTCCATTGAAATGTTGCATTGAAACTGTGTCATAGCTGCAGGTACACTGAGCTGAGGATGGGTACATGAAGGCTGGCACTTACAAGTCCATTGTTCCAGGAGCAATATCGTAAGTTAGCTTCCAGCCTTTAGTTAATATTTGTTTCTAATATGGTGTGGCAGAATAATTAAGCAGATTATCCAACCATTCAATAAAAATCATAATGAAAATATAAAAATATGATATTTATTATGGAAATACATAAATATGATACTTATTATAGCATTTCCCTAAAGTGCTTTATATATATTAACTAATTTAACCCTTACAACAACTCTAAGAGGTAAGTATATTATTATGTCCACATTACAAATGAAGAAGCTAGGATAAAGGAGTTAAATGACTCCTCCGAGTTGCACACCTAGCTAGGAAGAGGTAATGCTAGGATTGGAAACCAAGAAGACTGATGTCAGAGTGCCTAAGTAACTCAGGTCAACAGAATCAAATATACATTAGGAAATTTGGTGTTTTCCTAAATTCAATGCAGTCCAGACCATGTGTAAAATTTTTACTAACTCAAAATGTACACCTCTATTTAATTTTTACTTCAGCTTGGATAAAGGTAAATATGAAAGATCTTAACTAAAAAAAGGAAAAGAAATTATGATTAGTTATCCCAAAGTGTTATATTTCAAATCTCCAGAATATTAGGTAGGTAACTGGACTGAATCTCTGACATTTGCTGGTTTTGTGCCTTAGACAAGTTTTCCTGCCTTAGATGGGACACTTTTGAAGCCATGATTAAAATGGTAGTCTTAACAGATGATATAGGTTTGTATCAGCTACACCAAGACTGTCCAAAGAACTTCTTGTGATGATAGAAATATTCTATAAAATATATGACTGTAGGGCACTTGAAATATGGCTCATGTAACTGAGAAACTAATTTTTAATTAAATTTAATTTTAATTAGTTAAAAGTTAAGTAACTACCTGTGTCTAGAGGCTACCATATTGGACAGTATAGATTTAGACTACTTAGAGGCATATAAGATTTTGAGACTTACTTGACACAATTAGAAAATATAAAAATATTAGGAAACTGGACACTAAAAATGTTATTACACAAAGGGATAGTGGAACAGATAAACTATAATCCTGTAGGCAAGAATTAAAGGGTTTAGTACATGGAGTAGCAACAATTTTAAGTAAGCCAGAGGTATGTCAGTTCCATTGATTTTGTCCTACAGAGACAAAAGCTGTTCTGATTGCAACCAATAGTTAATGGAGAAAATTGGATCTAATCATCCAAATTTACAAATAAGCGACTGGTATGTGTAAATAAAGAGTAATCCTGGAACTATACTCAATATTTTGTAATGACCTATAAGGGAAAGGAATCTGAAAAATTATATATATATCTCTATATATATATCTATATCACTTTGCTGTACACCTGAAACTAACATTGTAACATTGTAACTAACAACTAACAACTAACATTGTAAATCAACTCTACATCAAATAAAACATTTTTTTAAAAGTAAGAAAAGAGTAATCCTATGTGTCATAAGCATGATGACTAAAATCATTTATTCAAAACAGAAAACCTGCAGTACCGAGCACAGAGGGGCATCCTTTTCTTGGGAACCTATTTCTAGAGAGCAGTGCATACCTCACAAGTTCTTGCTGTAAAAAGGTGAAGGATAAGGAACTTCAGAACATTAAAGAGATGGATTAGGAACTGAAATCTACCCTTTCAAAGGAAAGGAAAGCAGTGTGCTATTATCAGTTACATTGCTTCCAATGGTCAATCCAGGAATGATAATTTCACCCAAGGTGGTAGAAAGTGCCTTAAGCTGCAACAGCCCTTAGATGCTGCAACAGTCTACTGTAGGGAAGCAAAATTTTCCATCCCCAAATGTCTCTTTGGCATGAGGACTATTTGCATCTGAAAACAATCATGGCCCAAAAGACTCAGGAAGAAACTTTGACTTTCCCCCTAACTGCCTAAAAAATATTTAGTTAGAGGGCCTCTTCCTGGAAAAGAGCTATCCCCAGAGATATCTGCAAAGCATATGGGCTACGTTGGTGGAGGAAATCCTTCGGCTGGACCTACATATCAGAGTTCACGTTATCTGTGTCCTGTTATCTCTGCCTGGTCCCGCAAACATTCGTTTACAAACATTTGCTTTTCCGTCTTGAAGTGAAATGCTTTCCTCCCCTTCGAAGTCCCAAACCACTCCCCTCAACAGCCTCTTTTGTCTTTAGCTGAAGATGGTATTGAAGGTTAGGGTTTTAGCCATTTTGGTGAGCTACTCAGTTTTTCTGGGTCTCTCCCATGTATACATGTTATTAAACTTCTGTTTGACTTTCTCCTGTTAATCTATCTCATGTCAGTTTTAATTCTTAGACCAATCAGAAGAACCTAGAAGGGAAGAGGAAAACTTCCTCCCGGACCCTACCATGTACATGTGTGGTTTGGCATTGCTTAAGGAAGCTTATTTTTGATATAATGTATTATGCACCTTTTATGGAATATAAATATTATTTTCTCACATTGCCTGCACACACACACCACATCTAAGCTTACTTTTAAAAAATCCATTCAAAAACATTGCAAATTTAGGGTACCTATTTTGCTCTCGAAAAAATTCTTATCAAAGCCTTTCATTTCATTAATTAATCAACATTTTTTTATATATTTGCTTCTTTGAATTTAATAAGATAGCAGGAAGCAAAGACATACCTGAAACTCATAAGTTGCTATTTTGATTACAATTATGTTCTCTTTTGGTTCTAAAGGGTGGTCTCTGTCTATAGATGTTCATTATTCAATTTTGTTTATTTCGCACCTTCCTATAGAAGTAGAAAATGAAAAGAATAGAAATATCTTAAACTTTTGTAGTTTTCTAGGACACAAATACAAATAACATGTTTTAATTCCTCAGACATACCAACCATTGAAAGCTTACACTAATTACCTGTAGTTTCGTTAATGTTATAAGCTGCCCTTCATCTCTCCTACCCAGACACACCACTCAGTTTCCTAGGCAGATATATTCAACAGCTTCTGTTCACACCTGACATCAATTTCCTTTGATGTTCACAGTCTAAATGAGAATGCTACAGCAAGCTGTATTTGTGAAGTATACAGAATGCCTTTAAAATGATGGCAGGTATTTTCCTCATTAAAGCAGCCATAACAGATAGTTAGATATGATGCTGTCCCTCACCTTCCTACTAATTAATGACTATGATTGCAACCCAAATAAGATCAGGCAATTAGATGTGATAACATTTCAGAAGCAAATATACAACAATCTTGAAATAGCTTCTTACCGATAAATAAAGTTGATCTTTGGAAAATTACCATATAAATGTACTACTCTATCAAAAAAATCACACAAACTGAGAAACATAATAATTTTACTTTTAATTGAAACATGAGTTACAAATCCCATTAAATTAAAATGTTATGAGTTGGTTATAGGAAGGTATTGTAAACAAGTTCTGCTGCATCCTGCAACAGGCGCAGTGGTTAAAGCAGAGGCTCCTTCAAGCATGTCTTGAAAGGCACTTTGGGGACTATGTTATACTCATCTTAGGGAAATATAGAAGGGATTGTTTTTTGTTTTTGGTAACAGATTTGCGACTCAGTTTTGATAAAAATGAAAGTCGACCAAGGAGAAATGTGCAAGAAAAATGATTGACCCCGCTGGGGTTTGTAAACACGCAAATACCAGGCATATTAAAGAAAACCTTGCAGAAAAGCTAGCACTGTAGGGAAACAAAAGTGAACAGACCATTAGGTAACCAACTGCTTTTTAATTTTATCAATTACAATGCACTTTTGCCTTTCTATTCATTTTAAGTCTAGATAACTATTTTTATTAAAATACACAGAAGTCATGTGCATCAGTTGATTACAACTGTCTTGTTAGATGTAGACCTCCTTTTCTGATCTTGAGAAGGGTCATGGCTGGTCATGCCAATACTTAAAGTTCATTCTCCACCTATCTGAGCTATGAAAGGAGTCCAGATGCAAAGAGGATCTCATTCCTCAGGGCACTTCCCTTATCTGTCACTTGAAACCTGGTTTGGATAGACCCTAATCCTGGCCTTGAGGAAAAGTCTCTATTTAATTGTTTGGTCTACATAAACCTCTATGTCGATTTCTTAATGGTGATAATGAACAGCACATTAAAATAACAGCAGGAATCTCAATCAAAATAATGTGCTGGTCTGAAGTGCCTATTGTGAGAAGAGCCTGAAAAACCAGCTCATATAAAAACACTCTTGCACCAACTCCTTCCAAGGGTGTATATGAGACTTGAAGCATTTGGGGATGCGGCATATCGTGGTTGTTGTTATGCTTGGTTTTCTGGAGGTGTCAGTGGCTGTGGGATCGATAGAGCCACTTCTCAGAACATGAGAAAAAAGAACGTGCCCGAAAGAATCTGATCCCAATCTAAATAATGTATATATGCATGAATATACGTAGTCAATGAATATATATTATGAATGGATACGTGTGAGCAGTGAGCTATGCATAAATTGTGTATGTGAATAAAGATGTGAATTCTTTAAAAGCAGAAGACCTTATATGCTGCTTGTATTCTTTACCAGAGCACAGAGCAGTGCCTGCCGATTAACAAAAGGCACTGAAATTTTGTTGAATGAGCACACACACACACACACACACACACACACACTCCCACACGTAGGCACACAGGAGCGGCTGTCGTAGGGCGCGTTCCCTAGGAACACTGCCTCCGTCTTTTCCCTGCATCAATCTCGCAGACCTAACGATGTCTTTGTCGTTAGCTTCTCGCTCTTTTTATTTGGTCTCAAGGCGGTATTCTTTGTATCTCCCCCTATTCCTCTCTCCCCACGGAATAACTGTATTTGCTCCTGAAGACATACCAAGCTTGGAGTTGATCTTGGTTTTCTGTGAAAACAGAGTTTTCTTGTATTCCTTTGGGCATGAGAAGTTAGGCAACTAGGGCACTATTTTCAAACAAGGAAGGGAATACCTAGTTATAAATAAAACTACAGGTGAGTTAGTTGTATGTTTCCAAAGAACATAAATGTTCATCTTTATCGAAAGTAAGTTTAATGTTGTTTGATGTTCAAATATTCTATCAATAAGCAAATGTTTATTGTCCTTTTATAGAGAAATAATTATTTTTATAATTGGCCTGGTGGACTCCAGAAGAATTGGTTTGCCATCCTTTTATGCCTCTTACATTTTGGGTATCCTGACTTAATTGTCTTCATTGCACCAAGTATGGTTTCTTCAGTGAAAGTGAGAATAATATATAATTCAATGGTTTTGTGGGCATCAGATGAGATAATAAGTTGCCAGGCACTATACGTGTCTAGTACATGGTGACACATTTCAAGAAGGAAACTGAAAAATAGTGTAAATCCAGAGAAAATTGGTCACAATTCTAAGAAATCTGCAGCTACTAGCCTGTGGGGAAATTATGTTTGTTGTGGAAAAAAATAGGATGAACTTGAAACCTGTCTTCAATGATTTAAGGGGTTTCTATATGAAATAGAAATGAGTTTTTGTAATTTCACATAGCAGAACCATGATCAATGGATCAAATCTTCCAAGAATGTGACTGGAGATCAACGTAAAGTGGAATTCTTAGCAAATATCATTACCCCCAGGGAATAGACCACTTAGCAAGGGGTTTGGAATTTGGATATAACTGGAATCCAGTTCCAGTTCATTCATTGTCTGGTTGTATACATTGAGCATGACATTAATCTTTCTAAACTTTAATCTCTTTATCCTTAAAATGGGAATAAGTATCTATATAGAATATTAAGAAATATTAAATTAGGTAGTACAAGCAAATCGCTTAGTATAATGCCTGAATAAATAAATTAATTAAGGAATTGTATTTAACTATTTCCTATGACTGGAAGGACTCCAGCCTAGTGATGTGGTCGCTAAACCAAGGATGCTTCAGAAGGGCAGGGACCATGTCTTTTTTGTTCACAGTAGTATTCCCAGCCCCAAGAGAGAGTTGGGATTCACTAACTATTTCTCAATTAAATGAATCGAGATAAATGATAAATGAACAAATAGAAGAGATGACTCCATTGAGTTGGAGTTTAAGATGAGTGACTAGAGTCCCTTACAACTTCAAGATTTGGTGAACCTGACTGGGAAGTAGAAAAACAATCTTAAATGTTGGGACTAAGGCAACTAGGTAAACTCCCATCTCTACCTTTGTTTAAAACAAACTGCAAGAAAACAATGACTCCTCTTCCTTGAAATGCCTACTTAAGGAGTTCTTAAGAGCCAGGTAACAAATCCGTGCTTTAGAAATCCAATTCCTAGATTTAGATTCCTCTTAGTGGGAAATAACATAATGACAAATATCTTTACTTAAAATGTCTTTGAAGAATAAGAGTCAAGAGCAGATTTTTTTCCAATTAAAATGATTTCTATTGATTTGGAAAACATAGATGATAGGCTTCTCAGATACTCACAATTTTGGGTAGAAGACACAATTGCCAGTGAGTTCTCCTAAGTCCATTAGTGGCCATCAATCAACATTATTTCAGAAACACAGATATGTGAACACTGCACAAAAAGGCAGTAAAAGGTTTCCAGACTTGATTTTATTTCCTTTTTTTTGGATTGTTTTTGCTTAAGTGAGTATGCTTTTTCGTTGCTGAAGCATCACACTTAACACATTTCTATGCATACGCAGTACTAATAGCAAATCCATAGAAAGGCGAGGCTGGCAAAAAGTCATAACTGCTAAAAAAGTTCTTCTGTAAAATGCCATGAGATTATTTAGGTTAGTAAAAAAAAAGAAAAGAAAAGAAAAACAAACTAGCAAGGATTGTTAACCACTCCAGAAGGATCTAATCAAAGTGTGAGACTGTGCAACATAATGACAGATGGAATTTAATGTAGATAAGAAAAAGGTAATGCATTGGGGGAGAAATCATGTAAACTTTTCATATACATTGGTAGGATATGAATTAGCTGAACTTCTCAGGAAGAAAAGAAGGGGTAATTATGGATGGAAGTATTCATTGAAGACATCTGCTCATTCTTCAGCAGCAGTTAAAGCTAATAGACGGATGGTTATATTAATAAGGCAAGGGAAAGTAGTATGGAAAATATTATGACATTATGCTATATAAACCACTGATTTAATTTCATTTTGATCACTGTGTTAGTTTTTGGGTTCCTAGCATTTTAAAAGATGTAATGCTTACAAAGTAAAAATTTTTTTTAAAAAGTAAGAAACACACACACACACACACACACACACGCACAAAACAAAAAAGAAACCAGAGCAGAACCAGGGGAAGCATTAGCACCAGAGCAGGTAAAGAGCAACCTTGAATACAGGAGGCTGCATTTCCCACCTCTACCCTCACGTAATCTTACTGAACTCATAATTGCAGCCTCCATGGATTGCAGCTTTCTCCCCAAAATCATTCCCAGAAGATTACTTACCAATGAGTTTTAAGCAAAGCATTTCATGCTTTTTAGCCCAACAGAAGGATTTTATCCTCTATTTGCCTGATACACAGTTGGTAGCTGCTATGTCTGAAAATATTTTTAGAAGTGAAAAAAATGATTCTTCTAATGCAAAGATTCTTTTCCTCTGTGTAAGTATCACTTAGATAAATCATAAAGTGGTGTCTGTGTAATATTCCCATTCATCCTGGTCTGTTTATTTTATACTTTCCATGTTTCTGGAAAGACAATGATATCCCTCTAATTAAAAAAAATCTTGAGGAAAAAAGTATCTAAGATGGAAGACACATTTAGTAATATAAAATTTTCTGTTTATTGTTTTCTGTCTTCCTTGTTTATTTCATTTAAATGAACTATTTATAAAGACGCAGTTCCTTTCACTGAAATTGCTCTGAACCATGTTTACCACTTACCTGTGCCAGAGCACCTTGAGGTGAGCATTAGTGTTCCGCCCCCTGGACCAGATGTTGGCTTTGACTGTTTTGAGACCTGTGATCTTACAAGATCTTTTCATCACCAGGTCCTAGTTTCTCCTCTTTTACAATGGCAATGATAACAGCTAGCTCATAGTGCTAGTATAAGAAGTAAATACAGTAATTTATGTGTAATTCTTTGTGCATTGTAAGTGCTCAGTGTTAGATGGTTCCAAATACATGGGGTTTAAATGGAAATAAAAATAACCGTATTGTCATTTCATCTCAAAAGAATCTTTGCTTGCATGCAATTTAAGTTCTCCACACATTTAGAGTTTCTACAGTCTGTCCTAAGTTCGAGAGTTTTCCCCGACCCAACCCCAAACTCCTCTTCATAGCCTCTCTACCACTAACCCCTGGCGATCATCCCACTGCACAGCTAGGACCACCAGTGTTTGCTTCTCTCTGAATGCTGTCCATGCTTTGCCAACTCAGAGCCTGGTTCTTAGCACAGCCATCGTTTCTAAAGCTCAATCCCCTCTTCAGTGTTCGCCTCAGTCTTGCACAGAAAAACCCAGCCAGCACGACTTCTCTTCAGGAAATCTGTTCAGTTTCTTCAGGAGCGTGTGATCAGTCTGTACCTGAAATTTTGTAGCACTTAATCAGGACACGTACTTGACTGCAGTAACATCATGCCTGGTGTTATTTGTATTATTTATCTAATCACTCCCCATACTTTCATGAGCTACTCACCTTTGTGTGCTCAACATGACCTGGCACAGAGCAAAAGAACATATTGAATGAATTCGTCAATGTACAACATTACAGGCTTGCTTCTTACCATAAACTCATGGATACAGCAAATTCAAAGAACAAGAAACAAACTTTAAAAAGAAAATATTAATCTCATGTAATAAACATAAAAACATAGATAATATTTACTTTTCCTGATCTTAGCTTTCTAAAGAACTATTATTAAAGAAGCAGGAATTTATGACTTTCTGAAAACATGAAATCAGTTCCTACCAGAAGGACTATGTTACCATCTCTAAGCCTGGACCAAATCATATTAAAATATTTGAAGCCTATTTGGGAAAAAAATGAGCACCAATCTGCAATATGTGCAAGATTCTGTTTTTCTCTAAAAGTTCACCATGGAGGAAAAATGGAAGGTGTCACTCATTTATATCCTTACCTATTTTATTGTGTATGCCAATTTTCTCTTTTCAATTTTAAGAATTGTTTTTGCTTCATTTCCTACATCTTCTTTTATAATGACTAGCCATGAAGTTTCAGTGTTTCATATATGAATGAAGGAAAAGAAATAACATTTTAAAAGATCATTTCTTTCATTGAATTTTCCCATTCTTTGGCTAGCATGAATTACAAATTTTCAAGGATGAGGATCATTATGTTAGTCTGTGGTGAGTGTTATAGGAGATAAAAGAAAAAGGATGAGATCAGCTCCTAATACATCTGCTAGAGATACCCTCTTTATTGAAAGATGTATTTTAAATGTCCGCTCTTCAATGGCCGGGCGACGATTTAAAAGACACAGCTGCTGGTTAAGTAACAGAAATGGTACCTAGGATCCAACTGGGCTTAGGTGTGAGCAATTTTGAGAATAGGATCAGAACAGAAAGCGATGAGGTAAGGGTAGAAATGCTTTGGCCATTAAAGTCACCATCAAAGTCTACACAGATCACAATTTTCAAGGTATCACACTTGGAAACTTAAAACAATTTTGAGAAAAGGCATGCACCATGATATTGAGCTACCTTTTGAGTTAAAAATATTAACTGAATTAATGTTAGATAATTGAGAGGGATTTTTAAATCATGCAAATGAAAGAGGTATTTTTCTCAAGGCAATAAAATTCACATACAGAGGAACATTACTAATCACTAGCATGAGGAAAGCATACTTCTGCCTAATCAAGTGTCCATTAATAGTGAGAATGTCTGTCGTTTTCATTGACTGCAGTTTAAAAAGAAACACATGAAAAGGTGGTCACACAAGATAGAGATGCCTTCATTAGTCCACATGAATGACACACTTTTCTTCTTAATGTTCTTTTCCTTCTCTTCTATTTTTCCTGAGCGCTTCATGAACAGTAGTGTGTGTAAATTCTCTCCATAAAATGCAATTAGTAAATTAGGGATAAATCAATCACATCTCCTGTTAAAAAGTCCCTTTTCTGCAGCATCTTAGACAGCATTTTTGGTCATAGGGATGGATTAGACTTTCCATTTATCTTTGCTGTTGAGTTGGTCATGACCCAGGGATGGATGCAAGAAAGTAGGATTCCCCCCTGTCAATGTTAGTGACAGGAAACAGTAATTTGGAGATACGAGCAGCAGCATGGCATAGTGGAGGGAACTGCGCTTTACTGTAATGTTAACCTTCATCCAAATCCTGCTTTTTCTTCCTATTAATTGGGCACCCTTGGGGAGGTAAGCTATTTGATCCTTCTGTGGCTCAGATTCTTTATGTCTTCATTACACAAATATTTAGAAACTTCTGCTCCTTGACAGGTACCATTCTGTGGTCTGACATTTCATGTAACCCAAGCAGAGGAGGTGTCTGCCTCATGGATCTTAAGTAGTAGAGGGAAAATTCAGCAGTAAACAAACAAATGCATAATATTTTCATTCTAAGTGGTAACAAGTGGAATGAAGAAAAATAATATGGGTGACATGGAGACAGCAATGGAAGATGCTGTTGGAAAAAGTAGGTGTAAAAGATCATGATGTCAACATCTTAACTAATGGGATCTCAGTGAACGCATTGAGGGTTCCTCATTTCGTTTTAATTACTCACTATAATGGAAATAATAGTAGCTATGTTGGTGAAAAATAAGACAGTTCATGTAAGGCACCAAGTAGAGTGTAGGGAACTCAATAAACAGTAGCAGTTCTAACTGTAAAATATTCTGAAATGTGTGGTCCCCCATTATACTTGATATTCACCTCAAAGTTTGGGTTCAAATATGATTTCCATCTCTCCAAAAACAAATTTGGTGCTAAAGATAGTAGTATTAGTCAAATTCTTTTATTTCTATTTGATTCTCTTGTCCACAGTAGAAAAGTTGAGGTAATTCTGCCTTTGTTTTAACATTGGACCATTTCCTTTTTGTTTAGCACTAGGGATTGGAAAATGTGCTAAGCGAGGTTAGATTAATGACAACTGCATTTGTGTCACCTTCAATACTTAAATATTTCTCAAATATAAATTCTATAGTTTTACCCCCCTGCCATTTGTGTTTTGCCAATTGAAAGACCCTGAATCTTGGTCTCCAGGTCTATAATTCAACAAAGACAATATAGGCAAGTAAGACATGGCTAGCCAGATAGGATTTGGACCATGAATTAGAATTTACAGTGGGCTCCAAGAAAAATTTGAAGGTCAAGGGAGGGACATTAGTGTACAGCAGGAAAAGCTAATACAAGTATCTCAGATAGATAGTGTGAAGCCCAATCCACTCAGATGGATCAAGGGATGTCATAAGAGTGTAGGTGGTCAGGGGACAGGTAGAAAGTAGTGACCAGGGACAGGGAAGGTAATTTTTAATGCACAATAGGCAATTATAGAAGTCACGATTAGTATTCAGCAATGCTCCATAATGAATGAATAACCCAGGCTTAAAGAAGTAGGGAAGGGGTATTTGAGTCATAACCACCAACCACAAAATGAAGAAGGGAGTCAATTTTCCATCACAGTGATCTAGCAGAAGGGAAAGCAGAGACACTGTGAAGGACAGAGGTATGAGATAAGAGGATTTTGTCTTCTCACTTCATCCTCTCCCATAGTCCTTGAATGAATGGAGGGGAGAGTCTGTCACTTCCATTAGCCATCGTGCATTGTTGAGTGACATGAACTAATTACTGACCACTTAATGAACAGATCTAATGCTTACTGAGGTTTATAACAGGTTCCAAACTCTTTAATTGAATATTAAGTCTTTTAACCCTTGGAAACATTTTATCAGATAGAAGTGATGATCCCCATTGGACACAGGAGAAAACTAGAATACAGAGAAGTGTGACTTTTCAAAGATCACACAGGAATTTGCAAGTCTTTTATCCTCACCTAGAGAGTCTGACTCCAGTGGCCTTGCTGTTAATGTATTCTGTACAGTCTTGTGCTTGCTAATTTAAGTAAGTAATTTATGAAATCTGGGTGGTTGGTATTATTAGCCTCATCTTACAAATTTACCAAAGAGTCACAGAGAGATTAAGTAATTTTTTCCATGAAAACACAGGTTGCATGAAGCATAGGAAAAATAAAACAACTACATTTTCTGGATTGATGTTCTCATACTTTATACTACACCACACTGAGAGAAGACTAGATACTCTTTGTATTATTTCCTACAGTTTGATAAATAGGATACTGCTCCTGGATCACTCTATTAGAATGATATTCTCAAGGACCAATACTTTAGAAGGGCAAAGCATGAGACAAACAAGGCTGATTTCTCCTGCTTCTGCTTCTCCTCCACATCCCACTGGGGCACATGACACAATGTTGGAAGTGGAGTGAAGTCATGACACTAACAATTACCCTCATTTCATAAAAGGGGGGATCCTGTTTAACAGAAATTTGACACAGTATTTCCCAGGTCACCCCGTAGAGGACTACTCATATGTTTCTTGCCACTGTATCACATTTATTTATACCAGTTCTTTCAAGTCTTTATTCAAAACCACATATTTGTTAAGTACCTATTATCTTCAAAGGATCTCCCTTGCAACCTGACAGGTAAAAAAGATGATGAGAGTCCTACCTTTAAGGCAGGTGTCAACCAAGCACACAAAATCACACTGTATCATAAGAAGAAACATGGTATGCACTGTGTGAGAGAGTCACATTGCCAAGGATGGAGACTGGGAAATGAGAGGTTGCTTGCAATTGATGGGATACAGAAGGAAAGGTTTCATGGCAAAGTTAAATTTAGAGGTGGGTCTGAAAAGACAGATGCAACCACATATCAGATGCATGTGGTTTGGAGGATGAGATCCCTCAAGTCAGTGGGCAAATCAGAGACCACCAGTCTTTGGCTTCAGTGAGGAACCAGGGGAGGTTTGGCTTGGCAGGAGAAATATCAACACTAAACGTGGGAAAATCAGGTGGGTACCTCATTGTTTCAAAGACGACCTTGAACCACAAAATAGGGATCATTCAGAATTAAGAAATATTAAGGTTAAGATATATTTATTGGAATCTGGTGAAAAGAATATCTCTACACCCTGAAACCAAAACCTGGGACATGAGAACGAACACACTTGATTCAAAAGACTCACTGAGGCAATAGCCATAACCAACGATATGAATAATAATTGGCCGGATCCAAGTCACTCACGCGTTAAATTAGAACATTTGTATTACAGTGCTCAAATCAGAATACACTTTTTTTTTGTGCTAGATATATGAAAGGCAGAGTCATGATAGAGTCATTGTCAGGTATACCTCAATAAAGCTGATTTGAGAAAAAAATTGTAGTCAAAAAGTGGCTCAGAATGTGCTGGGGCAGACACATTCTCAGCCAGTCCAGACAGTGGAGCTAAAAACATATTTTGAGGGAATATGCTAATTTTCTTCCACCTAAAGGTTACAGGTGATCCCCAGATTTCTCTGTTTCACATTGGATGATCTGTCTAATAAAACAAAAACTGTTTCTATTTGGTTTTTTATTATGATTGCTGTTGTTTCCTGGAGGTCAGTCCGTTTTAGTGTCTTCTGCAGCATGGAGAAGCCTGTTGTCTGAAACTTTGAACCAAGTTTCTTTGGAAACGCTGAAAATCTCCATCAATCTAACTGGATTCCTTATTAGGAGGCTTTTAATGCAGCAGATAAATCTGGGGGATCAGGCACTGTCTGTTCATTCTCATTTATGTTTTTGCTTATTTGCACTCATGGGAGCTGTTTACACACCAGCCCTCTGGGGTTCATTTCCAGTCCTGGAAATCACAGGAAATCCCCAGGAATGGCAGGGAATTAAAAGAGCAGCTGGGAAACTGAGGGTACCCAGTGATAGCAGCTGGAAGCCCTGTGATGTGCACGCCTAAGCACCTTAAGATGTTTTCAGAGAAAGTGAAACCTAAGTTTGGTTGTGGGAATCTGTGTATGTTGAAGACCTCCTAACACTGCAATAGGATACACCCCCCTTTTGAGCACAGATTCCACTAGTGGTTCCATTAGTTAGTAGTTACCTTAACGTGCATATACTTAAAGGTTATCCTTTTTTGTGGTGGTTACAGATTTCCTTAAGAACGGCTCAATAGCCATGCCAGGAATCAGAAGAGTCTACAAACACCACCAGAACCCATTTGAGAAAGGTCTCCTTCTGGAAAATAACTATGCCTTATGAAAGATTAAGAAAATATGCCGATAAGCTGATTATGATAAGCAATAAGCATATATTATTCAGGAATGCAAACCAAAAAAATGTATAAGTGCAGAAGGAGAATGTCCATTCTAGGATTCCTAAAATACCGGGGGGATATATCTCTGTGTTGTCTTTTACAGAAATAAGACTTTATATTGGGTAGGAAACAGTAGAATTTTATTTTAGGGAAGGAATTTGATAAGCATACCAAATATTGATTATCTCGATAAATATATTTTGAGATGACATTGTAGTAGATGATGATGTTACATTTGGGTAAGTCTCTTCCTTTAAGGATCTTATCATCTATGTGTAATTTATACTCTGAACTCTACAGAAAATAATCCTGTATGAAAGTCTTAGATTTATTAGATCATCCTTTGACAAATAAACAGAAATTTAAAATAAGAAGTGAAGCTGTATGTCATATATTAATTTTAAAATGTAAATTACTAAATCAGAAATTTCACCCAGGTAATGAAAGGACTGTCCATGTGTTCCAGGGTCAGACAGTTTCAGAGGTTAAAAAAAGTTTGGTTCTATTACAGTGTCTTTAACATTATCATCATAGCCTAATGCACCCCCAAAATGGTGACTAAGATAATTTTGTCTATCAATAGTTTATCCAATAAGTATGTATTAAGTGCTTATGATAAAACAGGACAATTCCAGGTGATGATTCTACAAAAGTTAAAAGTCAGGCAATCTTTTGCCCTAATTTGACTTTATGATTTGGAAATATATTTATGTTTATGTATTGAGTCTATGTATTCCTCGATAAATAGCGGTAGCAACAAACCAGAAACTGAGTGTTAGTTGGGGATTCAACTAATAATAAGACCCAGTCCACCCACATCCCTGGGAAAGACATAGTCTTATGGATAAGATGGAAATTCAAAGAGATAAATATAATACAACTTGGACTCTTCTGGGTTTTTAAAAACAGCTTTATTGAGATCAAATTTATGTTCCATAAAATTCACCCTTTTAAGGTGTACAACTTAACTTTTTAGTATATTCACAGGTGCAACCATCACCAAGTTTTAATAATTTTAGGACATTTTCATCACCTTATGAAGAAACATTGCACATACTAACAGCCACACCCCATCTGCCCACCACTACCTCTTCTAGGAAAATCACTAACATACTTTTCATAGATTTGACTACTCGGAACTTTTTGTATAAATGGAATCAAACAACACATGATCTTTTGAGACTACCTTCTTTCACTTAGCAAATGTTGTGAAGGTTCATCCATGTTGTAACATGTATCAGGATTTCATTCCTTTTTATTGTAGAATAACTTTCTATTGAGTGGATACATCACACTTTGTTATCCTCTCATCAGTTGGTAGATATTTGGATTATTGCCGCTTTTTGACTACAATTTTTTTCTCAAATCAGCTTTATTGAGGTATACCTGACAAATAAAATTGTACATGTTTAAGTATATGACGTGATGATTTGACATATATAAATATATTTTGTGAAATGATTACCACAATCAGATTAATTAACACATCTCTCATCTCACCTCATAGTTACCTTTTTGTGAGTGTGTATTGAGAATTCTAAAGGTTTACTTTCAATGAATTCCAAGTACATAACTCAGTGTTATTAATTATAGTCACCATGCTGAACATTAAATCCCCAAAGCTTGTTCATCTTATGTTATAAATGAACGCTTATACACATTGACCAGCATCTCGCCATCTTCACCCCGCCACCCCAGGCCCTGGTAATTACAATTCTATTCTCTGATTTTTTTTTTTTTTTTTTTTGCGGTACGCGGGTGTCTCACTGTTGTGGCCTCTCCCGTTGCGGGGCACAGGCTCCGGACACGTAGGCTCAGCGGCCATGGCTCACGGGGCCAGCCACTCCACGGCATGTGGGATCTTCCCGGACCAGGGCTTGAACCTGCATCCCCTGCATTCGCAGGCAGATTCTTAACTGCGCCACCAGGGAAGCCCCTATTCTCTGTTTTTATGAATTTGACTTTCTTCGTGTGTTTTTTTTTTTTTTTAAAGATTCCACATATAAGTGAGATTGTACAGTATTTGTCTTTCTCTGTCTGACTAATTTCACTTGGTATAATGATCTCTGAGTTCATCCATGTTGCTGTAGATGTCAGGATTTCCTTCCTTCTTCCTCATAGATGAATTATATATATGATGTATAAATATAATGTCTGTAAATATATGTTGATGGACACTTAGATTCCATATCTTGGCTATTGTGAATATTCCTGCAATGAACATGGGAGTCAGATATGTCTTCCAGATACTGATTTTATTTTCATCAGATATTCAATATATAACCCAGAAGTGGGTTTGCTAGATTATATGGTAGTTCTGTTGTTGATTTTTTGAGGAACCACCATACTGTACCAGTTCACCTTCCCACTAACAATGTAGAGTAAAGCCTTCCCTTTTCTCTACATCCTCGCCAATACTGGTTATCTGTTGGCTTTTTCATTAAAAAAATCCTAACAGGTGTGAGGTGATGTCTCATTGCAGTTTTGCTTTGCATTTCCCTGATGATTAGTGCAGTTGAGCACATTTTCAGGTACCTGTTGGCCATTTGTAGGTCTTGTGTGTAAAAAGGTCTATTCAGGTTCTTTGTCCATTTGGTAATCAGGTGATAATTGTTTTTAATAGTCTCTTATAATCCTTTGTGTTTCTGTGGTATCCGTTGTAATGTCTCCTCTCTCATTTCTGATTTTATGTGATTCTTCTCTCCTTTTTTCTCTGTCTAGCTAGCATTCTATCAATTTTGTCTATCATTTCGAAAGACCAGCTGTTAATTTTATTGAACTTTTCTACTGGTTTTCTGTTTTCTATTTCTAAATGATTGTCTTGAGGATTACAATTAACATCTTAACTTAAAACAGTCTAACTTAGATTAATACTAGCTTAATTGAAATAGTTTACAGAAATTTTGCTCCCAGATTGTGTCATTCTCCCCTCCTCAGTTTATAATTGTCATATAAGTTAAATCTTTTACATTATTAACGAATAACACATTTTTATAATGATTGCTTTATGCAGTTTTCTTTCAAATTATATATGAGAAAAATATATGACCAAAAAATACATTTATATTGTCTCTTATATTTATCAAACTAGTTTCATTCACTGGTACTTTTATTATTTCCTCTGGATGTAGCCTATTAATTTGCATGTTCTTATTTTATTTTTTTGGCTGAAATGATTTCCTTTAGCTTCTATTGTAGGTCTGCTAGCAAGAAATTAAGAAATTCTCTCCCTTTTTGTTTATCTGGGAATAATTTAACTTGGCTGAATGTAGCATTCTTGATTAATAATCTTTCAATACTTTGAATGTCCCACTGCTTTCTGTTCTCCATGATTTCTGGTGAGAAGTCAGTGTTTCCTTATATTGAGGATCCTTTGTACAGGATGAACCATTTTTCTATTACTTGAGAGTTTCTGAAAAAGTTAATGTTGACAATTTTGCCAGTGTTTTTGTTGTTTAAATGGATGTGTAGTTTTTTGAAGGCCTTCACTCCACCATTCTGGAAGTCCTACCTCTAAGCTCTGTTTTTTGTTTGTTTTGGACTCAACTGAGGTTTCTTTTATTTGTTAAAAGTCTGTGTTTGTGGGATTTAAATATCTTTTTAAAAATTTTTGGAGTATAGCTGATTAACGTTGTGTTAGTTTCAGATGTACAGAAAATGATTCAGTTATACATATACATGTATCTATTCTTTTTCAAGTTCTTTTCCCATTTAGGTTATTATAGAATATTGAGCAGAGTTCCCTGTGCTATACAGTAGGTCCTTGTTTGTTATCTATTTTAAATTAGCAGTGTGTACATGTCAATCCCAAACTCCCAATTTATCCTCCCCAACACTCCCCCCGGTAACCGTAAGTTCATTCTCTAAGTCTGTGAGCCTATTTCTCTTTTGTAAATAAGTTAATTTGTATCATTTTTTTTAAGATTCTGGAGATAAGCGATATCATATGATGTTTGCCTTTCTCTGTCTGACTTACTTCACTTAGTACGATAGTCTCTAGGTCCATCCATGTTTCTGCAAATGGTATTATTTCATTCTTTTTAATGCCTGGGCATATATATATATATCTGGAGGAAATCATGGTTTGAAAGAATACATGCACCCCAATATCCGAGCTCTGTTTTAAGTGGATGTATATGAAGTGCTCTCACACACATGAAGAGGGTACCAACATGGCCCTCAAATTTTTCGAGTGCAAATCAGGTGAGTAGCAAACGAGGTACAGTGAACATTGAAAGACATATCCCTTGACTTTAGAGATTTTGCTAGTCAATATCTATGTGGCTAGGAGTTTAAAACTTTTTATTTTGTAATTTGAATCCTCCATCATGAGCCATTTTAATGAAGCTAATAGGTTTTTTTTTTTTTTTTTTTTTTTTTTTTTTTTTTTTTTTTGCGGTACGCGGGCCTCCCGCCATTGTGGCCTCTCCCGTTGCGGAGCAACAGGCTCCGGACGCGCAGGCTCAGCGGCCATGGCTCACGGGCGCAGCCGCTCCGCGGCATGTGGGATCCTCCCAAACCGGGGCACGAACCCCTGTCCCCTGCATTGGCAGGCGGACTCTCAACCACCGCGCCACCAGGGAAGCCCTGAAGCTAATAGGTTTTGAAAATTTATTGTGTATATGTGATGACGGGAGTATTCTTAAATATACAAACATTCTATGTAATTATCAGCTATTAATAGGTCAAACAATCTCACATCTCCTTCATAGAGAAAATGGTCCCACCTTATTAAAAAATTATTAAAATCCTATTTTATTATAGTTAAATACTTCATGTATTTGTCTAACATAAAATTTATTTGCATTCAATGTATGTAATAGCACCTATTATTAATAAATATGGACCAGGGTTTTCTGCAATTACTGTATTTTCCTGTATATTATCTTTCAAGAGAAGAGACAGAAAGTAAAGCTTCAAAACACTTACTATTTTTTGTTCACAAATTTTTCTCATCTTATAAGTCAAAACCCAACTATAATCACATAATAAATCAGACTTGATAAATTAGTTTGAGTTTATGCTATATGTTTTGGGCAGCAAAAGAATATCTGAATAAAGCCATATAGTTTCAGGTGGGCATATCCACCAGTACGTTTAGTATGTGCAGATATAGACAGATGGTATTTGAAGGTATGTGGCTGAAGTTTCCCACTCAAAAACTATTGTATCAAATGCTCTGTTCCAATCATTAGGGAGGAAAATCTACTCTGGATAGAAATTCTCAAAAACAAACTATGTAATTTAAAATCAATGGCTCATTTTGTTGTTAAAATAAATTGACATAAATAAAAAATTTTCTTCTTTCAAGGACAACTTATCTAAATTTTAGAATTTTTAGCATTAAGTTATGCAATCTTTTCTCTTATGTCCACAAATTTGTTTAAGGATAATTTCAGGCTAGTTTTACTGTTTTATTTTATTATTTTTCCTATTAACACTACCACTATTAAATAAATACATGCCTTGACAGGCTGACAAGTGGCTGAGAACACACAGTTGGAATTATTTTTTCCCTTTCAATAGATGGACTCCTCTAAATATCAGGGGTGTTTGGACAAGTGATGTGTAAGAACTAAAGTTTACTTTTTTTTTTTTTTAAGTAGAGTGTAAGAGAGGTTGAGCAGACGATGTGGGAAATCTGACTGCCCATTTTTATGTCATACCAGCTTCATTGATCAGGGGTGGGTCTACCAGGTTAAAGGGCCATAAAAGAACAGGCTCACGTTCATTTGGTTTTATGTTCACTCATTTTTATTGAATTTAATAGGTGTTCCAAGGAACCCATAAAGTATTTTCATATTATATTCAAATATATTAATATTAAATTTCATCATAATTTACCCTCTTTCATGGAGGAGTCCTTGCATTAGTAAATTTAAGAAGTTAATATATAGGGAGAGAAATAAAACCCTTTCAAAATGGAACTATTTGGATCAATGTGCATAAAGTTCACTAAGTCTGTTTTATGTATATGCTGTGTTATATTGAATAGTCATTCATATTTATAAAAGTTATTTCACACATAATTACGTGGCATCATCAAACAGAACTTTGGTCTGTATTCTTGACTGAAGGAGAGAAATGAGACAAGTACTCGAAGATGGTTAAACTTGCACAAGGTAAAAAGTTAGGTGAGGAGAGAGCAGGTACTATAGTTCAGTCTCTGTGCAGTGTCCTTTCTGCTATTACATGTGACTCTAATGGTTTGCCCTCCATTCATTCAACAGTTGTTTGTTATAGAAACCACTCCATGTGGCCAGGCTTGGGCTGACAGTGCTGTACTGTTGATACAGAAGTAAAAGACGTAATAACTATTGCTGCCTGGTTGCTAAGAGCCTACAAGCAAGAATCAAATAAATACTATATTCAAAATCCTGTGATAAACCATAATGGAAAAGAATAGAAAAAAGAATGTCTATATGTGTATAACTGAGTCACTTTGCTGTACAGCAGAGATTGGCCCAACATTGTAAATCAACTATTCTTCAAAAAAAAAAAGTAATCCTTTATGATCACTGCTATGATAGAATTAAACAGAGTACACTGATATGGAGTATAGGGTCCAGGTAGAGATATGTGACCAAAAAAGAGCCCAGGAAAAAGAATCTGCGTATGTTGGAATGCAAGGAATTTGGTAAACACTGGAGGTGAAGTGAGTTTAACCTTGAACATCTGTAGGTTGAGGAATCTGTGGAACATCCAAAGGGTGACATCAAACAGACACTCACCAATATACCTCTGAACAGGTGAGGCTTTGTCTAGGGATCTCGATACAAAATCCATTAGCACAGTAAAGATTGTGGCTCTTAATGAGATCAACTATGATGAGCATATTATAGAGAAGAAGGTTGAAGGAAGAATTCTATAAAACACCAGAGTGCAGATAGGAGAAGACAACTGTGAACAGAAGGGTGTGCTGTAAGTTGCAAAGAACAGGCAATATAAATATAGGAGAATATCCAGTCAGTTAAGGGTTGAAACAAATCCTATGCATTTGGGAATTGAGGCACTTCAGTTTACCTTTGGCAGAGTTATTTTGGTGGAATGGTTGAAGTAGAAGCAGTGTGTTCAAGAAAGAAAACACTGAGAATGTAGAGAACGTATTATATTTTGCTATATCATTTTCCCTCCAAACTTTTTTCCCTCTTCTCTTCCTTCCTTGCTTTCTTCCTTCTGTCCATATTTCCCTTCTTTCTTCCATTTTATTGTACCTTTTGAGCAAAGAAAGAAAGATGTGGATCATTTTAAAGGACTTTAAGTAATCTTTAACCTTTTAAAATCTCAGATCTGCCTGAACCTAGCAGACTACTTGAATTGATGAGGCAAAGCTGGGAGTTCACAAGGCCAAGGCAGCTAAAGTCCATAGGGCAGAGTACAACAAAGGAGAGAACTTCCCAGACTGAGAGCTCTAGAAATCATCAGAAGGTCCCTGTGAAGTCTTCAGCTGATTACAGATGAACGCATATATGTGAAGAAATTACCTGAGTCCTAGAAAAGGACCATTCCAAAACAGCAGAGTAAACAATTTCTGGGGCTCACAAAGCTGGGCATGTCTGTGTCACCACTAGTGAGAATAGAAAATCTTACAATTCAGGGACCTTAGGTAGAATATTCAGAGGGGTGTTGTCTCAGTAGTGGGGCAAAATTTAGCACTAAACTAAAGATTTTTGTATTTCTGCCAATCAAAGCTTAAAGGCAATCCTCAGAAGATTAAAGTCTCTTCAAACAACTAAATGCAACCCAGGTTAACAAACAAGTACCATGACAGGCACTAAAATTCCTAACATCCAATAAAGTAAATTTCCCAATGATGGGGTTTCCATATCAAATTACCAGGCATGCAAAGAATTGAGAGAATATAATCTGTAATGAGGAGTAAAAAAAAATCAGTGAGGAGAAATACACCTAGAAATGATAATAAGTGATAGAATTAGTAGAGAAGGATATTAAAAGTTATTGTAATTGTAGCCCACACATTCAAGGAATTAGAGAAAAAAATTGAGCATCTTAAGTAGGAAAATGAAAACTATTTTTAAAAATGAAATCAAGCTTCTAGAGACACTAAAATGAGAAATGCATGAGTTGGAGGATTTATTTTATAAGAAAAATTTAGTAATCACATTTCACCCTGCTTCTCCCATTACATACAGATAAGAAACATAAACAGAATGCATGGAAACAACTGCTTTAGGACAGTGGTAAGTAGCATGTTGCCTGCCCCCATGACCTTCATGCTCTGGCATTACAACTGTGACTATGTTACAGCTCAAGACTTAGTCCAAGGGGGTGTAACCACTACAATGAGGTGCCTTGACACCCTCACCTTCGAGTAGTGCAGAAATGAAACCAATCATAAACAGGAGAATTACCAGGTTCTGGAATGACCATGGTGGCAAGTACACAAACAGAACTATATAACATTGCAAACAACATAACACTACACATCCTTTTGAAATGCACATAAAATATTCACCAAGACGGTTCATATCATGAGACAAGAAACAAACATGAAGAAATTTAAAATAATTAAAATCATATAGGATGTGACATCAACAAGATGGAATGGGATGCCTTCTACCTTCTTTCCCCCGCAGATACACCGATTCAACAATACACGGACCAATTCCCTATGCGAGAAATCCAGACACCAGTTGAGAGGCTCCTGCACTCCAGGAGAATGCAAAACCAGCCGCCTGAAGCTGGTTGGAAAATTTGAGACTCCTTCTTACCACAATCTCTCGGCATGGTGCCACACCACTGGGTGGAAACTCCCAGCTCACAGCTTTTCCTGGGGAAAGGAAGGAAAGAAATGGACTGTATTTCCAATGTTCTGACTTTTCCAGGGAATGCCCAAAAGAATGGTTTCTACCTTGCCTGAATCTGAATACTGACAAGAATGGGCCCGAGGTTGAAAGCTACTGGAAGCAAGGATGGTACTGTGGGCTTGCATGCTTGTACTCACCACAACTCTCATCTCAGCACAGCGCTGAAAAAAAAAAAAAGTCCCAGCTTCTCCCTGGGGAAGAAAAAAATTGAATCCTGCATCCATGTTCCAACTTTTTCAAAGTGCTGGCCAAGACTTCTGTCTCACTTGTCTCCGAGTACTGAGGCACCACAGCATACTAGAGTTTTCCACCTGTATAATTTGTCACTTAAAAATGTTACTTTATGTATTCTAGATCCTAGTCTCTTGTTGCATATGGATTCATCATTTTTTTTCTCAGTCTGAAGCTCATTGTATTAATTTCTTATTGTTGTTATAAAGAGTACCACAGACTTAGTGACTTTACACAAATTTATTATATTACAGTTTTGGAGGTCTCAAGTCTGAAATGTGTCTCACTGGGCTTAAGCTTGGGTTTAAACTAAGGTGTCAGTAAGGCTGTGTTCCTTTCTCAAGGCTATTGGGGAGAATTCATTTGGTTACCTTTTAGAAGTTCTAGAGGCTGCCCACATTCACTGTCTCATAGACCTTCTCTATTTGCAAAGCCAGTGATGTAACTTGAGGCTTTCTCACAATGCCTTCTGACACTTTTCTGATTCCTTCTTCCACTTTTAAAAGATAATATCCTTATCTTAAAATCAGTTAACACCTTAATTCTATTTGAAATTTTAATTTCCCCTTGTCAAGTAACTTATACATCCAAAGGCTTTGGGGATGAGAAAATAAACATATTTGGGAGACCATTATTCTGCCTGCTACACTTTTCTTCTTATTTTCCTACCTGGAGAATTTTACTTTTGCAGAGTAAAAATTTTTTTTTAATTTGATGAGGTCCAAATTATCAATTTTTTATTTTATTGATTCTGTTTTTAGTGTCAAATCTAGAATTTTTTGCCTAACTCTAGATAGATCCCAAGAATTTCTTTTTAAAAAAAATTTATAGTTTTACATTTCATAATTAAACTATTCATTCTTTATGAGTTAATTTTTGTGTAAAGTGTGAGATTTAGGTAGGTGTTCATTTGTATTTCTTATGAATGTCCAGTTAATCAAACATCATTTTCAAAAAGTCTATCCTTCTAATGAATTGCTTTTGCAAATTTGTCAAAAATGTGTTGGGCATATTTATTTATGTCTGTTTCTGAGTTCTTCGTTTTGTTCATTTGATTTATATGCCTATCTGTCTGCCAATACCACACAATCTTGATTACTGTAGCCAAATAATGAAATAATGTGAGACTGTGATTTCTCCCACTTTGTTTCCTTATAAAAATTGTTTTAGATATTGTATAGCCTGTGTTTTTGCTTATACATCTTAGAATAAGTTTATCTTTGTCTACAGCATATGTTGCATAAGTTTTGCTAGCAATTGCTGTAAACAATTAGATAAATTTGGAGAAAATTGACATCTTTACCAGATTGAGTCTCCTAATTTGTGATTACATTTTTCTCCATTTATTTAGGTTTTCTTTGATCGCATTTTATAATTTTCAGCAAGCAAGTCCTAATCATGTTTTGTTAAATTTATAGCTAAGTATTTTATTTTCTTTTGAGCAAGTGTAAATAATACTTTATTCCATTTATTTTTCCACCTGTTCATTGTTATTATATAGAAATGCAAGTGAGTTTTGTGTATTGATCAAATATCCTTCAAATTTGCTGAACTCATAATTCTAGGAGTTTTTGTTTGTTTTGTTTTGATAGCTTCTTTGAGATTTTCTACATAAACAATGATATCATTTGCAAATAAGGACAGCATTAATTCTTCATTTCCAATTTATATTTCTTTATTTCCTCTTCTTGCCTTGTAGCAATGGCTAGAACCTCTAATACTAGTTGAATATGACATAAGTACTATGTTGAGAATGGACATTCTTGCTTTTTTTCCAATCTTAGAGGAAATGCATTCACTATTTCACCATTAATTATAATGTTAGCTCTATGTTTTTGTAGATGCTCTTCATCACCTTTAAGCAATTTCTCTCTATTCCTAACTTGGCAAGTGTTTGATGATATACAAGTGCTGAGTTTTACAAGTACTTTTAAAAAATCATTTGATATAATCACATGATTTCTCCTCATTAGTCTATTGATAGGGTAGATTACATTGCTTGATTTTTAAATGTTGAAGCAGCCTTACATATCTAGAATATATTCCACTTGGTCAAATGTTTAGTTCTTTTTATACATTGCAGAAATCATTTTGCTGATATTGTGTTAAGGATTTTTGTATCTAAATTCATAATAGATAATGGTCTGCAGTTTTCTTCTTAGAACTGTCTTTTCCTGGTTTCATCTAGCCTTATAAAATGAGTTGGAAAATATTTTCTCTTTTCCTATTTTTTGGAATATATTGTGAAAAAAATTAATTCTTTATTAATTGCTCAGTAAAATTCTCCAGTGATTCTCTCTTGGCCTGGAGATTTCTTTTCCTGCAACTTTTAAATCATGTTTTCAATTTCTTTAATAGTTATAGGATAGTTCACATTGTCTATTTCATCAGCTGAGTTTTGTTGTTTGTGGTTTTCAAGAAATTGGCCCATTTCTTCTAAGTTGTCAAATTTATGACTATAAAATTATTTGCTTTTTCCCCTCAGTATCCCTTAAATGGCTGCAGCTATAGCCACTATTTCAATTCTGATATTGGTTATTTTTGTCTTCTTTTTATCTTTCTCATATTGCAATAAGCTTGTCTATTGTATTAAATTTTTCTAAGAATTAGTTTTTGATTCATTAAAATTCTCCATTAGTTTTCAATTTCATCAGTTTCTGCACATGTCTTTATTATTTCCTTCCTTCTGCCTATTTTGGGTTTATTTTGCTCTTCCTTTTTTAGTTTCTTGTGGTAGAAACTTAGATTATTGAGTTGAGACAGTTTCCTTTTTTTTTAAATAGCAACGTTTAGTATTATAATTTCTCTCAGTACTGCTTTAGCTGCTTCCTGCATATTTTGATATGTGTTTTCATTTTTATACAATTCTATGTGTTTTCTATTTATTCCATTGAGAACTTTTATTTTACCCATGATTTATTTAAAAGTCTGTCATTTTATTTCCAACTGTTTGAAGATTTTCCACTTGTCTTTCTGTTATTGATTTCTAGCAGATTCCATTATGGTCAGAGAACATAGTCTACATGGTTTCAGTTCTTTTCCATTTGTTGTCAGAGTTCTTTTATGGGCCAGGATTTGGACCATCTTCTGAACATTCCATGTCCTTGAAAAAAAAAAGTGTGTTATTCTGTTGTTTGAAATGTTATGTATATGTGAGTTAGATACTCTTGCTTAGTTTTGCTTGTTTATTTCTCCTACATCCTTACTCATTTTCTGTCTAGTTTTCCTATCAATTGCTGACGATGAGATGTTAAAGTCTCTAACTCCATCGGTGGCTTTGCCTACTTATTCCGTCAGCTGTTTTTGTTTCATGTATTTGGAAGCCCTTTTATGTGTGTGTGTATGCCTTTTGTGTTGTTTTTCTTGTTGCATTATTTCTTTCACTGTTACATAATAACTAGACTATATGTTCACACAAAAACTTGTACATGAATGTTTGTAGCAACTATGTTTGTAACTGCCAAAAACTAGAAAAGACTCAGATGTACATCAATACATCAATGGCTCAATAAATTGTGTTGTATCTATACAGCATCTATACAACAATGTGTTCATCTATACAATGAAGTACTAACAATAAAATGTCATGAACTATTGATACACACAATATGAATGGATCTCAAAATCATTATTTTGAGTAAAAGAGCTCAGAGTATGTACTCTATGATTCTATTTTATATAAAATCTAGAAAATTTAATCTCATCTATATGGTAGCAGATAAGTAATTGCCTGGGGATGGGATGAGGAGGTTGATGAGAAAAGGATTATAAAGAAGTTCATTATTTTGAGCGTATTTGTAGTTTTATTGGTATATGTATATGTTAAAACTTATTTGATTACACTCCTTATATATATGAAGTTTGTGGGTCAATTATATCTCAACAAAGCTGTTGAAAAAATATATTAGGATTTAGCAGGAAAGTAAATTTAGGGGAAACTAATTACTATGTATAAAATTTATTTGGGCAATATTTATATGGTCGTAAGTATGGACATCTTTAAAAGCACCACAAGACATCGACATGTTTAAATCAATGATGAATATAATAAAGAAGAGCAACAATAATATTGCTACTTGAAAAAAGTTTCTGGATTATTTAATCTGTTTTCCAAAAGAGTAGTACTTAAGGAGAGCTACAAAATGGTTTCAAAAATAACACATTAATATGCTTTCAATCCAATGAAAACAAATAGTATTTATAACAAATAATGTTAGAATAATTGGATCTCCATGTAAAAAATAAAAAGGAACTTAATTCTTAGCTACACTATATACAAAACTTAACTCAAATTTGTTAATAGACTTAAAAAGCTAAAACTTAATTCTTCTAGAAAAAAATATAAGAGAAAACTAGCCAAAGAGTTCTTAAATATGACACCAAAATGACAACTTGTTAAAGAAAAAAATGACAAATTGGGTTTCATCAAAATTAAAATCTTCTAGTCATTGAAAGATACTATTAAGAAAATGGAAATACAAGCCATAGACTGGAAGAAAATACTTCAAATCACAAATCCAGAATACATAAAATAATTCTCAAAATTCAGTAATTAACAAACAACCCAACACAAAATGGGAATAATATTTGAACAGACCCTCACCAAAGAAGCTCTATGCATGGCAAATAACCATGTGAAAATATGATCAAGACATTATTCATTAGGGAAATGTAAATTAAAAACATAATGAAATACCATTACATACCTATTTTATAAAAAGCAACAAAAACTGACAATACTATATGCTAGTGAGCATGTGGAGCACATGGAACTCTCATATATTGCTCTTGCAAGGCAAAATCATAGAGCCACATTGGAACACGTGTTGGCAACTTCTTATATAATTAAACATGCAACTACCATATGACCAAGAAATTCTACTCCTATATATTACCTAAGTGAAATGAAAACCTACATTCACACAAAGTTTCTTCAAATGGTAACTAATCATCTCTAAGATATAACTAAGTGGTTTCCAACTCTGACCACTGGAATCACCTGGATATATATATTTTTTAATATTCCAAAGCCCAAGTCACACCCCTAACCAATTAAATTAGAATCTCTGGACTTGGGACAGAGTCAACAGTATTTTTTTGAAACTCCCTTAAGTTATTTTTTGCAGACAAGTTTGGAAATCACCAGTATAGCTTAAAAGACAAATATCACTATTTAATATGAATTATTTTACAGCAAATTATAGGCACTGTAATGGAGCAAAATAAAGAGAAAAGAAACCCAAGTAAGTTTCCTGATGCAAAATATAGAAAGGACCAACAGATGTTTAGAATATGATGAAACTTTGAAGGGGGGCAATTCTTAATAACTAACAATGTGATTCTTGATAAATAATAACCTAATTTCCATTGCCCTATCATGGCCAATAATTGCAGTCATCCCTTATTGACTGTCAGATTTTTTTATTTGATTATTTGAAGACTTTTTTTTTCTGACAGTCTCCAAAATTAGTACAGTAGAATTCACAAGATAATTAAATTTTTTAAAGTTTGAATTTATCCCTTTCTCTCCACTCTCAAACATCACGTACACACATATATACTCCCACCTAGACACATGCAGGATTTATTTTTTATATATCAAACAGACACCTTTGAGTTGTAATTCATCTGGCAATTAGCATGACTGTTTACATAATTTTGTAAATGATCAGTATTCCTAGGTGACTGTTGCTTCTAAGCAGTCTTACAGCCCTCATATATATCAGCATACTGTTGGATATAAATACCTTCTTCATCCCACTTTATTTTTGAAATAGATTAGTCAAAGAGATAACTGTGGAAGTCATTTCTATGAATTTAAGAGTGAGGGCATTCACAAATTAATTCTGCAGTCCCCTCTGGCCTTTCTACAAAATACAATAAAGACTCTAATACAGTTCAGTTTTATTTTTTTACCACCAGCTTCTATTAAATAGATCTTCTACTTGTTTTCACTCAGATGCGTGGAGCTTCTTCTTCCTTATATTTCTGCTCTCCTGGCCAAAGATCTTGTCTCTCATATTCTTAGAACACACACACACACATACACACACACACACACACACACACACACACTCTCAATCCAATCCCTTCCTTCTTATAGCCCTTCTTTTTTTAAAAATTTTAGTTATTTATTTTTTATACACTAATATGTATAAAATAGATAACTAATAAGAACCTGCTGTTATAACCCTTCTAATAATACCAAGTCTGCAGAATCTGCCTGTTCATAACTCTATCTCAGAACTTCTTTAGCTCATCTCCTGGTTGCAATTGTGATGACTCACATCATGTATCTCAATTTAGATTAATTTCTACATTGTGTATTTATCATTGCAATAACTAGATACAGTCTAAACCCTGAATGTAAAATGCCATAGTTTATTAGACACATAACATGAAAAAATCATAAATCTACATTTAAAGTACAATGCACTTTGTAATCTTAATATCTAATGAACTTAGTTGAAGATATTTCATTATATGTATAATGTGTACCAAAAATGTATAAATAATATCTGGTCTTACATTTAGGTCTTTAATCCATTTTGAGTTTATTTTTGTATATGATGTTAGAGAATGTTCTAATTTAATTGGTTTACATGTAGCTGTCCAGTTTTTCCAGTATCACTTATTGAAGAGACTGTCTTTTCTCCATTGTATATTCTTGTCTCCTTTGTCATAGGTTAATTGACCATAAAGTGCATGGGTTTATTTCTGAGCTTTCTATTCTGTTCCATTGACCT
This sequence comes from Phocoena sinus, assembly GCF_008692025.1. NCBI lineage: Eukaryota > Metazoa > Chordata > Mammalia > Artiodactyla > Phocoenidae > Phocoena > Phocoena sinus. Next base: position 87,321,721 of record NC_045775.1, on the reverse strand, counting down.
ATGAGTCTGTTTTTGTGCCAATACCATACTGTTTTGATTACTGTAGCTTTGTAGTATAGTCCGAAGTCAGGGAGCAGGATTACGCCAGCTCTGTTCTTTCTCAAGATTGTTTTGGCTACTCAGCATCTTTGGTGTTTCCATACAGAGTTTAAAATTATTTGTCTAGTTTGGTGAAAAATGCCATTGGTATTTTCATAAGGATTGCAATGAATCTGTAGATTGCCTTGGGTAGTATGGTTGATTTAACAATATTAATTCTTCCAATCCAAGAACATGGTATATCTTTCCATTTGTTTGTGTCATTTTCATTTTCATTCATCAGTGTATTATAGTTTTTAGAATACAGGTCTCTTGCTTCCTTAGGTCAGTTTCTTCCTAGGTATTCTTTTTGATGCAATGGTAAATGGGATTGTTTCCTTAATTTTGCTTTCTGATAGTTTACTGTTAGTGTATAGAAATGCAACAGAATTCTGTATATTAATTTTGTATCCTGCAATGTTACCAAATTCACTGATGAGCTTTAGTAGATTTCTGGTTGTGTCTTTAGGATTTTCTATGTATAGAATCATGTCATCATCTGCAAACTGTGACATTTTTACTTCTTTCTTTCCAATTTGGATTCCTTTTATTTCTTTTTCATCTCTGATTGCTGTGGTTAGGACTTCCAAACTATGTTGAATAAAGTGGCAAGAGTGGGCATCCTTGTCTTGTTATTTTGTAATAACTGTAAATGGAAAGTAACCTTTAAAACTGTGTAAAAATTTAATTTAAAATGTATAAATATATTTTGATGTTCATGCAACCTACACCTTTTGTCTAGATTACTTTTTAGTGTACTGTATACCTGCAAATATATTTGTAAAGTAGTTTGAAAGCAAACCCAAAGGTGTACTTTTAAAATATGGGGAATTATTATGGTGATAATTAAGCCAATTAACTTGATATTGTTGAAATACCTGGGTGAAACTTGTACTTATTTTTAATAATTATATTTTAGTGAATGGGTGAATTGGGTGTTAACTCTGCCATTAGATAGAAAAAAAAGATTAGAGCAAATTTAAAAGGGAGAAAATCTTATTTTAAAAATGAATAATATACTCATCCAAGATGCTACTTTTTGGAATTTTCCAGGAAAGTTGTAACTGAAAAAGCACAATGTTGGACAAAGTATGCTCTTATCACTAAGGGCACTGTCCCACTCTGGATCTAGCCCCATAAATACTTCTTGTCCCTGGTGTATCATCTCTTCCCTCAAATCGTGAATGTGGAAAGATCTTGTACAACTGCTCCCAGCCATGGTGAATTCAGGGCTGTCATGAAGTGTCAGCAACCATAATGACTATCAGAATATGTCAAGAGCTAAATAAAGACCTGGGACTGAATAAAACACCTGGACACAGAAAACTATACATCATCTCCTTTGCTTCCTTTTTGAAAGTTGGCATATACAGTGTATTTTTAGCTGGAAAGGATGGGATGATTTTGCTTAATTCTCGACAGCTGCTCATTAGGCAGATCAGAACGAGATAAGCAGGATGAGATACTGGTTAAAATTGCAGAGTAGGTGCCAGGAGTATTAGATTTCAAGTCTTGCTCACGAACCATGGGTGACCTTGAGGACTTATTTTCTTTTTGGTGTTCCTGGCTTATCCAGACTTAGAGTTGGGAGGAGAACATTTTCCCAACATCTCAATGACTTTTGTCGGAATTTGTAAAGCTTTGAGGTTCTTGAAGTCACAGGTTTCCCTTAAAATCTCTGCCCCCAAAATATGTCACTCTGGCTATTTCATTTAGATATGAGCCTCGTGAAGTATAAAGCATGAGATGGACGTAGGAATGGAGCTGTTGATAAAGTTTGCTTTGGTGAAAGTCTATCTTTGGTGAGATTGCAATTATTTTTTTATCAAATAGGCCTCAGGTGATTACCTTGTCGTTAGGAAATTCTATTCCACCTCAGCCCAGTTAAATGTATCCAAACATGATATGTACAATCAAATGCAAACATGTATTTTGGTCAAACTGAGTAAAGGTAGCAAGTTGCAAAGTTCAGTAACGTTATGGTTATCTACCATTCAATGTTTTCTCATCTAGTCACTTATTCCCAGCTGGAGTGATGATCCCTTCCTTCAGGTTGAAACTTCTGAAGAAAATGAGGCTTTCACTTATTCAATTACCGAGGTTAGCAAAAATGAATAAGTTTAGATGTCACTATTTAAAAATATTTTTGGTCTATAACCTGGGAGAGTTTCTTTTTCAGACCCTTGAATTATAAGACAATAAGATAATGATGAGATAAAAACAGTTTCTTTCAAAGAAATTACTTTACATTACAGAATGTCAGGAGTTCATAAGAGTTTTGTATTTCTTCAATAGTGATGACTGTGGTGAGCCTTTCACATTAGCGTGTTCCTTTTTAGTATAATGTAATATTGACAACATTGATTTGATTGCTGGAAGAAATGTGTAATTTGATCTCAGTCTGTTAACATATAATTTTTAAAATAGCTTTGTCCTCTTTCATGTTTTACCACTTATAATGGTGATTTGAATGAGTGATCTTTTAAAATATCCTGGTAGTGAAAACGTGATGTAGCTGCCGCCTGATCCATCTAATGAGCTTAGTGGTGGACTCTGATACAGCTGATCACCTGGGGAGATGCGAGGGGCCTGAGCAGTCAGCCAGGCTGATCCTGTGTCCCGCTGAGAGTAAAGAAGGCAAGTACAGAGCCAGCGTTGGCTGCCGGTTTCCACAAATAAGTTGCCTATGGTCAGCACTTATGATTCTAACGAGCTTCCATTGCCAATGTTTGAGATGCTGGGAGCCTGTGTCAACCTTTGGACAGAGTCTGTGCCCAAGCTTGTCAGGGTGCTCATGGCCGCAGTGCACTTCTGTGCACAGATATGGCTCACTGTGTACATTTCCATTACAATGGGTGACACAGTAATAAATCCATTTCTTCTTTTTTTAAATTTAATTTTATTTTATACAGCAGGTTCTTATTAGTTATCTATTATATACATATTAGTGTGTATATGTCAATCCCAAGTCATTCCCCCTTCCCACTTTCCCCCCTTGGTGTCCATACGTTTGTTCTCTACATCTGTGTCTCTATTTCTGCCTTGCAAACCGGTTCATCTATACCATGTTTTAGATTCCACATATATGCATTAATATACGATGTTTGTTTTTCTCTTTCTGACTTACTTCACTCTGTATGACACTGTAGGTCCATCCACGTCTCTACAAATGACCCAATTTCATTCCTTTTTATGGCTGAATAATCCATTGTATATATGTACCACATCTTCTTTATCCATTCATCTGTTGATGGGCATTTAGGTTGCTTCCATGACCTGGCTATTGTAAATAGTGCTGCAGTGAACATTGGGGTGATATGTCTTTTGGAATTATTGTTTTCTCAGGGTATATGCCCAGTAGTGAGATTGCTGGGTCATATAGTAATTCTATTTTTAGTTTTTTAAGGAACCTCCATACTGTTCTCCATAGTGGCTGTATCAATTTACATTCCCACCAACAGTGCAAGAGGGTCCATTTCTTCTTAAAACAACTGTTTTTATCAAGCCCCTCCAAGAAAAATGTAGTGTAAAAATGCACACACATAACCAGATGCCAACACTGTAAGTTTTTCCCCAGGAATGCAGTTCAGTTTCCCATACCCCATGAAGATAGAAAAAGAAAAGGCACTAAGAAGTACATGTGATGGACAGTCAGCACATAACCCAGTGATGATAATGATGCTGGATAAATTGTCACAGCCTGTGAATAAGTCATAGGTCAAATTCATTTTATCTGTCGCTTCAACTGAAGCTGGTTTCTAGTACTCAAGCCCACCAAGGGCAAATGTTTTAAAAATTCCTAGCCTGGGGTCAATATAAGTGGGGGAGGGTATAATATCATTTACTAACTAAGAACATTTGAAGAAAATAAAATCTGTATTTTTGGCAATACATTTTTTCCCTAGAACATAAAACCAGCTAATATTTTGGAAATATTTAAGTTTTCACTAAAATGTTGATCTTTATCTGATCTTGGTAAAACTCATTCTTGCTGCAAAAGTCAGGCATTATAATTTTTTTTCCACAGAAAATTCATATAGGATATAAGCCAACTTCTTAATGAAAATCTGGTTTTAGCTAACCACAGAGGGTGAATGGGACATAGGTAAAATGAGTCAACTCCTCTGATTTTTCCTTTGACACACACACCCCTACCACCCAGGGCACACATCTCTCTGAGAATTGCTTTTTCCCCAAGGTGAGCCCTAAAGTATGTGTGGACTAAGGGACTTTGCTAATGTGGCCAGGAGACAACACTTACCCAGACTGAGTCAACTCATTGGTTGACCAGGTGTCAACTGTACACTTTCAAGCAAGAATTCCATCCAAGAGACACAGAGTCTCCAAGATATGGAGTTGAATTCTGTTCCCCTTGAGTGTGGGCTAGATTGTCACTCTCACTGATGAATGGCAAATGTGATATATGACACCAATAAGGTTAGGTTATAAAAAGCCGGTGACCTCCGTCTTGCAATCTCTCTCTCTCAGGGATATCTCACTTGGGGAAAGCAAGGTGTCATGGTTTAAGCAGCCCTGTTGTGAGGCCCATGTAGTGAGGTCCTGCAACTTCTGGTCAACAGCCAGTGAGGAACTCAGTCTGCCAACTACCCCAGTCTTGGGCTTGGAAGCAGATCTCTCATCCTAGCTGAGACTTTGGACGATTGTAGCCCAAGGTGAGAATTTGACTGAAACCTTGTGAAAGACCTGAGGCAGAACCACCCAGATGAGATGCTCTTAGATTCTTGGTGTTCAGAAACTGTGTGAGATAATACATGTTTATTATTTTAAGATGCTAAGCTAAATTTTAGGGTAAGTTGTTACACAGCAGTAGATAACTAATATAATTGGTTTCCATGACAAGTCATAATAGGAGTACAACTTTTGCACCCTCATTTCCAGGTTGTTCTTTTATTAAACTCTTTTGAAGGCATCCCCATGCGCCCCTCCCTTGACTTTAACATTTCTAATTTCCTAAGACTCTGTCTTTGGTCCCCTTTTCCTCTTACTCTGTAATCTTAGGTGATATTATTTGCCTGTATAGCTTCAAAAACCAATTAAACTCACACACTTATATCATCCATTTTCTTGACCAGGGTTTTTCAACCTTGGCACTTTCAACATTTTGGATAGGATAATTCCTTGTTGGGAGGAACTACCCTGTGCATTGTAGGATGTTTAGCAACATCCGTCATCTCTGTACTGTAGATGCCAGGAATATCCTCCTCTCCCTCAGCATTGAACACCAAAAATGCCCCCAGGTGTTTCCAAGTATATCCCCTGGGATAGCAGTCAATGTGCTTAGCTGAGGATAACTGTTCTAGACCTTTATTCAGAGATTCATATTCATATAGCCAACTACCTATCTAAGGTTTATGGCAGGTCTCCACTTATATAGTATAATCTCATAAGCACCTCAAACTTTGCATATTAAAATTTGAATTCCTAAACTCTATCTGTTCTCTCAGCTCTTGCTGGAAAACTAGTTACCTTGGGTGTTCTTGATTTCATTAGAAGTCTACCTAAAAGACAAAATCCTCACCACTGTTGACCAGATCTTATGTATTCTATCACATATCTATCTTCCTAACTTAACCCCAGCCAACTCTGCCCTTTAGTCATTTCCTGCTGGTCACTTTGTTTTTAGACCATCGTTTGTGCTGGTCTCTTCCCTATATTATTGCCTTTGCACACATCACTCTTGCCTGGAGTATAATCTGCTTTCCTTTTTATCTTGTTTATTCTAAACCAACTCTCAAGTCTCAGCTAAAATAATCACTTTTGCAAGGAAGCCCTCCCTGATTGCCTCAGACTATGGTTAGTCCACCAATTATGATCTTGGGCAGTGTCTGCCTCTCTTTTTTAACAACTACAATGATTTTTGGAAACTTGAGTGCTCTTCCTTTCACCAAGAGCTTTAGCTTCATTGAGGGTATCTGTCCATGTTCCTTCACCTCATTATAACTTACACCTAGGTCAGTGTCTGCCAAAAAGTCATTACTCAGAAAATATGTGTTGATTTTAAAATTGAATGGCTAAACGAATAAACCAAGAGGTAATGGAAACTTTGCTATTCATGTTACTGAAGTCGGCAGATGACCCAACAGAACTTTATGAGTTCCTAGGTATCTTTTATTATAAGTCTTTTGTACAAATATCCCCCATGTTTATACTTTGGGAAGTGTATGCTATACTTTAGGTTTGAGCTTCACTGCTCCTCTAAGAGACAAAGAACATTATTGAACAATAAATTTTAAAACTTCTGTCAGTTAGTGAACCAGCTGGTGAAACTATATATAACATGAATAGTAATATATGAATAGAGTGAACTTTGATTCTGAAAAGTATCAAAATACTTCAGTTTTACAAGTGTAAATAAAAATGCTTTCTTTTTTCCAGAAATTATAGTAAAAAGCAACAGATCTATTTGAGCACATTAAAAATTTCTATGTGGCTAAAAGTAACATAATATTTAAAATTTAAGAAAACTGACATATATGACAAAGTATTATTATTTTTATATTTAAAGAATTTTAAGAAATTAATACAAAAGGCAAATTATTTATTAGAAATAACGAAGAAAGAAGAGAGTATGTAAAAAATAGAAATTAGCAATAAATACTATTTGAATGAAAAAACAGTACATTCTGGTTTATAATAACAAAACATTGGAAACCTCTATATGCACTATAAAGGACTGTTTAAAGAACTGTATCTCCCTAAAATAAAACACTATTCAGAAAATAAAATTGAGAATATAATCTATATTTGTTAACAAGGAGGTATGTGTGTTTATGAATACACACTCCAATGCACATATTTTTTCACATAGTTAAGTGGAAAAAAGGAAGTTTACAAAATATGGATATTATGATAACCATTTTTTAAAAAATGTGTGGTGTGTATATGTCTAGAGAAATGTGTTAATGTGGGCTTATGTTTGGATGATGGAATTCTCTTGTTACTTAATCTGTGTATTGGTCTAAATCGTTTACAATGCATATCTATTTTGTTTATAGCTAGAAAAAAAGCTAGGTTATTTTGGAAAAATAATCAAAAATCAACTTAAAGATCTTAAATGTTTGCCCCAGGAAATAAAATAGATCTTAAGAAATTTAGCCCCAAGGATCTTTCTCCTGGAGATATAATTTCTTTAAAAAGAAAAGTACCTTTGCTGCTATATACTATCTAAAGCTTTCTTCCATGGCTTTTAAGAACTCCAATGCTAGCTTTTAATAATATAATCCTGCATTCTTTATGCAACTATCAAAGTTAAACTTAAAATTTTAAACCTTCCTAAAACTCATCCATCACATTAGTAAAGAAAATATATTGCCTTATGTCCCAAATGAAAATTAAAGCCAGCTGCTAATTCCACAGCATACTTCACCTAAGTGTTTTGTAAAATCATATAACTTGAGCAAAAACAAGAAAATAAACAACCAGGGCCTCAGATCTTCTTTAATCTCTGGCTGAGCACTATGCAGTGGGGACTTGGCTTTCAACAGAGGGGAGTCTACTGCAAAGGGTTTTATTCACAAATAAACTGTCTTGTTTGTCCCTGAATTTTGTTTCAGTTTCATCATGATTAACAAATGAACTGGGTTCCTTTGGTGGATCAGAGGAAGACCGTTAACGCACTATTTTATCTTTCTTTTGCTACAAATGTTTTGCTGAACCCTAAGGGCCAAATTTAGAAATGGAGATATGACAGATGTGCTCATAAAATTGAATGCATACCTGTGCTGCCTACCAAAGAGTCCCCCAAAGCTTCCCCCTGCGCAATGTTCTGATTTCCTAGTGCCACCTGTAACGGTCCCAGCAGGCAAAGTTTCCTTCCCATCTTCTGAGCAGGCTGGCAGCCCCAGCTTTGAGAATGTTCATGACAAGCTCTTTGCAAATAAGCCCAAGTTGCACTATGTCAACTTCAAATGAAATCATAACACAGAAACAAAACATTCATAAATTGATAGAAATTATAGAACATCAAATGAGATACAGGAATTTTATCTCCTCATTTGTATATTCCTGTCTCTCTGTCTATAAACATATGTTTGCACATGCTGTGTATTGAAAGATTAACATATAAAATTACAACATTGCATTTGTTACACTGTAGTTAAGGTTGTCTTCACATTTATATTTTCTGAGGTTTTATATCTGAACCATAAACATCCTCTCTAGACTGAAACTTTGTCACAGAATGAAAAACTAGAAGTGCGTTCATCTTTCTCCTAAACATGGAACAAATTTCACAGAAATGCTTAGATCTTTTTAAACATTTTTTTAAGTTGACCTAATAAAAACATCATTTAAAAAATTAACCTCTAAAAATGTGTATGTTAAAATTACTAACAATGATTCCAAACAGAAACAAAGAGAAAGTTTATTTCCTACATTAGTGAGAATTGAGTACATGTTTTTAAATCTAATAATACTTTTTAAAATTTTATGATCATTTGACTAGAAAAAAGAATGTTAATGGCTTTTCAAGTTAAACACTTTTTAAAAATCCCAGAACAACATTAGAAAGCTACTTAACTTTTGGCGAGATAGTTAAATATTACATGTGACATAACTGACTTAATGTTGCCTTCTAAATGATGCTAATAAGTATGAAGCCTGTTAAATTATATATTCACACAACTTTTTAAACATATTATTTTAGAGGTAAAGCGTTAATCAAGTTTATCAAGGGTGTTAACACTATTTTGAAACTGAGTTCAATATTCTGCTTTGAAGTAAATGTCTCAAGAGGTTTATAAATTTGAAAAAAAAATAAAACTTCAAAAGTCAAATTTATTCACTGGTTAGATTATTTCTTAAACATTATTGAAATTCTCATTATTCTTGTGGTGGTTCTGGGCACTGATTATTTTAACCAAGATGCTTGTTTATTTGCATAGATCTTGCTTTCATTTATTAGAAAAACGTGTTTTGAAAATTAAAGCTCTCTCTAACAATTGGTTAAATGCAAGGCAAATGTTTTTCAAATCACATAAAGTTTGTTTTATTACTTAAGATTTTGTTTAAGTCCTTTTTCAATATTTTCCAAACATTCTCAAAAAACCTTTCTCATATATTTTTTTAAATTTTTGAAGTGAGAAAAACATGTATTCTGTGGAATGTCAGATGCATGTTTATTCACTATTAGCTGTGAAGAATGTGGAGTAAATCCCCCTTATGGTACACAACTTTAAAAGTTCAGATTGGGAAATATGTGGCTGAAATGCTTTGGTAGTTTGCCCATTGAATTTGAACAGTCCATCGTGATATTTGGTGATTCTACAGTGTTCAGTTACAACTATGTAAATATACACACAGTGTATCAGAGCATGGAGGATGAAATAAATGAGCAATTTTGCAGAGGTGGGAACACTAACTTTTGACTTATCACCCCAGTGTTGTTAAGTTATGCACTCATACCCAAAGATTCTGTTTTCTTGTAGCCTAACTTCTGCTGTTGCTGTGGTCTCCTGGGAGTTGTGAAGGTACATGGGCTCCACTGTCCTGGAGCCTACAGCATGTGTGATTTAGTTATCTCTACATCCGTCAACACTCACCATGCTGAACATTTGGAGCTGCTTACACTTCACTGCCTAGTGGCAAATGCTTCATGTCATCATTCCCTGCGGACTGGATCAGAATAAGTCACTCACCATTCAAGCTGGAAAGCTAGTGATAGGTCTGAACCAGGTAGAACCAACAGTTCTAATACAGGGCAGAGAGTTGATACTACTCAAAATTCTGGATTTATACTTTATTTCCTATTCTAGAAAATATACATTTCACACATTTTACAACCCTACTGTTTTTCTTAGGACATAAACGTCTCTGTTTTATGATTTTTTTTTTTTTTTACATCAAGATAGCACTTTACAGATACAAAAGATCCCAAACTTGGTCTATCCATACTCTGAAGTTTTCAACAGGAAAAGTAGATGGTTTCTGCAATGTTTATTCCTCTTCTGGTAGTGAGTTGGTATTTTGGGGAAGGAGGGATTTCTTTAATGCATGTAATACGCCTTGAATTACAGAAATTAAAGATGATTACTCATTTTTTCTACTTGTTCTTCCATACAGGAATAATGGAAGGACAGGTAGAAAAGGTCCTGTCCATAATGCTTAACATGGTCTTTAGAATATGGACCCACTGATAGTAATTGAATAAGTGAATACAGGGGTGAGCGAATAAATGCACAAATAAGGTATTGTTTTATAGGAGGTAGGTGGCCGCTTTACCTGCTAGTCTCCTGCGAATATTTCTAAAGTGCATGGCTTCTGGGAGACTGGAAAACTCAACAGCATGTGGATGGCATCTGTCTGCATCACTGCTGGCTTTCGTGTACACACTGGTCACAGTGATAGCTCTATTAGTCACTCTGTGGATTAACAGTACAGAAGGGACTGTACCCATACAATTGCTTTGTATTTACTAGCTTGGGACTGGATACAATTCAAACTTGAATCCACTGCACCCACCATGTTGAATGTTTTATACATTTTAAAAAATAATTGAAGACCTGCTCCATGTGTGGTATGTTAAACAATCATTACCATAAAATATGCGTACTTTATCATTCTTCCTACCAAAGAGGACACTATTGGCAAACATCCCATTATTTCTGCAAAGTCTTCAGGCCTTCAGGCCAGCTTCCCCATCTTGTAGTTGGAAACACAGAGATTAGATGGTAGGTGACATACCTATTGGGTCACATCTTAATATGATGTCTCTTAAGCAGAAAATCTGTCACCCAGCATTAGCGTGGTTTACCTTCTGTCACATCACTGTTGAATTTGAAGTGACCCCCTAACTGGCCACTGTCCTTTCCTACTCTCTCTAACACCTGGTTACCTTACCTGTTGACAACAGACTCAGATTCTTATAGCAATGGTCATATTTAATATATTACATATTTTACATCTATTATATATTTTGCATACCTGTAGTGCTTAATATATATATTAGGTAAGGTATTATACACTTAAAGTATTATTCAAACTTACAGCATCATGACACTGTCAGTGTTCCTTGATGTCAGAGATATGTCACGTTGTTAACTTTTATTTTCACTAAATGCAGCCACACTCTCCTGGTTAAAGTCTAATCTCCCATCCTTTTTTTGCGTGTCTCCTACTGCTAGCAACTGAGTCTACTCTGCCCCTCCATCATCTTGATTTTACAGATGGCATTTGCAAAGACTAACGTCAGTGTCTATATATTTTTTAGCCCATCTGTATATAAAAGTGGCCACACATAAAAATGTCAAACACAGCGGCTACTAAGAGGAGGGTCTGCATTTGCCCACGAAGGGGTGTTCATTTGGAACGGCATTCTCCAGAAAAAGAAAAGGCCAAAGAAATTCAATATTGTTCACAAGTCATTCTAATCATCACTCCTTCTTACTGAATATGGACAGAGCTCCATGGAGACGCCCGCAGAGACTCCATGTTAGATTCAGTCGCCTATCAAGTTTACAACTCACAGCAAACTGGAGAAGCGCCTACGAAAGCAAACCACTGTTTGAAACTCTCAGAATTGGTCTTTTCTGATGCTGCCTCTTTCCCTGGATGCAGAAGACAGGGGCTCTGCTGCCCAACACAGGGCTGCTCATCTGGTGAGGGTAAACTCCAGAACCGAGCAGAGGAAAGAAGAATGTGTTTTTAAAGGAATTTTAGATGGCTTCTAATAAATCTGGATGTGCTTAAAGAAATCCCCGAGGAATTTTTAAAAGTCTGGATGTGTTTTCTCAAATAACTATTTAAAGCATATTAGAGTTTTTTAATTGCACTGGGGACTTTTCAAAGCGTATCAGGACAAAACAGTAGAGGATAGGCCCCAATATGCTAATTAATAGATAGCTAGACCCCTGAAATAAACCTGCAACACTCCATTAATCAGGCAGTAATTGAATTGGCACAGTGCTTTTGTGCAAACTACATGATAATTGAAAAACCAAACCTGGCAGTGGTGAGGGTAAGTTTCTCCACAATGGCGTATAACGGGGCATCCTGGGTCCTGTTGTCAGTGGGCAGCTAGACCTCCTGCCAGGAGGTTTGCATGGGAAGAAAACTGGCTACTCTCTGAGGCCAGGGTAACTTTGTCTCCTGCTGAGATAGTCTTTTAGGTGTGTGATACCCAGTGGTCGTAAGCACGACCCTATGGAAACACACGTAATGCCTGATATGCTTTTCTCTGTTACCTAAAGACATCTGCCAATTAATGTGATTATAAAATAATAGTGAGGAACAGATGTTTCATTTGCTAATTTTATATCTGACTGTTTGAAAGCTAGCTACCAGGGATTTAACTGGCAAATACTTCTTTGCTTACCAGAAAAGAAACAATGCATGCGTTTTTCCCACACAGCTGATGTGGTGTAATTCTGGATATTGGTCGTCTGTAGTAAGAGCTCAGTGAGGGAGCCTGATTGCTTCTAAATGAAGAGAAGGAAAATAGCATTGTAAGCCTTCTTACTGCAAACAAAACATTAAGCATATTGCTATACCAAAAAAAATTAAATAAATAAAAGCTGTTGCAATGAAAGAGTTTTGCTTGTCATACTGTGATGACAATGGTTGGGAAAAAGATGCAGATAAAATGAAGACTGACATGAGCTTTCCACCTAGAACTTTAAAACAAATCGTATCGAAAAACTCGAAGATTTTGCACATTGTCAAACCTTTAATTATACGGGTGAAGTGTAAAGAATGTGAAACCATGGGGAAAGAGTGAGTTTTGGGGATCCGGAGAGAGATATTTTAAGAAATTAGAAAAAAGATTTAAACAATAATGTAATTACACAATTTTTACTCTAATTAACTCATTTTCTTCCCCAGTGAAGGTACGTACATTGTGAACTATACCTGAGATGATGTTTCTTAGTCTAGATTCTTATCTGAATCAGATCCTTCTCACTGTGGTGGGCCCTCACTGTCTGTCTACCAAGAGGTCACCGTTGGGTGGAAGTTTCTTTTTCTGTTCATGCTATTAAATATGAGTCTTTATTAAGAAAAAAAAAACTTGGATTTGGGTACTGGATATACCCTTAACTATATTTATATTAGGCAAGTTACCTAACCACTCTGCTCACTTTTCTTACCTGTCCAAAGAGGAATCTGTTTAAGATTAGGGTTTCAGAAATTTTAAAAATTTGTGCCCTTTTTAATGAAAGCAAAACCCATGGTTTTCCTTTAAAAAAATCAAATTTATAAAACAATATATGTAGCAGGGTTTAAAGAACTCCCAAATCAAAGTTGTACAGAAAATGGCTTTATTTTCAAATCTCAACCCCTTCCAAGCTTCAGAGAAATTGCAACTTACCTAAAAGCCATCTGGTCACTGGTGTTACTCTCTGATGATCAGAGGTTGTGTTAGGACCTTGATGTGAAAGGGGTTTTCACTGTACCACATTGCCTTGCAGTCCTTACAACCTCTTACTTGGAAATTGAACTTGAAACATGTTTCAAACGTTTCTTAATTTGCATGTAGTGTAATTGAACATTAGCTGGTGTCAACCAATGCTCACCAGCTCAAAAGACTGTACCTATGCTACTGACTGTGAGTCTCTCTTTTGTAAAACAAAACAAAAAACAAATATCAGAGGGTTGCTTTTCTTACTTGAGGTTCTTCATAAGCCCAGAGGTGCTTGGTTTCACTTTTCTTACTTCAAGGTGTTACACAGTGAGCTTTCATTATCTAGTCTAGTAACCTCATTTTGTTTTGCTTTATTTCCCTTCTCGCCATGGGCTCTTTTTCCTTTTCCCTTAGATCCCGCCCCCCACCAGTCTTCTTAGAGAAGATGCACCTTCTTCTCCAGCCTTAGTGCTTCCATGCATGGCCAGAGCTGAACTTTCCCCACTCTTGGTTTGACTTCCACCTCAATATATTGACTTGGAATGGATAGGCTTGGAATCATTTTCAAAGCATTGATTCCTTCTAACTTGACTCCTCCTTTGTTTTCTTTCAGATCTTTTGTCCAAGACTTCCACCTTCACCTCCAAATCATGACTCATGTTTTCCCACTCCTCAGCACCCCATGGTCCCAGCTCCTGTCACTTCTTGTCTATACTTCTGCAATGGCTTCCCCAGACTCTCTGCTCTCACTCGCAGCCACGCAATCAATGTACAAGCACTGGCAGCCCCTTTGAACATGTAATCGTACGTCACTCCTCCAAACCCATTTAAAAGCCTATCAGCTGCTTCCCACTGCATTTAGAATAAAAGAATAAAGACATTAAGCCAAGGTTCAGTCCCAATTTATCCCCTTATGCCCTCACCCATCTTTACCTCTTCCCACCCTTCCCCACTCACCGAATCACTTCCTCAGACACCACCAGGCCCTCTTGGCCTGCAGACCCAGTGTTTTCCATCCCCTTTGCTTGGCACCCTCTTCCCTGGACCATGTGGTGTGTGCTTGATTTCTTCTATCCTTCAGGCTTCAGCTCAAGGATCATTTCCTCAAAGAACCCGTTCCTATCTTCACAAGCTCCCCCATCCCATCCCAAACCACTCTTTACTCCTGTTAATTTTATACATATAGCTTATCAGGATCTCCACTTGTCTGGTTCATCTGTGTACATTTTTATTATTTGTCTCCCACTGCAAGAAAGTACCTTCTGTGAGAATAGGGACTTCAGCTGTCCTTTTCCATGCCACACTTCCAATGCCTAGGACAATGCTCAATACATACTTGTGAAATGGATTAAAAAAAAATGTTTCCACTGAAGGCATATGCTTACAGTCTGTGCAACTGTGGAGGAAAGACTAGCTCAGTGGTAGACAGAAACTAAGAGCCTGGGTCTTTTCCAAGTGTTTTCAGAAACAAAGAAATCAATAACCGCCCCAAAGTTCCCATATTTCTTTTTCTAAAAAAAAAAGAAACTCAGTTTTTAACACAAGTCTACATCAATCAAATTTGACGCCATGGAAACAGATATAAGTAAGTCAATCTATTTTAAAGCAAGAATAAAATAAAAATAAAGAATTTTGTGATTCAGGGGTTGCCAATTTTTCCATAAGGGGCCAGGAATGTAGTAAATATTTTAGGCTTTGCAGGCTCTATGGTCTCTGTTGCAACTACTCAGCTCTGCTATTAAAGTAAAAGACCAGATGAAGATAAATGGAAGGGTGTGGTTGTGTACCATTAAGACTTTATTTATTGACACTGAAAAGTGAATTTCATGTAATTTTCAAATGTCATGAAATATTATTCATGTTTTGATTTTTCCAACCATTTTAAAGTGTAAAAAGATTCTTAGCTCATGGGCCATATAAAAACCAGCAGTGGGCCAGATCTGACCTGCAGGCCATAGTTTGCAAATGTTGAACAGTCTGTAACTCCTTCTTCTTTGACTTGCTAAGAATTGATAATTGCCTTCACTTAGTGTTTCTAGGAGATTCTCACTCTGTGCATAGAGTCAAGATCTTCTGAAGGCATGTGCATCTCTGGCTTTGTTGCTAAGAACCCTCCTTGAGTGTCAAAGTCATGAATTGCTTTAGAAGTTATACATGTCTTTACTTCTTGACACCCTTTCTGTCCTAGCTTTCCCAGTGGGTGAGTTCAGTTTCCTTAATATTATTTCCATAAATCAATATTAACCCACATATTCTACTCTTTGCTACTCCACGTATTCCACTGTTCCTTCCTTCCCAGCTAGGGACTAGGGGTTGGAATGTGGAGAGAAAGAAAGAGAATATGACCCTTGTGATCTCACTTCACAGAGAAGTTCTTCTCTCTTTATGACTGCTTAAAATTAATCACAGAATTTCAACTAAAAACCACTTGCAGTAGTCGGTTTCTTCTTTAAAAAACTGTCGGTTACTTATTCTCATCTCTGTCTTTCTGAGAAGAATTTTTCCCAAGTCCTTCTTTCCCTGGATAAATGTACCACCTTCCTTTCATTGGGTGAATAATAGCAACTGTCTCTTGCATACTCCCTCTTCTGGATATTCCTCTACATCCTTGCTCAAGATTCCTATATCCTTACAAACTTTCATCTCCATCCTAATGTCCTTCAAACCGTTGCCCTATGTAACTCCTTCCCTTCATTTCTGACCTACTTAAAGAGAGGTTACGGGTCATTTTGTCACCAGCTCTTCTAGTTACTATTGCTGCATAACTAACCTCCCTAGAACCTACTGTTTTTAAACAACCATCATTGATTTTGTTTGCAGACTTGCAGCTTGGACAGGGCTCTACAGGGACATCTCATCTCTGTTCCATGATGCACCAGTAGGGTAACTAGAGTGGTAGCCGGAGGATCTTCTTTGAGGGCTTCCACATGGTCTGGGCATTGGAGACCGGGCTTGTTGTGTGACTTACAGCATGATGTCTGGGTGCCAAAAACAGGCATCCAAGAGACAGGAGGTGGAGCTACCAGTTTATTAATGACGACAGAACTTTAATACTGACGTATATTATTGGTCAACAAGTCACAGAGCACAACAGATACAAGGGAACATAGATCCCAGCCTTTGGTGGGAGGAGAGTCATGGTTTAAAACCTTTCCTCAAAATTCCTTTATCAGTAACACTATTAACCTCCAAGTTACCAGAAGCTATGACTTCCTTTCAGTATTTCTTCTATGTGACCTCTCTTTGGGCCTCCTTTCACTCTATGCTCTCATTTCCTTTAGCACATGGGACACTGTTGTCTCTTTACCTCTTTCAACCCTTGATTTGTTTCTCTATTTGTTAATTTCCCTTTCTTTTCTTGTTTATGTATCTTAAATGTTGGAAATCTCCTGGACTCAGTCTTCCATTTTCTGCTCTTCTTTCTAGGTGTCCTTACTGAGTTATATAGCGCCAATTACTGTCTGGACTCGAAAGATGCGTAATTTATGGTTCAAGTCCCACCCATTTTGCTGTGCTCCAGAACTCCTTTTCCGGTTGTGCCATTCAGTGCCAATATTCATATAAAATATGGAAATTCCACAGAGCTGTACTCCAGCTGTGTTGAACTCTCTGCCTCTTGAACCCTCACACTCCTTCCTTGAATGACTGCCTTTCCTCATGCTGTGTTCCATACCCAGAATGCCCTTTTGCTCACTTGGGTGAACTCCTACTCATTCCCCAAAACCCAGCTGAAGTAACGTGTACTGTGAAACCTCCCTGAATTCCAGGCAAATTGTGCTGAGTGGGTGCCCAAAACACCATGTTCTTTGAACGTGTGAGAGATGATCTCAGTTGCAATCCTATGTGATTATAACCTTCAGCTCTATTCATAGATGCTCAGCTCCTGCTCGTTTGTTGTTTGTGCAGTGTAATTGAAGGGCTAAAATATGCCTTTAACTTAAAAAAATTGTGGATTATTTGTTTTCAGAAAAATCCAGGAATGTATGAATTTAAGGGAGTCAGTTACTTTGGCATTTCCATACTTGTGTGAAACTAAAACTGGAGTTTTATTTTTGTTTCATTTGGGTAGGGAGTGGGGCTGAGTTAACCTTTAAGATGTAGGGCAAACTCTACTCTTTAGATTGGGATCATGTGTCCTTGCATTTAGCAACCAAGGTGACCAAAACAGACTTATGGAGATAATCTTATGGTTCCCCTATTTGACTTCAGCTAATTTTTGAGAAATATGGAATGTGTCAACTGGTCACTTTTCCACCTCAGACCATTTACAATTGAAAGTAAAGCTGATAACCATCCAGGGTTTTTAATCCCCTCCTCAAAGGAGAACTAATTTATCAAGTTACCCTGTGGCCAATTCCTGTGAAGAGGTCTTAACCAAAAATGTTGCTCAATATTTTGAAAACTGGCAACATATGACTTAGGGTTTTAATGCCACTTTCTGAATAACATTAACGACACAAAGGATGCTAGGATAGCAAACGGCTGGTATGGTCCCACGTTGTCTCAGAAGAAGCTGCAGTCCTTTGATTCAAAAGACAAAGAAACCTACATGGTGCTTTTCAATAAACAGTTTCATCCTATTAGGCATTTTGAACCTCCAGGCTTATACAGAGAAACTCTATACTTCGCTAGAGTTGGCCTGTTTAAAAAAATTATAGTAACACATTGGGGAATATCTTCTTGAGCTATCTTGTTTCTTCTAATTATTGTCCCCCCTTCACTGGAGAATTTCCCATTATTCAGCAACATATGGATGAAACATTTTTTCAGTAATCATGTCTGAACAAAGTAATCATTCTCTCATTAACCAATTATTCTTCAAAATCAAATGGAACAGGCATATTTGCTAAGACAATTTACTTTAATAAACCCTATGGAATTAGATCTCACATATCTCATGTTCAAATGGTTTAATTCAAAGATCACAGTGTAGATAACAGAAGTAGTTAAAACTAGGTTTTTAGAAGAGGGAAAAGATAGAAGAATGAGAAGGTCTGTTTATGTGCAGAAATTCTTAATCTACCCAGCTCCAGGAGACTTCTTTCTCTTTTCTTCTCTCCTGTTTCATCAAAAGTTTGTGATTTGTTTTCAGCTCTTTTACTCTTTAGAAGATGTTGGATAAACAGCCTGACCAAAAGAATGAAGGATGGGTGCTATTTATGTATAGATGAGTTTTCCAGAAGGGTCCAACACAGTGGTTGGGAAAGGTAAATTATCTTAGAATTTCAGTGACCGCTTTAGTTCTGAGTGAGAGCTAGAAGCATTGGGAAAATGAGAAAGCATTTGCAGGGTGTCATTGGTGTGGGGCAGGGAAAGAGGGAGCCCAGTACTTTTTTTGTTTTGTTCACTCCATGATATTTTGCTGCTGTCTCACTCCATGGTATCTAAATAAATGTTTTATTCCATTTTGTACTCTTATGTGAATCACGCTGATACAAGAGGCTTCCCCTAACTTCTGTTTTATTTCTCTTTGTGATTGACTTTATGGGAGTCTCTTCTGGAAATTCTGCTTTGCAGTGTCTGACTGCACAAGTCAGAATCCATACCAATAGAATTCTGGGTTTCCTGCCATAATTCAAGGGATGCCAAACATTTTCAGATGAAGGCCTAACACAGTAGAAATCATTAAAGCAAAGCCTGAAAATGCAATTTTTTAAGTTCCTGTTTCTGCTCCAGTTAATCAAAATAATATTTGACTCACTACCAAACAAGACATTAAAAGCTTATAAGTTCTTGTCCTTTCTCTGCAGTTAACCGGTTATAGAAAAGTAAGCTGATATTTTAACCTTCTTTCTGTACCTCAGTTTTCTTTCCTATAAAATGGATTCTTCTTCTCCATAATTCTATGACTCTTTGTGTTTGTATTAATGCAATTTTGCACGTTTTCTAAAACAGCAATTAAAGACGGATCTGCCAACATCAAAAGTAAGAGTAATGAAGTGCACAATCCTTTTCATTTAAACTTTACCTACTCACAAGTGGGAACGACATATACAAACCTCACAATAATGTCACTGTACAATACTTTACATAATTATTTAAATGATCTCATACCCCTAGGCTGGTTTATCCATTATCAACAGGGTGATGTTTTATTTTCAATAACTCTTAAAAAAAGTTTCTTGTCCACGCTGTTAAACATCACAACCTAATCTCACATTTAAGTCATTAGTGGCTGTCACCACAGTTCTCTGCACTGGGTAGATTTGGGAAGACAGCTGTCAGTGCAGCAGGATACAGTTTTTATAATAGTTTTATGATTCACCCTTTGAGATGAAGATTTGGACACCTGATCCCAGCCTGTGATTTTCTCCCTGTAATTTTCAGAATGGGTAAAACCAAATAACAGCCTCCAGGACTTGTAGGTCTAATGCCAAGTGTTTCTGAAATGATATCGGTGGGAACTTAAAACCATATATTTTTTTGTATATGCTGATCCCTTTCATTTGTTAGTGCTGGTGGTTGATGGGAGAGGGGTGAAGCTGGCTTTCCTTCAAAGTCATAGCAAAGGCTTCGTTTTCTTTTCATTTTACTTTCACATTACTCTGGAGGTGTATACCAATGTTGTGTCAGTTAGTGTCAACAATTTTCATGACAAATATGTGATCCGTAACAAATTCTATTCAACAGTATACTGAGCATGCTCTCTTTAAAGTCGAGAATACCTTTAAAAATATTTTGCTTGTCCATAATGACCATTTAAATGCAAGTTACAAGGGATATAAGCAAGGTTGAATTTTTTTTAATGTGGTTTAATATTGACAACTTTCCAGCCAACTTCCTGCATTGAATACAGCAAAGAGGAAGAGTTAGTTCCTCCCTTGACCTTCAGTGTTTACCCAAGCTTTGGTTTTGATCAAACAGAATAACTTGGGGTTCTGAGAAGTTTGTCCTCAGTCCAGGTTCAAAGTAACTCTTCTCTCCACACCTGGCACCTTTATTTGACACACATTCTTCTCTAAGTTCCCTAAAAACATCATACTAGAGACTGAATCATCCTGGATGGTTGGGATTGATGAGGGAAGCTGGGATTGATGAGGGAAGCTGGGATTGATGAGGGAAGCTGATGAGGGAAGCGGAAAAGGTGTCATCATTCCTCTCCTGGAAGTAGGATAAAAAAATGGAGCATTTGTTATTTTTCAGGGCCTTGAGATTATAAACCTCATACAGTCAGGGTCGTACAAAAAAACCCTGGCACCTGCTTTGTAAAACAGGAACGTTTTCTCCTGAATGATTGGAACCATAGCCAGCATGACCTGTGTCAAGGAGTCTAGGGCAACGAACGGATACAACGAAGAGCAACTACCAAAATCTCCATAGACTCACTTGCAGGGAAATGAACTTTAGCTGATAATAATATTCTCTGAGCAAAAGAAAAAAAAAAAAGAATTAAACTATGCTCATGTGTTTCTTGGAGGCTACCCAAGCATCTCAAAGGCAAAAATCCTCCACCTTCTTCCACTCAGCAGGAGACATTCTGGGATGAGATCCTCTGGCTACGTATGCAGTGGTGTTTGAAATGGTCCTGATGAAAGAAAGATTTGTGCGGGAGACAGCAGGAACGGGGAGCGGCGGGAAGCTACTCCCTGGAGTTTGGGAAAGGAGTATTTGTAAGAAGCTTAAGAAGAAATAGAAACTTAATAATATGGTATTGAGGAAAAAGAGAGCAAAATTAGCTATTTTAGTAGTAGTGATAATAGATGGTACAATGGCCTGTGTATCACATTATGCAAATTAAAGGAAGGAGACTTTCAATATCAGAGCCTTACGCCCAGTACAGCACTTCTGCAGTCTGGTGCTTTTCAAAGGCAAAAGGGTATAAGAACCACTGCTGGGAGCTAAAATGATCCCTGGATTGGATGGATCCTTTATTGAAAGTAATGTTAAAATAGAAGATATTGATGGACAATTGATAACATTACTTAGGAAAATAAACTTGGAGATAGTGGAATGTGAAATTGATATCTCCTTGAAAAAAATCCTAAGGCATTTGTGAACCTTAGAAATAAAACAATTATTAATCTGTCACATGCATTTATAAAGCACAAGAGGATGTTGAATTGTAGGGCTCTATCCTCCATACAATTCATAATAAATTTCAGCTAGAGTGTTCGCAGTTTAGAAGGTTTCCATACTCTACTCACTAAGAAGGCAGTGGGATGTGGCAGAAACAATTTGGGCTTTGGAGTCGAGGTACCCAGGTTCAATTTCCCCCAGCAGTGGCTGTGGACCTTGGGTATGCTGCTTAATTAACCCGACTTCACTCATATCTTCTTCAGAAAGTAGAGGTAAGAATACGTGCGTCACAAAGTTGCCTCGAGGATTAAATTCCACAACATTATAGCTGCTTTAAGGTCCTGTCTCTGCTCCTCTGCTGGGAGCAGATGTGGAAAGAATCGACCTTTCTCCAATCGATATTTTCAACCTTGCTCCTGGATCTCTGCTCCCAGTCTCTTCATGAAATCTTGGGTGAATTTCTTAACTTTCAGATTACTTTGTGTATTAAAACACTGATGTATTACTTTAGTCTGAAATTTGATTTAACTCTGTTCCTCAATCCAAATGCCAAGATCAAGGTGAGCTGAAACACTGACTGCTAGAGCATGTATGATTTCTCTCTGGGAGGTCTCTCCTTTCCCCGATCTCTCCAAGGACTGGTCATTCCAGTGTGTTGGGAAAAGATGGGAAGAGAGGAAAAAAAAAAAACAAAAAACAAAACAGTGTCTGTAGTTAGCTGACTTTTTTGGTGTTTTTCATCCTGTTAGTTAATGCTGCTTCTTCAACTGCCCCGATAGACTCTTGATGCACTCTGTGCCAGGCATCTAAGAAGGGTTCATGTGTGGGTTCTCCGGGGGGGGGGAGAGCTCCTGTATTGGACAGTGCCTCATGTGTGCAGCTCTGTGCAGCGTCTCCCAGCCCTCCTCTGGCCCTAAGACCTGAAGCCTCTTGGATGGAGTACTAGAAAGAGGGCTGGAACCTATCTAAGATGGGTAAACCCCTTGAACCACAGGGTCCAAAAAAATGCCTGTCCTCGTCAACTTGTGGGAATGCAGCCTTCCCCAGCACCATGACTCTCCAGTTCCCCTCTCCCCTGTCCAGATAGGCATAGGGTGATATTAACACACTCACTGAACTTCCTGCTGGACCTCCAAAAGGACAAGAACTCAGTCTTCATTTTTTGGCAAGCATCTCAATTCCTAATGAGTAAATCTCTTGGAACTTTCCTTCACCTAGTTTGGGGGAGGGAGGGGAATTTCCTTCCACCAAGAAACTATGCTCCCACAGGTCCATGACTCTATTGGGTGAGCAAAGGCTGCAACTGGGCATCCAATGGGATGGCTGGGTGGCAGCATCAACCCAGTTCTTTCACCTCCTAGTAAGTCCCCCCAGATAATTTTGCATGTGAATAACTTGCTTTCCTAGAGTTTCCATCTCTCAGCTTATATTCCCCATCTGTTCTTTCATGTTGTCTATTTTTTTCCATTAGCATCCTTATTAATAAGGGTTATTTTTAATTCCTGGCTTGATAATTCCAAAATCTCTGCCATATTTAAGTCTGGTTCTTATACATGCTAGTGTCTTCAAATGGTGTATTTTTCTTTGCCTTTTATCATGTCTTATTACAATTTTATTTTTATTTTTTAAAACTAAACAGGATGTATTGGTTATAAATAACTGGAGTCAATAGGCTTTTTGTTGAAGTTTTACATTTACTTGGCTAGGTTTTAGGCTGTGTTTACTGTTTGCTGTAGTTGTCATGTTAGAGGCTAAAATTTTCTCTGGTGTTATGATTTTTGTCTTCTCTATTGTCTTTATGTTTCTCTAGAAATCCTTTCTTAAATAACGTCTGAGCCTTGGTTTCCCTTGGCTTTTGTTAAGAAGAGAATGCTCTGGCACCCCTTTCCATGCCAGAAAAGGAACTTTTTCTGATCTTCACAGTGACAATGTGAGTGGGCTCCTACAGGTAAAACTCACAAAGTTTGGGGGGCTTCCTAAGGCTAAGACCCAAGATGCTTTATCCCTCAAGCTAGTCCATGCTCAATTTCCAGCAAGTAGTCAATTACACAGTTGCTGGCTCCAGCACAGCTACTGCTCCCAGTGAGCTGTGATTCTCTGTATTTGCCTGTCTATGCAGCTTTTGGGGTGGTGATTTGTTCTGTGACCTCAGTCCCCTGATGGCTCTAAGAGAAGTTGATTTTCAGTTTGCTCAACTTTTTTCTTGTTGTTATAATGGCAGTGATGGTTTCTAAGATCCGTAACTCTTGGGCCAAAGGGCACAAGTCAATATCTTGCTCTTAGCTGTGTGACGTAGTGCCAATATATTTATGTAAAACACCTGGTATTTGTCCTGGTACACAATAAGGAAGCTGTTTTGGAAAAAGGTAGCTTCTTTTTATAAATCATTTCATCTTGAAGTTGAAAATGTAGGCGAAATATGGAAACATTACTCTGAATGCAAAGAATTGTAATAAATACAAAGGTACTAGGAATCAATATAGGCAGACAAAACCATGTTGTTGTTTTTTTAACTGCTTCTATTACCATTCTGAAGATTTATGACTTCTGAGTTTTCCTGGATAATAACTAAATATTTATCTTCCTGGAACAAAAGTGAAAGGTTGACAGGAATGGACCAAAATACTGAGAGGTCACTGAGATAGTGAATTTAATGGTAACCCTTTTTGAATAGCAGCACATCTGAAGAGCCCTCACCTATCACTCTGCTCTGTTCCATAGTCAAGAGTATCTGTCGGGCTTCCCTGGTGGCGCAGTGGTTGGGAGTCCGCCTGCCGATGCAGGGGACACGGGTTCGTGCCCTGGTCCGGGAAGATCCCACATGCCGCGGATGCGGCTGGGCCCGTGAGCCATGGCCGCTGAGCCTGCGCATCCGGAGCCTGTGCTTCGCAATGGGAGAGGCCACAACAGTGAGAGGCCCGCGTACCGCAAAAAAAAAAAAAAAAAGGAGTATCTGTCAAAGTCAAGGTGGGGCCTTAAAGAGAAGAAGTAGAGAGGCTCAAATTCACTAGTTACGCTGTAAAAAAGGAAAAAAACCTCTATATCTATCTATCTGTCTATCTATCTATATCTATCTATCTATCTATCCACCTAGCTATTATCTATCCATCTAGCTATTATCACCTATCTATCTACTTTTTGTTATGATTATTATGTATCATGTAAATCCTAACCATGATGTATCTAATTTGTGTTCTCCTGCATGAAAACTGCTGGTGTTGTGAAAATGTGATGTTGCTGGCCCCACACAGGGTGACTCATTTTTTTTTACTTTATTTATTTATGTTTTGAATATTTGAATTTTATTTAATTTATTTTTTTATACGGCAGGTTCTTATTAGTTATCTATTTTATACATATTAGGGTATACATGTCAATCTCAATCTCCCAATTCATCCCACCACCACCTCCCCCCCCCGCCAGGTGACTCATTGTTTGACCTTCTAAAAAGTTTTATAGAATGTGCCTTGGAACTGATTTGTAGGCTTGAGGGTGGATGGATAGATCCATCGGCTCTTGTTTTCTATGTGTCAGGAGGTGCCATGGGAGCATCCGCCTCCCCGACTTCTGTAGTCTGCAGGCCTGAGCACCCAGGGGATTCCTGTCTGATGTCCTCTGGAGGCGGGGCAGGGGCAGCACGGTTTGGGTATGATGCTTACTCAAGCTACATTTGTGTGGAGCTGGTCCTAGCAGTGTTCTAGGTGTAAGCAAGACTGAGAAGTCTTGACAGTCTAATACAAGATAGTGCGAAGCTTGTGGTAACACGCAACTGTTGTTTGTAGGAATCAGTCCCATTTTCTGGTGGCCCAGCAGTGATGAAAGCAATCTTGAAGATGAAATGGAGCCAGAAGATGCTAGCCGTTTTCCTTCTATTTTTCTATAAATATTGAGATTTAAAAAGAAATACTAAGGCTACATTCATCAGTGTCTCAAACACCTGCCCGGACCGTCTTACAATCAGTTATTTTTGAGATAAAATGTGTTGCCAAAATAAGCCATCCAGAGCCTTTCAGGGAGAAAAGAAGACATTATTAAAGTTTACTCATTTAAATCACTCAAATTTCAAAGTATGTTGAGGTCAAGAGGAAGGGCTTTCTTAGTTGAATTCAGGTAACCTTTTATTTCCAAATAGAAATTTTCTTTCTGTGTGCATGTGTGTATGTTTGTGTACATACATATGTATAGGTATACGTATATGTATTGAGCAAATATATACAGAGATACAGCAGATGTAAATGTATGCATGTATATATACATATGTATTGGTATACATATATGTATTGAGCAAACATATACAGAGATACAGCAGATGTAAATGTATACATGTATATACACACACAAATGTATATATTTACTGAGAAGTGTATGTGTATATAATAGAGAGAGGTGTGTATGTGTATGTGTGTGTATATACCTACAGAGAGAGATTTTTTCCTCAAAAAGGGGCCTCTAAACTCAAATATAAAAGACATAAATGGAATATAAACTTAAGCCATACTTTAAAGGATAAGGTATAGAGATTTTAGTTTTGTTTTTAGACATAGATCTCTCCTGTGAGGTTTTCTTTGATACCTAAGATTTAGTATTTACTGATGTCCTTTTTTTTTTTTTTAACATCTTTATTGGGGTATAATTGCTTTACAATGGTGTGTTAGTTTCTGCTTTATAACAAAGTGAATCAGTTATACATATACATATGTTCCCATATGTCTTCCCTCTTGTGTCTCCCTCCCTCCCACTCTCCCTATCCCACCCCTCCAGGCAGTCACAAAGCACCGAGCTAATATCCCTGTGCCATGCGGCTGCTTCCCACTAGCTATCTACCTTACTACGTTTGTTAGTGTGTATATGTCCATGACTCTCTCTTGCCCTGTCAAAGCTCACCCTTCCCCCTCCCCTTATCCTCAAGTCCGTTCTCCAGTAGGTCTGCGTCTTTATTCCTGTCTTACCCCTAGGTACTTCATGACATTTTTTTTTTCTTAAATTCCATATATATGTGTTAGCATACGGTATTTGTCTTTTTCTTTCTGACTTACTTCACTCTGTATGACAGACTCTAGGTCTATCCATCTCATTACAAATAACTCAATTTCGTTTCTTTTTAAGGCTGAGTAATATTCCATCGTATATATGTGCCACATCTTCTTTATCCATTCATCCGATGATGGGCACTTAGGTTGTTTCCATCTCAGGGCTATTGTAAATAGAGCTGCAATGAACATTTTGGTACATGACTCTTTTTGAATCTTGGTTTTCTCAGGGTATATGCCCAGTAGTGGGATTGCTGGGTCATATGGTAATTCTATTTGTAGTTTTTTAAGGAACCTCCATACTGTTCTCCATAGTGGCTGAACCAATTCACATTCCCACCAGCAGTGCAAGAGTGTTCCCTTTTCTCCACACCCTCTCCAGCATTTATTGTTCCTAGATTTTTTGATGATGGCCATTCTGACTGGTGTGAGATAATATCTCATTGTAGTTTTGATTTGCATTTCTCTAATGATGTTGAGCAATCTTTCATGTGTTTGTTGGCATTCTGTATATCTTCTTTGGAGAAATGTCTATTTAGGTCTTCTGCCCATTTTTGGATTGGGTTGTTTGTTTTTTTGTTATTGAGCTGCATGAGCTGCTTGTAAATTTTGGAGATTAATCCTTTGTCAGCTGCCTCATTTGCAAATATTTTCTCCCATTCTGAGGGTTGTCTTTTGGTCTTGGTTATGGTTTCCTTTGCTGTGCAAAAGCTTTGAAGTTTCATTAGGTCCCATTTGTTTATTTTTGTTTTTATTTCCATTACTCTAGGAGGTGGGTCAGAAAGGATCTTGCTGTGATTTATGTCATAGAGTGTTCTGCCTATGTTTTGCTCTAAGAGTTTGATAGTTTCTGGCCTTACATTTAGGTCTTTAATCCATTTTGAGCTTATTTTTGTGTATGGTGTTAGGGAGTGATCTAATCTCATACTTTTACATGTACCTGTCCAGTTTTCCCAGCACCATTTATTGAAGAGGCTATCCTTTCTCCACTGTACATTCCTGCCACCTTTATCAAAGATAAGGTGTCCATATGTGCGTGGGTTTATCTCTGGGCTTTCTATCCTGTTCCATTGATCTATCTTTCTGTTTTTGTGCCAGTACCATACTGTCTTGATTACTGTTGCTTTGTAGTATAGTCTGAAGTCAGGGAGCCTGATTCTTCCAGCTCCGTTTTTCGTTCTCAAGATTGCTTTGGCTATTCAGGGTCTTTTGTGTTTCCATACAAATTGCGAAATTTTTTATTCTAGTTCTGTGAAAAATGCCAGTGGTAGTTTGATAGGGATTACATTGAATCTGTAGATTGCTTTGGGTAGTAGAGTCATTTTCACAATGTTGATTCTTCCCATCCAAGAACATGGTATATCTCTCCATGTATTTGTATCATCTTTAATTTCTTTCATCAGTGTCTTATAATTTTCTGCATACAGGTCTTTTGTCTCCTTAGGTAGGTTTATTCCTAGATATTTTATTCTTTTTGTTGCAGTGGTAAATGGGAGTGTTTTCTTGATTTCACTTTCAGATTTTTCATCATTAGTATATAGGAATGCCAGAGGATTCTGTGCATTAATTTTGTATCCTGCTACTTTACCAAATTCATTGATTAGCTCTAGTAGTTTTCTGGTAGCATCTTTAGGATTCTGTATGTATAGTATCATGTCATCTGCAAACAGTGACAGCTTTACTTCTTCTTTTCCGATTTGGATTCCTTTTATTTCCTTTTCTTCTCTGATTGCTGTGGCTAAAACTTCCAAAACTATGTTGAATAAGAGTGGTGAGAGTGGGCAACCTTGTCTTGTTCCTGATCTTAGTGGAAATGCTTTCAGTTTTTCACCATTGAGGATGATGTTTGCTGTGGGCTTGTCATATATGGCCTTTATTATGTTGAGGAAAGTTCCCTCTAAAAACAAATTGAGAAATGTCTTCACTTTCACATTTCCCAATTCCTTGATCACTGTTTCAAACACATCTTACTTCATCAAGGACCGCCTGAATCTCCCTCATGCCCCACCTACTCTCTTATCCTTTTGGTGCGAACTAAATGGAAGAATGCCTTTAATTCTTAAGATTCCACCTTTGGTTCAATACATTACCTGTCTATCTCTTTGATCATTCCACTGTCTCCAATGCTGACCCCTTGTCCCTTAGTACTTTGAGAAATGTTCTGATATTTATCTAAACTTTTCTGTAATCTTCCTTTCATTTTACACCTTTGCTTTTCTGATATATTTTTTACGCTTGAATTCATTCTATAATCTTCCCAGTTGCTTCCTATTTCACATACTCTTCTCTCTTACCCTGATTACTTTCTGCACCTCCTTATTTATCCATGTTGACCTTTATCCACTCAGAGTGTATTTATTAGTATGTGACATTCCTAACCCTTGGGTATACATTAGTTTGTCATGGAATATTTTCCACTTCCCCTTTCTGGTCTTTGTAGAATTCCATCACTTTATTCCACTGGATTGCTCCCCTCCTCTTATCACACTTTTGCAAAGAATGTACCCTCTTGAAATGCAGCATTTTTTTTATTATTCAGGTTTGGATCCAAACCAGGATCACTGATATGGTAGGAATCACTGCAAGTGACTTGAGTTAGTGT
This sequence comes from Phocoena sinus, assembly GCF_008692025.1. Classification (NCBI taxonomy): domain Eukaryota; kingdom Metazoa; phylum Chordata; class Mammalia; order Artiodactyla; family Phocoenidae; genus Phocoena; species Phocoena sinus. The sequence continues at coordinate 87,292,641 of NC_045775.1, read as the reverse complement.
GGAGGAAGAGTATCATGTTAGGAATACTCTAAGCCTGGTTCAAATCGGTGTTCAGTCACTCTACAGTGGACCCACAAGCAACTTATCTCACCTCTCTGAATCAATGTGCCCATATCTGGAGATAATTATCTGTACTGCAAAGTTCCTGTGAAGCTCAGAGATCGTATATGAGGCCAGCTGCCATTTGGGAGTTGGCTAATAAGTGGTAAGTATAATATTGAAAATATTTAATAACTACAACTAATTGTGATAGAAATTATTCATGATTCTTCAGGTATTTCATAGATCCTTCAAATAAATTATCTTGTATAATCTAACAAAAATCCAGTGAGATGAACAGCAAAACATTATAATTCTGATTTTTCTATTATTTAAAGGCAACTTGCATCTAGGTGTGATCTTCCGATTTAGCTTTTTAGAGTTTTAAATAAATCTTGGAGTACAAAGTGAATGAACAGTATAAAATTGGAATTTTTAGGGACTACTTTTCTGAACCTTGAAATGCTCAACATTAATGTTTAATAATTTTGAGTACATACGTGTGTGAAGGAGTCTTTTGGGCACCACGTGTGACACAGGACATTTTCACATGACATATAGCATGAATACAAACATACAAGCAGAATATGGCTTTCCTTAGGCTGTATTCATGATCTCGCTCTCAGGATTGGGACTCACTTTCCCCAGACACGTGGTTCTCAAACTTTAACGTTCATTAGAATTACCTGGAGGGCTTATTAAACCACAAACTACTTGGTCCCATTCTGAGGGTTTCTGATTCAGCAAATCTAAACTACAGCTGAGAATTTGTATCCTAATGAGTTCCCGGGTGATCTGATATTGCTGTACATTCAGGTAACTAGCACCACAATCAAGATACAGAACTGTTCCATCACCACCAAGATCTTTTCGGGGTCACCCCTTTATAGTTACACCCCCTTTCTATCTCCCCACCATCCCAAACCAAAGATAAACTCTAATTTGTTTTTCAGCTCTGTAGTTCTGCCATTTTGAGAATGTTATAGAAATGGAATTATATAATATGTGACATTTAGGGATTGGATTTTTTTTTTTAATTAAGCATAATGCCGTAAAGTTCATCTGAGCTGTTGGGTGTATCAGTAGTTCATTCCTTTTTATTGTTGAGTGGTATACTGTAGTGTGGATGTATCAGTTTGTTTATTCACCTATTGAGGGATATTTTTGTTTTGACCAGTTGGGGCTATTACAAACAAAGCTGCTATAAACAATCATAAACAGAATTTTGTGTAGATAAGTTTTCATTTCTCTGGGAAAAATGTCCAGAAGTGCAATGCTGGGTTGTATGGTAAGTGTATGTTTGTTGTTTTAAGCAGTTGACAAACTATTGTCCTGAGTGGTCACCTGCAATTCCCATCAGCAGTATATGAGAGATCCCGATTTTCAGCCTCCTGTTCAGAATTTGGTTGACACTCTATTTATTTCAGCCAGTTTGGTAGGTTTGTAATGATATCTCCTTGTGGTCTTAATTTGCATTTCTCTGATAGCAAGTGATTTTAATGTCTTTCATGTGCTTATTTGTCATCCCTATATCTTCTTGGCAGTGTCTCTTCATGTCTTTTGCCCATTTTCTTATTAGATGGTTTATTTATCATTGAGTTTTGAGAGCTATTTTTTTTTTTTACATATTCTTGATATGAGCTCTTCATCAGATATGAGGTTTGCAAATATTATTTCACAGATTGTAGCTTTTCCTTTATTTTTCTTAACAGGGTCTTTCACAAAGCAGCAGTTATTAATTTTGATGAAGCACAGCTTATCAATAATTCTTTTTTGATTTTGCTTCTGGTATCTTGCCTAAGAATTCTTCATGGAAACAAAAGACCTAAAAATTTCTCCTGGCTTTAATAAATGTTTTATAGATTTTATTTATCTGATTTTTATATTTTACATTTAAATCTATGACCTATTGTGAGTTAGTTTTGTATGAGGTATGAGGTTCAGTCAAAAAAGATTTTTTGGCTTATGAATATACAATTGCTCTAGCACTATTTGTTGAAAGGACTATTCTTTCTTCATTAAACTACATTTGCATCTTTGTCCAAAAAGATTGGCCATACTGTTTTGGGCTAATTTTAGATTGTCTATTGTGTCATTCATCTATGTGTAGACTGCCAATATGATACAGTCTTGATTACTACAGCCATATAATGTCTTTATGACAAGTAGAATGCTTTCTCCTATTTTATCTTTATTTTTCAGAATTGCTTTATTCTAATTCCTCTGCATTTCCATGAAAGTTTAGAATAATCTTTACTATATCTACAAAAAATCTTGCTAGGATTCTGATGAGAATTGCATTAAGCCTTTTTTGGGAGGTCTAGGGGAGAGGGAACTTGACAACTTTACTATGTTGGGTCTTCCAATCCATGAACATATTATGTGTCTCCATTTATTTTCTCCATTTTTATTTCTTTCCTCAGTGTTGTGTACTTTTCAGCACTCAACTCCTATATGTTACATTTACACCATGTATTTCTTTTTTTTTTTGATGATTGTAAAAATTTTCTATGGAAATAATCATGTCATTTGCAAAAAGGAACACTTTTATTTGTTTCTTTGTGTTCTATAGGCTATTTTTCTCTTGCCTTATTGTGTTGTCTAGAACTTGCAGCACTTTGTTGAATAAAATGGTGAGAGTTCACATCCTTACCTTGTTCCTGGTCTTAAGGGAAAAGCATTCACTCTTTCAGCATTAGCTATAGTATTTTGTAGATTATTTTCCCAAGTGGACAAATTTCCATCTATTCCTAGTTTTCTGAGGGTCTTTATCATAACAAGTATTGAGTGTTGTCAAATGCGCTGTCCACATTAAATGATTTTTCATCATTTGATTTTCCTTCTTTAGTCTGTTATTATGGTGAATTACATTGATTCATTTTTGAAGGTTGTACCCAGCCTCACATCCATGGGACAAATCTCGTTTGATCATGATGTATATATTTGTATGTATATATAATATATATATTGCTGAATTCTATATGCTAACATTTTAGCAATTTCTGTCTCTATATTTATGAGAAGTCTGTAGTTTTTGTTTTTGGTATTTGATTTTGATATCAGAGAAATACTAGCTTCACATAATGAATTGGGAAGTGTTTCTGAGAAGAGATTGTGTAAAATTGATGCTGGTTCTTCTTTGTTTGATAGAATTCTCCATTGAAACCATCTGAATCTGGAGATTTTAAAAATTATGAATTACACTTCCCAAATAGTTATAGGGCTATTCAAATTATGTATTTTATATTGGGTGAGTTTGTGTCATTTATGTTTTTTGAAAAATTGATCCATTTCTCCTAAGTTGTCAAATTTATGTGTGTAGAATTTTTGGTGGTATTCCATATCATCCTTTGGATTTCTGCAGGGTCTGTAGTGATAGCCTCTGTTTCATTCCTATTATTATTGATATGTGTCTTCTTTATTTTTTTCTTTGTCAGTCTAGTTAGAGTTTTGTCAGTTTTATTGATTTGTTTTAAAACATGAGCTTTTTGTTTCAGTAGCTTTTCTGTATTTTCCTGTTTTCAATTTCATTGATTTCTGCTATTATGTTTACTATTTCCTTTCTTCTGTTAAATTTATACTTATTTTGCTCTTATTCTTTTAGTTTCTTAAGGTAGGTATTAGATTTTTTTTTAAATTAATTAATTTATTTTTGGCTGTGTTGGGTCTTCGTTTCTGTGCGAGGGCTTTCTCTAGTTGCAGCGAGCGGGGGTCACTCTTCATCACGGTGCGCGGGCCTCTCACTGTCTCGGCCTCTCTTGTTGCAGAGCACAGGCTCCAGACGCGCAGGCTCAGTAGTTTTGGCTCACGGGCCCAGTTGCTCCGCGGCATGTGGGATCCTCCCAGACCAGGGCTCAAACCCACGTCCCCTGCATTTGCAGGCAGATTCTCAACCACTGCGCCACCAGGGAAGCCCCGGTAATTAGATTCTGATGTAAGACTTTTCCTCTTTCCTAATGTCAGAAGTCAGTGCTATAAATTTCTTTCTTAGCACTGCTTTAATAGTATTCCACAAATTTTAATATGCTGTATTTTTATTTTCTTTCTGTTAAATGTACTTTAAATTTTTCTATAAGACTTTTTCTTTGACCCATGGATATTTGGTAGTATGTCATTTACTTTCCAAGTGTTTGGTGATTTACCTGTTATCTTTCTGTTATTGATTTCTAGTGTGACCCCATTATAGCCAAAGACCACGCTTTGTACGATTTCAATCATTTAAAATTTGTTGAGGTACTCTGTATCAACTATTTCCTGTGATGAATGGTGATTTTGTGTTCTATATCTTTGCTGATTATCTGACTTGTTGATCTAACAATTGTTGATAGAGGCTTGTTGAAATCTCCAACTATAATTGTGGGTTAGTCATTCTCCTTTCTGTTCTAACAGTTTTTGCTTCAAATATTTTGCAACTTTTTGCTTTATTTGTATACATTTAAGATTGCTATTTTCCCACTGGAATAACCTTAATAGCATTATTTATCATCATAATTATTTACTCTCTCCCATTTAACTTCAAAAAGTTTAAATATGATGTGTTGGGCATGAATTTCTTTGGGGTTTGTTCTGCTTTTTGAATATGTAGGTTTATGTCTTTTGCCAAATTTGGGAGATTTTCAGTCATTTCTCAAAACTTATTTAGCCCTGCCTTCTCTCCTCCTCGTTTTTGTACTTCAATGACATGAATGTTAGATTCTTTGTGATAAGCTCACAGGTTCCTGAGTCCTCTGTCCTCTCCATTCTGCTCTTGAGTCTGTGCATTGAGGGTGTTTTGTTTAGATTTTCTTTTGAACATCTTCATTTGGTTCTTCTTTATATCTTTTATTTATTTGCTTAGATTTTCTACTTCATTTCTGAGGTATCTATTTTTTTAATTTGTTTCAAGTATGTTTGTAATTGTTTATTTGTTTACTATATTTACTTCTTTACATCCTTGAAAGATGATTCTGGGTCATCTTGATGTTGGCATTTGCTTACTGTCTTTTCTTGCTAAAGTTGAGATCTTCCTGGTTTTTAGAATGATGACTGATATTTTATGAAAGAGTAGACATTTTTGGTATTATGTTACAAGATTGAGAATCTTATTTAAATCTTGTGTTTCTGCAATCCTGCTACGACATTGCTCCATGGGGTGGTGGAGGCTGGGGACGTCCACCAACTTTTCACTGACAGGTGGGGTTGAGGGACCACATTCTACAGTTAATCTTCACTGATTTGTGATGGGCAGCTTCTCATTTCTGTTGGCAGAGTGGGGAGTTCAGGCTCCTCACTTTACCTCTATGGACACCAAAGTGAGAGCTTGATGGTAACTCATTACCACTTTGCTGTTGGAAATCCCAACTCTCTACTAGGCTTTCTGGACACTGCCCCAGTGAAGTGTGGATGGAATCCAGACTCCCTGCGTGGTTTCCACTGATATTTCCACTGGAAGGGCACTGTTGTGGGATTTGTTACTTTCTGCCAAGAATGAAGTCTCAGCTCCCTACTCAGTCTTCTCAGACGCCACCCAGGCAGTGTAGCTGGATTACTCATTACAATCTCTCAAGGTTGAAGTTTAGATGCCCCAGTAGGCATCTAGGTTTTTCTTTTTCTTTAAATATATTTAGCAATGTAGAAGAGTTATTGTCTAAAAGTTATTTGTTTTGCTAGGCTTTTCTTTTCTTGGTTATTTGGTTAGAGAGAGCAGGATTTTCTTGGGGTCCTTTTTGTCTGTACTGTTTGGCATTTGCTAGCTAGCTAGTTTCTCCAGCATGTAATTGGGGATATAGAAGGGAAAACGATGCAGCATATATATGGGTCTTGCTTTTGTATCCATTCAGCCACTCTATGTCTTTAAATTGAAGCATCTGATCCATTTAAATTTAAGGTGATTATTGACATATATGTTCTTATTGAGGTTCCTCAAAAAAAACTAAAAATGACCCAGAAATTCCACTCCTGTGTATATATCTGAAAAAAACAAAAAACACTAATTCATAAAAATACATGCACCCCAATGTTCATAGCAGCTTTATTCACAATTGCCAAGATATGCAAGCAAGCTAAGTGCCCATCAACAGATGAATGGATAAAGAAGATGTGGTACACACAATGGAATACTACTCAGCCATAAGAAAGCACAAAATTTTGCCATTTGCAGCAACGTGAATGGACTTGGAAGGCATTATGCTAAGTGAAATAAGTCAGACAGAGGAAGACGAATACTGTACGATCTCACTTATATGTGGAATCTAAAAAATATATAAAACTAGTGAACATAACAAAAATGAAACAGACTCACGATATAGAGAGCAAACTAGTGGTTACCAGTGGGCAGAGGGAAGAGGGGAGGGGCAATGGGGTAGGGGATTAAGAGGTACAAACCATTATGTATAAAATAAGCTACAAGTATATATTGTACAATGCAGGTAATATAGCCAATATTTTATCATAACTATAAATGGAGTATAAACTTTAAAAATTATGAATCACTATATTGTACACCTGTAACTTATATACTATTTTACCTAACTGTACTTCAATTTTAAAAAAAGGAAAAAAATAAGAAATAAAGAAAACCCAAGGAACTCAGCACTGTGTCATTTGCAGACACCAGAGTCCCTAGCCAGTCTTCCTTCTTCTCTCCACCTTTTGGAATCTTTTTATATTTGTTTTATATTTAATGTCCAGGGTTTATATTTGCACTTAGTGGGTGGGATATTCAATCTTTTTTATGCCAAGTAGTGCATATGTTCACATTCTTTTATGTTTCTTTTATTAGTTTATACTTCTTCATGCTTTCCTTTATAACTTCTAACCTCTGGACGTATTGTCTCTTGTCAGGTTTTATTTTTGACCTTAGTCATTTGAGTCATCTCAAAAGATGGGAAAGATATGATATCTATTTCCCTAGCTAATATTATTTCTTCCCTGTCCACCCATCTGTTTATTTAGTACAGGCTTCTGTATAGACTTGCTACATATGCCTCCTAAAGATGTTCATGAATAACAAGAACCAAATAGGAATAAACTGGGATGGAGAGGATGGTCATAGAGATTCACCCTACTTCACCATCTGAGCCTCCTCTCAGCTAATGAGAGATGTCTCAAATCCTCTTTCTCTTCTCCATTTTGCCAAGGTCCCTATCCAGAATTCACACAGCTCCTGAAATTCAAGTCTGTTGCTTGAAGATAGTTCATTATAAGAACACAGTGGTAGATTTTCCATCAATTGTAAACCACTCTAATGATTTTACACACATAGTTTTATATTTTAACTTTCCATTTTTAAAAGACTTTTGCCCTATCAATGCATGAGTTGTCAAAATCTTTGATCGATTTCTCTCTCTCTCTCTGCCTCTCTTTCCCTTTCTCTGTGTGTCCATTTATAGCTTGATCTTAAACTTGATTTACCATTTCTATTCTGTTTCTACAGATACATATATATATTGCCTGTTTTCACTGTAAGCCTAATCTTCACTGAAAATTTATAAATTTTGCTCTTCATGTCATAGTACATACCCTATAAAGGAGATCATTAATAAATGCTTTTTAATGATGACATTTGTGCTTGGAGAGAGCACAAAATGAAACTCTGGAAACAGTCATTTTCAGTGAGAAGCACGCAATAACTTACTTGAATCTTCTTTTGGTCATTTCACTAACATAGAAAATAACTATAGTAACAGTGATATTTAGAATTCACTGGAAGGGAGCTGTGTACATTGGCAGTACTAACAGAATGGTAAATGTACTTGATAATTTTGGTGGCTTTCCTCCTAATTTATGAATATAATTTCTACAATAACATGGTATAGCCAGCAAAAACAATCTATTCCAAGAGGAAGTAAAAATATATTAAAACAAGAGACAAAAAATAAAAGCACCTGGTATTTTAGTTTAATTTAGAAATATTTACTGTTTATTTGTCAGATAAATATTCCCCATGTTCAGTATGATTGAGAATTGAAAGAGTTACTGGTTGTAGGGCTAAAACCTAGAGGAGCAAGTCAGAAAACAGGGTTTGTCACCCCTTCTATCAAAGTGTCATCATAAGGGTTTACCAGCTGTGATCACTGAAGTGTGATGTATGTCTACTTTCAGCTTTGCATCAGCTAGTGGGAGGCAATAAGAAAGACAGATCCTGGATGGTGGATTAAGATGAGAAGACAGTGGCAGAGAGACATTCATAAGCGAGAGGAAAGGACAAGCCATGTGGTTAAAGTTGGATGGATGTTGTAGTAAAGTTATGCACATTTGCTCAGAGGACTGCAAGGAAGTGGGTGGAGAATTTTGTGGGAATATCATTGTCAAGAACATTTGAGTAGATATAGAATTTATAGCAACAGATGTGTGCTTATGTAGGGTAAGTGGGGGTTAGATAACTTTTTTGTTAGGGTACTTAGTGGGTGAAGAACTGGTCACAACCCTCAACTTTCCATGAACTGAAATGAGTGGTAAGATCTTCCATCCTGTGGAATGACTCAGCCTGATCCATCTCATTCATTCAACAGTAGTTTGCTGCCCCGATTCTATACCAAGAACTCAATCAGAAGACCCCAAAGCACATGCCCACTGGACAATGGCAATGACTCATTCTGAACTAAGAAAGATACCTTCCCTTACCCTTCTCTTTGATATGTTTTGCACCAGAATGTTAGTTATATTTACAGAGAGACATATGCAAAGTATTTATTAGAAGGCATAGACTCTTAAAATTCTCCAAGGTTTTCACTCTTTGAATTATCACTGATTTTGATGACATGCCATTTTAATTTTTGGTTTTGAACAACTCTTGTGTTTCCATACTACTGCGGAAACCTTTTTTTTTTTTCCTCCCAGAAAAGATGGCTTTGATACTACTAAATATGTTATTTAGAAATTATTCAAAGAAAATAATTATTTAAGATCATCCAGGGCAGGGAGCACATCCCATAAACTCTTGTGCATACACTCAATCAATATTAGGTCTGATTCTTAGTTTGAAATTTTAGTGAAAGAGATCTTTCTGTGTTATAAGAGCAGAAAGATATGAACTAAACAGAAGATAAAAGATAAGAAAGGAGAAGAGAATAGTATATTAATTCTCATAAGAATATAAGAAAAAAGTTGAAGAACTAAATGATAGCTGAATTGGAAATTATATTCTAGTTTTAATGAGTTGGTATCAAGAGTTATAAGGGGATAAAAACATCATGGATGAACTTCCCCAAACGAGAACACTTTTATCATATGTAGCAAGAAATATAATTACTGTCAAGAATTCATTGTGTAAGTCATCTTACTTCTATTTTATTTTTCATTAGTGATATTTGGTATTTTCAATGTATTACACTCTTCGAGGGGTTTACTGTAGGAAACTAATATACAAACACCCTTTATTTTCTGAAACTAGTAAACTGTCTTAATGCATATCTTATGAACAATTTTTATCTTTGAAAAAATGAATTAATTCTTTATGACACAAATAAAAATTGGAGAGATTGTTTTTCTATTTAAGAAGATTTTTTCCCTTTTCTTATAAACTGAACAGATTATTCATAATCCATTTTTTAAAATAGAAAAAAAATATACAAGTCTCAATAAAGTTGGAGAAAGCATAGTATGAGAGAAAGTGCCCAGTTTACCAATATAAACAATAAAGTAAGAAGACTCTTTTGGGTGTTCTTTGTTTATTGACATGTTTGAAAGAATATATTATCACTTAATATTTTATAAATAACATTTTTAGAAACATTTCAAGTTAGACACTAGTCTCTAAAAGTGATAAAGGATTGAACATAAACTCAGATCACCAGCTTGCCAAAGGTTTAGTGGAGCTATGCCCATTAAGCCAACACATCCTTTGAAAGAATGATTTTAGACCAGCATCATCCAACAACAGAACTCTCTGAGCTCATGAACACTTTCAATAATTGCTCTAATACAGTAACCATTAGCCACATGTGGCTATTGAGCACTTGAAATGTGTCTTGTGTAATTGGAGGAGCTAAATTTTTTAATTTATAAGTTTAATTTTAGTTAAAATCTAAATGTAAACAACCACAAGTGACAAGTGGCAATTATATTGGATGACACAGAGTTAGATCAATGCCAAGTTGTAATCATATTGTTCAGGTTTTTTCAAACAAAATTTCTTTCGCAGAACTAAAGGAAATTCAGAAGAAGAATTAATGTTTCGTTAAAACCTCAAAACGAGTTTCTGGGGTATAGAAACCATTTAGTAAGTGTTGCATTTTCCCCTTATTTTCTCTATGGTATTATATGATCACAATCGATACAGGTGATATGAAAGCAACATTTACGTTTGGTAATGGTTTTTAGCATGTTTAAGAAGTTTGAAATAGTGAAAAAAAAGGTCTTGTGAGCCATTTAAAATAGATTTTTTTAAATGCTCTATCCACGACACATAAGGTATTAGAATTGTCTCTTTTTCTCCCCTAAAGTGAAGTGGGAATGTAATCACCTTGCTTCCATCTTGTACTGCAATTATACTGAATTGAACCTTGTAAAATCACGATTTTAATGGTTTAAACACAGTCACAATTTAATTTAGCTCAATGGATTAATTAGAAAAAATATATACTGGGCCGAAGAAAGGGTAAAGCCCATTTCAGAGTTACCCCCCAAATTATTACACACTGTTATTTCTAGAAAGTATATTTTGGGGAAAATAAATCAAAATAAAAGTGTCTATATGAATATATGTATGTCATAACTTGCTTCCAGACTCCAACACAGATGCTGAATTGCTATACTCTCTAACAAGAATATGACCTAAAAGAAAAAACACAGTCTCTGTTTTTGCCAGTTAATATATGGCTTAAATTTGCACATGGTTGGTATAAATTAAAACTGAAAATCTCCTTCTTTTAGTTGGGAAGAATTTAGGGTCCCATTGTATTCCTTCCATATAGCTAACCACCTCCATAGCCCTTGGAAGAGGGGTAGTAGAACATTCTGTAGGACAATCAGACTGCCTGCTTCTTACTATGGAAGGTTCTTTAGGACTCAAGCATCTGGACTTCCAAAATGGATGATGCTTGTTTATGCTTAAAGTAATTTATAGATGGCAAAGACACAGGAGAGATAGCATGGTACCGGACTCCTGGTTTCAAGGAGGGATGGAATAATTGTGAACAAGGAGTCTTAACATGGGTACCAGCTGGTTTCAGATTCCCTTTCCCCTCTCTTGCGGGGTGGAAAACCCAGGACTTGCCACCCAGGGAGGGTCGAAGAAAGAGAAAAACAGCAACACGACAGACCGGAAGCTATTTGCCTGGGAAATGTATTTGGGGCTGCTGCTAAGGACCCGGGAGGGAGGGTATTTCAGCAGAGGAAGGGATAGTAATAAAAAAGGTGATGGTGCCCCAGGGTATGAGGGGAGGTGGAAAAGGCAGGTTTGAAGCACTGTGGGACTCCTCAGGCAGGGCTGTGCCCATGAGCTGCAGCCCACTGACTGCACGTATCTGGGGGCTAAAATCTGGGCTCAGCCTTCATGTGGCCAATAGAAATTGACATTTCCCATATCCCAAGGTTAGCTTAACAGTAATTAAAGCATCACATTGCACACGATTCTTCCCATTATAATTTAAGTGGATTTTATGCTATTTTAAAAACCATTCTAGTTCCCGATGTGAATAATGAATACAAATAAAGTTGAATGTCAGACCTGGAATACAAATCAAATAAGAAGACCTATAAGTGTCCCAAACATCTGCCCCCGCAATTCCCAAGTCTCAGGTGCTGCAGTGTCGGCCCAGCCTCCTCATAAACGGTTACCCTGGTTGGCATTTGATGTCAGGCCACCTCTAAGGGCCACTTCTGCTCCATCTGAGAGTGATAAGTTACTTTCCGTCCTGAGACATCCTTCTAGCTTCCACCGTATTTTGAGCAATTCATTCATATGCCTAAGCAGCTATATTAGACAGTACCAAGAGGATTTCTGAGGAGGTAGATAGACATACCTCCTCTGAAATCACAAGGCCTTTCAGACACGATGTTTGTTTTCTGTCACTGAAAGAATGAGGATTTTGCTTGATTCTTTTTCTACACTTGGCGTCAACGTGCTTACAAGTGTCCCTGCTTCTCTGAATCCCTAGGAGGGGCTGCTTGCGGTTATGCTGTCCTCCAACTGTGGATGTGATATTGTCGTGTTCCAATTCTCGGCAACACAACAGAAGGTTTACATCAGCACCTCTTGTTCATCTCATTGTAGTTCATGAAATAGAAGGAGAAACTGGAGACAGAACTTCACACCGTCTAGCTGGAATGATAGTGTAAAAAAGGTCGTGATCTCCTAACTCCATTTATAAATGCAAGATTGGGGAGAGATCTGGGTGTCTTCTGCCTTTCACCGTGGATATGGAAAAACCTGTAGCCCTGCCATCACTCACTGTAACGCAGAAAAGCCGGGTCGCCGGGAGTTGTTTTCAGGATTTTATTATTACTAGGCTGAAGAGCATTAATATTGTCATACAGATGGTCACCTATGCTGGAAGCTTATGAAAGGACTCTAAATTGTGGAAAGATTATTCTAAATGTAGGAAAGCATCAACTCCCTAATGCTAAAGGTGGAGCCGTGCTGCTAAACGTATTAGTATGTCTTAATTCAAACACCTGTTCTGTCCATACGATATGTAGAAAAGCTCTTATTTATTGCTTGCCTCTCCAGTTCAGATTTACTCTCACTATAAATTCATCTCATGTTAATTTATGTGCAAACAAAGACACACACATTTTAAATATCCGAAACGCTGGAAATAAACTTATTTTTAATTTTGTGCTTGTTTTCCATTTGTCAACCAGCAAATGAAAGGACTGAATAAATCGTGCTCTAATTGCCAGCGGTGCTAAATTTAGGGTGAGAGCTGGAATCTTTTTGATCAAAACCGCTGAATATGAAATCATCCTCAGCTCTCTCGGCAACTTCATCCGCCTTTCTATTCTCCATCTGTCAGTCACCTGGGGATTTGTGAACTATTCCATATGTCAGGCTTGTCAATCACAATGGGATGTGGGAACGATCTGCCTACTGCCTAGGAATTCTTGTTAAAAATTAACCGGCATTTAACTAGTAGTTCTGTACTTTGAATACCATATTGTTTGGTGTTTCGAAAATTCTTCTCCCTAGATACGGTTAATGGAAATAAATTTTATTTAAATAATATAGCTCAAAATTCTGTTCTTTTAAATAACATTTACAAGTGTGTGACTGCTACACATATATCCCATGTTATATATATATATATATATATATATATATATATATATATATATATATATGTATAGTCAGTGGAACGTGCATGCACAATGTAACATTTAAAATAGAATGCCCCTTTTATGGAAACACTGACTCTGACAGCAAACCTATCTTAAGTAATGACATTCTAAATATATCAAACTTTAAAAGTGATAAACCCATGTTTTGATCTCTCCATTTTGAGATCCACAAATTCATAAAGATAGTTCTGAGCAAAACATGTTTTACCAAAGGTGCTTTATTTTAAACTTAAACCAATCTAAAGTATTCAGATAACTCATTTAAATAGAGATGCAAGTAACAGTGTATTCATCACAACACCAGTGCATCTCTATAATATTAGAAAGCAGAGGAAAATACAGAAACCCTGAAAAGCATATATAGATGTTGGATGTTTAAATAGAAGCTTCATTTAATTTGAAATATTTAGGTGTTACGTATTTTAACTCCATTGACTTCTGATAGAATTTGAGATGAAATAAAGCAGAACTAATGAAATATTAGAAAAAGATCAAAACAACATCAAGGTAAAAATAATCATGATGCTAGAAATCCAAATTAATGTACAGACCTTATGGGTGTGAGACTTTAGACAAGTTACTTAACTTTTTGGTGCTGTGGTTCCACGTGTGATACATGGATGTGAATTGATACAAACCCATAAAGCTTGGGGGAAGATGAAATCAGATATGTTGGGACTTCCCTGGTTGTCCAGTGGGTAAGACTCTGTGCTTCTAATGCAGGGGGCCCAGGTTCAATCCCTGGTCAAGGAACTAGATCGTGCACACCACAACTAAGAGTCCGCATGCCACAGCTAAGAGTCCGTATGCCACAACCAAGAGTCTGCACACCGCAACTAAGAGTCCGCATGCCGCAACTAAGACCCTGCACAGCCAAAATAAATAAATAGATAAATATTTAAAATTGTTATTAATATTAGGAAAATGCCAGCGAGATAGAAAGCACTGAAGAACTGTTACCTGCTGTGTCATCAGGGTCAACGTCCATTCCAGACAGTTTGCAAGAGGACTTTAACCAGGGAACTGGCATTAGAGGAGTTGGAGGGGCTGAGAACATTGAAGCCATTGGCCACAATGCCCACCTGGAAATCAGTCATTTTCTCCCACATTTAAATGCCCTTCAGAGCTTTCCCATTATTCTCAAAGAGAAATCCTTAAAGTGGGCTGCAAGGCCCAGAGAGCAGAGGTCACATAAGTTCTCCAGTCGTTATTGTAAACCATCCTCCCTTAAACTTCCACCTTCTCTCAACCTCAAAAGTACCCTGCTTCCCCCCCCGGGCCAACACCCATGAGAGCTCTTTTCCATGTTCCCTTGACCTAAATATTCTTTAGATTTCTCTTCAAGTATCACTTTGGCAGCATCCTCCTTTGCCTGTGCCCCTACCATCCCTGTGCTTGTTCCCAGTCCTATGTAATCAATCACCAAATGTTTAGGTTGCAAATGAGTCTGTCCTCTCCTTTAATTGAATATTTATTTGAGAGATTTTGATTAACATTCGTCTGTCCCACTAGAGTGTAAATTCCATGAGGTCAGGGACTCAGTCTGATTTGTTTCTCACTGAGCCCAGTAATGGCATGAAATAGGTGGCCAGTATATATTGATGGAATGAATGACCTACATTAATGGGTGAGTGATCACAATGATAAATAATAAAGAGATGATCATCTGTGTATATAAGCACCAATGTCCTAGCTGAAGTAACACAGCAAATTAACAATGTTTAATAACTTACATAAAAATAAAATTTAAAATAGATATCATTGATTTCAAATAAACCTAGCAAACATAATTATATCTGACTTAAGTGTCCAAAAAACTGTGGAAACTTTCTTAACTTCCACAGGTAGTGTCACCTTTAGTTTTCCACCAAAGTCATTTTCTACATACATCTAATACTTTCTATCCTGTAATTAATCTCTGACTATATGTACAGCCTCCCTAAAGAGCTGATAGATCTTTGAGTACCTGAATTGAGTCTTTTTTTTTTTAACATCTTTATGGGAGTATAAGTGATTTATATTGTTGTGTTAGTTGCTGTTGTATAAAAAAGTGAATCGGTTATACATATACATATGTTCCCACACCTCTTCCCTCTTGCGTCTCCCTCCCTCCCACCCTCCTTATACCACCCCTCTAGGTGGTCACAAAGCACAGAGCTGATCTCCCTGTGCTATGCGGCTGCTTCTCACTAGCTACCTATTTTACATTTGGTAGTGTATATATGTCCATGCCAACCTCACTTCATCCCAGTTTACCCTTCCCACTCCCCGTGTCCTCAAGTCCATTTTCTACATCTGCATCTTTTATCCTGTCCTGCCTCTAGGTTCTTCAGAACTATATATTTTTAAATTTAGATTCCATATATATGTGTTAGGATACCGTATTTGTTTTTCTCTTTCTCACTTACTTCACTCTGTATGATAGACTCTATGTCCATTCACCTCACTACAAATAACTCAATTTCGTTTATTTTCATGGCTGAGTAATATTCCATTGTGTATATGTGCCACGTCTTCTTTATCCATTCATCTGTCGATAGACACTTAGGTTGCTTCCATCTCCAGGCTATTGTAAACAGAGCTGCAATGGACATTGTGGTACATGACTCTTTTTGAATTATGTTTTTTTCAGGGTATATGCTCAGTAGTGGGATTGCTGGGTCATATGGTAGTTCTATTTTTAATTTTTTAAGGAACCGCCATACTGTTCTCCATAGTGGCTGTATCAATTTACATTCCCACCAACAGTGCAAGAGGGTTCCCTTTTCTCCACACCCTCTCCAGCATTTATTGTTTCTAGATTTTTTGATGATGGCCATTCTGACCAGTGTGAGGTGATACCTCATTGTAGTTTTGATTTGCATTTCTCTAATGATGTTGAGCATCCTTTCATGTGTTTGTTGGCTATCTGTATATCTTCTTTGGAGAAATGTCTATTTAGGTCTTCTGCCCATTTTTGGATTGGGTTGTTTTTATGATATTGAACTGCATGAGCTGCTTGAATGTTTTGGAGATTAATCCTTTGTCAGTTGCCTCATTTGCAAATATTTTCTCTCATTCTGAGGGTTGTCTTTTCATCTTGTTTATGGTTTCCTTTGCTATTCAAAGCTTTGAAGTTCATTAGGTCCCATTTGTTTATTTTTGTTTTTATTTCCATTTCTCTAGGAGGTGGGTCAAAAGGGATCTTGCTGTGATTTATCTGACTTGAGCCTTTTTCTCCTTGGTTTCCCTACTGCTTAGCATAGTGCTTAATACATACAACCTAGTATGTTACAATTTGTTTAGTAAAATTATCGCATTCAGAACAATATTGTTTCTCTGTGGATGCTTAGCTCAGATGTTTATAAACTGCCCCTGTTCCACTGGTTCCGATGGGCCAGTTGGATGAATTCTACCCCATCATCACAGACTGCACATTCATGCCTCTTTTTCTTGGCCTTTTGTCAAGAAAATACATTCCACTAGTAACAATAAGAACTAGAGGATAGAGTGCTGTCTGTTCAAAGTAAATTCATCATTACCTTGGGAAAATAAAAAATGGAGGAACAGGGACAGAGAAGAGGAAAGAAGAAAGGAGGAAGGAAGGAAGAAAGGGAGGAAAGAATGAAGTAAGGGGGAAGTAAGGGAGGGAGAAATAAGAAAAGGAGGAAACAAAAAAAAGATCCTAGTAAGGATTCTTTCACTACTAAATAGGATCAGAAACACTTTGTAACCTTACCTTTAAAGGAAAAAAATTATCTCTCTTACTGAAAATTTGCAACACTGGAGGACCTGAAATATTGTCTAATGATATCTGAATACAGCTCTTAAAAAATCTATCTTACATATCTCAGCACATTTACCTAGGTTGCTATTTATGCAAAAATAGACTGAGGCAGAAAACAAAATAACAGTGTAAATCAGAAGAAAAAGATAAATAAAAAATTAATTTTCCCTATTACTTTCTATTTATTTTCTGAGATATGGTTATAATTCTGTCTAATCAAGAGTGACAACTAATATAAGTAATGTGATAAATAGCTGCAAAAATTAAACATGATTTTATTAAGGATGTGTAACCTTTGCTAGAAACACAAAAGTAATTCAAGTTAGCGATTTTTTTTACATGACATGACAAGTTAAAAGATAAAATAATAATATTAATATATACAAAAAGGCCAATGATTTAGTTTAATTCCCCTCCAAGATGAGCACTCTTAACAGTAAAAATAAAAGGAAACATCTTTAATTTGAGTAAAATTGCCATAAAGTCATCATCAAAGTCATAGGTAAAGTTAAAATTAAAAATATTTTTAAATAAAAAAGAGAAACATAAGGATATTATTGTCACCGATACTAGTCAAAATTGAAGTGGATGCCCTAGATAAGGCAGTATGGTAAGAGAAAAGAAAAATTACGATACGAAACTTGGAATGAAAATAACACACTCTCTCTATTTTGGACCACATGGTAGGATACTCTAAAAGAATGAAAACTCTAAAAGGAACCACTGAAAATCTATTAGAATACAAAAGATCAGTGAGGAATCCCAACAGAATTCAATGTTAAAATTTCAGTTTCTCCAGAAATAAGTAGAAAATCTATGTATAGAGGATCTGATTTATCAGAGCAATACAAACTACAAAATGCCTGTAGATAAACTTGATTAAAATTGTTCAAAAAGTATCTAAAGCAACCCATACATGATTTTAAAGAATATGATAAATAAAATAATTTAGAGGCATGCTTTATTAGAAAAAATGATTTAATATTGAAAAGTCTTCAATGCTCAAGATAATCTATAAATTGAGTCAATCTCAAATTCAAACAGAAAGCTTTTTAATGCAACTGACAAGCAAATTCCAATCTTCATCTGGAGAAAAAATTCATGGCAATTGTTTAAAAAATTGGGAAATAACAAAAATGATGGACTTGTTCCAGCAGATTAAAAATATATTATAAAACCAGGGTAGTTAAATTAATAAGGCATTGGTATAGGAATAAATAGAAACTCAATGAAGCATTATAGACAGTATTAAAATGGACCCAAGTATGACAAAAGTGTATTCAAATTAATGGGAGAAATGAAGAACTATAATAAATGCTGCTGGGAAATTTGGCTATCTTTTGGACCAAAAATTTAGATCAAACCATACAAAAATTAATTTTAAAAAAGCTATGAAGAATTTGAATAAAGGATGATCTGTGAAATGGAAATGATACTATACTTCAGGATTTTGCTGAGGCTTAAGTAGATCAATACATGTAATGCATCTAAAATATAGTAAGATTTCACTGTTCTTCTCACTATTATTATTTATAGCATCTTGGTTTTGTGTCTTGCTTATGAATATTTACTCTTATGGCAATAGGAGCAGTTTCCTCAGATATTTTATACTAACACTTCTCCAACTTGGACAATGACACTAGAAATTGAATGCAGGTAGTCTGATCTAGAATTTTTTTCTTAGTCACTAGTCTTCACTACCTCCTTAGGTTGACTACAAAAGTAAGTAAAGCAAAAACTTCCATATATAAAATGCTACAATAATCAAAGTTTAAAAGATAAATGACCATCTTGTCTTAGGAAAAGTATGCGCAACGTTTAGAACAGTAAAATAATTAAAAGTCACAATGTATATGGGGCACTTATAAATCTAAAAGAAAAAAATACTTGAAACACTGACAAAGAATACAAACATACAATTTAGAGGGTTAATATAAATAAAATGTCAAGCTTACTTGTAGACAGGAAATGTAAAATGAAACAGTAATGAGATCCTGTTTTTAACCTGAACCACAAAACTAAAAATTGATATTGTCAAGTGCTGCCAGGAATATAGTCAAATGGATACTTTAATATACACTTTTTGGGAATTTAGTGTAGTGCAGCATTTTTGAAATGCAAACAGATTTTGCTAGCAAAATTTTGTGTAGTTATCTTTCACCTAATCAATATTAAGTATCTGTGTGAGATCAATAGCATATAGGTACGACAATTTACAACATTTGCTTTTAATGCTTTCTTTGGAAAAATTAGAAATATATTTCAACAGGGAAAAGATTTTATATCACTTACGATACTAAAATATTATTCAACACTAGCTATCATTTAAAGGGAAAGAGATGGATCTATATATACTGCAGCAAAAATTTCCCAAGGCACATTGGCAAATTAATTTGCATTTAGCATGGTCTAACCTGTGTGTAACTGGACTCAGTTTAAGAGGACAGAGAAATTGGGGAGAAATTTTTGAAAGAAAACAAGAAGACAATACAGCCCTAAGAGTATAAACCCCAAAACAGAGCTTCAAGATACAGAAAACAATATATGATTAATTAATTTTCTCCAAGGGAGCCAAGAATATACAATGAGGAGAGAATAGTCTCTTCAATAAATGGTGTTAGGAAAACTGGACCGCCACCTGCTGAAGAATGATACTGGAACCCTACCTTATACCATTCACAAAAATCAGTTCGAAATGTATTAAAGACTTGAATCTGAGACCTGAAACTGTAAAATTTCTATAACAAAACGGAGGGATAAACTCTTCAACATTAGTCTTGGCAATGATTTTTAGATCTCACACCATAAGCAAATGCAACAGAAGCAAAAATAAACAAGTAGGACTACATCAAACTAATGAGCTTCTGTTCAGCAAGGGAAACCATCAACAAAATGAAAAGGCAATCTATGGAATGGGAGAAAATATTTTCAAACCACATATCTGATAAAGAGTTAATATCCAAAATGTACAAGGAATTCATATAACTCAATAACAAGAACAACAATAAAAACTCCAAATAACCCAATTAAAAATGGGTAAAAGACTTGAATAGAAAGTTTTCCAAAGAAGACATACAGGGACTTCCCTGGTGGTGCAGTGGTTAAGAATCTGCCTGCCAATGCAGGGGACACAGGTTCGACCCCTTGTCTGGGACGATCCCACATGTCGCAGAACAACTAAGTGCATGCACCACAACTACTGAGCCTTCGTGCCACAACTACTGAAGCCTGCATGCCTAGGGCCTGTGCTCCACAACAAGAGAAGCCATCAAAATGAGAAGCCCATGCACCACAAAGAAGAGTAGCCCCCACTCACCACAACTAGAGAAAGCCCGTGCGCAGCAACAAAGACCCCATGCAGACAAAAATAAATAAATAAATAAATAAATTTATTGAAAAAATGAAGACATACAAATGGCCAACAGAAACATGAAAAAGTGCTCAATATCACTGATCATCAGGGAAATGCAAATCAAAACCACAATGAGATATCAACTCACACCTGTTAAGATGGCTTTTGTCAAAAAGAAAACAGACAAGTGTTGGCTAGGATATGCAGAGAAAGGAACTCTTGCACACTGTCACTGAAGTATAAACTGATATAGCCAGTATAGAAAATAGCATGGCGTTTCCTCTAGAAATTAAAGATAGAACTACCATATGATCCAGCAATCCCACTTCTGAGTATATATCCAAAGAGAATGAAACAATTGCCTCAAAATAACCTCTGCACTCCCATGTTCATTGTAGCATTGTCACATTAGCCAAGGTATGGAAACAATCTAGGTGTCTGTCAATGGATGAATGGATCAAGAAAAGGTGATTATAAATATACAGTAATGGAATATTATTCAGCTTTAAAAAGAATAAAATCCTGCCATTTGCAACAACATGGGTGAATATGGAGGACTATTTTGCCAATAGAATTGACAACCTGGAAGAAATGGAAAAATTCTTAGAAATTCACAACCTGCCAAGACTGAATCAGGAAGAAATAGAAAATATGAACAGACCAATCACAAACACTGAAATTGAAAGTGTGATTAAAAATCTTCCAACAAACAAAAGCCCAGGACCAGATGGCTTCACAGGCGAATTCTATCAAACACTTAGAGAAGAGCTAACACCTATCCTTCTCAAACTCTTCCAAAATATAGCAGAGGGAGGAACACTCCCAAATTCATTCTATGAGGCCACCATCACCCTGATACCAAAACCAGACAAGGATGTCACAAAGAAAGAAAACTATAGGGCAATATCACTGATGAACATAGATGCAAAACTCCTCAACAAAATACTAGCAAACAGAATCCAACAGCACATTAAAAGGATCATACACCATGATCAAGTAGGGTTTATTCCAGGAATGCAAGAATTCTTCAATATACGCAAATCAATTAACATGATTCATCATATTAACTAACTGAAGGAGAAAAACCATATGATCATCTCAATAGATGCAGAGAAATCTTTCGAAAAAACTCAACACCCATTTATGATAAAAATCCTTCAGAAAGTAGGCATAGAGGGAACTTTCCTCAACATAATAAAGATCATATATAACAAACCCACAGCCAACATCATCCTCAATGGTGAAAAACTGAAAGCATTTCCACTAAGATCAGGAACAAGACAAGGTTGCCCACTCTCACGACTCTTATTCAACATAGTTTTGGAAGTTTTAGCCACAGCAATCAGAGAAGAAAAGGAAATAAAAGGAATCCAACTCGGAAAAGAAGAAGTAAAGCTGTCACTGTTTGCAGATGACATGATACTATACATAGAGAATCCTAAAGATTCTACCAGAAAACTACTAGAGCAAATCAATGAATTTGGTAAAGTAGCAGGATACAAAATTAATGCACAGAAACCTCTGGCATTCTTATACACTAATGATGAAAACTATGAAAGTGAAATCAAGAAAACGCTCCCATTTACCACTGCAACAAAAAGAATAAAATATCTAGGAATAAACCTACCTAAGGAGACAAAAGACCTGTATGCAGAAAATTATAAGACACTGATGAAAGAAATTAAAGATGATACAAATAGATGGACAGATATACCATGTTCTTGGATTGGAAGAATCAACATTGTGAAAATGACTCTACTACCCAAAGCAGTCTACAGATTCAATGCAATCCCTATCAAACTACCACTGACATTTTTCACAGAACTAGAACAAAAAATTTCACAATTTGTATGGAAACACAAAAGACCCTGAATAGCCAAAGCAATCTTGATAACGAAAAACAGAGCTGGATGAATCAGGCTCCCTGACTTCAGACTATACTACAAAGAAAGCTACAGTAATCAAGACAGTATGGTACTGGCACAAAAACAGAAAGATAGATCAATGGAACAAGATAGAAAGCACAGAGATAAACCCATGCACATATGGTCACCTTATCTTTGATAAAGGAGGCAGGAATGTACAGTGGAGAAAGAACAGCCTCTTCAATAAGTGGTGCTGGAAAAACTGGACAGGTACATATAAAAGTATGAGATTAGAGCACTCCGTAACACCGTACACAAAACTAAGCTCAAAATGGATTAAAGACCTAAACGTAAGGCCAGAAACTATCAAACTCTTAGAGCAAAACATAGGCAGAACACTCTATGACATAAATAACAGCAAGATCCTTTTTGACACACCTCCTAGAGAAATGGAAATAAAAACAAAAATAAACAAATGGGACCTAATGAAATTTAAAAGCTTTTGCAAGGCAAAGGAAACCATAAACAAGACCAAAAGACAACCCTCAGAATGGGAGAAAATATTTGCAGATGAAGCAACTGACAAAGAATTAATCTCCAAAATTTACAAGCAGCTCAATAACAAAAAACAAACAACCCAATCCAAAAATGGGCAGAAGACCTAAATAGACATTTCTCCAAAGAAGATATACAGAATGCCAACAAACACATGAAAGAATGCTCAACATCATTAATCATTAGAGAAATGCAAATCAAAGCTACAATGAGATATCATCTCACACCAGTCAGAATGGCCATCATCAAAAAATCTAGAAACAATAAATGCTGGAGAGGGTGTGGAGAAAAGGGAACACTCTTGCACTGCTGGTGGGAATGTGAATTGGTACAGCCACTATGGGAACAGTATGGAGGTTCCTTAAAAAACTACAAATAGAACTACCATATGACCCAGCAATCCCACTACAGGGCATATGCCCTGAGAAAACCATAATTCAAAAAGAGTCATGTACCAAAATGTTCATTGCAGATCTATTTACAATAGCCTGGAGATGGAAACAACCTATGTGTCCATCATCAGATGAATGGATAAAGAAGATGTGGCACATATATACAATGGGATAGTACTCAGCCATAAAAAGAAACGAAATTGAGCTATTTTTAATGAGGTGGATGGACCTAGAGTCTGTCATACAGAGTGAAGTAAGTCAGAAAGAGAAAGACAAATACCATATTCTAACACATATATATGGAATTAAAAACGAAATGTCATGAAGAACCTAGGGATAAGACAGGAATAAAGACACAGACCTACTAGAGAATGGACTTGAGGATATGGGGAGGGGGAAGGGTAAGCTGTGACAAAGTGAGAGAGTGGCATGGAAATATATACACTACCAAACGTAAAATAGATAGTTAGTGGGAAGCAGCCACATAGCACAGGGAGATCAGCTCGGTTCTTTGTGACCACCTAGAGGGGTGGTTTAAGGAGGGTGGGAGGGAGGGAGACGCAAGAAGGAAGAGGTATGGGAACATATGTATATGTATAACTGATTCACTTTGTTATAAAGCAGAAACTAACACACCATCGTAAAGCAATTATACTCCAATAAAGATGTAAAAAAAAAAAAAAGGTGGTACTGACAGAAGGACAGACATACAGACTAACGAAATAGAGTAGAGAACTCAGAAATAAATCTTAACATACCTAATCAATTGTTATTTCACAAGAGTGCCAAGACCATTCAGTGGGGAAAGGACAGTCTCTTCAATGAATGGTGCTAGGAAAACCAGTTATTCAAACACAAAAGAGTGAAGTTGGAATCATACCTTAGACCATATACAAAAATTAACTAAAAATGGATCAAAGACCTAAATGTAAGACTTAAAAATATAAAACTCTCAGAAGAAAACATAGGAAAAAAATTTTACGATATTGGATGTGGCAATGATATTATGGGTATGACACAAAAGCACAGGTAAAAAAAGATCAAATAGATGAATTGGACTTTATTAAAACTAAAATTGTTGTGTATCAAAGGGCACTATGACGTGAGTGAAAAAGACAACCCACAGAATGGGAGAAAATATTTGTACATCATCTATCGAATAAGGAATTAATGAACAGAATATGTAGAGAACTCCTAAAACTCAGTAACAATGAAACAACACAATTAAAAAATGAGCAAAGGACTTGAGTAGACATTTCTTCAAAAAGGAGGTATCTAGAATAAACAAATTCGTAGAGACAGAAAGAAGAATAGAGATTACCGGGAACTCAGAGAGGAGAGAATGGAGAGCTGTTTCATGGGTACAGTGTTTCTGTTTGGGATGATAAAAATTCTGGAAATATTGGTGCTGGTTACCAAACATTATGAATATACTTAATACCCCTAAATGGTATACCTTAACATAGTTAAAATGGTACATTTTATGTAATATATGCTTTACCAGAATAAAAAAAGAAAAAGAAATAAATATATTACTAGATAAACAGAATTTGTGAGAATTCATTACTAGCTGACCTGCTCTACTAAAAATACAAAGGAAGCTCTGCAGGGTTAAAAAAATGATACCAGGTGGTAACTTAAATATATAAGAAAGAATGAAGATGATCAGATATGATAGCAAGTAGGTAAATATAAAATTGTGTGTGTATAAATGTTTTATATTTATATATGGTTATATATATCCTTTTTCATTAAATATAAGATTGTATAAAGCAGTAATTATAATGTTATACTGTTGAGTTTACAACAAATATAGGTGTAATCTATATTTATTATATAGCAATATCACAAAAGACAGAAGAGGGAAACAGGGCTATATTGCAACACCATTGCTATATTTTATCAGAATTAAGTCAATATTAATGTGAGGTAGATTTGGGGTAGTTAAGGTATGAAATGTAATTCTGAGAAAAACCACTAAGAAAATAAATGAAGAAATGGTTAAAAAATCAATAAAAGAATTTAAAGTTACATTAAGAATGTCTCTAACACAAAACAAGTCAGCAAAAGAGTAGCAGACAAACAAAAAAGAGATGGGACAAATATAAAACTAATAGTAAAAAAGTAGAAGTAAATCCAACCATATCTAGAATTCCATTAAATGAGAGAATGAGAGTGGAGTAAACACTTTGATCAAAAGGCAGAATTTTTAGACTGGACATAAAGTAAAATACAACCAAATGCTGTATACAAGACACACTTTAGCTTCAAAGAAATGAAACATTCCCCAGAGAAACTTGCCTCATAAAATCGTGGATTCTGAGTTTATTTGCCGTTAAGTATTCCTTTAGCTAGGGACAATTTGCTAAGGTTATTCTGAATATAATATATTTTCTAGAGCAAATGTAATTATTCCAATTGGCAAATATAGACCAGTTCACTTTCTTTCCCTTCTTCCCTAGGGGAGTCCCCCAGTACAAGGAGTAAATAGGTCTCAGCACTGCTGCTTTAACTCTTTCCTCTCCCTTTGACAAATTTTTCTTGGGTTGAGTGGAGTTGCCTACAGAGAAGCTTAACTTTGCAATAACTTTCTGTTCAATGCTAACCTTCCTGATTAATATTTTTAAACTTTGTTCTATGAGCCTCCTATTTTTCAGAGAATTATTTTTTATTCCTTGCCTTCCATTTTGGTCGTTTGATTATTGTTAAGTGTATTATTTTCATGCATACCGTCTAGTTCCTTGAGTACAAATATGGTTTCCATAATCTGAATTTCTACTGCTTTAGTGTTATAATTTTACTATTTCTAATAATAATTCAAGTTCTGCTATTAAGAAATAATTTTTGTATTCTTGTTATAAAGGTATCTTTTATCTTTTCAGATGTTCCCTAAGGATTACAATCATTTTCTTAAATCTTCAAGTATGTTCTCAGAATTGGATTGACTTCTATGATACTTTGTTTGGTTCCCCCCTTATTTACTTAAAAAATTTAATAAACTTTTTATTATAGAGTAGTTTTAGATTTACAGAAGAGTTTGCAAAACTAGTATAGGTTTCTCACATACTACACACAAAGTTCCCCTTACTAGTTTTTTTTAAATATTTATTTATTTATTTATCTTTGGCTGTATTGAGTCTTCGTTGCTGTCCATGGGATTTCTCTAGTTGTGGCAAGCAGGGGCTACTCTGTTGCAGTGCATGGGCTTCTCATTGCAGTGGCTTCTCTTGTTGTGGAGCACGGGCTCTAGGCACGCGGGCTTCAGTAGTTGTGGCACACGGGCTCAGCAGTTGTGGCTCGCGGGCTCTAGAGTTCAGGTTCAGTAGCTGTGGCTCACGGGCTTTGTGCTCTGTGGCATGTGGGATCTTCCCAGACCAGGGCTTGAACCCGTGTTCCTTGCATTGGCAGGTGGATTCTTAACCACTGTGCCACTAGAGAAGCCCTCACCTTACCATTAATATCTTACATTAGCATGGCAAATTTTTCATAATGAATGAGCTAATTTTGATAGATTATTATAAACCAAAGAGCATATTTTATTCAGATTTATTTAGTTTTGATCTTTTTGTATGCTTGAGGATTTCACCCAGGTTATCACACTATATTTAGGTGTCATGTCTCTTTTGTCTCCTCATCTCTATGACAGTTTCTCAGACTTTCCTTGTTTTTGCACAGTGGGCATTTTTATCAATTGTGATATAATATACATAACATGCAAATTACCATTTTAAAATTATTTCAGTGCGAATTCACTGATATTAAGTACATTTACATTGTTATGCAACCATCACCACTATCCATTGCCAGGACTCTTCCATCATCACAACCTGAAACTTTGTACCTATTAAACAATAGTTCCCTGTTCTCATCTCTGTTCAGCTCCTGGCAACTACAGTTCTACTTCCCATCTTTGCAAACTTGCCTATTCTCAATACCCCATAAAAGTGGAATCATACAATATTTGACCCTTTGTGTCTGGCTTATTTCACTTAGCATAATGTTTTTAAGGTTCATCTGTGCTGTAACATGTATTAGAATTTCATTACTTTGGAAGACTGAATAATATTCCCTTGTATGTATATACCACAGTGGTTATCCCATCATTTGCTGACAACCCTTTTGTTTATTGTGAATATTTCTATTATAAACATTTGTGTACAAATATCTGTTTGAATCCTTACTTTCAATTATTTTGGGTAAATAAGTGGAATTGCTGGATTACATGGCAAGTCTATGTTTATTTTTTAAGGAACTGCTATTATGTCTTCCATTGTGCCTGTACTATTGTATATTCCCACCAGCAATGCACAAGGGTTCCGATTTCTCCACATTCTAGCTAATGTGTTATTTTTGGCTTTTTGGATAATGGCTATTCTAATGGGTGTAAAGTAGTATCACATTATGGTTTTGATTTGCATTTTCGTAATGATTAATAATGTTGAGTATCTTTTCATGTGCTTATTGGCCATTTGTATACCTTCTTTGTAGAAATGTCTATGCCAATCCTTTGTCCATTTTTGAATTGAGCTGTTTGTTTTCATGCCGAGTTTTAGGAATTCCTTATGTATGCAAGACGTTTATTCCTTATCAGTTGTAAGATTTACAAATAGTTTCTCTCATTATGTGGGTTGCCTTTTTATTCTCTTAAAAGTGTCCTTTGATGCTGAGGTTTCAATTTTGATGAAGTCCAATTTACCTATTTTAATTTTTGTTGCTCATGCTTTTGGTATCATATCGTAAAAATCATCACCAGATCCAGTGTCATGAAGATATTCCCCTGTTTTCTTCAGAGTTTTATAATGTTAGTTCTCATGTTTAGATATTGATACATTTTAACTTTCACACAGTGTGAGTTATGGGTAACTCATCATTGTTTTGCAGTGGATATCCAGTTTTCTAACCATCATTTGTTGAAAAGATTGTCCTTTATCCCATTGAATGGTCTTGGCACCCTTGTCAACAATCATTCGAGGGGCTTCCCTGGTGGCGCAGTGGTTGAGAATCTGCCTGCCGATGCAGGGGACATGGGTTCGAGCCCTGGTCTGGGAAGATCCCACATGCCACGGAGCAACTGAGCCCGTGAGCCACAACTACTGAGCCTGCGTGTCTGGAGCCTGTGCTATGCAACAAGAGTGTCCACAATAGTGAGAGGCCCGCGCACCGCGATGAAGAGTGGCCCCCACTTGCCGCAGCTGGAGAAAGCCCTCACACAGAAACGAAGACACAACACAGTCAAATATAAATAAATAAATAAATAAATAAATAAATAAATAAATAAATAAAAATTAAAAAAAAAAAATCATTTGACCATGTATATGTGGGCTTATTTTTGAAATTTCTATTCTATTGTGCTTTTTCTATATATCTTTATGGCAGCTACCACATGGCTTGATTACTGTACCTGCCATCTCCTATTTAGTTTTCGGTATGGACTTTTAAAAAGATGTTTTAGTATTTAGTATTTCTTCCATATTCTCTCTCCGTATATGCAGTAGTCCATCAGGAGACAGTCCACTTGAAACGCAGACTTAACTGAAGCATATATTCCTTAAGTTTGGTGATAGGGGTTATATATTCTGCTCCTGGATAGTTCTACAGTCAAGGTAAAGTTAGGGCTGTAAGACAGCCAGGTTTGTCTCCTATTTATGACTGAGTCACTTCTCCTTGATGCTGGGTGTGATCATCCCATCCCTCATGGTCTGCCTCAGTGTGTGGTTGGCCCAGTTAGTCCACTCCTCCAATGTCACGCAGCCTGTTCGTAACCTCTTAATGTAGATGTGTAAGGGTAGAACTATGCTTCAGATGTTTTTACAACCAATGTTTGGTTTTGGAAAAGTGAAAAATTTTAGTTGTGCTCTTGGTTATATGTTTTAACAAATCTCATAGGTGTGGGATGCCTCATGATTTCAGGAACATTCTCAATGGTTGCCATTAGTTTTGGGTTCTGTAAGGGATTTTTAACTTTCCAGAAGCTTTTTTGTACATTTAATGAAACACTGAAGAACTGAGTCCTCAGATACTTTTACTATACTATCCTCTCAGAAGTCCTCTCATGTGTTCTTGTTAAGACTGTCATTTATCACTGCTCTAGATTACATATTATAGAAACAGTAACCGAAATACACACAAAAAGAACCATGTTCTTTTTCATTTCCAATAACTCTGGTGTTTTGTACTTTCAGTTGGCAGCAATGGGGAATTTTGGAATGAGTTATACTTTACACTTTCCTGGTTGTCCATTTGGTTACTGTTATTTGATTGGACTATTATATATTTTTGTATACATTAAAAATGAACCATTTCCTGAGGGTAGCTTACTACAATATAAAGTCAAGTTAGTCCCTCTTCTGTGCTACCATAATGCCCGGTAAAGCAATCTATGATTGCACTGACCACACTGATATATAGAACATGAGCTCCTTGACACGTTTACCCTGGTCTTATTCATTTTTGTAAACCAACAGAAATTAACATGCAGCAAGTGAAAAATAAACGTACATTGAACTCATTTATTGCACAGAGAGCTATTCTATCTTTCCTGTATAACATGCATAGAGATGGGCAATGAAAATAGAACAGTAAGAAAGATACGTGATCTCTATACTCACTGAGCTTATATTTTAAATGGGGTATATTTGGTTAAATACAATCACCAAATAAACACAACATTTCAACTCATGCTATGAAGAAAAAGAGCAAGATGTTTAAGAGTAAATAATAGGGACTCATTTTGTTTGAGGGAAGAATGAATGAATACCTTTACTGACCCAGTTGTAATGTGGTTATACAGATTCACATCGACAATTGGATATGACCATTTAAAGAAACAAAATAGGAATCGGCCAAGATGAGTTCAATTGCTCAGAGTGAGACAGGCAGTTTCATAAGTGCAATTAATTGGCAAAAGGTGTAAAATTAATGAAGGTCATTTAAGGGAAGCTGGATGATCTTCTTAAGAGTTCTGTACCCTAAATTGGCCACCCTTGGCATAGTGCGATTGTTCCAGTGGTTCTTTGGTTGACTGGGCACAGACCTCAGTGCAGCATGTGATGAAGCTCTCCCTCATAGGATGGTCCATGCATTTATACAGTGAGCTTTGCAGCTGCCTTGTTTTTCCTGGCAATCAGAAATGTGCTCCCTTATAGTAAGCACAAATTTTCTAGAAGCACTGTCGATGTCCCCAAAGAACTTCTCAGATATACAGATTGTGATTAGCTCTAGAACCATATCTTGTTCATCTTTGCTTCCCTAATATCTATCAATTG
Organism: Phocoena sinus; assembly: GCF_008692025.1. Taxonomy (NCBI): domain Eukaryota; kingdom Metazoa; phylum Chordata; class Mammalia; order Artiodactyla; family Phocoenidae; genus Phocoena; species Phocoena sinus. The sequence continues at coordinate 87,262,147 of NC_045775.1, read as the reverse complement.
CCCATACTAAGCTGTTATTCAACAAATGTTAGTTAAATAAATATTTATATTTCTATAATATAAATAATTTGTATTTCTATAATATAAATAATTAAGCTGATTACTTGTTATACTACATATAGAATTTTTAGGTCAATAGTTTGCTTTAGCTTATGCTCATTTTTGATAATGTCACATACAACTACATACAAGTAATTATAGAATATAAGTCCATATGCAAAATTTATGTGTAAAAGCTTAAATATATCTATAATATGTGAAATCATTTTTACATTTTAAGCATGTGTGTATGGATACAAACACCCACAAACATATACAGTGACATTTTAAAATAAGGAAATGCTTTTATAAGGCACATGGCATTTTAACATATATATAGAATATGTATAATCTCTTGTTGATAAACACTCAGGTCTATATTTTATGAAAAATCTTGTGTGAGAAATTTTGAAAACTATTGTAGTCCACAGGATTTTTGTCAAAACATTATATTCTCAAGGTGGAAAGCTTGTGGACCAAAAGTAATTAATTATTTGAGCTTCATGTCCTCTTATGGACAACTGAATGTAAATGTCACAATTTTTTTTCAAATTATATATGGATGCTACATATGTTATTTATATCACAAAGATTCAAGTATGTATTATACAACAAAGTATATAATGTAAAAATCTAAATACACACATATATTATCATATGAAAACACAAACACATGCAAACACAACACACTTTGTAAAAACTCAAATATCTTTTTAAAATTTTTACATCAGGCCTGTCTCCCCAAAATTCTGGGCTGCTGCTATGAATGTGTGCCCCTTATTCACTGGATCTTAATGTTGCTGGCATGAAAAGGGGAGAATGAGAAAGGACACTACTTTGACTCATTATTACATTTCTTTTACCCTTTTTTCTACATATTCTGTATGTTTTTTTCCTATTTCACAACTTCTATTTTCAAATTCCAAGACTCATTTTTATACAATAAAATTTGTAAAGTGTGAATATTATAATGAGATAATGAGATTTCATTTGGCCAAACCAAAGAAACATTGCAATATTTTTATACAAATAAATAATTATCAACATACAGGAAATAGCCTATAATTGCCTACTTTCAAAACAATACAGTTTTAAAGAATTCAAACAGACTCAGTATTTGATCATGCAATTATAGTCAAGAGGATAATTTACAAGAGTGATCTGGTATAAGATCCTCTGGAACTTAATATTTGGAGCAAAAGCATAATTTAGGTGAAATTAATTGGGAGGTGAAATTGCATTAGAATATTTAATGCAATTGGTGCCAATTTTCATAACCCTGGGTTGATAGTTTTGTTTAATATAAAATAGACACGAAAACAAAATGCTTTAAATTAAGACAATTTATCCTCATCAAAAGATATTTATCAGTGGCTGCTAGTATTGGCAATATACATATATGATATCATGATACATATATGTATGTATGATAAGCATCCTGTATTTCTAGTTATTATTGTTTAGCCAGTATTCTACACAGAATCTGGGAAGTCATTGGAATCCTAGGCACTTCATCACTTAAGAGAAGTTGTAACGTTAATGACACGGAAGGTCTACAGAAAGGAATAGAGCTCTTGTAGTGCATGAAAAGACTAGAAAACTGAAAACATTGATCTTTAAAGAGTCAGAATATTTGTGTATAATTTCCTTCCTATCCTCCCTTTCATCCATTCTAAATTGTCTGGGCTTCTTTCCCTCACCATTGGACGTCTTCAAGTAGCACCCCTGAACTTCTGCCTCAGGAAACAAGAGGAAATAAAGAGAAAATGCAAAAAGATCCCACAGTAGAGAACAATAAAATTTTATTATGTTCTCACAAAGTTCACTCCTCCCTTTTCTTTCAACTCAAATCTATACAGTTAACATTCAAATAAATTTTATAGGCCCCCCAAGTCTCTTTTAACCCACCTGGATTGTTCAAAGGTTAAGTATTTCCTAGTTGTGCCATTTCTAAATAAGTCCTTACACATAAATACAAACGCATTTATTACAAGTAGGTCAAACTGCATGTATCGATTGGCACACTTCTGCCCACAGTTGTGTCTATGTCTTACTTGTTAAGATGTGTGTGCAAAGGAATTCAATAACCCCATTTTAAACTGCAGCTCAAGAGCCAATTTCTGCAAAAAATTAACACTTAGTGACAATAAGAAACTTATGAATGTTGCAAAAGAAGAAAGGAAAGTACTACAAGGATAAGATGAAACACATAAAACGTTATTTTATTCTGGAAATGAAATTTTAACTATGAAGTCTGTGAGAAGAGTGACCTGAATGAACCTGAGGATCATTTAGTGTAGTCATGAAAGGCAGAGAAATTTGGGTCTGCAAGATAGATGGCAATAGAAATAAGGTGAATCTTCTTTTATCTTTGTTTCTGTTATCTTAAACATGGCATTTCCTTCCTATATTGGTCTTTCAAAGGTACCTTATTTTAATATAAATGTATTTATGTATTTATTTTTGGCTGTGTTGGGTCTTTGTTGCTGCGCGCGGGCTTTCTCTAGTTGCAGTGAGTGGGGACTACTCTTTGTTGCAGTGCACGGGTTTCACATTGCAGTGGCTTCTCTTGTTGTGGAGCATGGACTCTAGGCTCATGGGCTTCAGTAACTGTGGCATGTGGGCTCAGTAGTTGTGGCTCGTGTTCTCAGTAGTTGTGGCTCACAGGCTCTAGAGTGCAGGCTCAGCAGTTGTGGTGTATGGGCTTAGTTGCTCCACGGCATGTGGGGTCTTCCTGGACCAGGACTCGAATGCATGTCCCCTGCATTGGCAGGCGGATTCTTAACCACTGTGCCAACAGGGAAGCCCCCAAAGGTACTTTGATTTGTATTTTCTATTCAACCTTGTTTGCAGTTGAGTTTTATTAAGTTGTTAGTTACCTATCATTTACCAAGAAGTATCCGGAAACCAACTGAAGGTAAAAGGAATGCAACTTCCTGTTACTTGTAGTCCAACAAGATTGCTAAACAGAGCCCACCCTGCCTTCCTTCCATAATTAATTTTTGATGGCATACTATATGTCATCAGCACTCTAGGCTTTGGAGATATGAGTAGTGAAACAACTCATAAAGTCCCTCCCCTCACAAAATTTACATTTCTGGGATGGGAGATGGCCATTAAACAAAAGAAGAAACAAATTGACACCTCATTCTGACAATTCTAAGATGGACTATCATGTTTCATGCGTTAAAACTCTTTGCATCAGCATGCACCTTACATTCACTGTTGTCTAGGTGGCATTTGTGATATGTCGTTTAATTATAGGCTTTCATATTTTCAACATTTCCATAGAATTCTGCAAATTACATCCATGTTGAGTGTATTTGCCAGGTAAAACTATTATGACATGACACTGAAATTAGAGTTATTTTTACACAGGTATAGAGCATCAGGCATACATTATATATTAAACAAATATTTTAAAAATTGCAGAACACTGATATTCTCCTGAGTTCCTTATTTTCTTACAGTGCAATAACCACGTGCTTTATATGACTGAGCAAAGGTAGACACCAATATATAAATGAAGATTGTCTTGTGATTTTGTTCCAGCTGAGATGTGAGCAACAGACGTTGGATTCATTCAGATCAGGCAATCCAGTTGGAGGCATTGTCACTCATGATACGAGGCAAGGCCGAAGCCCAGGTCGGATTCGGCCAGTAAAGATTTGAGCCACTTTTAGGTTCAGACACTTCACTGCTTATGAAGACAGTAAAAGGAAGGGCAGGCAGAAATGCCAGCTCTCTGAGGTCCTTGTCCTATGCACCAATAAATGCAACAACAAAACTGAAGAGGCCAGAAGATAATCCCACATGATTTGTGGGACATCCTGACTCCCAGAGGACATTGTAGAATTCAGCTGAGTGGTTATAGTCTACTGCTATACTTTGAATAGGTGGATTAGAAACCAGTGAAGTAGTGATAACTGCCCATGGTGGCACCCAGAGGAACAAGGGAGGCAGTGGGAGTGAATTTGGGGCAACTCATCAGAAATCTCCCATCTCTCTCACTCCTGATATATCACAGGGACTCTGCCCACACTCAGATAAAGTGTAGTGAAAGCCTTTGCACACATGCCTATGGACACGAGCAAGATCACCATGGTAGCTTGGTGAAGCGGTTTTCCCACATGCAGAAAATATTGCCAAATTCCTTGGAGTAGATAAAAAATTATTCAGATTAATGAGTCTACAGTGACAGATTCAGGCATTTGACTTTAGTCAAAAAAGGAATAAAATATATCAAAACTATAATAGATATCGTTAGCTAAGAAGAAAATAAAATAAATAAACAACCAATAGTGGAGCATTATTTTGAGAAATGCTAAACGACAAAAACTCTTGAATGTGTATAGGATGATAGTGTAGAAAAACATGGATATAGACGACTCATTGTCTCTTAATATGAAGAAGTTTTAAATAACTCAGTTTCTTTTATTGTACTTTTCCTTTTTTGTATGTAGAAAGGTGGTTAGGTGATAAATATCTATGCTTAATTAAGTCTAAAATAGTTCTTTTAGTATAGTCAAAATAAGAATTCTAAATGAAGAAAGAATTATTTCACTTTTTATTTGGCAGTGATGTGTAAAATAACCATGTATCTTACAATCATTACAACTTATATTCAGCTAAATAGTTTATGTAAGGGAATAATAATTGCTGCAGAGAAAAATAAAGTGGGCTAAGATGCATAAGGAAGCAGGGGAGATGAACCCATTTCACAAAAGTCATCAGAGGAGGCTTCTGTGGTGAGGCGCTATTTGAACAGAGACCTGTGAGAAGTAAAGCAAAGGCCACGTGGATATTTGGGAGAAGAAGATTCTAGGCAAAGTTCACAATACTTGCAAAGACCCTGAGGTAAGGGTTGGCTTCATGTGCCTGAGGGAGAACCTGAGGCCAGAGTGGCTCCAGGAGAGGGAGAAAGAGGTCAAAGAATTAGCAAGTGGCTAGATCTGGAAGGGTCTTGTGGGTCATGGTTAACACTTCAGCTCATTAGCTGAGTGAGAGGGGAAGCCATCAGAGTGTTTTTAGGATAAGAACGACATGCTCTCACTCAGGCCTCAAAAACATCATCCTGGTTACTATTTTTAAAGCAGATGGTAATAGGGGAAGAGGAGACAGCATGGTGGCCTGTTAGTAGGTCTGAACTCAGGTAGTAGCAGTGAAGGTGAATAGAGATGGTTGGATACTGACTATATTTAGAAAGCAGAGCTGGTAGCATTAGCTGATGGATTGGATATGGAATGCAAGAGGAATAAAGGAATAATGAATCACTCCTTATTTTATGACCAGGAATTAGGGGTTCAGTTTTAAAAGTGTTAGGTTTGAAATGCCTTTGATTAATTCTCCATTACCAAGTTGAAAATAGATATGAGTATCTGGAGGTCAAGGAAAGGGGTCTAGGAGCAAGATGTTAATTTGGAAGTCATTGATGGTTTTAATGAAAGTTCCCTGTATCTCCATCTAGTTTGAGTGTTGACCCAGAAACCCACACCCCTCCACAAATACAGAGAGGAGAATCCATAAGCTATTCAGGCAAGTACCCATAGATTCTGATCATTGACGATTCTGTCCTCTAAAGAGTCTCTGCTCTGAAGAGTTTTCCCTTCTTTCCCTACCACTAAGTTTACCAATTCTGTGGTTCATCCTCTTCAGAGACTAGTTCTAACCCAGCTATTTGAATTTACAAGCAGACCTACTTTGTTTCATAAAGGAGAGCCACACTGGGACTATAATTTTGAATAAGGTGAAAAAAATAAAAATGTGTTCCTTTTCCATTGGTTACTCAAAAGCCAAAGAAACCACTGAGAGAAACTCATTGCCAATGTCTGAATGGGCAGAACCAAATAACAGGCTCCAGCTCTGTCAGTAATGAGCTGTCTATAAAAAAAAAAATGTGATACTCATCAAATCTTAGGTTTCTCATGAAGCAAAAGAATGAATATGATGACATTACAAGACTGAAATCAACATGTTATTTTCATTATTGCCAGCAATCTCCATGATGTAAAAGTGACTAGCAGAAATACTTTTTGTTAAAATGATAGAAAATTTTCTTATAGATTATGTATAAAGAGCACCATGGTGAAAACTGTAATTATGTCTTTGGTTTTCATTTGTTTGGAATGAGTGAGTACTTGTGTTTCTAGTTAAAACCATTACTTGATTCAGCAGTTCTTGAAATTCCCTGGAGAAGGGATGGAACTATAAAAAGTCATTTTCATTACACAGTGTCCTGTAGTTATATCATCAGGTAACGTTGATACAAATGTTAGTTTGGGGGATTACAGAACAAAAGCAACATATTCAAATGAATTCCTATAATATTAAAAACAGATATGGACTGATGTAGCAGGAATTTTACTCTTGTTATGCATTTGAAGTTCTGTTCTACCCTCATAAATCAAAAACTCACCCAAATGATATTTTCAGTATGTGCAAATGTGGATATAAACACTGTTACTTTTCAATTGTGCAGAATTTCTGAAAACCCATCATCACTGTTGGTGTAATATTTTATGTTGGAAATTCATAAATGATTGGAAATATTAACTAAAATGTTTCTGGTCATCAATTGTTCCAAGTTTTAAGAAAAAATATCACTAACCACAGCTCTCTTTCCTGCTTCAGTTTATTTCTTAGAATAGGAACTAATATCTCTTAATTTCTAGAGAATTTCAGAAAAAGATTGTTGAGCTGGGGATCTGGTTTTAAAAGGATTTTTAAACCATAGAAATAAAAGGACTAGCAATATTTAACTTCTTAAGCTTGGTGATGGTATATGATCTATCATGTTGTACCCTGTATTTTGGGGGAGGCTGGAATATTTCATAATTAGAAAAATATGTGCCAGTAGTTGAGCCATTCAAACAAAAGTGAGTATATAAATGAACGTTTTTTTAAAAATTTATAATAATGTCCATAAATTTGTCCACATGTGACATAGCTAGCTCTGTACTCACAATTCATTTTGTAATTCACACCATTCTAGATTATGATTGGCAAATTTGAGGATAACCAACAATTCTGACCATAGATGAATGTTTGATTTGCCAAAATTAGTTACAACATAGAAAATAGCCTAGTTTGCTATTTTCTCCTGATTAAATTGTATTACCTTACCTAACACCAGCTTGTAATAGCAAAGTCCAATCTGGGAGAAATTCTGGAATTGGGTAATGAGGACCTCTATAAATCCACACTGCCATAAAATACTGCAATGTTGGCAAAAGAGTCAAAATCAAAATTTCCCCATCTCTAGAAATTAACCAAAGGCTTGCAACATTCTGAGGAATATTAATTGAAGAAAAGGTGCTGAACCTTTTTGAGACCAGCAGGGTCAGTGGCTTGGCTCTTTCCATTCTCCTCTCACAAACACTGAGCCTTGAAGACCATCAGCTACACCACTGCAGTAGCTGTAAAAGCCAGCAGCCACTGGAGGGGGCAGACCACCACAAAAGTTCCTCAAAAGGTTCCAGCTCCCAGAGCAGGGTCACTTTTGTGCTGGCTTGGGGTTTCATTCCAGAAAATCCCCATTTACAGGGGATTGCATTATCTGACCTGATTCAGAGCTTGCTCTACAGGAAAACCCCTATTTCCAGGGTGTTTCTCGAAAATCAAATAAGCAACAATTACTTAATATTGCAGCAGCCTGAACAAATCATATATAGTACCTTATCAGTGCTTTGTATCTAGTTTTATCTTGCTACATCTTGTACCTAAATATATAAAGAACTCTTAGAACTCATTAATAAAGAAGATGAATAACCCAATCTGAAAATGGGTAAAATAATTGTATAGAAATTTCTCCAAAGAAGATACACAAAAGGCAACAAGCATATGATATGATAATTAACATCATTAGTCCTTAGGTAAATGCAAATGAAACCACAAAGAAATACCATGTCACACCTACTAGAATTACTACAATCAAAATAGTAGACTGTAACAAGTGCTCGTAAGGAAGCAGAGAAATTAGAACCCTGAGAATGTAAATGTTCCTAAAACAATGTGGCATTTCCTCAAAATATTAAACATGGAATTACCTTATGATCCAGCAATTCCACTTTTAGAAATGAAAACATATGTCCACATAAAGAACATACAAAGATGTTCTTTACATTATTCATTACAGTGAAAAAATGAGATTAAGCTCAAATGTTCAATGCTAATAAATAAACAGATGTGCTCTATCTACACAATGGAATATTATTCAACACTAAAAAGGAATGAAATATTGATACATGTTAAAACTTGAATAAACCTTAGACAACCTATACTGAATGAGAGAAGGAAGTTAAAAAAGACTGTGTCATTTATTATTTCACTTATTTTAAAAGTCCAAAAATTGCCTAAAGCTATGACACCAGTGAAGGCAAACAAGAAACAAGACAAACATTTAAAAAGAAAATCTGAAAACAAAGTGTTTATAGGGTGCTTTATAAAGCTCTAATGTACTCTTGTGGAGGTAGAAGGCCAGAAGAGGCCATGTACACATGCACGGAGGGCTGTACGTAAGCCCAGAAAAGACCTTAGGGAGCACCATTCACTCCCCAGGCCCAACCTGTGTCCCTGCACAAGGAGGAAGTGAAGGCTAAAGCAGACTTCTAAACTGATGTAGTGGAAATGATTTCCCAAGCACACACACAGCCTCTCGGCAAAGGGTGGGAAACTTGCAGGATCGAGCTAATTAAGGAAGCTTCTCCTATTTTTTTTTTTTTTTTAGACTGCACGGCACACAGGATCTTAGTTCCCTAACCAGGGATCGAACCTGGGCCCCCTGCATTGGGAACGTGGAGTCTTAACCACTGGACTGCCAGGGAAGTCCCATCACCAGTCTTTATCTGACTACTGAGCTAACCAAACCAAGACTTCAGTGGCTGCATACTACAGGGCCTATGGCATAATAGAATTAGTCCAGAAAATTTACTAAGCAAACTAGTCACTTCCAACAAAACTAGTAGAAAATCGAGAAAATAGGATTTCCAAAGTCCCATATCATATTACCTAAAATATTCTAGTTTAACAAAAAAATTATGAGGCAGGAAAAGAAATGGGGAAAAAAAGACCCCCCCAAAGCAGTCAATACATATTTCTCTTGAGGAGGTCCAGATGTTTGATGTATTAGACAAAGACCTTAAGTCCCTTATTATAAATATGTAAAAGAACTAAAGGAAATCATATTTTAAAAAATTAAAGGAAAGTACAACAGTGATGACTCACCAAATTGAGAATATCAATAAAAAGATTTTAAAAATGTTTTAAAACATAACCAAATAGAGAGTTTGGAGATGAGAAGAAAAATAACTTAAATTTAAATATTCACTAGAGGGGGGTCAATATCAGATCTGAGCTGCAGAGAAAAGAATTTTCAAAGTAAGAGATAGATCTATAGTTATTCCTCTCCCAATCTGAGATACTAAAAGAGAATGTAAAGAAATAAACAGAGCTGCAGAAATATGTGGATCACCATGGAGAATAACAACATATGTATAATATCAGTCCCAGGGAGAGAGGGAAAGGGAGAGAAAAACCATTTGAAGAAATATATTTTATAACAAGTAAATAAATTGAATTAGTAAGTCAAGATCTTCTCAAAAAGAAAAGTTCATGCCCCGATAGTTTCACTGATGAATTTTAGTAAACATTTAAAGAAGAATTAATATCAATAGCCCACAAGTACTTTCAAAAAATAAAGGAAAAGAAAACTTATAATTCATTCTATGAGGTCAGTGTTCTCATGGCACCAAATTAGACAAATCCATCATGAGAAAAGAAAACCAATATCCCTTGTGAATACAGACGAAAGATCAGAAACAAGACGAAGATACCCTCTCTTCCTCATCTATTTAACATGTGTTTTGTGGTTGTCCCTCCGATGGCGAGATTTACCACCCTCACATGTTGAGACAGATCACACCCCACACATGTTGTATTAATTCCATATGACTGCTGTAACAAATTACCACAAACACAGTGGCTTGAAATAAAATATATATTTTTTAGATTTCAGGAGTCTAGAAGACTGAAATCAGCCTCACTGGGAGAAAATCAAGGTGTCGGTAAGGCTGCGCTTCCTCTAATGGCTACTAGCAGAAGGTCCCTCTCTTGCCTCTTCCAGCTTCTGGTGCCTGCTGGCATTGTTGGCTTGTGGACCTACCATTGCAATTGCTACCTCTGCCTTCACAATGCCTTCTCCTCTGTGTGGGTTTACTATGCCCTTCTGGCTATATCCAGTCTCCCTCTGCCTCTTACTAATAAGAATACTTGTGATATGATGTACCAGGACAACAGTCAGAGATGGCAAAAATATTGGAATTATGAGACCAGGAATTTAAAACTGCTATGACTGATATAGTAAGAGCCCTAGTGGAAAAAAAAAATAGACAACATACAAGAGCAGATGGACAATGTAAGCAGAGAGAGAAAAGTTCTAAGGAATAATAAAGAAGAAATTCTACAGAAAACAAAAACAATGCAATAGAAATGAAGAATGCCTGTGATTAACTCATTAGTAGACAGATGCAGCCAAGGAAAGAATGCATAAGCTTAAAGATACGACAACAGAAATTTCCAAAACTGAAAACTAAAAAGAAAAGACTAAAAAAAAAACAGAACAGAGTATCCAAGAACTGTGGAACAACTACAAAAGGTGTAACATATCTGTAATGGGAAGACTAGAAGAAGAGAGAAAGGAACAGAAGAAATATTTGACTCAATAATAACTGACAATTTCCCCTAAATTAACATCAGAGAGCAGGATAAATGCCAAAAACACTATCTACACACATCACACTCAAACTTAAGAATGCGAAAGATAAAGATAAAATCTTGAAAGAAGTCAGAGGGGAAAAATCAACTTACTTATAAAGAAACAAATATTAAAATTACATCCAATTTTTCCTCAGAAACCATGAAAGCAAGAAGGGATTAGAGTGAAATATTTGGAGTGTTGAAAGAAATAATATCACCAACCTAGAATTCTGTATCCTGATATTATCCTTCAAAAGTGAAGGAGAAATAGACTTTCTCAGACAAATAAAAATTCAGGGAATGTGTTGCCAATGGACTTGGTTTGGAAGAAATGTTAAAAGAAGTTCATTATAGAGAGGGAACATGATATCAGTCAGAAACTCAGCTCTACATAAATAAAGGAAGAACACCAGAGAGTGAAGTGAAAGTAAAATAAAAACTTTTACTTTTCTTATTCTTAATTGATCAAACAGATAAGAGTCTGTTCAAAATAATAGAAACAATGTATTTAATTATGTATGCTTATGCGTAAGTGAAATGACACTAATGATACAAGTGACAGGAGGTGTGAACTAGAAATATTTTGTTATTAGAGGATATTTGCACTCTTCATGAATTAGTATGGTGTTACTTGAAAGTGGACTTGGAATATTGCAAATATAAATTGCAAACTCTAGGGCAACTACAAGAAAAAGTAAAAAAAAAAAAAAGAAAAAGAAATAAAAATAAATACAATTGATATGCTAAGAAAGGAGAAAAACAGAATCATAAAAAATGTTTAACTAAAGCCACAAAAGGCAGAAAAAGTGAGGAAGAAAAAAATAGAAACAATAAGAGAAACAAATAGAAAACAGTAACAAATATGGTTGATATTAACCAACAATATCAACAATCACTTTGAACATCAATGGTCTAAAAACAACAATTAAAAACAGAGATTGGGCTTCCCTCGTGGCACAGTGGTTGAGAGTCTGCCTGCCGATGCAGGGGACGTGGGTTTGTGCCCTGGTCTGGGAAGATCCCACATGCTGCAGAGTGGCTGGGCCCGTGAGCCACGGCCGCTAAGCCTGCGTGTCCGGAGCCTCCACGTTGTGCTCCACAGCGGGAGGGGCCACAACAGTGAGAGGCCCACGTACCGCAAAAAAAACAAAAACAAAAAAATCAGTGATTGTCAGAGTAGATCAAAAAACAAGTCCCAACTATATGTTATCTATTCAAAATGCACATTAATTATAAGTGCATTTATAGATTAAAAATAAAGGGATGGAGAAAAATATACACAGTGAATAGTAATCAAGAGAGCAAAGTTAAATTGATAGAGCAACTTCAGAGCAATGAAAATGATCAGGGGTAAACAGTGGCATTACACAATGCTGAAGTGGTCAATACTCCAAGAAGGCATAACAATCCTTAATGTGTACTTGTCTAACAACAGGGCATCCAAAAAAGTGAGGAAAATGCTTATAGAATTACAAGGAGAAAGAGATGAATCCACTATTATAGCTGGGAACTTTTTAACACCCCTTTATTAGAAATAGACCAATCTACCAGGCAGAAAATTGATAAGGATATAGTTGAACTCAATAGCAACATAGATCAACTGGATTTAATTGACATCTATAGACTACTTCATCCAAAAACAACAGATTACACATTCTTTGCAAGCTGACCTGGTACACTGAACAAAACAGATCACATTTTGTGGCATAAAACAGACCTTAATAAATACAAAAGAATAGAAATAATACAATAGACTATAATGGAATTAAACTAGAAATCAATAACCGAAAGATACCTGGGATAGCCCCAAATACTTGAAGATTAAACAACCTACGTATAAATAACACATGGATCAAGAATGATACCTCAAGAGAAATTTTAAAATATTATGAAGTAAATGAAAATGAAACACAAATTATCAAAATTCATGAGATGCAGCAAAAGCAGTCATTAGAGAAAAATGTATAGCATTGAATGTATATAGTGTAAAAGAAGAAAGTTCTAAAATCAATAATATATGCTTCCACTTTAGGAAACTAGAAGAAACAGCAGAAGAAGGAGGGGGAAGAGAAGCGAGAGGGGAACAGAAAGAAAGGGGAGGGGGAGGAGAGAGAAAAAGAGAAGGGGAAGGGGAAGTGGAAGATAGCAGGAGAAAAGAAATAATAATAACTAGAGCAGAAATTAATAAAATTGAAAACAGGAAATCATAGAGAAAATCAACAAATCTAAAAGCTGGTTCTTTGAAAAGATCAGAAAAAATTGGTAAGCATCTACCCAGGCTAAGAATAAAAAGAGAGAGGACACCAATAACTAATATCAGAAATGAAAGGTAGGACATCTCTGCAGACCCCATGGGCATGAAAAAGATAGTAAAGGGATACTATAAACAATTCTATACCCACAAGTCTGATAACCTAGACGAAATGGAACAATTCCTTCAAAGACACAAGTTTCAGAAACTCACGCAACAGGAAATAGACAATCTGATATGTCTATATCTATTAAACAAATTAAATCAACTTCCCAAACATAAAGTACCAGGCCCAGCTGGGTTCACTCGTGAATTCTAACAAACTTTCAAGGAATAAATTTCACTGATTCTCTGTAATCTGTTCCAAAGATTCAATCCGAGGAATACTTTCACTTCCCATACTATTAATTCATCCAAACATGTCCTTTCTGCTTCTATCCTGTGGTTTTATTTGAAGTTCTTATTTGTGGATGAATGTAAAAGAGAAGTTGATTATGGGAGAACAAAGTTGGAAGAGAGGCATCACACCAGCTATTTTATTATAGCTGCATAATTTTCTCATTGGTGCCTATTATGTGTTGCCATCCAGGCTGCAAGTAATAAATAAAATATCTCTGTATATTCTTCAAACTATCATATTTATATTATCTTAAGCAAAATTGCATACATGATTCTCATCTCAACTCTATAGGTTCTGTATCTCTCAAATTTTGATAATAGGTTGGCCATGAAATCTTAGTTTCATTGCTGTTTTTCTTTATGTCTGTGTTAAAGTTGATATTTTATTGGGATGTTTAAAGAGGATACATCAAGACAGATGACCAAAGTATGCTTTAAGTTAGAGTTCCTGGTTATCTTAGAATTTAAGATAGGGCTCATTCTCTTATAAACCATACATTTCTGTCTCAAAGACCTAGTGTATAAGCTATTCTTAACAATTGTACCCTTATTTCAAGGGAAATATAGGAGCTAAATTTATTTATTTATTTATTTATTTATTTATTTATTGGCTGTATTGGGTGTTCATTGCTGCGTGTGGGCTTTCTCTAGTTGTGTAGAGCAGGGGCTACTCTTTGTTGCGGTGTGTGGGATTCTCATTGCAGTTACTTCTCTTGTTGTGGAGCACGGGCTCTAGGAGCATGGGCTTCAGCAGCTGTGACATGCGGGCTCAGTAGTTGTGGCATGCAGGCTCTAGAGCGCAGGCTCAGTAGTTGTGGTGCACGGGCTTAGTTGCTCTGTGGCATGTGGGATCTTCCTGGACCAGGGCTTGAACCCATGTCCCCTGCATTGGTAGGCAGATTCTTAACCACTGTGTCACCAGGGAAGTCTCAGGAGCTAAATTTATAAAGAAATAATGTTATCAGAGCTTTTATAAAGTAAAGAAGCATCTATTAATTTATCTTTTGAGAAAATCCAGGTTTCCATACAGTATAGTATTAATGAAATTATTCACTGTAGTTTGTCTCTATATTCTGGAAAATATTCATTCTTTAAATTTTTGTTCTTAACTTATTGAGTCTCTACTTCCATCTTCCTTTCTGGTATAGTTCTCTATTATACTTACTCTGCTTTACGCTTGGGTTAACTTGCTCTTTCTTCATTTCTTTATTATGCTGAGACCTTCCCGCCAATTTGCAAGGAGGCAATATTCTCTGTTTAATTCTCTTTGAAAGAGAAAAGCAAGCTTCCAAACTAAGAAAGATCAAGTCAGAATAAAATATTAGTATAGTATTATATTCTAAAGCAATAAAATTAACTATAATTAAGGAACACAGTCAAAAAGCACCTGGAACTATTTCATCTTCAGCAGCATGCAAAGGCTATAATTAACTATAACATTACAATAATAAAGCTTGTTTTTTCCTTTTATTGTTGCTGAGATTAAAAATATTAAATAAATTGAGAGAAGACCTAAACATCACATGTGAGAAAGGGAGTGAAGAGGAGATTTTTCCACAATTTGATCTATCAGCAAAATAAAACATATAGGTACCTGGAATATTATATATAACATCAAAAATTAATAAAAAAAAACTTAAAAGAACCATATAATAGGCTTTTGTTTTTATGTCCCTTTCTCTAGCTATCAGAGTGAAATCAGCTGTAAGTAATTTATGAGTTATGAGACTAAGCCCTCATTTCGTATGTTCAAGGTTGATATACAATATACATTTTGAATGTTTTCAATTATAAACTTTAAAAGGAGAAATATAAATACTAATTCATTTCTTATTCCCTAATTTAAATGTGAAAAAAAAATCTCTTCTTTCTTTTCACATTCCAAATTTCCAATTATTTTAAATACTTGATTTTTTCTCCTTAAGGGACAAGGATAATTCTATCAGGGCACAATGATCGTTGCTTTTAATTGCTCAGTTACTCTATCCAATGACCCAACTTTGGCTTCAGGTTGCTATAGCAATTAAAGTGGGAAAACTGGGAAGAAAGC
The DNA here is from genome assembly GCF_008692025.1 of Phocoena sinus. Classification (NCBI taxonomy): domain Eukaryota; kingdom Metazoa; phylum Chordata; class Mammalia; order Artiodactyla; family Phocoenidae; genus Phocoena; species Phocoena sinus. The sequence goes on along the minus strand of NC_045775.1, from coordinate 87,246,656 downwards.
CTAATGACTCTTCATTCAATCCATTATATATGGTTACAGAAAACCAAAAAGCTTCCTATGGATTCTGAAACGGATGCATCACCTCTGTAGATAATGAAGTGTTTTGGTGGGAATTTGTGCAAAAACCCGATATACAATTAGACAAATATGTTCACATATCATGTTTCATTGAAGTTTGTGTGAGCCTTCGTGCTTGTCAATGGGTCCTGATCCTAAATGCGTTTATGCCTGATTAATTGTCAATATTGGGCAGGAGTTTGCTCATTAGCTCCTTGCAGGACCTGTTTTAGATTGCAATGAGCTTCATTTAGAAGTGATATGCTAACTGGTAATAAACTGAATTGAATTTTTATCTTGTGGGAACAGATCCTGTTGAAAAAACATACATGAAAATCTTCCAAGAGCACTGAATAAATTCATATTATTCTGTTATGAAATTTATTGCTTTATTATGCATGCTTCCTTAGTTAAATAAAATATTTGTGTTTCCTCTTTATTTTATATTTTGTTTCAATCTGTTTTAGTATCCCACCATAGATATACTGATGCATTCAACTAATATCACTTCTACATATAATAAAGCAAATTTGTTTTAACTAACTTTTTAGGTAGAATTCAATTTAGATAGACCACATGTATTGTTAAAAATGTATATTTAAACCATTGATCAGAACTCCATAAGGCAACGTGCTCAGTGCTTTTCCTTTAAATTCATTAAAATTATTAGAAGACCTAATAGTAGACCTGCTTTATCAATATATGTTGACTGTACGAATGGGATTAAGAAAAAGTCCTTTAAAGCACTGAGGAAGATCACATTAATAGGTATGGCTAAATTAGCTCAAGATAGAGAACTCAGAAATGGGTTATGTCCATAATTATTCCTAATTTTTAAATCATAATTTTTGTCTTATTGTGCTTTTTCCTTTTTGCATTAAGCCTGACACTGACTAAATTCTGTGATAAAAAGGATTATCCTCTCAAGAATCACAAGTTAGAAGTTTTCAAAATTATTGAAGCACCACTAAGAAAACTTATTTTATTAAGCTCATACCTACATGCTAAAAATAGACTAATTTCATTAAGTAATCTAGTAGTTGCTATTTTCATTATTTTATCTAAAGTGGGAGAATTAAAATAAGAAAATGTGATAAAATACTTTTAATTTGGGGCCCCTTTAAGAGAGAAAAAATTTGTGTCAAGGCATAGAATTTTGTTTCAGAGGAGATCTGCAAATATACTAATTAAGTCAACATTAGAAATAATTATATATATTTAAGCATACATTTGAAATTACCCTCTCTAATCAATACTTATCAGTACTCATAAAAATAAAGATGATGACCATCATTAAATACAATAGCAACTTTCCTTATTTTTTGTCTTTGATACATTGGAGTTTCTACTGAATTATATGATAAAAAGTTAAAGAGAATTCCAATTATTCCTCATGTAGAATTAAAAAAAAAACATCTTGAGTAGATTGTGGGAAAGTACCATCCCTACTGGCATTTAGAGGATAATTAAAGATTTTACACACTCAACTCAGTCATGTGCTTAAAAAAAAAATTTCTTTTTTAGTGATATTTTACGGTTCTCACAAAGACATAGTGAAGGAAATAATAGAATTTTCTTGTTTGGTTAAAATTTACAAAATAACGCAGATCCTTTCTTGGAAAGGGGAGCATACTTGTCAATGGAAGTATGCATCTGAGGATAGTTTATCCTTAAATGAACGAGAGATTATGTTATTTTTGTCTCTTTTTAAAAATCAATTTCAGGACACAGACTTTTAAATTGTCACAGAAAGATAGGAATACAGGATTCCTGAGAATCTCTTTTTCTCTAAAAATTAACATTGTTCTCATTATTCAATAATTTAATTTAAGGAGTCTGTGACTACATTCACCAATGACCAAGGTGAAATTAATTATGTATTAATTTTTTATCACAAGTTAAGATGAATATATATGAAAATATTGCTTTGTGCCTATTTTCAAATACGGGTCACAACAAAAAACTGACAACTTCTATGAAAGTAAAATAAGAATTCACAACAGAATCTAACATATGATTAGTGGAAAATAGATCATCAGGAACCTTGGAAATAATAGCAGTATGATGTGAATTCCCTCTTCAGAAATATATTATCTTGATTTCTAAAGTAATGAGATACTTCCATCCTTTCAAAAATTCCCATGAAGGGTATGATGCTCTCTCACCAGTTGAAGTTCAGGTCTCAGTTTACCTGTTCAACCTTCACAACTGCTCTTTCAGGGACCCCTCATTACAAGTAGTAATTGCTGCTTTCTGAACAGTACACTGGGGATTTTCTCTTCTGTGCCTTTCTTATGAAAATCAGGAATAAGTGCTATTCATCTCAAACTTCAAGATCATGTCCACCTACTTTTCTTGGTCCCTTTCAGTTCCACTAGCTTAATGCACTACTGAGTACTCTTAAGAGACATGATCCCCGTACTGAAATCCCTATGACATTTTTATTGCGCCCATCTTACTGTACATACCTTGCAGTAAAACTATGTGCCTTGAGTACAGTCACAGAATCCTGTAATATTGGAATACACCTTGACTATTAACAGAGAGAAAGCAAACACAGTAATAGCAAACTCCATAATGAGATATGAAAACAATATTTTGTCTAGTGGGAGGAGGGATGGGGAAAACACCTAGGAGTGAAATTGGTGGGTTATTTGATAGGTTTATGTTAACTTTTAAAATTACATGCCGAACTTTTTCAAAATGGCTAAACCGTTGCACATTTTTCACCAGTAACAAATGAGGGTTCTAGTTTCTTCACATTCTTGTTTGCATTTGTTTCTTTTTTTTAAAATAAAGAAACCTTTCTGGTAAGAGTGAATTTGTATTGTGTCTTTTATTTGCATTTCCCTAATGTGTAATATGTGTGCACCTTTTCATGTGATTACTAGCCATCCATATATCTTCATTGGGAAAATACTTATCCAAATATTTTGCCCATTTTTAAACACATTATTATTGTTACTAATATTATTATTAAGTTGTAAATGTTCTCTATATATTCTGGAAACAAGTCCTTAGAAATATGTGATTAGCAAATATTTTCTTCCAGTTGTATCTTGTCTTTTATTTATTTTTTTGATGGCATCTTTCAAAGCTTAATTTTTTTTTATTTTGATGAACTCCAATTTATCTCTTTGTTGTTGTTATGGATTGTACTTTTGGTGTCCAAGTGTCTTTCCCTAAGCCAAGGTCACAGAGATTGTCCCCTAAGATTTCTTCTAAAGTATTATGGGATTGGCTCTTATATTAGCTCTGATTCATTTGGGAGTTAGTTGTTGTGTATTGTATGAGGGGACATGAAAGTCTACATTAATCTTTTGACATGTGAACATCCAACTATACTACTTATATAAGACTATCCTTTCCTCATGAATTGTCTTGATGCATTTGTTGAAAATCAATTTGCGGGGCTTCCCTGGTGGCGCAGTGGTTGAGAGTCCGCCTGCCGATGTAGGGGACACGGGTTCGTGCCCCGGTCCGGGAAGATCCCACATGCCGCGGAGCGGCTGGGCCCGTGAGCCATGGCTGCTGAGCCTGCGCGTCCGGAGCCTGTGCTCCGCAGCGGGAGAGGCCACAACAGTGAGAGGCCCGCGTACCGCAAAAAAAAAAAAAAAAAAAAAAAAAAAAAAAAAAAGAAAATCAATTTGCCATAGTTGTGTTTGTTCCAGGACTCTCATTTCTGTAGCATTGATCCATATGTCTATCCTCACACCAATAGCACTGTTTTGCTTACTGTAGCTTTACAGTAATTTTGAAATTGGGAAACATAAGTCCTCCAACTTTATTCTTCTCTTTCAGAATTATTTTGGCTTCTAGATCTTTGCAATTATATATAAATTTTAGGATCAGCTTCTCAGTTTTTATAGAAAACTATCATTCTGAGATTTTGATACAGGGTGTGTTTAAATGTATAAATCAATTTATAAAAAATTGACATCATGAAAATGTTGATTTTTTCATTCAAAAATATGGAAATTCTCTCCATTTAGGTAAATCCTCTTTAATGTCTCATAGCAACGTTTTGTAGTTTTTAATGTATATGTCTTGCTCTTCTCTTGTTAAATTTCTTCCTAAGCATTTTATTATTCTTGATGATCTTGTGAACAAATAGTATTCTTAATTTTAGTTTTGGATCATTTTTTACTAATTTGTTGCCTGTGCTTTTGTTATCATATCTAAAAAATCATTGGCAAATCCAATATCATAAATTTTTGCCTCTAGGTTTTCTTGTCTCTAGGATTTTTTTAGGTTTTATGTTTAAGTGTTTGATCTATTTTGAGTTAATTTTTGCATATGGTGTAAGGTATAAGTCCAACTTCATTCATTTCCATGTGATTATCCAAGTTTGCTAAAGCCATTTATTGAAAAGAATGTCTTATCTCTATTGAATGATCTTGGCACCCTTGTCAAAATCAGTATTTCTGGACTCTTTATTTTATTCCATAGGTTTATATGTCTGTCCTTATGCCAGTACCACATTGTTAGTAACTGTACCCTTGAGGTACATTTTGAAATTTGAAAGTGTGATTCCTAAAACTTTGTTCTTTTTCAAGATTGTTTTGGCTATTTGATGTCCCTTGAAATTGCATAGGAATTTTAGGATGGGTTTTTCTATTTCTGCAAAACAATGTCATTGAAATTTTGTCAGAAATTTCATTAAATCTGTAGATTGCTTTGGGTAGGGCTGTCATCTTAACAATATTAAGTCTTCTATTCCATTAACATGAGATGTCTTTTTATTTATTGGTGTCTAATCTTTTAGAATGTTTTGTAGTTTTCAGTGTATAAGTCCTTTGATTCCATGTTTAAATTTATTTCTAAGTATTTTACTCTTTTTGATGCTATTGTAAATGGAATTTTCTTAATTTCCTTTTCTGATTGTTTATTGTTAGTGTATAGAATCACCACTGATTTTTGTGTGTGTTGATTTTGTAACCAGCAACTTTGCTGATTTCATTTTATTTATTAAGTTCCAACAGGTTTTTGGTGAAATCTTCATGGTTTTCTACATATAAGATCATGCCATCTGTGAACAGAGATATTTTTTATTTTTAATTTCCAATTGGGGTACCTTATATTTATTTCTCTTGCCTACTTTGACTAGAACTTTCAATAAAAAGTTGAATAAAAGTGACAAAGTCAGGCATTCTTGTTTTATTTCTGATCTCAGAGGAATAAAAATTGTCTTTCACCATTAAATATGATGTTAGATGTGGGGATTTTATATATAGCTTTTATTGTGTTGAGAATTTTTTTCTTCTATTCCTAGTTTAGTGAGTACTTTTATCAAGAAAGGATATTGAATTGCATCAAATGTTGTTTTTTGCATTAACAGAGATTATCAAGTATTTTTATTCATTCTTTTAATTATTTTTCTAGTTCCTTAAAGTGTAGTTATGTTATTGATTTGAGATATTTTTTCTTTTTTAATGCACATATTTACTGTCATGAATTTTCCTCTTAACACTGCTTTTGCTGTGTTCCATACAGTTTGGTATGTTGTGTGTTTGCTTGTCTCAAAGTATTTTCTGATTTCCCTTCTTGTTTTTCTTTGACCAATTAGTTCTTTAAAGGTGCTATGTCTAATTTCCACAAATTTGTGAATTTTGCTGCTTTTTAAATTGATTTCTAGCTTCATTCCACTGTGATCAGAAGTGATACTTTGTATGACTTCAATCTTTTAAAATTTATAAAGGCTTTTCTGTTGCCTAACTTATGTTCTATACTGGAGGGTGTCTCATATGCACTTGAGGAAAATGTGTAAACTGCTATTTTGGGGTACAATGATTGTATGCATCTGTTAGGTCCAATTGGTTTAAGATGTTTTCCAGTCCTCTAATTTCTTATTGATCTTTTGTATCATTGTTCTATTTTTTATTAAAATTGGAAGTACTGGTGCTCTACTATTATAAAATTGCCTATTTCTCTCTTCAAACCTGTCAATGTTCCAGCATATATATTTTGGCTATGCTATTTGGTGTATATATGTTTATAGTTGTTATATCTTCTTGGTGAATTGACATTCTTGTCATTATATAATGTCCTTCTTTATCTGTTGTAACACTTTTTGATTTAAAGACTATTTTGTCTGATATTAGTGTAGCTATTCTTGTATTAGCATTGAATTTCTTTTAACATTCTTTCAGTTTCAAATTATTTGTTTCTTAGATATCAAGTGAGTTTCTTGAATACAGCATATACTTAGATCATGTTTTCCCTCCATTCTGTTAATCTGTGATTTTTGATCAGAGAGTTCAGTCCATTTACATTTAAAGTAAGTACTTATATGGAAGGGCTTCTGCCATTTGCTATGTTTTCTGTATGTTTTAAACTTTTTGGTTCTTTGTTTCCTCCATTATTGCCTTCTTTTACATTTAGTGGATTTTTAGTGATATGTTTGCTTCTCTTTTTATTTTCTTTTGTGTATATTCTACAGATTTTTTATTTGTGGTTACCATGGGGGTTACATATAACATTCTAAAATTGTAATGATTTAATTGTAATTAATACCAACTTAACCTCAACTGCATGCATGACTCCTATAAAGTTCCAACCTTCCCATATATTACTGATGTCAGAGATTACATATATATAATGTATTTCATATTTCATATTTGTGTCTTTTAAACCCTGTAGAAAATGAAAAGTGGGTTATAAACCAAAGTTATAATAGTAGTGGCTTTTTTATTTGCCCATGTGTTTACCTTTACCAGAGAACTTTACATCTTCATACTTTTTCAAGTGACTGGTATCTTTTCCCTGCAACCTAAAGGATTCCATTTACAATTTCTTATAGGGCAGGTCTCGTGGTAATTAACTTTATCACCTTTTTTTTTTTAAATCTGGGAATGTCTTAATTTCTCATTCAGTTTTTTTTTTTTTTTTTGCGGTACGCGGGCCTCTCACTGTTGTGGCCTCTCCCGTTGCAGAGCACAGGCTCCGGACGCGCAGGCTCAGTGGCCATGGCTCACGGGCCCAGCCGCTCCGCGGCATGTGGGATCTTCCCGGACCGGGGCACGAACCCGCGTTCCCTGCATCGGCAGGCAGACTCTCAACCACTGCGCCACCAGGGAAGCCCTCATTCAGTTTTGAAGGACAGTTTTGCCAGATACAGAATTCTCAGTTGACAGTTCTTTTTTTCTTTTAGTCATATATATATATATAAATATCATCCCACTGTCAGAAACTCCAGGTTTCTTATGAGAAATTGGCTAAAAATCTTATTGAGAGTCACTTATACATGTCTTATCAATTTTCTATTGCTGCATTTAAGATTCTGTATTACCTTTGGCTTTCAACAATTTGATTATAATGTGTCTTAGTTAGGGTCTTTTTCAGTTTATTCTGCTTGGAATTTGATTTGTAAATTAATGGATTTCTTCTTATTTGAGAAGACTTTGGTCAGAATTTTGGTCATATTTTAAGAAATAATGTTTCTTTCCCTTTCTTTCTCTCTTCTAGTACTCCTCTTTTGTGTATGTTAGTCAGCTGGATGGTGTTCCACAAGTCCTCTATGCTCTGTTCACTTATTTATTTCTTTTCTGCACTTCAGACTCAGTCATTTCCATTGTCCTATCTTCAAGTTCACACGTTCATCTGCAAATCTGCTATTGGTCCCCTCTAGTGAAGTTTTCATTTTAGTCATTGAAATTTTCAGCTCCAGAATTTCTGTTTGGTTCTCATTTTATAATTTTTATTTGTTTGTTGATATCCTCATTTTATTCATATATTATGTTCTGAATTTTTCTTAGTTCCTTAAGCCTATTTAAAACAGTTGTTTCAAAGTCTTTGTTTAGTAAGTCCACTAACTGGGCTACCTCAGTGGTGGTTTCTGCCAATTAATTATTTTGTTCCTTTGAATAAACCAAAACCTATTTCTCTGTATGCCTTATGATTTGTTGTTGTTGAAAATTGGTATTTGATTTTTGTAATGTTGTAACTCAGATTCTATCCATTCCCTAGGGTTTTCTGTATTTTGCTTTTTGTTATAGCTGTTTTGATCATCGAAGGTGGTTGTATTCCATTTATTTCGAGACTTTTCCAAACTACTTTTTCAAAGACTATTGCTTGGTGTATTTACTCACTGTTTTGTTGTTGGTGGTGGTGGTTTAAGCTTGTGCTCAGCAAATGTTTTGACAAAGATTTTCTTGAAAGCCAGGAGCTGAAAGAGAAAAGCAAACAAAGGTCTCCAATAATAATAATAATAATAATAGGACAACCACCTCTCTCAATCTTTAAAGACTAGCTCTTTGTGGATGTATTCCTTCAGCAATTAGCTAGGTTTGCTGGAGTCTAGAGATCAGCTGAGGTGAAAGCTTAAAGTCTTCTCAGAACTTCTGAGAGTGCATCTTGCCTGGGCACGAACATGACTTTCCAAATTCTCCAGTGTATGCAGTTGCTTTTGAATGTCCTAATTTCCCAAAGAGTCCCACCCTAGTTTTAACTATGGGCTTTAGATGGTCTGTTGTATATCTCTGCCCAGAATCTCTTGTCATAGGTGTCTGTGGATCTGTTGTCCCTTGTAGCTTTTACTGGTGACATCTCCTTTCTTTGTTCCAAATTATGTGAGACAGATGAGCAAGTCACTATTCATGTATCCCCAGTCAGGTTAGAATAAACATACACAGCAATTTGCAAATAACCTCTGCTCTGCTCCTTCCAGTTGAAGGAGGGTGATCTGTAACTAGGCTTCCCTTGCTCATGATCAATATGCTGTGTGCTGTGGAGGGGATGAGGGAATGCAGGTTAAAAATACTATGAAACTGCTTAACATTTTGAAGATGGCTTTTTCTTGATTGAGCATTTGCTTGATTGTTGTAAACCTTTGATTGTGTTCCAGAGCACCTATGAAGTTGATTCACATAATTTCTCTTTATTCGTTGTTGTTGTTTCTGTTTGGAAAAGAAGGCGTGGGGCTTCCTAGTAAGCCATTTTGTAGACATCACTCTCCCAAGAATTCTCATTTAGCTATGTCTAGAAACCTTTTATTTATTCTCTCATTATCTTCTAAGACCTCTAGGAAAGGACCAAAATCTTTATAATCAAGTTCAACATTTCATGACCAACTTCTTTTTCTTTTCATTTTTCTAGATGTTTTCAGTGATTACCTAATATTGTATATAGGTTGCCATTTTTAAAATTTCAACAACTATGAATATAAAACACAAAACTTTAATAAGTTCATTAGTTTGTCTTCCTATCAACACATATATAATGGACATTTCTTGGAATTAAGGATATAAGTATTCTTTCTCTGTGCATTACTTGAGTTCAGGTACTAAAATAGTGAGATTTTTGTGCAGCTCTTTCAAAATTCTGATTTTTCCCCCCATAATATGCTATTCTTTCATTGTGATTTCCATACCAACTTCTGTTTCTCTAATGATTTTAAATATCAGTATTTTATTCTCACTTCTAGAGTATTAATTTTAGAATATTAACTTAGGTATTTGAGAATGGCAATTTTCCAGTTTATTGTGTCTGCTGTTCTCTTGATGCTGGTACATTTTCTTACCTGGTTTGTATCTTTGAATCATGAGCTCACCTCACCTTCATTTTTTCCCTAAGTGAACTGGATGCCCTGTGTTGTAGAATCATCTTATAGACAGCTTTGTCTTTGTTTCTGCTGGGGTATCCAACTTGAGATATACACATACGAAGCACCCCAAGTTAAAATGAATTCCAGCCTCCCAAGCTGAGTGTGGCATAGATTTAGTGTTTCTATTTCTCATAGAAAATATTTCCACACGGAGCTTTGAAAAGTGAAAGCATATTTTCTTGTACTGTGGGATGGTGGAGCGGATATTTTATTTGCCTTTTTAATGAAGTGAGCAGAACTTTTAGATTCCTAATTTTATGCAGGAGGTCTCAGTTGCAAATCCCTACAACATTTTTCAACCTAAAAGAAGCTCGAATATTTTTTCTCGTTTTCTCTTCATTTCTCAAGTTTCAATTTCTATTCCAAACGGTTGAAGGGTATTTCCCATGGGAAGTTCTTTTCATTTCATTGATTAATTACATCTCATAAAAAGCACAAAATTTGTATATGCTCCAGACATAGTTGAATAATGTCAAAATAGAACAGTCAGTACTCACTTTGTGAGATTTTAGATTTTATCCAATGCTGATGAATGAATACAATTCATTTTTTAAATGCTTCAGAAGACACATATGCATTATTCAAAGTATTGTATTTTTCTATACCTAGATACATCTTAGCTTAATACACAAATAAGGGTAATATTTAATATCACTATTTTATAATTTACTTTACTGGCCAATGCATACCTGTACACCGGGATGCTCAAAAATAGTTAAGAGCATAGCTTCTTCAATGAGATTCCTAAACTCTTTTATTCCTTATTCTTATTGAAAGTGGTAATATGGCTCCGAAAACTAGGACCTCTTTTTCATGTATTCCATTTACTGAAACAACTTGGAAATTTCACTGTAATATTTTTCTATTTGTTGTCTTGTGGTATTATATAACATTTAATATTTATTTTAACTGTGTATGTGTGTGTCTGTCCGTATCTCTCTTTCTGTATAGATGGGTACCATAAGTGATAAATATTGAACATCAAATTTAGACCTAAATGTCCTACATTGAATATTTCTCCATACATGAGAGAGTAGGGGACGAGTATTTTGGGGTCATTAGAATTGTCATAAGATGCAGATTGAAGGATGATGGAGAAGTTCAGATGCAGAAGTCTCAGGAGATGTCATCTGCATAGGAAGGATTTCATCTCACAAAACTCCCAAGTCCTATCAGCCTTCTATTTTGATCCTCTACTTGATGACTAAACCTTTGGATAGCTCAGTGGTAGAAAAGGATATAATTCCATCTGTAAGATTTTCCCTCACCAAATTTAATTGAAATCTCTTTTTTGTTGATAGGTATGGTTGCTAAGCCTCTAACTGAATGTTTGGAAAACAATTCTACAATTGCTGCATTTGTTGTCGGTAAGAAGAACACAAGGTCAACTAGCTGAATGAACTAACTCCTAAAAGGTATTTAATAAACGTGTGTCTGTCTGTCTGTCTCTCTGTGTGGTTGTGTGTGTGTGTGTGTAACAAGATTCTTCTTTATTATTCACTTGCCCAGTGTAAATAGCTCTAGGATAGTGGAATTGTGTATAAGTTGTATTACCGATGCCGAATGTTTTTTAGCTACAATTTGTGTAGGACTTTTACCAAGGGAGACGTTCTTTCCCTATCCTTCCAGTAAGAAGAAATGGGTCTGGGGATAAGGAAAGGACAGAAAGAATGCTTCATTTTAATTCTGGGGGACTGGGGGCAGGGGCAGGGGATTTCACACAAACTTGACTTGTCCTAATTGCATTTTTTTCTAACTTAGTTTTTTGTCACACTTGTATATAACATAGTCACACTTCACCAACTTCAGTCATGCTCAGACACACACACATGCACACACACCCACACGCACACACACAATTAAAAGCATAGGTGGTGCCTCTTCAGTGTAAATAAGTACTGTGATGTCCCAATTGTCACAATTCTTAAAATAATAACTTGGGACCCTAACTCTGTATTCTCCACTTTTCATTCCTCTCTTCCCTCAAGGGGTTTGACAGACTAATTTTTTTAACGTGGAAACAGTAATAATTTGAGTCTGCATTATTACAAACATCTTTTAAAATGTGCTAAGGTAGTGAGACTCTTGGCTGTGCTTTGTGAACATGTTTTGGTGTGACTGATTTTTGGTTTTCTCTTATAGTTTATAGCATCTCTGACTGAGTTTCAGGCAGATTTTTCCATTATGCACCAACACCCATTACTGGTTTTTACTCTACTTTTAGAAGAAATATGATTTCCCACTAAGGGGCTTTTTTCTTCATAGTCTGTACTTTAGGAGATTGAGGCCAAGTATGTGCTGTCCAGTATGTGGATCTAGATGTGCGGATAGCAAAACAGTTTCCCTTCCAAAGAATTCTTTCTATAAACCGTAGCTTTGTAGATTTGGCTCTAGCAGGGAACAATAGCCGAGGTAAGATAATTCGGCCTTTACAGCCAGTGTGGGAAGCTGAACCAGTCTCACTCTTCAGGTAAGCAGTACATGAAACCCACCTGGGGATCTTGGGAAAGTCTGTTCCACACTCCCTCTATGCTCCGTTTTGTTTTGCTTCTACCGCTGCCAAACCCCCGTGAACTCCAGAGGACACACAATCTTTCCAGGTTCCCCACCTGTAATGAAACAGACAAGTGTAAGAGCCCCATTAAAAGAGCTCAAGTACAATGGCTCTTCAACCATTACGTTTAAACCAGTTGAAAACCCAGTTAAACAGTCTCATCAGAGCTGGTCGCTGAACCACAAATCAGGAAGAAATTTTTTTCCCTCATAAATACCATTCCATAGATATGCTCTTGGATGCTGTCAAATGTAAATTATCAAAGGAAAACAAGGCAATAGCATGTGCTTGGCAATGATCGTCCCTTGGGCTCATTTTATACCCATGTATCAACACGAGAGCTTTTTATAGCAATGTTTCCCTGGCTGGTCTCCATCCATCCTTTCCCCTAGCTGCCCAGGACTGGGGCACTGGTCCATGGACAATGCCACACAATTACTGGAGTATAATTCCAATCAAATCGCTTTTTATAATTTTAAGGAAAGTTAGATATCAGAAATACAACCTGTGAGGTCAGGTTTATGTTCATATACACTTTTAAAAGTGTAAGGTTTCAAGGATGGTTTTATAGGAATCATTAACTTTTTAAAAGGCACCAGTTTCCTTCTGTCATTAATGACATGCGTAACAGTTTAATGTAATGCTACTTTTAATTATCACAGCCCTTTCTTTTAAATATCAAATTTCCCTCTCTCAACTGTCCTGCGTTCTCTTTAGATTCTCGTCTGTCACTGTAAATGCCATCACTTTATTCCTCCTTTAGATGCAGTGACAGACCCACTCTTATCCCAAGCTTTATCTCTTTTTCTATCCTTTATTGTACTACAAAGATCCCTTTTTCATAGTTTACAGCTGTATCCGCTTTCCACACGTGGCAAATGATTGCCTCGGTAAAGGTATTTTCTGTTTCAATCTTACATTTTCCCAAGGGAGAACAAAAGGGACAAGCTTTCTGAAGTTGGTTTCACTGAGAAAATTGTTTAGAATTGCCTCATTCCTCAGCAGATTAAGGAATGCATACAATCCCAGCTTAAGTGCTATTGTACTGCACAATTTGTCCATTATACTTTGTCCTTTCCATTTAGAAAACCCCTCACCAATTAAAGTAATACAGCCTTCCAATACCTGCTCCCAATTAAATCTGAGCTGTATTACCTGCCCCAATGCAGCTGGTCACAGATTCCTACCACTTACCCGCATTCATTAGGGCTGTTCATTATCAAGGGGATGGTGGCAGGAATTCAAGCCATGGCCTTTCTTTTAGGGATCACCAAAATTATCAGCTTTCCACCCAAGGCCCCAATAAGGACAGGATTAAGGGGAAGGAGAGGGAATTCATACAGTAGCAAACTTTCATTGTTTCTGCTTCGCTCCTGTCCCTAACACATCAAAAAGATACAGTCCAGGTACAAAAGAACACTCAATTAAAGGATCACTTTTCCCTCACTCTCCAGCCTGAAGCGCACCCCACCTCTCAGCTTTGTTCCTCTGTCTTTCCTGCCCTTCCCCTTCAAGCTCTGTCTCCAAGACCACGGTGAGAACCGTCAAGAAATGCTCTGAAAGTGAGCAAGAAGCCCACTTACTGCGAGCTCTGTCATTGAAGAGCAAGGTTTCCTAGCTTCAGGCTGGACTCCGGTTTTGAGAAGTGTCATTTTTCTATCCAAGGCTTAGAGGGAGCCTGAAAGGGAGGAAGGTATGGATGGTGGGGATGTGCTGGGAGCCGTGACTTAATTGCTCACGTGGCGTGATGGTATGAGTGGGGTCTCCCAGATAAATTTAATCTGCTAATAACAATAAACAGACATCTACAACGAACACTCTGTACTTTCATTTAAAGAAGGAAATATGGCTGTTAACTCCCTGGAAACTCCTGCAGTTCTCTGTCGTAATTATTAATCAGAAAAAAAAAAAATCAAGTTACGGGGCATGCCACAAATGGGAAAAGATCACTGATTAAAAGGGAACAGTGAATTAAAAAAACACTAGGGAGAAAGCACAAGCTAGCTGCCAGGGGTAGCAAAATTCAGGTCCTGAGACTGTTGACAAAATAAATGTCATAAAGTCTCGATTATGAAGGGCTCCGTTAGCCCTGAAGAGACCAGACCCGATGGGTGAAACAGGCACTGGTGGTCCTCCGGGGAGTGAAGGGGATCCAAAGCCAATTTCACTCGTCTCATCTGGAAGGAAGAGACTGAGGTCCTGCATTAAAATGTCCCTTTTAAAACATTTCATTAAGAGATTGAATTAATATACATCCTCTCCTGAATGCTGGAATAATCACCCATCCGTTAGTAACGTTTTTAAAGGGACTTCAATGACCCTCATACCTCTAGTGAGCAGGCGTTGTGGGGAAATCCTGATCCTAGGGAAACTCTGGACATTCACAAAGGAACAGATAGATGTTGGGTGTATAATCAGTGAAAATCCATCTTAAGCAATCTTGGGATCGACTTTACTATAAGTCTCTATTATATACATACAAATCTTATCAATGAACAGCACTGTATGTCTATCCATGGCTTTTTTTTTTTTTTCTTGAGGGGGGAGGTTGTATATTAGTGTTTTCCTCTCAATTAACTTCCAGGCAATTTTCCCAGCTAAACGCATAACATCTTTGGCAAGATGCCAAACAAAACCTTAAGACCCAACACTAAATTCTGCACTTATACAGGGAGCTTAGATTTTCATGCGGTGAACTGGAAGCATGCCAGCAACTCCCACTATAAACCCAGCAGTGGGAAAGCTATATATTTTTTTTTATCAAGAAACTCTACTTTAGACTTCCAAGACCACTTGAAAATTGCACTATTTTAATGTGCCTTTTAGACAAAATAAAAGAAAGATTTAACCTGCTATTAAATTAACCCAATTAGCTATTTATTCCATGTAACCTTACACTCTGGAGGATGTTAAATCAAATATACTGGCAGGAAGTGAATTTTTTTAGTTAATTATGGAAATTACAAGATGCATGCTAGACAATAAGTTCTTATGCCTTTTTCCTTATCCTTTTCGCTCTCGTGATTATTAGAATGCTTCTTAATATTTTTCCTTTTTTATATATGAAATGGAGTACCCAGGACACAATGGGGCTGAGGGACCAAGGAGGAGTGGCTGGGGAAATTAACAAGAAAAGGAAAGCTAGTCAAATAGAAATGTATACAACAGTCATTCCTTGCAAGGCTTGCCATCAATCCCTCAAACTTCGCCTTTTTGGTGCGCTTTTTTTCGTACGTTCCATTCAACACATGTGTTCTTCCAATAATGTAGTGCTTTTCTAAGGACTCACTGCAGCTGGGCTGCTTTGGGTCTCAGTCAGTCTTTCTTGATGTTAAATTTAGAACCAAACTCTAGGAGTTTGAGTTCATGTCCAGTGGGATCCACAAGTTGAGGTAAAAAACACTTTTGAGAACTTGTATAGTGTCTGATAAACCTCTTTTAGCACTAGAAAGCCTTTGGAAAACAACATTTTGAGGATTTAAGAGGCAATGAACCAGAAACATATGGATTAAGTTTCCCCTGAAATACTCAAGGGTTTAAAAATTAAGAGAGAAATGCTTGGCCAAACAAATCTTGCCAAACCAAAAAAATTTGCAAGACAGTCCAAGATAGTTTGCCAAACCCAAAGTGCTGATGAACTCTCTTTCCTTAATATTAACCTTTACTATTATTTAAAAAAATTTTTTGCTTGACAAATCTGGAGTTTTAAACACGTCTGGAGGGGGTTCAGAGAACAGCAGTTCACATCAAAGTGATTTTGCAATTTCAAAAACAAATCATAAATCACAACCAAACAACACTGTGAATTTGTCTACATAAATTTGAGAGCCAGGATAGTTTGGCCATGTACAGGCACACAGTTGCACCCATGGCAGGGGGCCCAATGTCTGTTAAGCAGGTCAAGGGCTCTCAGAGGTGGGAGGACTCTGGCTGGAGAGAACTTGGAAGCACTTATGCAATGGACTATGGCACCAACTTCAACCAACTAGGCACAAGACAGATGGTTGGTACCAGTGGAGGGTTTAATATAAAAATATGCAGAAAGATGACCTCCTAGGTCACCTCATTCAGTTTTGTCACTTGAGGGCTTTGAAATCTGCCTAAGAAGCTATTAGGAAAATATTGATCCCCAAAGAATTCTTAACATTTATTTTTAGTTGTCAACAGCTTCAAGAATCGACTCAGTGACTAGTTCTACATCTCTGACCCTCTGTAAGTTTTAGCAGCACCATGAGACTCTCAGTGCACAAAACAACTACAACAAAATAGCCTAAGGAGGAAATAAACGATCTCAACCATCTTTTCCCCTGTCTTTTCTGAGATTTATTATCTGTTCTCTCAAATCACGTTGGAAGAAGGCAGATTCAGTGCTGCTTATGGACAGCACTGATATTGGAAGAAGCAGAAGGAGCCTGGACTTGAAACTAAGGACAGCAGAGGCAAAGAATAAATAAAAGAAAAAGAAAGGCAGAGGGGCAATGAAAGGATGAAAGACAGAACAGAAAAAAAAAGCAAAAGAAAGTAAAGAAGAAAGAAAGGAAGGAAGGAAGAGAGGCACCCAGCACACATATAGTATTAAGGAAAAGGAGACTACAGTCAATTTGATAAACACTTGCTATACATTTTGTCACATAGAATTTATTTGCCTCTGATTTAGTTTGGCATTTAACTACCATTCTTCAAGCAAGTCAATTATAGTTCCACATAATATGATGGTGATAGAACTGGTAGTAATAATAGTGAAAAGATATAGATCAGCATTTAGAAACTTTAAAACTATCTCTAAGATAGAAGGGACAGTTGGATGTGGAAAAATTTCCTTTAAATATTTCAGAAGAGCCATGAGGGTCATTTGACATTTTAAGACCCATTTAAAAATATGGCAGGAGTTAACTACTTGACTATGGAGAACAGATATTAAAGAAAAAAAATGTATTCATGCTGCTAAAACACCCCAAAATTCCTGCAAAACTCTGGATTATCTATGCAGTAACTGTGGTCTATATGGTTTATTCTACATGAGAGGCTTTTGTGTCCACAGAATATAGTGACTACAACAGAAGATCTTATACTATTGATAGAAGGGTAAATTAATTTTTGTTTGAAACTCTTGGAGAAATGGAAGAGAAGTAATTTTGTAGTGTATGAATTTCTTAAATGTGTATTAATGAGTCAACTGGCAATTGAGAAATCGCTTAACATATAATTTTTTTCCATCTCCTAACTAGAAAAAAATTTTTTTTCATCCATAAGGGCAGTCTAAGAAGATTGGGCATGATTCATACTGCATCTTATTACCCCCCTTAATTTGTATCTATTTATATAAAAATTAGCATAATTTGACTTAAAACTTCTATTACTTTGTAAAAGAGTTATTTCACATATTTCTCACCACAAGCAGCAGCAGGCTTTTAGAAAGAATTTTCTGCTGGGAAGTAGTCTAAGCTTGTGTTTATACATAACTTCACTCTAATCTGTACAATCCAAAATTGCAGGGAGACAGACTAGGAAAAAAACTATTTGCTCAAGATTCTCTGTAAGGATTTTAAGAAATATCATTGTTTTTTTGGTTTTTTTTTAAAAAGGTAATCTGATTTTAAGCACACTTGCTTTGATGTAAAATGCATTTTTTAAAGGACCAGATCAAGCTTCTTTTGGACGTAGAGGAGGGCCTGCTTGCCCACTACAGATGGGGCCATCCTTAGAAGCTGAATGTGCTAATTTCCACCCAGCCCAGCAGGTACAATGAAGTCCCGTGAGGCAGAGAGGTGTAGCATGCACGTCTTTGTCTGTGAATTGCTAGAAAGCAGGGATTACCTTTCTTAGGCAAGAAAGCCGTTGTGCAACACCTAAATAAATAAATAAATACATAAAACCTGGAAGCCTTTTGAGTCTGGAATTAAGAGTCAGCATCCCAGGTGGGGAGGCAATGTCAGAAAGCCCAAATCAGAATGTTTGATAAAGGTAAATGAAGGGTGACATGTCGTTCCAAAATCCAGCCACAATCAGAAACTAGAGAGGAGGTATTACCTCAACTTGAATCAGAATCCAAAGTCAGGGTCAACAGGCACATGAAGGGGCCAGCCAAGGAGTCCACCTGGGGCAGGGCATGGGGACAGTAGACCGCAAGCCATGGGCCCAGGGCTCCTCAGGCTTTTTAGAGAGAAGGAGTGAAAGAGAAGGCAAAAGCAGAGATAAAAAGGCAGCCCGGAAACCAGGGCTGGAGGTGGGGTCAGCAGGTTACGGTGCCCTCATCCGTCAAGGTCCACACCTGGCAGCCAGGCCCTGGACCCCGGCAGGCTTCGAGTGAAGCAGGGGGAAACCTCCTACAGAGAACGGAGTGGTAAATAATAT
Source organism: Phocoena sinus (assembly GCF_008692025.1). Classification (NCBI taxonomy): domain Eukaryota; kingdom Metazoa; phylum Chordata; class Mammalia; order Artiodactyla; family Phocoenidae; genus Phocoena; species Phocoena sinus. Next base: position 87,228,090 of record NC_045775.1, on the reverse strand, counting down.
AGATCAACTTAGGCTGCTGTTTGCTTATTCAGAATCTAGTCCTTAAGAAAAGGCTGCTAACTACAAGGAAAATGCTCCTTGCTCCGAGGAGGGCAGTTTATTTCTGTACAACAGTTACTTCTGAAAAGCCAAGATTTCTTTGCCCTGTGGAAAAAAGCTATTGTGAAATATGCTTGATTTAAAGACCTCCTGCTCCCGTCTTTGGACCTGATCTTTCTGCTCTTTTATTGATTCAGGTCTCAGTGTCTAAACATAATCTTGTCTTTTTCAGCAGAGTTCAAAGCAGAGGAGATGTTATCTCATCAGTTTTCATAATTTCCATATGACTCACCATCTGGCTCTTAGTGTGTGCCGTGTCCCTCCCACTATAGCGCTCAGCTCTGCACATCCCAGTCACACCTGTAGCTCCTTCTCGGACTCAGCCTCATGTGCCTCCTCTCATCCTGGACAGCTCTTCTCTCCTTGGTTATGGTGTAAATATTTACAGACACCCAACCGCGTGTTTAACCTGTGCTAGGAACTCATAGAACAATAAGGTGACCTCTGGGGCCTGCCTGTTACTAATGGTACCGAACTTGACCCACCAAGACTCATTTCTGCTTTCCTCTGGGAAACCTCCTCTGCTGACTCATTCTGAATTTGTCACCTCTTTCTAAGGGCCACCACAGGAAAAATTCTACATATTTCGCACTATTTCACCAGAGTCTGTATTTTAATTTCCTGCATATCTCACCACTAGGGGATAAGCTTTACCCACCATATCTTACTGGCACCAGGGTTTTGTGCGCTGTAGTTATTCATTTCCGACAGCTCTTTGTTCAATGGTTGGTTGATGGATAGATGGACAGATGGTTTGATGGATGGATGGATGGATGACTATTTGGATATAAACAATTTGTATTATGCTATATTTGTTCCTTGAGTTCACTGTGCACTGTCCATCACTGTTCAAGACAATAACTGCATTACTTTCCTGCTTCAATCTGGAACTAATGACTTAAATTTAAGCTGTACTTAGCTATCAAACAACAAATAAAATAATCCCTCATGTGTTTTGTCATAGAACTACTCACTATAAACATTACTGCCTACATAGTAGTTTTCTGTTACCACACTAAACTTTTTTGTGATGTAATGGTACATATTTGTCAAGCTAACAGTACAGTATTAATTTAATAATTAACGAAGTTGTGATTGTCAAAAGAGGGTCTGAATTGTGATTTGATATATTTCTTATATGTTTAAGAAAATATTTTTGTATAAAAAGTTCAGTTAATATGTCTCCAATTCTCTTTGATTATGCAAAGTTATTGAATCTGAATTATCAATTTACATATCTTTAACTTTCTTTTAGAGATACTTCAAAATGAATACATGACTATCTTTATACACTTAAAATTCACATATAGTTGATATTCATATTTTAGTGCATCCTATGTGGAAAATGGAAGTTTGCTCTATCATGTTTTGACAATTTAAAAAATTCGTTTCTCCATCCAAAAAATCCTTGATACAGTAGGCTGATTCTGGCACAGGTATCATAATTCAGAAATGTGTAAAAAAATGCTCAGAGAAAGCCATATCTAATATCACCGTCCTAACACATTTGATATAGATATAGTATCGCCGAGCTCATTATAGCAGACCCTATACTATAATTATATTACACACATTTTAAATTATCGTTATAATTTAAGTCTGCAATTTTGTTTGGGGCTTAGATTTTCCATATTTGTTCACACATGTGAATCATTTAAATTGTTGAAGTAGAATCTGTTTAGCTGTTTTGAATTATATGAATGAAAGAAAAAATACTTTCTCTTCAAAGCAAATTAAGATATTTGAGGATTCAAGTGAGACTGTCTGAATTTATAAGCTTGAAAATTTTGGAGTCAATGTGAATTTTAAAATATTTCCTAATTTCCCTCAAACACAATTTAAAATTACAAATGAACTAATTCTTTGGTATAAATGAGATGAAATTATCAGTTTATGTAATCATTTTAATTTCACTATACCAACAATATTGAAGCTAAAATTGACATCATAAATTATTAAATAATTTTAGATTTTTTTTAAGTTTTCATACTATTTTGGTGTATATAAGTACATGATTTTAAAAAAATTAAAATAGGACAGGACATTCAGAGGTAAAAACTAAATAATCTCTATTATTGTTCCATAAATGGAACAATAATACTTCAATAGTAAAAAAAAATTCTTATTTCTAACAACAGGAAATGGAAATGTGAAGAATAAAATATATTACTTTACTTTTTGTATATTCGACAGACTAATGTAGTCTTTTACTACAGAGCTGTAGTAATAGTCCAATTTTAAGGTTGTTTCTGTATAAATACATAAAAATGCAAAAGCCAAAATTTACTCATCATTAATTTACCCTAAACAGATTCAGTGTCTGTTACTGGTAGGTGGAGTTTTTAATTGGAGACCTGGATACCATCAGTCCTTGAGACCATGCATTGATATATTTATACTTTATGGAGAAACTTGGCAAAAATTCCAGATAAACAGAAGAGTTTTAGGCTAAGGTTTTAAGGAATGGAGACCACTGTCACCCTGTCTAAAACTGATCTGAAGTATAAGCTTTCAGATAATGTGAAAAATCACTCTCACCTTACTTTGTGCTTTAAATTTCATAATACAATAATTCTCGTATTGTTTTTTCTTTCCTGTAAACATTTATCTTTGGAAGTTAACAGAGACAGAACGATCAGCCAGAATTTTTACTCTTGGTCATGTATTTCAGGTTATAATAAAACTCAACATGTTAAAATGTGTTTTCTTGACATTTATAAAACAGCGGCAACAACAAAGGGCACTCGTTTATGAAACCCCAAAGACTCACAGTAGTAACAGCATCTTTCAGGTTCTCATTCAGCACGAGCCCTTGTCTCACCTGGACCAGGTCAAGCAGGGGTGGCTACATGAGCTCCCAGACACTGGCCAGAGGCTCCAGGAAGAGCTAAGGCTACAGCTGCAGGTCCAGACACTTGGGAGAGGGAAGACGGGGGAAAAGTCAGATAGGACTGCAGAGACGAGATCTTCACAATTGGCATCCTGAACTTACTGCTTAACCTTTTCTTCTGTATTAGTAAAGAAACTTCATTAAATGTCTCAGAGACGATAGGACACATTTTCCTCTCCTAAACACTCCAACTAGCCAGAGACGCACAGAGTTCTCATTATTGTTAACAAGACAGGAAGGAAGGAAAGCCCTGTCTGGAGAGCTCTGACATTAATACCCATTCGGAAATCCTCTGACCCAAATATAAGCAGACCTACCAGGTATAGTGGACCAACATCTTTAGGAAAAATGTTGTACGTTGCATGTCATAATGGAGATTCAAATACAACCTGTGAAGCGGTTAATTTAGATTTAAAACTAGAATTCTGAGGGAAGATTAACCTTAGGCAACTAGCACAGATAGTAAGTTTCCCTAACAGTATAAATTACTGCATGACAACCTCACATAGGGATTATATCGCCATTTAAAATTTTAGCTCACTCTATTTTGAAATGTATTTTAGCACAGTTATGGGTAAATAAAATTGCCATTTTTGCCCTCAACGGTGCATTTCAACTAAACAGCCTTCTAACTCCTCTGGAGATTTTGTAATTTAAGTGAATTTCACTGTTCAAACTTTAATAAAATAAAGAATATTGAAATCATTTGAAATATTTATTGAAATATTTGAAATATTCATTGAAATAGTTGAAATATTGAAATGCTTGTTAATTCCTAATTTGCTATAAATTTTTTTATTTCTATCTCCCAAGCTTTGAAATGTATCCTCTAATTTTCAGTTTTAACTTAAATATATGTAATGTCAAGTGTGTTTTTAAAAAACTGTCATGACATTATTGTATTTATAAGCTGAAGTCCCAATGTTCCAACTGCTATTTAAGCATTAAAATGTAAGCAGAAATTTTAGTTTTTTAAAAATTTCTTAATTGTAATTTTGTAATCCCTTCACACTCTCTTACGAGCCATCTTTCCTTGGTGAGACAGGAGTTGGCAGTGCTTTTAATCTGGTTATTGTTTCGGCACATTTCCATGATACTTCAGGCATTACTTAGTGTCTGTGTGTAGAATGTGGTAGAGTCGTCACTTAGGTTTCGTCAATGAAAATATTTTGCCTGTGTAATGGTGATGTGATGAGAAATATTAATTGTTGTCAACAAGAGAGAATAATCAGCAAATTTAATAATGTGGTTACCATTTATAAAGTCGTTTGTGATGAAAATAAAACTGCAATTTAATTTTTTCTAGTGGTTGGTAAAGCAGAGTAATCTAGAGCAGATTTGGCTTGTGAAACTGAGAAACCAAATTTTAAATTTTCTTTAATTTTAATTACTCTCTATTTATATTTAAATACCAACTGGTCTAGAGCCAGACCCCATGCATTTGAAACTTGATTCCATCTGTTGCTGTGTGATTGGAAGAAGTTGCATTCCCTGAGCCCCAGTCCATATATCTGTGAAATGGGATAATAATACCTACCACATAGGTTTGTTACGAGGATTAAGTAAGATGCCAGTCCTTAAAACAGGGCTCAGCGTGTGTTAGGCACTCAATAAATGTTAGGTATTAATATCATATAGGTTTGTATTTTGCATTTCACAGCAGTCAGACCAGCTTAGCTATGATTTTCTTAGGTCGTCACCTAAGATAAATGGAATATAATTGTAGCTAAACCAACCAATGGGTTGGGATTCAGCCTTTACTTATCACATAATTAAGTGAGCTTTCTCTGGTAAAGGGGTATAAATGACAGACCATCAGCCTGTCAGGTGGAAATAGCAATGTATGTTTAAAAGATTTGTTCAATCTGCTTCAAAAATACTATTTTGTGTGAATTTGACTATCTGGAGGTCTGTATGTGAAAACAAAACCATAAAATATTTAAAAAAATCATTTTGTATTTTTTGCAGAAAATACACTGCTTTTGTATTAACTGTATACCTAGTGGTCCTCAGGATATTAAAATTAAGAAAAATATAGTGTTTAAAGTAATTTGTATCTTTATACTTTTAGACATTTAAGTACTAATATTAACAAATCTATAACTCATATGACACTTTTCTTTCCTCAAGGAATAGGGATAAGCTTAGCTAGCTAGCACCTCCCATAGTAAAAATTAAGATTTGCGTTTTAATGAATAAAACTCTAGACAGAGGCAACCTCTGAAAGTAAGCAAGGGAGAAGGAAAGTTAATAGAACCACACAGGTGATTTTCTTTATTGTCCTATTTTTGATTGTTATGATGTTTAATTATACTAAATTGCATACAATAAATTCTTCATGGAAAGTTTGATCCTGAGTTGAGATAAGAAAATTTGGGGTATGAAAGCAAAAATCTGTTCATGGTGTGTTCAGAATGGAACGGGGCTCAGCCCGATAGGTGTTTCTCAGTCAGTCTGGTCTATTACAAAAAGCTTTCAGAAGTATGTTGAAAGTGGGAATTTTCATCCCCTTCCAAAATGATATTTTCATGCTGAGTTTAGGTTGTTTGAAAATGACCATCAAAAGGCAATGTGAAGGAAGACAAATATCTGATATCATCATTAACAAATATTTGCTGAATACTGAACATCCATAATGTACAGTGTGGGGGGCTTTCAAAGCAGGGGGAAGATGTGGTTCTTTCCCCTTAAAGCTGGTGCGTTTAAATTTGATCCATGAAAACCTGATCATCACATCCAGAAACCCCTGGAATTATTATGCAAACTTAGGTGTGTGAATGCATATGCACTTTTATGTGGGTGTGGAGCACGAGTAGTGTAAATTATGAGAATATTCACATTTTTTGTTAGATCCTCAAAGTATTCCGTGACTATAAAAAAGTCAGCCATTGATCTCCTTGGATCACATCTAAATGGTAGCTACGAAAAGCCCAAGTATGAATCTGAACCTGCTTTTCATTATGATGTTACTATGCTGAATAGTCTTAGATATGAGGGTTCTTATGCAGCCCAGCATCCTTAGTGATTACTCCTATTAAGCCTGGCTTAAGCCCTGTGAAGTTAGTGATAACCTGAGCTGCATCTCACTGCCTGTTCAGCTTCCTTCAGACAACCAAGAGGATGTTTGTTTTGCCCTGAAGTCTAGGACAGCGAGTTAGACTGTGCTATAAATGAGTGATTTTCCTTTTTTTTTTTGATATTCACATAACACCTAAAATTTTGAACTATCTGTGTACCCTCTAGCATATAACAAGTAGATATGCAGAATATTTTCTCATCAATCTAAATATTTTCAAAGCATGTAATTTCTGGTCTGTTGTAAATACTGACATTTAAAAATGAAACTGCTGTGCCACTCTTTAAAATGTATCCAATGAAATGTAAATACCATAGGGATTTCCTTTGGACCATCATCCATTTAAAAAAATACATGCGGGGATGGTGGTGGGATGAATTGGGAGATTGGATTGACATATATACACTAATATGTACAAAATGGATAACTAATAAGAACCTGCTGTATAAAAAAATAAATGAAACAAAATTCAAAACAAAATATGCACAGGATGTTATTGAATAGTCAGGAATTTTATAATGTTTCTTTCTCTTCTTGAACTCAATTTTCATTCCATTCCCATTAAAAAAGTTTATCCTACTGTAATATATTTTGGGGCTTAGAAATCTTTTATTGATCATGGAATCTTGCAATAAAAGAATGTATGTAATTGAAATTCTAAGAGTAGAATTCTGTGACCACAACAATTTATAATTGTCTCTCTGGATGGAGTTATCATTATAAATCTATTTAGTACACAGTTGATGAAAATGATATAAACATATTACAAGACTGACAGCCAAAGCATGCAGCTTTGCAATGAGTTAAAGTGGGCGGCTCACCCTGGAGTATTTCCTTCAGAGGCCTATTTGCGTAGCCCTCGCAGGACTCTCCCCTTAAAATGATGTACTTTTTGACAGTAGCATAGGTAAAAATGCAAGAAAAATCCTTTAAAAAATTACTATGACTTTTTCTCCATTCTGCAATATGCCCAAATTCAAGAATACCAAGAAGTCCACTTCACTGACAACAATATTTTATATGCTCCCTTTGTTTAGCATCTCAGAATAATGAGCTACAGTGCAATGATGGCTGGGCAAGAAGTATGCTTGATTTTGTAAAGCGAGGGAAGATTGGTTGTGGCGAAAGCATGTCATCTTAAGGAAAAGAATGGAGGAAATTAGAAAAGAAAATAATTTGAAGAAGGCCTTTAGAGTCTCTTGCAAATTCTAAGACTCCTGGTGATATATCCATAAAATAAGGTCTCCATCGAATTACCTCTCCCTGTGTACACCCGCCCCCATATTGCTACTTGCTCTCCCATTGAATCCTGGCTGTCCTTTTCCCTTGTTTAAACAATAGAAAGTCATTAAACTAACGTTGTGTGAGTTCTGGGGTCGAGACTTTGAGAGGCCTTGCAGATTCTCCTTGGACACTCTTGGGAACATGAGTTCAGCATGCCATACAGGGTTAGTGAGCTTATGGGTGACTGACGGGCACATGGAGAACAGAACAGCCTGCACCAGTTGTCAGGCATTGAGTGAGGCCATCCTGAACCTTTAAGCCAAGCTGACGTCCAACTGAAGGCAGGGAAACGTCACAATTGCACACACGCCAAATCATGAAGACTTGTAATTCATTGTTGTGTTAAGTCACTAAGATTTGTGATGGCTTGCAAAGCTGAAATAACTAACTGATACACTGTCAACTTGTAAGTCATCCTCTAAAATTTTAGGTATATTTTTATTTAAAGTGATAGTCCCTCCCAAGGAAATAAATGAAGTTGTTTTATTTTCACAAGTGAAATAAAAGCTGTTCCGGATTTTTGGTTAAAAAATATGTCTTAACAATGAAAAGCTCTGTAAAAAGATCTTTTTTTTTTTTAATTGTAAAATAAATTGATATAAATGTCTAAAGCCAGGCTTTGAACACATGGAAACACATCACACACACAGGTGTGTACACACACACAGACACACACACACACCCCCTCCCATAAAGTCAATTAGAAATCAGTCAGATTCAATTTAAAGTATTGAAGTCAGGAGGAATTCCTGCCTATAAAAGAGCAGAGTCTGGCTCATAATATGTATATAAGAACATTACCGGGAATAATCAAATGAGTTATTTTATTGTGTGAATAAGATCGACCACTTCTAACAAAAATGACATTGATTTGGGAATTTGGGACACAACCACAACATCTGTAATAAAGTATTATTTTCCATCTTTACACAGACAACATCATAAAGTATTTCTTTTAGTCTAAACCACAATTCTTGTAGAGGTCTAAAAGGTTTTATGCTGTATATTAAAAAGCCAAAATAAAAACCAAATGATTTGGGCGAACCATGAGCTAATTTGCAAATACAAAGTTAAAGTTCTTCTCTTCATTTTATGTCTAAATCAATTTTCAATCGCTTTAACATTTCAATATTTTTTCTTTGTGGACACTCTGGGATTAAGAAAATAAATCCCCTAAATAAACTCATCACACCTTATTTGACATGAAGGAAGCTGTGCGGTCCTGGGGACCTCAGGACTGTGCTTATCCCCTAGAAAACGATTTTGCTTCAAAGGACATAATATGTGGTATTAGAAGTTAGTAAATGTGGAGAATTTAGAGGATCTAATGTGAAAATTAGTAAAGTCAGAGAGCACTGGCAGAGGAAAACACCTTGGAAATCTGTGACCCCCACACACTTTTGACATTGCAAATCCAGGAGATGGAGCACAGAGAGGCAAAATTACAATTAAATAGTGGGCAGCAATCACTACACCCAGGGCTTAAACCCAGACCTCTTAATTTTCACCCAAATGGGCTTTTGTCTAGAGGTATTCAATTTCTTATTGGAAACCGTTGGGGCCAAATGCTTTGGATTCTTAATGTCTCAGAGTTGAGTATAAGCTGTGCATATTCTCGACTTCATAGCATCCCTACTAGGATCTGAGCTAATATTCCATAAATAAATGTTAACATTTCTGCAATGAAACACATAGGTATTTACACTAAGTGGGATAAACTGAATATTGAAAACCTCTTATCAGTTCAGTTTGGGTTCTGTTTCTAATGAGTTTATTGCCAAACTGACAGAAACAGAACACTTTCCCTGGGATTTTGGAACTCGAAACAGGGGATTCGGGACCCTATACATTTCTTACTCAGAAATGTCTTCTAATCCCTGACCACAGTTTTCTCTTTTTTTCACACTGTTCTGAATTCTAGTTCCATATAGAGTATCTTTAAGAAAAATTTTGTTTCATCTTTTCTCTTTTCTAGTATCTCTTTTCCCCTCATACTCTATAACAATGACTACAAATGGTACTTAGTTGCTTTTTTGTTCAACTTAATGTATGCAACATGGTTCTAATGAGAAAATAGGTGAGTTGATGTTTAGAGACGCCATAGATACCGGACTTCACACATAAAGTGGGGACCCTATATTGAAGGATCCAAATGCACTTTTAACACTAACAAGGCTTGGTCTTCAGATGCTGGGGCAGCTTAGATGAAGAATCAGGGTCAAAATCTGTGGAAAGCACTCAGTGATTAAATGATGCAATGATTTTACATGACTCAGGGGTCACACAAGTATAGGAAGACCAAATCTGCCATATGTAATGGAAGTTTAATTACAAAAAATAAGAACAGTGAGGACTAACCTTCACCATTGTGCCACTATGGTGCACATATGGGCATTTGGGGTCCCATTACAATGGAATGGAGGGCCTATGAAGGGGAAGAGCACTCACTATGTCTCTGCTGTAGATTTTTAAAGTTCTCGGTTAATTATTCCAAGTTTTTGTGAGATATTAAAATTCTAGTTTAATATTTGATTTTAAAAAAGAGCCTATATGGGACTTCCTTGGTGGTGCAGTGGTTAAGAATCCGCATGTCAATGCAGGGGACATGGGTTCAAGTCCTGGTCCGGAAAGATCCCACATGCCATGGAGCAACTAAGCCTGTGTGCCACATCTACTGAACCTGTGCTCTAGAGACCATGAGCCACAACTACTGAGCCCTTGTGCCACAAGTACTGAAGCCCGCATGCCTAGACCCTGTGCTCCACAACAAGAGAAGCCACTGCGATGAGAAGCACGCACATCACAATGAAGAGTAGCCCCTGCTCGCCATAACTAGAGAAAGCCCACGCGCAGCAACAAAGACCCAACGCAGCCAAAAATAAATAAATAAAATAAATAAACATTAAAAAAAGAGCCTATAATTTTTTTTTATATTCCTTTTCCACTTTTTCTAAAATTCCCAATACACTTACCACTCAATTAATTGGTACTGGTTTTTGTGGAAGACATTACAAATTCACCAGCCTGTCCTATACTCCTCTTTCTGCAGGTCCCTGGAAGTTACACTTCTCCACTCCCTTGAAGTGGGGCGTGGTTATATAACCAGTTTTGGGCAATGATACATAGGAGAAAAGTCAGGTGTCTTTTCTGGGCAAAGCATTTCAAAGGCAAAGCATAACCCCTGTTCTCACTCACACTGTCTCAGCAGATTCCTGTATTTAGATGTCAGCAACATCAGAGGCTGGAGCCTCTCCCAGCCTGGATCCCTGAGTGACTTGGTGGAACACAGCAGTTTTCTTCTTCCCTCTCTAAGACCAATCTGGCACTGACCTTTAGCCAGACTGAAAATTAGCTTGTTGCTTTAAGCTATGTAGATTTTTCAGATTGTGGGGTTATTTCAGCATAATCCAGGACATCTGAATGGAAAAATAATTTCTCTACCAAATGACTGTTTATCCAACCATCACTCTGACTCTGGACTTTCTCAAAGTCTTTTAAATCCATATTCTAAATGCCAACACCTAACAGATGACCTTGGTCTTTGAGGTGAATATATAAAATACTGATACAATCCCCTCAGATGCTCTGGTAAACTACAGCCCCAAAGTAAAAATCTTTCAAGACTATTGGGATATAGCCATATTTACATAACAATGTTGTATCCACAGATCCACAAATATTGAGGGTTAATGGCATATTTTTTTCCTCCAATTTTTTAACTGGTTGTAGCAGTTAAGCATTGTAGTGACTTGTTCAAAATAGAGATTCTGGAAAAGCATGAGAAGTGAAGTATCATGTGAGAAAAGCCAACTCTTGTACATGATTTAGAAGAAAGTATATTGATATTATAGAACAAAATCAGCATATCTAAAATCCAAAAATTGGAATATTGGAAAATGCAATAAAATTGCATTAGAACTTCAGTGGTATATGTGTGCCTGTGTTTGTTTGTGAGTGTGTGTGTGTGTGTGTGTGTGTGTGTGTGTGTTTATGATTAGCAAAGATTTTTAAATGGTTTCAACATGAATTCAGATTTGTTGAAATTCAGTTTTTCCCTTACATGGCGATCTGAAATGAAATTTTTGAAAAAATAACCTTGAAAATCTCAGTATTAATATGTGCAATGAGAAAACTAAAAGGTGAAACAATATATTTATATATATGACTGTTTTCAGTTATAGGAAAGGAGCTAAATCAATGGAAAAGATAAATTTTTCAGTCTTACAACATATTTTTTAAATCAGTTAATTATCATTTTTTAAAAAAATAGGAAACAAACTCTGTACAATTTGTGAAACCAAGGTTTATTTTAAAGTATCATTATAAACAGATACACTTTTCAATCTGTAAAGTGGGTATAATAAGTTCCTCTTAAAGGTGGTTGAGGTTCAGATGAAATAAAATTTGTAGACTATTTTGCAATGAGAAATCAATTTACGACTGAATATAAGATATGGTTTTAATTTTCTATTTTCCTTGCTGACAATTTTAATGTAATTCAATATGTTTTCCTCATCAATCTGCCTCTTTTATGTAAGGAATGTACTTCTTCATATTAACTACAGACACATTCAGGGTTTGGACTTGTCAAGTTATACCAGGCAAGCTGAGTTAACCCTTATCCTGGCTAACCCGAGTTTAGCAAAATGAGGTTTGTAGATATGAAAATCGAACTACTTTATTCCAAAACCCAAACTTGATTATTGGCTTTTTCAAGAACACACACCGCATCCAATTTATCACACATTTCACTGACCACTTGGATACAAATACGAAAATGTAATTGTAATTACATTTTTTTAAAAATTAGAATTCTTCAGTTTCTCTGTGGTTATATTTTATTAATTGCTGCGTACAAGGAGTCAATTATGTGAGCAGACATGATGCTGTAAAATTTTTAAACAAAATCAACATTTTCTCCAAGCTCATGAGAATATTTATATGAGCCTGTACTGTTGTATTTTTAAATTGACTCTGAGATCCACACACAACAATTCAGCTACAGTTTGCACACTGGAAAATAACAAAGCGTTTTCAATAACTAGAATTCGTCTGTGTACCATATTTAAAATCTAGATCCTTCAAGTACACTGGCGGATGTTTATCAAAATTCTAATTGACAGCCAGCTTTGTAACTAAGATGCTAAATCTAACCCACATGCATTAGAGACCCCTCCATTCTGCTCATTGACAAGTCTTTGTTTGTTTGTTTGTTTTTTTGCCTGCAAAGTAGTTGCTTCCATCAACTTCATTTTGCTATTTCCTTAAATCTTACCTCCCCCTGCTGGCTGTGCATCATGGAACGTGTCTAGGTAGACTGAAAAATAGATTGCAAATGTTGGAGACCTTTCAGAAGGGCCACTAGTAAAAATAAATACCTTCATACATGCGTATACAACTACATGCACACACGTGTACACATACACACCAGGAAACTAGACCTTTTGGTAAACTAAACCAAATCTTAGAAGTTTTTAGGCAAAGAAAAATAAATTTTATTTGAAATGGTAATATCATATTTTTAACATGAAAGACACCCAAGATACATCCTTCATTCATATATACTAGAATAGTGAAGTGTACTTTAATCTAGCCATAGATTTAGTTATATTGTCACATACACGACTTGCACACGGCTTACCAGAAATACTAAGAAGACAGATACTCATAGTTCTGTATGTTGATTCATATTTTAGTAGGCCAAAACCATTGATTATGCAGCAAGATATTGAATTGTTATGTAGAACCTTTATTGTCTTATAGGCATAAGTAAGTTTATAGGAACTTTTGACCGTTCCCTGCCTTTCTGAATTACAGACTGGTCCTTCCACTAGAATATCTGGTCTGAAATGCTGAAAGTGCTTGCTAAATCCGACACATATGGAACCACAAGATGCATGATTTTCAGAACAGTGTCTACATGGTCGGCAATTTACATTAAATTGCTATGTTTTGGTTAAATGGCACCTTAGCTTCCCAGCAACTCTTTCAATAGTTGTTTCTTTAATTATTACTTAATTTTGTGGTTATGACTGGTTTTTAGTTAAAGAGGGTACTACTGACAAATTCAATTAAATGAAAATAGAGGACTTAATGGTCCATGCTAATGCTTCATTTCATACATAATATTTTATCATTTTCTGTGCAAATTTTTAATGAGTGCTTGGTTTGTATTAATAAATGCTTACATTTAGGCCACATAAAGTACAGTAATTAAAATATTTTGCTAATAATATTTACTTATAAGTGCTTTGGAAACAATTAACCCATTGATTCCAATTACTTTTACTAAACTAACTTCCAAGAATACAGCTCTTTGGCATCAAAATTATTATTTTAATGCTACTTTTAATAAAGTGCCCTGGGTGCTATTTTATTATATTTTAATAGAGCATGTTATACATCTGCTGCTTTCTGGAACACAGATTTCATAGAATAATAGCAAACAAAAATTTAAGCAAAACTACCATTTTTTGGAATTTTGAACAAAAGAAGGCATAACACATATGTTATAGATCTCCTTTCCAAATATTTAAACCAAGAAATGTAACTGTTTATTGTATTGAAATGAGTAAAAGTTGGTCGCCTTTTGCTCTTTAAAGTAAATGTTGCTCTATGGTATTTTTGCTTATAACCTATAACAGAAATCATCTGTAGACAATTTACATTCCTTCTCAGACTAAAAGAAGATATGTTGCTTTGCCAAATGAATAAAGATCTTATTTACAAATATGTTGCAGAATATGTGTTGCTCATAATTCAAGGAGATTACAGCGTTAAAAATTAAATACACATATACAAAATGTATAAGCAAACATAAAAGAGAGATCATTTTATTTAGAAAGTTGGAATTAAATTTGTGCAGGATGATTCAGTTTCTAGCCCACATGAAAAAGGAACAGTAAAAGACTTTTTTAAATCTCACCTTTGGAAATGTGATCTGTAATTGGCTAATCAGTGTCTAAGGTTCTTTTGAAAGTGGCTATCAAAATGTAAGAATAAGGAAAAGCAAGACCCTAAAGCATTGAGATTATAAAATAAGTTAAGGAAAGTGAAAAAAATAGTTTGCTGTAGCCTCCTCCTTTAAGACCAACAATGAGAAAATTAAAACCCCAACTGAACTCTTTTTTTTTTTTCCAACTGAACTCTTCAGATTACTAAAGCATTAGGCATTGAGCTTTAAAGAGTTTTAAAAGGCATGAAGGTCTGGTTCATTAGGAGAAGCCCTTAGTTTTAAAAAGCAAGTTGGAAAGGATAGTCTTCGTTTTCACAACAAAATTCAACCTACATGGAAGGAGAATTTGAAAAAGAATAGATATATGTACATATTTAACTGAATCATTTTGCTATACCCCTGAAACTAACCCAACATTGTTAATCAGCTGTACTCCAATATAAAAATATTTAAAAAAAAATTCAAGGCATCCAATGATTATGCTTCGGTTGAAGCACTACTTCAAACATTTCCTTGTAAAGAAAACAAACACAACTTCAGGTCAAACACTGAAAAATCAGACAGCTAAATTTGTAACTCAGATGTACCTTGGCCCACAAGGTTATGATTTGTGTCTTAGACCCTTTAGAAATATAAGTCTGTACATTTTCACTTTAGAGTGGTATTTTCAGTAATTTCAATGGGGCTGGAATATCTCTTCCTCTCCTTCTTCTTCTTATTATAAAGATCATCTAAAACAGAGTAGAAATTTAGATATTCATGCACCTATATGCATGCATAGAAAAGGTGCATTTAGTCCTTGGAATTGAAGATAGAGCAGTTCCTTCCACCAACAGCCAAACAGGAAGAGGCGTGGCCACTGACATGCTCTTGAATGTTCATGCACAGCTTTTGGGGGTTCATGGAAGAAGAGAACAGAAAGTAATCATGATCAGTCACCATGATCTACAGTGGCTTTGTGTGTCAGGACTACTTTCTGCTGGCTAAATGGCCAGATTTGATGGATTGTGGCAAAATAGTTTCCCCAAGTAAAGGAGTTAAATTAAGTATGTTCTATTGTTTACAACATCATTAAACTCCTCCTACTTTCACCCCAGAAAATTCTCCATCTGGTTAATTTTCTTTTATAATATTCAATATGGAGTAAATATTTCCGTATGCTTTTGCTTCTTCTCCATTTTGAAAATAGCTTTAACTTGTAAAATATTTTTTCTAATGCCTAAAATAAATCATACTGTAGACAATGCTTCTGTCAAAGTTATAAATGGCTGAATCATTTCTCTTTCTGAAGCTACTGTTGGTACAAGACCTGATTCTGCCTGTAGCCTGGCAAAATATGCCAGAGGGATCAGGAAACTGGGGTTTCAGGACTCAGGCATGCCTGTTCTTCTCACTTCATGCTTGTTACAGCAGCCTTGGCAACTGTGGCTCAAAGCATGGGAGATGTGAAACTTTTCTGTCGGGTTGCCTTTGGAGAAGTGGATAAATATTCCAGCTCGAGTCCAGGACGGTATCCTTGCGATCACAGAGAAAATAAAACAGCATGCTCTCGTTGGGGTGAGGGGATTAGACAGTATCACCTTCCTGGGCAGAGGAAGACAAACCTTGTTCTTTCTTTGCTACCTTTTAAAAATCTCCAGTGTTTGGAGTTCGACAGCCCAATTATTGACAGTGTAAGCAAACTTCTTCATTGTATATATTTTTGAATGAATGGAAAAGAGTGCTAATCAACTACGTGATCATACTTAAATCCAAGATGGATAAAGTTAAAGACTTCAACCTGACATTTGAATGCCACTTACATTAACTAAGTACAAATAGGTGTTGGCCATCTCAAAAAACCCTCTGGGGGAAGCACTCGTTAGTAATGACGTTTGTCTCATGTGTTCGTTTAAGCAGTGAGTAAGGTACAGAATTCATGTGCATGAAATCCTGCTTTGCTCAGTTTTGTCTGTTCCCATGGCTCTTTCAGGCTTCATCTCACTCAGTGCCATTAGGATTTTACCTGTTGGTTTCC
Source organism: Phocoena sinus (assembly GCF_008692025.1). Lineage (NCBI taxonomy): Eukaryota > Metazoa > Chordata > Mammalia > Artiodactyla > Phocoenidae > Phocoena > Phocoena sinus. The sequence goes on along the minus strand of NC_045775.1, from coordinate 87,211,769 downwards.
TTGTCATCCCTTTGTGCTTCCTTTCTTCAAAGTACTCTTCCTTTACAGGATAGTGACTGTGGATTTTTGCCTTTCTGTGTTTTCCTTTCTATGGCACACTGTGATGGGAGAGTCAGCGATTATGCTAGAAGCTTTGAGTGCTAATCCTTCTTTCGCTGGTCGGTGGATGTAGGGCTTAGGCTGGTGATCAGTTCCTGCAGCCCTCATTTAAAAGTCAGTGAATCAAGATTTGCTAGGTTTCTTGCTAATTTTAATATTCCATGAAGTGTAAACTGTCACGCTACAGATACATGACTGACAAGTTCTCATTCTTGATAAAATGCTGTGATGTGGGGAGCTTGGTCTTAGCCCTTGAAAGCAGAAACGTCAAGTCAGTGCTTCAGTTGAAACACAAATTGCTAAGGAAAACAATTTAGTTAGAAACAAAATATATCATTTAAGAAAACAGCCTGCAGAATAACTTGATCAGATATTTCATTGGCTGAGAAGTTAAACAGAAGTCAAATTAAACCCATAGCTCCTCTTCTGTTAGAGGAGTTAGTTCACTGTCAACATAGTTTTGTTTTGTCTTTTTGGAGAGGTGTAAGGTGGAGAAATTAGGAAGAGGTAAAGGAAGAAGGAAGAATGCTTCTCTTTCTAGGTAGTGATGGGGCAAATGGGCTGATAGGTGAAATACTTCGATTATATCGTGGTTGGTTTTTGCTACGTTAATTTGACTAGGTTCACTAACGTATATAAACGTTAAATTAGGAAGCACTTGGAACAACTGATACCTGGCAGAAGAAGGAAAGCTATCAGAAATAAATTGTGGCTTTTGGGGGCAAGATTGTCTTGATCATGCTGAGTAGGGAGCGGAGGAAGAAAATGCACATGAAATGCAGGAATGGGGAGAAAGGAGAAGGAAATAAATGTTAATATACTTAAATATATTTTAAAAATGCAATGCAGTGCAAAACTCTAAACAGAGCAGGTACACAATCAGTACTTGTGGCGTGGCTGAGTGAATGAATGAGTGAATGAATGAAAGACGCTAAAGCCAGGGAGTACTTAAAAAGCAGATAGAGATATAGCCATGGTCCATGGCCTGTTATGGACTGGACCCACGGTTTAAAAAAAAAAAAGATAAGAAAGTGTTTTCAGAGAATGCTCTAAACATTGACAGTTTCTGTAGCTCAACAAACAGTCATGGTACGTTTTCATCCAAAGGTTGAATATATTATTATTAGGACCTGCTCAGGCTTTACTTAATAGAGATTTTGAGTAAAATGCAATTTATAATAGATCTTTTATGGTCAATTGTTTGTATTATGCACTAGATTTTTGGTAGAATTTCCATGTTTGGAACAAATCCAGTGCATCGTACCAGGGCAGTTGGAACATGTCTGTTCAGTAATGTCCATGTGCTAAAAATCCCCCAGAGAGCTCTACTGGGAGAGGATTAAAACTTGTCATTATGCCAAATAACAAATCTTTGCTGGTTCTCTGCAGTGTGGGGCAATGTTAGAGCTCATGTTACAGGTTAATTGCTTTCAGTGGTGGACTAGGCTGAATCAGGTTTTCCTTGGCTTAGCAGAGTATGAATAAGGAAACCCAACGCAACGTGACCACCAATATCGGGAACGGCACTCTGACCAGCTAACGCAGCAAAGAGCCAGTGGGAAAGCTCCGACACTGGGTTTCCATCTGATATGCAGAGCACAGAAGAATTTTAGCCTGACTTGGTCTACTAGCGTGGAGCAACAAAGACTTCTTCCTGAAGAGTGTGAGATTCAGACAAACAGTACACAAAAAGTTGTGCTTCAAGTGCAAAATGGAAAAGAAAACGCATACAGCTTATCAGCCAGAAATCCAGAGAATATAGATCTTGTCCACTCACCAGATTTCTTTAGCCTGGAAATAGCCTTGATTATTTTACTTCAAATTTTCTTATAGAAAAATAAGATTGTCCATCCCTGAAAATCGGGTAACCAGTTTTTTTTTCTACTGTCTTTTTCCAGCCTGATTTTAAACCCCTGAAAATCAGCATTCTTGGTGTAATGGGCATACTGTGTATCTTTATCACATCCTGAACGGGACTAATTACTCATTCTGCACTTAAAAAGTAGAAGTTTGGGGGCTCTATGCATTTACAGCACCCATGTTTGCAGAGGTAGCTGGCCAGTCAGCATTTTCATTCTGCACAAAATGCCTGAGATTTTAGAAATGGCAAAGCTGCCTCTTTAGCATCAATCTACATTGCAATTTTAGCAAAACAGCATTACTCAGAACACCATACAGTATATCCCAGTGTACACAGTCAAAGTCCAATTTGAAGCTGTGGGATGAATTAAAATACCATATACTAAAGAGCCGTTCAAAAATAGTAAACTACGGTAGCTACCAGCTGCAATCTCTTCTTTTTCTTGAAAAATCTTCTCCATTTAAGTAAGATCAGCATATGGCTTCTCCAAACTATACCTTGTAATAACTCTATAAAAAAGGACTGACTTGTTGGACCCTTACACAGCACAGGTACAGAGAAGGGCTGCTAAACTGTGCTCCTTAAATTGAGGTCTCCCTACATGCTAAAAACCATGCCAGCCCAAGATCCATGACAAAAATATCTATCTAGCTGATCTTTTGCCTTTTCATTCCTCTGCATACCTCGCATCCTGCATTTCTGCTGCAGCGATTCTGTAGCAAGATACACACACAATAACAATGGTCAGAATCTGTGCTCCACGGCTGACCACCTAGAAAGAAATGTTCTCTGCTGTGACCCTGGCCCCGTGCACAACCAGCGGGCTGCGGTTTCTGCATGGCTTGTGCCGGACAATGTCGTGCAATCAGTTTCAAAATGCGGTGTCAATCAGCGCTCTGGCACTTGTGCAGCCTCAAAGGGTGAAAGAAAACGCGCCCAGGCCCTGGTCAGTGGCTGGTAGCCGTTCTGGGCGGTGTGTGGATGAAGCGGGGTGGAAGGACGCAGGCTGGGGCGCTACCTTGGGTTTTCCCAGGCTCCGAGGACCAGCGGCCCGCGTCCAGCTTCTCCGGGTCCTGCGCATCCACCATCCCCTCCTGCCCTTTCGGCCCCTGCCCCTCCCCCTCCCCTCTCTCCCACCGCGCCCTGCCTTTGGTGCAAGAAAGAGACCAAAGTGCCACAAAAGGCCAAGGCCAGCTCAGTTTCAGACCCGAGGGCAACATGTGTTCAGCGAACAAGAGTGTAAGAAACACTGAATATAGCAGTTAATAATTTAGACAGACGTTTTTCCGACTCCGGTTTTCTTTTGAGCCATGCATATTTATTGCCATTCAAAGAGACGATGCTTGCATACCAGCAAACAGCTCTTGAGAACACAGCAAATCTTAAAATGATTAAGGCACTGGAGTTTGCTAAAGATGTGGCATGCAAAGAATCATGAGAAAGCCATGGAATATTAAAAAAATATTAATAATGTCAGTTCTAATAATTCAATCTCAGCTTTCTTTTGGTACAGTCCTGTTTCCAGTAGTGTACCCTGTCTTTTTTCTTAAGAATGAACAAAGATCATGGAACAGATTGTAACCTAGGTAAATTGCATGTCTGTTTACAATTGTATTTCACATATTCTATATATCATTTGCAAACTATTCCCCAAAGAAATATGTATCAAACTTTTGGAAAAAAAAATGAAGATTTGATGACAAGCTGTTTTCCTTTCATTTGTTTCAGATGCTGTGTGAGATTTCATCTGATGCTTAAATTCTTTGTCTGTATTTTAAATATAGTGTCCCGTCATGTTCATCACTGTTTTCTTTTGTGCTTTCAGCTTTTACATTCATAAACTACATTTCTTGAAATGATATCACCACAATTAAGCAAAGAAGAAGGAAAAAAAGACTTTATTGAGATTGTAGTGAGGTTTACCTATACAATGTGATCACGGACTTCTGATCAAAAGTGAATGTCAAATATGTTTTCACATCCCGCTGGAAAAAAAAATCAAATTGCCCTCCCCACCCCCAATTATTTTATTTATAGGAATATGCAGTTTGTGAGTTTTAGGAATTGTCGTTGCAAAGATGTCTTCGGCTGTACTTTGAGGAAAACAGTGAAGAACTGTAGCATATTTATGAACATGTTTTTATCGTCTGTACTTTGGGGATGGGAAATTATTCCCTAGTAATTAATTGCTGCAACTGTTTTAACTGTCAAAACTAAAGATTAATCCTGCAATAGCAGTTCAACCAGGATAACAACCAATGGCAACTGCTCAGGCATATGACTCATAGAAAACACTTAGGAAGAGCAGAGATCCTGAACTATGCACGGCATGGATGTAATGGCTCGGTTCTAACATTGCTCACAAAGTATTACTAGAATCATTTTACTCCTAAGTTAGCACTGAAATCAGACAAAAACACGCTCATTCAGAAGAGAACTTTCTATCCCACTACAAATAAGGGCTCTGAGACCCTACCGAACACTATTGTCCACTACATAGTTAATTATTGCTTGTACTGGAATTCAAATCATTGAGAAAAAACACATTGATTTTCTAAATGTCTTCAAAGATAATCACGAGAAGAACAACACAATATTATCATGTCAGTTTGGCATATAGGCATGTAGTAAACATGTATGATATCAACAATCGTATGATGAATAGTAATAAAGCTTGGGTGTAAAAGTTGACTTTGGCTTGGAAACCAAATGCACACAGTTAGAAATAACTGCTAAGGATCACTGGTGAGACAGCATGTTACGGAGCTTGGGAAAAGAAGCAGTTACTCAGTGAAAATGCTTTTGGCAACTATTGACCTTTGAGTTCCTGACTTAAAGGACACACAAACAACACCATTCTCCAGCAACTTTTCCTTGATAACCTGCTGGAAAGGGGACAGAATATCCTGAAGCCATTTGACATGCACAATTTAGCAATTATGTGGTCAGAGGAGGAATGATTCTGTTAAACCACTGGGAATTCCTGGTGTTTACGGCCTTTACACATTTATGGAAAAATCTAAAATCTAACACAACATAATCAATATCAGAATGGATTCTCCTTTCCAGCAGTGAATGATAACACACATTCTACGGGAAAAGCAAATTTGGAAGATTTCAATTGTTTGATTCAATATCAGCCAAAAAAAAAAAAAAAAGGAATAAATGAGGGTGTAAGACCATGTGGTAAGGGGATATTCATTACTATATTTAAATAAGGAATAAAAATAAACACAAGTCAAAATTACTGTGATGATTTTTTAACCTTGGATTTAAAAAAAAACAACCATTCTCCAGGTGAAAAATAATTAAGTTTATTTAACTTTCCAACTAAAAGAATTTGTTCTTTTTCTAAGTCAGTCTTGATCTCATAGCAATTTTTATTTTACTGTGCATGAAGAAGTAAGGACCAACAATGCTAATGCTTTAAGTATTTCAGTCTAATTGGGAACTCTCGATTCATTTCCCCTCTGAATAATTTAAAGCTGTTTTCCTTTTGTTTAGCTTTCTCGATATGAAAATATTGTCTTTGCATTTTTATTTTTAACAGAGAAATACATAGAAAATAGTTTTCTCCTCCTCTTAAAAAGCAGAGTGTTTCCAAGCTTTTTATTCACAGACAAGTGCTTCTCAACTCTTTCACTGTCCGAGCTCCACTACTAATGGGTCGTTTCCACAATGTGCTACATTCATCAATCAGATGTCAATTGCACCATGGCCGACGGGGTCGTTCCCCCCACCTCCGTCATTCCCCGCTGCCCGGGCGCTGCCTGCCAAATGTTGTAGGAAGTGACTTGAATAGTGACAGCAGATGCAGCAGCACCCTCGGTGTGTGCTGGGGGGTCACTGGCATCCCCACAGAGGGCCCAGCACAGCTGCCGTTTCAACCCAGGGTCTGAAGCACAATCAGCTTGCAGAAGACCATCCCTCACTGTGCATCATAAACCCTGCTATTCGGACACATGCAATCAAACCCTCTACCTTCATAGACATCTGACTGCAGTGTCTCCTCCAGGACACTTAATTTGCATTTGGGATGCAGACCCTAGCTTTTAGCTTGATATTTTTGGGGAAAAAAAAAAAAGAAAAGAAAAGCCAAGCAATCAAACACACACGGATTAAAGAATAAATTAATGCCTTTAATGATCTAATTGAGAGTATGTACATATGAAATAACCACAGGGAGAGAGGCAAGTTTAAGTGAGGAAAGATGGTTGGTGTAGAAATTGGATGTTGCTGCTTCAAAGATCTCAAAGTGCACTATTTTCTCTGATGTAGTCTTAATGCAAGTGTGATTTTTCAGCATATGGAATGTAGAAGGATAGGGCTCCCCAAACTCAGTCACACAGAATTGATATTCACCCATCGGGACTTACGAATTTTTTTTTTGAGAACTACCTGGCAAGCAATTTTATGTGAACATTCCTCATAACGCAAAAGATAGTAGAGTAGCTCTTGAACTATTTCCTCATTGTGTTCCCCTCCAGGAGATGCCTTTTTGTTCCTTGCATCCCTTGCACAGACATCCTGGCTGCTACCTTCTGTTTTAGAGGGACGAAACATGGTGATTTTCCACATGCCGAGATGCTGAACAGGAGTGTGTGTGCTCCTTGTTTGATTACTTAATGTCTCAGTGGCAAGAGACAATATCAGCCTTATCTTTGATACTATTTCTCATAGGAATCAGATAAAGCAAATTTAGCTTATTTTATTTTTCTTATTAAAATATCTTTGGATGATCCCTTATACCTTTCTTTTCTTAACATATTAGAGTGAATTTCTAATTCTACCTCAAACTCTTAGACACACACACATACACACAACATATTGTCTGGTAATAAACAATGTCTTGCTGAATATAAAATTATGATACTGTATTAACAAGAAGGCTGCCTAGTGATCAACCTGGGTGCAAATTTCTGGTGCCTCTATATTTTAGCTGTGTGATCTTGAGCAAGTCACCAAACCTCTCTGAACCTCATAGCCCCAAAATGAGGTAAAATAGAACCTACTTCCTAGGTTTGGGGAGGTATAAATGAGATAAAATATATACAGTGCTTCTTACAATGACTGGCAGTATTATCCCATTTATGTCTTTGGTGAAATTATGACATCTTCATTGCCTAAGCCCCACCCTCACTCTTAAGACAGGTTCTCTTCCCCTTCCTTGCTTTTCTTTCTTTAGAATATTTTTCACCCTTGAATATGCTCTATAATTCCTTTTTTTTAAAAATTTATTTTCTGTCTTCACTTCACTGCAATATGAGTTCACGAGTGCAGGGATTTTTGACTGTTTTATTATTCTCTCCACATTACGAGAACTCTGTAAACATTTATTGATTGAATGGATAAATGAATAAATACATCAATAAATGAATGAAGGGCTGGATTATTTAAAATACTTCCTTGCCATCCCATGGAAGTACATGGAACATTTTGCCATGAATTTATTGAAAAGATGTCTTTCCAAACATTTTGGGACAAATAGAATTATTTTCTTCCAAATGTACAGAGTAAAGTGCATATTTTTAAGCATGTTTCCTAAGGCACTACTGTTGTTAAACCTTGCATGGAAATTAGCCCTTTGTCCACTTGGGAAAATGCTTCCCTTGTTGAACTTGGACAGCCTGGTGTAGGAGCCTGACTGCCGTCTTCTGAGTCAGTGAAATGGACGGCCACTGTGAGACCCAGCAAAGTGGCACAGAGACCCGGGTGCTACAGACTGTGTGGCCGAGCCTAGAGCCACATTCTGGTCTCTGCCTGTTCCGAACAAGCTGTCTGACCTTTGGAGACTCAGGTGAGCCCTCAGGGCTTGGATGTCATCATCTGCAGGAATTGTGCACTGAATTGATGTCCATTCTAGCTCTACAACTACTGTTACAAACTCTCGGTATTTCTTTAGCTCCCTGAACGAGATAGGTCAAGAACGGATCCTGGGAACCATCTTACAATATATGAGTACATCAAATCAACACGTTGTACACCTTAAACTTGCACAAAGTTATATGACAATTATATCTCCATCAAGCTAAAAAAAAAGAATGGACCTGGCCTCATGTCTAATCCCATGCTATGGTGAACAATGTCTCTTGGTGCATAGGGCTCACCTTTGGTAGTTCCCCTGTTCACTGGGAGGTCTGAGAGAAAACAAATACTAGAAAATCAAAACAAGAGACTGTGGCAGTGCCTGGGGCCCGTAGTCCCATATTCGACTTTTTTTTACAACTTAATCTACAGATTTATTAACTCAGGGAAAGCAAGAGGAAAAAAAATCCCCCATTTTAAATGCATCCCTTAGCACCAACTATTCTTAATGTAGATGAAAGGTAAAGTAAGCCTGCACCAAAAGGCATATGATTACAATAAAGAGAGGGAAGAAAATCCTTTTTCAGGAGAGAGGTTATAACTGACACATGTTTAGAATTACCAAGAGAGCGATTTGTCCTAATGCACACGGAGGGGCGCCCATGTCATCCCTGTGCACACCACCTTGAACAAGTCCTCTGCTCTTTTGTGAAATATCTATGTCACTTACTTTAAGTGGGAGCGTTAACAACTTTGTTATTTCTCTAAAAATGGGGTTTGCTTCTTTTTGAGTTAAAAAAAAGATTGCTATAAAAGGGAGCATTAATCAAGTTAAGAAAGTACTTTTTTAAAGGATCAAGCTCAGGAAGACAATACTTCCTTAAAAGGTTTCACTTACTCCCCACTTTCCTTAATTGTATGACAGAACACTCCATGGAAAGGCTCAAAGGAGAAATATGTTGAAACTCAATTACCTATGTTAGGGAACCACCTACCGATATTTAAAAATATTCTCTTCTCACAGGTATCCAGTATGATCCAAGTGCTTTATTTGTGTCTCTCAGGCTCCATTACCATAATGAAATGCCATATGCCTTTTTCACAGTGGGAAGAAAGGTCCAAAAGGGTGATAAAATACCCATACGAACTGTAAGCTGGTGGACAGCACCTCTAACTGCTTCCTGGTTGATCAGCACGTGTGGAATACCAAACAGGCAGGAGGACATCCCTATCTGTGGTTCTCAGGGAAGCTGGAACTGACTTGAGTTTTGATCTGGACAGGAGCCCTTTGGTCCCATTGATTTTTTGAAACTTGTGAAATCAGCAGACTGGATTTACAAACCAGGAATTCTTTTCAAGATTCGATTCTTTACATACGTTCATTTGAAATAGAAAGGTTAAAGGTATGAATGCAGTCTCCCTGGATAAAACATCCTGTTTATGCCTACAGATCTGGCCACCTTCAATTTGCACTCAGGGGGAAAGAAAAAATGTCCTCAAATCGGAATGAATCTGTACACTGAATATTGTCTTTGTACAAAATCATCCTTGAAGTTTCAGACACCATAGATTCCTGGAGAGCCACTCAGGCATTCTTTCATTCATTTGTTCTAAAAGCAGTTTGGGAGTTTCTGTTACACACAGAATATTGTACTTGAATATTCTTCATTCAACTGTTGATTTTTCAAAGATTTTTTACTGATTATTAATTCAATTTGTGTCTGTTCCACAAATATTGACGCAATGAATCTTGAAAGGAAGTGTGAGTGAATTACTAAGTTCCCACTGTATCCCAGATGCAATCCTGTGCTCACTGTCTACATTCCCTGTTTCTCTTGCCACACTGGATAGAACCAGCTGACCTCCAGGTCTAACAGCTTCCTACAACCTCTGCCTTGCTCCTGTCAATCCATCCTACCCATTCTCTCCTTTATATCACATTCTTGATCAACACTGTTCAGTCGTTCTCCATTGCCTGCTCACAGGGTGATTCAACTCCTAAATCTTACATTCCAAGGAAGTTCATAATCTGATCCCTCCATCCCTAAGTCCTTTTGCATCTCTGTACACACATTCCATCCCAGTCATACTGTGCTCTTAACTGGACGCCTTTGGTGATCTTCCGCTTCCACACCTCTTCTGCCTACCACTCCCCTCCCTAGGATGTCTTCTTCAATTATACATTAACACCCCACTCAAACCCCAATCCTTCACCAAGCCTTTAGGAAAAATTCCAGCTGGAAGAGGCTTCCTCTTCTACCCTGTTTGTGCTCTGAGCACTTTTTTCTGGAGCACCCAGTCCATTCCAGCTACTGACATTTATTTTTTTCATTTATCACTGCCCTCTCTCCCCAGCTAAATCATAATCTTTACAATTAATCTTTACCTTACAGAAAGCAAGGGCTAAGTCTCATTTTACATGTATTTGCATCCTTATTCCTTCCCTGGATCTATATAGTGAGGACATGAAATAAGCTCATTTCAAGATGAAAAACAAAGCAAACAGTTAATGTACATATAAACAACTAGTTGGAATTTTGAATGCTTTATTTACAAGTTGATTTCTCACCATACTTATTCATTTGCTTCACTAATAAAAATGCATTATTTATTATTCCACTTGATTTTTAAAGCACCTCTATTAAACAAATGTCCAGAGTAAGAGAAAATAAATAAACAAACAACTAAATAAATAAATAAACAAATAAATAGGTTAAATTTCCAAAGGACCAAGTTAAAATTTTCTATGAAATAATTGAAAGTTGAGTGACCCTGTAATTGATCACTAATATGGCTGTGTCTCATAGATTGGAATGTAATATGTGTATGTCTGTGTGTGAGGGAGGAGGGGATAAATGTGTTGATGGAGAAGTTAGAAGCATGAAGAATGAAAGAATATGGCCCAGGAGCTGCAGCCCAGAAGATACTAATATAGAAGGGCAACAAGTGCTGTCCTTGTAATTTAGACCATCTAAGTGTTAGGAGGGGTTACATGCAATGGAGCATTTTATACTGAGGAACTTGATTGAGCAGAGGCTATGGGATGTGCCACAGGTTTTTAGGCACAGGTGCAGGAAATACTCTTCATAGTTCAGGCTGGAAGCCAACATAAAGTGAAGAAGCTAACACTGAAAGCAAAGCACACTAATTCCAGGAAAGGGGAACACAGCAGGGAACTGTTTCAATACTATTTACAATAGCCAAGACATGGAAGCAACCTAAATACCCATCAACAGAGGAATGGATAAAGAAGATGTGATATATATATACACACACACAATGGAATATTATTACTCAGCCATATAAAAGAATGAAATAATGCTATTTGCAGAAACATGGATGGACCTAGAGATTATCATACTAAGTGAGGTAAGCCAGACAAAGACAAGTATAATATACCACTTATATGTGGAATCTAAAAGAAAAGATACAAATGAACTTATTTACAAAATAGAATTAGACTCACAGACATAGAAAACAAATTTATGGTTACCAAACGGGAAAGGTTGGGGGGATAAGTTAAGAGTTTGGGATTAACATATACCCACTACCATATATATATAAATAGATAATCAAAAATGACCTATTGTATAGCACAGGGAACTCCACTCAATATTCTGTAATAACCTGTATGAGAAAAGAATCTGAAAAAAGAATAGATATATACATATATATATATATATAACTGATTCACTTTGCTGTACACCTGAAACTAACACAACATTGTGAATCAAATATACTCCAATATAATTTTTTTAAAAAAAGTAACAAACAACTAAGTAACAATTAATTAATCAATCAGAATTATTAAACCATTTATTCATCTACTGAAAGCCTCAGCCTAGCTGTGTAAACACATATGCACCCATGACTTCCTCACCTATAACACTGTGTTTGTTAGACTTCTTTATAACATTCTCCAGGAACACAGAGTGGGAGACAATAATCCTCCATGGGGTTTCAGGGACTGCTTCATGGACACACCACTTTCATCTTTGTATCCATAAATGGGCAGGAGATGAGCTGGCAGTGAATTTATGCTCTATGGCCTTTGAGAAAGAACCCAAGACCATCTCCAAAACACTGACAGAAATACAATGTAAGCCATGTGTGTAATGATGTATTTTTACGTAGTCATATAAAAAACAGAGCTGAAATTAATTTCATTATTTTGGGATGTAATCCATATAAAACAATATTAATGACCTTTTTACATCTTTTTGGGGGGAGGATGATACAAAGTCTTTGAAATCCCATGTGTATTCTACACTTACATACATCGCAGTTCAGACTAGCTGTGTCTCAAGTGCTCAATAGCCACAGGTGACCAGCGGCTACTGTATCAGACAACATATTTCTAGACAGAGGCGAGAGAGCAGGTGAGAGCGAAGCTTAATTTTGAGTCTCAATAGGAAGTATTGATTCTGAAAGGCTACTCTTTCTTACCAAGGAGTTTTAATTTCACCTTTTGGGCCACTAAGGAGCCTGGGTGTGTTTGTGTGTGTGTGTGTGTGTGTGTGTGTGTGTGTGTGTGTGTGTGTGTGTTTAGTAGTGGTAAAACACTGACATGAAAAGTTTAAAAAGCTAAATTTGGCTAAAAATCAAACATAGATTAAGCATCTACACTGTCCCAGAAAGATCATGGGAAATGAAATAGAAATATGTTTTGGTGTCTATATACAAAAGTTCACAATACGGTTAGATGGGCAGTTTGGACAATAGTTAAGATCAGGGACAAAATGTTAATTAGATAGTAACAATTAATATGCCATTATGTAAAATTCAGAAAGTTGGGAAAGAATCACAAGAAAAGAAAGATTTCAGTAGAAACTTGGGAAGATGGGCAGGGGTTGGGGTTAGACACAAATATGGAAATGAAAAAGTCAATTGCAGTCTAGATTAGTATAAGTTGGCCAGATAAAATATAGGATGCTCATTTAAATGATAATTTTATATAAAAATAATTTTGGTGAGTATAAGTATATCTCAAATATTACATGATTATTATATATTAAAATATACTGATGAGTTTTATGACATTTACAACTCTATGATACCCAAACAAAATCAGAAAAGCTGAGAAGTTCATATTAGAAAGTCTATTGAGATAATTTTTAAATCAATTCATGTACATTATCAGATTTAATTTTAAAAAAGAACTATGTGGTACTCCCTTTGTATTATCATCCCTTACTTAAAGATGAGGAAACTGAATCTTAATTTAGGTAACATGTAAGAGGTCACATAGTTAGGAAATGATGAGCCAGTATTTGAAGCTAGCTATGCTTTCTATCATAAAATATTCATTCCAAGGCTGATAGGTATTGAAAAGATATAGGTTAGAAGTTCATGAAGGGCACAGAAGGTGATGATATCTAAGCTCTCTTGTGACGCTAAGATTTAGAAACCACTTCTGGCAAAGATGTGTTAGATCCTGGCTAAGATCGGATTAACCCTACTGCCAAGAATAACTAGAAAATCTGGATAAAATGTGGACTCAGAGAGCTACCAGGCAGCCAAGACTTGAGGGGCTGAAATCTTGGAAAAGGAAGTCCAGTCAAGTGAGTCAACCTTGGCTCTGCCTTTTCTCTGGAGGCATCTGCTTCATAGACAAAATGAGTTGACAGATGGAGCATTCAAGATAAAGTAGCAGCTAAGAAGCTCAGGCACTAAGCAAAGTTTCAAGTAGTCCCATGGAGCTGATAAAATAGCATATTTCAAAATGAATCATTGTGGTCAAGGTTGAGAAATCAGGATTCCAAGGAGGCATGGATGCAACATCCCATACTGCTTTTTGTTTTTCAAAACATTTACCTGTTTACAAGTGATGGTCGCATGACAAGAAAGTGATCACAGGTTTTGGTAGTCTCACAGTGCTGGGGAGACAAAAATTGGAGTTCAGGGCCTGCCAAGGGGAGGGTACTAAAAAGCAAACTAGACTTTTATTGGAACCATTGAAGGACTACACTTAGATGTAAGACTGGCTTGAAAATGAACCAGGACTCACAAAGACTAACTTCAGGGTCAAATTCGATCAAACCCAAACTGGACTAAAGTAAAATGTTTCTATGCTAACAGACTCCCAAAGAAAAAACAAATGTTCTCTGGGGAAAGAACATTCATTCCAAGACTATGCCATATTTAATATCAAGTTCTCCAACAAATTTCTTCAGAAATTATTGGACATACCAAGAGATGAGGCCAAAATAAAGAAAAAAATGCAATGGAAGTATATCCACAGATAATCTAGATATTGGTGTTATTAGACACAGATGATAAAACACTATACTTAATATAATAAAAATGCATGGCTAGACGGAAAATTTCAAAAGGAAAATGGGACCTATACAAAGAATCAAAAGTAAACTCTAAAAAAGGAAGAATGAAATTAAAACTTAAGAAATGATCTTAATAACAGACAAAACACTGCTGAAATGAAGATTAATTAATTGAAATAGTTAGTAGAGAATATTGGACTATAAGACAACTGAGAAAAAAGCCTATGGAAATATTTAAATTTGGATAAGAAATTTAAGGAACATGAAAATGCTTATGTAATTGGAGTCCCAGAAAAAAGGAGAGACAAAATTTGACAGAGTAACATTTAAGGGATGATTTAGGGGAAATTTTAAAAATCAATTAAATGATTTAAGAATAGAATATAAAAGCAGTTCAAATCCTAAACCAGATTATTTAAAAAAATAAAAATCATAGTAAAGCTGTTGAGAGCCAAATAAACTTTAAAAGCATCCAAATGAAAGAAAAGAAAGATAACCTTCAAAAGAGAAACAATAAAACTAAAAGCTAGCTTCTCAACTTAAAGGCTAAATCTAGAAGACAATTAAATGATAATTTTCAAAAATTTTAAAAATACAATTTAATCTAAAATTCTATAACTGGACAAAATCTACTTCAAAAATAAAGGTGGGGCTTCCCTGGTGGCACAGTGGTTGAGAGTCCGCCTGTCGATGCCAGGGACACGGGTTCGTGACCTGGTCCGGGAAGATCCCACATGTTGCGGAGCAGCGGGGCCCGTGAGCCATGGCCACTGGGCCTGCACGTCTGGAGACTGTGCTCCGCAACAGGAGAGGCCACAACAGTGAGAGGCCCGTGTACCAAAAATAATGATAATAATAAGATAAAGGTGAAATTAAACCATTTTCAGAAAAAGAAAAACAGATTTTTTTAAACAAGTAGATCTGAACAAAATGACAAAAAATGTTAAAAAAATCTTTATGATCTTTTATGACCCACCTCCTAGAGTAATGAAAATAATAATAAACAAATGGGACCTAATTAAACTTAAAACTTTTGCATAGCAAAGGAAACCATAAATAAGATGAAAAGACAACCCTCAGAATGGGAGAAAATGTTTGCAAACAAAGCAACTGACAGAGGATTAATCTCAAAAATATAAAAACAGCTCATGCAGCTCAATACCAAAAAAACAGACAACCCAATCAAAAAATGGGTGGAAGACCTAGATAGACATTTCTTCAAAGAAGACATACAGATGGTCAACAACCACATGAAAAGATGCTCAACATCACTAATTAGAGAAATGCAAATCAAAACTACGGTATCACCTCACACCAGTCAGAATGGTCATCATCAAAAAGTCTACAAACCATGAATGCTGGAGAGGGTGTGGAGAAAAGGGAACCCTCATGCACTGTTGAAGGGAATGTAAATTGATGCAGCCACTATGGAAAACAGTATAGAAGTTCCTTAAAAAACTAAAAATAGAACTACCATATGACCCAGGAATCCCATGACTGGGCATATATCCAGAGAAAACTATAATCCAAAAAGACACATGCACCCCAAAGTTCACAGCAGCACTATTTACAATAGCCAGGATATGGAAGCAACCTAAATGTCCATCAAAAGAGGAATGGATAAAGAAGATGTGGTACATATATACAATGGAATATTTCTCAGTTATTAAAAGGAATAAAACTGGGTCATTTGTAGAGATGTGGATAGCTCTAGAGACTCTCATACTGAGTGAAGTAAGTCAGAAAGAGAAAAACAAATATCACATATTAACGCATATACGTGGAAACTAGAAAAATGGTATAGATGATCTTATTGGCAAAGCACAGAGACACAGAGGTAGATAACAAATGTATGGATACCAAGGGGAAAGGAGTGGGGTGGGAGGAATTGGGAGATTGGGATTGACACATGTACACTATTGATACTATGTATAAAATAGATAACCAATGAGAATATATTTTATAGTAGAGGGAACTCTACGCAATGCACTGTGGTGACCTAAATGGGAAGGAAATCCAAAAAAAGAGGGGATATACGTATATGTATAGCTGATTCATTTTGCTGTACAGTAGCAACTAACACAACATTGTAAAGCAACTACACTCCAAAAAAATTAGTTACAAAAATGTCTTTATGCAGAACAAAAACAATCTCAGAGAGAGACATGGAAATACAAGAAGAAATTAAAGGTAAAACTTGTGGTAAGTCTAAATAAATATTTTCTGTGAAAAATAACAATAAGTTTATCTGGTTTAATATACAGATACAATTATAATAAATAATTTAAAAACACAAATGGTAGGAAGGGATAAATTGCATTAACATGTGGAAAGTCTACACTATCTTAAGTTGGAAAAACTCTAATTCAAGATAGACTGCAATATTTCAAAGACAATTGTTGATGTATTTAGAACAATAAGAAAACATGGTAAGGAGCTTATAATTAACACCTTATAGAAAGAGACAGAGGAATGCTTAAAAATAAATACATCATTAGCTGATGCAATAAGACAAGAAAAGGCAATAAAAGATATATTGATCGGATGGAGGAAATAAAGCTGCCTTTTATTTTAGAAAAATTGAAATACTCAACAAAAAAAATTCTGTAACTAATAAGTGATTTCAGCATGTTTGCAGGATACAAGATTGATATAGAAAAGTCAATCATTTTCCTCTATATTGGCAATGAACAAGTGGAATTTAAAGTTAAAATACATTACCATTTATATTAGCACATTACATTGAAAAAATGAAATACTTAGGTATATATCTAACAAAATATGTAAAGAACTATATGAGAAAAGCTACAAAACTCTGATAAAAGGAATCAAAGTAGAACTAAATAAATGAAGAGATAGTCCATGCTCATAGGAAAACTCAATATTGTTCAACGTTGGCTATTCCCAAATTGATTTATAGATTTAATGCAATACCAATCAAAATTCCAGCAAATGATTTTGTGGATAAGAATAAATATATTCTAACATCTACATGGGAAGGCAAAAGACCCTAAAAATCCTACTCAATATTGAAGGAAAAGACTAGACAAATAGATCAATGGAACATAATAGAGAGCCAAAAAATAGACCTACATAAATTTGGTCAACTGATCTTAAACAAAGAAGCAAAGGCAATACAGTGGAGATAAGATAGTCTTTTCAGCAAAGGGTGTGGAATAACTAAAGGTCCACATGCAAAAAAAAAAGAAAAAAGAAAAGAAAAGAAAAAAAGAATCTAGACATGGACTTTACACCCTTACCAAAGTTAACTCAAAATGAATAACAGACCTAAATGTAAAATATATAACTATAAAACTTCTAGAGAGTAAAACTTGGAGGACTTTGGGTATAGTGATGATTTTTTAGATACAATGCAAAAGGTATAATTCATGAAAAAAATAATTTACAAGCTGGACTTCATTAAAATTAAAGACTTCATCTGGAGCCTGTGCTCTGCAACGGGAGAGGCCACAACAGAGGGAGGCCCGCTTACTGAACAAAAAAAAAAAAAAAAAAAAAAAAAAGACTTCGGCTCTGCGAAGGACAAAAGAAAGAAGAAAAACAACAAAGTAGGGGAAAATATTTGCAAATAACACATCTCATAAAGGATTGTTACCTAAAATATTCAAAGAATTCTTAAAATTCAAGAGTAAGAAAATGAAGAACTCAATTTAAAAAATGGACCAAAGGCATAACAGACACCTCACTGTAGAACATATAGAGATGGCAAGTAATGTACGAAAAGACATTTAACATCATAAGTCATTAGGGAATTGCAAATTCAAACAATAATTAGATACCACCATATACCTAGTAGAATGGCCATAATCAAAAATACTGATAACACCAAATGTTGTTGAGAATGTAGAGCAAAAGGAATTCTCATTCACTGATGGAGAGAATACAAAGTGGTACACCTACTTTGGAAGATTGTTTGGCAGTTTCTAACAAAAATAACACACTCTTGCCATATGATCCAGCAGTCCTGCTCCTTGATAGTTAGCCAAATGAGTTGAAAAGCCCTGCATACTGATGTTTACAGTGACTTTATTCATAAATGCTAAAACTTGGAAGGAACCAAGATGTTCTTCAGTAGGTGAACGAATAAGTAAACATTTGTACATCTAGACAATGAAATATTATTCAGTGCTAAAAAGAAATGAATATCAAGTCATAAGAAGGCATAAAGGAAATTTAAGGGCACTTTCACTAAGTGAAAGAAGACAATATGGAAGGGGTAAGTACTGTGATTCAACCTATATGAAATTCTGGAAGAGGTAGCTATAGAGACAATAAAAAGATCAATGACTGCTGAGAGTTAGTGGGGAATGGGGGTTGAGTATGCAGGGAACAGAGGATTTTTAAGGCCATGAACTATTCTGCATAAAACCATAATGGTGGATACGTGTCCGAACCCATAAAATGTACATCACCAAGAGTGAACCCCAATGTAAATGGTAGTCTTTGGGTGATGATAGTTTATTAATTATAACACATGCACCACACTGGTGGGGTGTTGATAAAGGGGGAGGTGATGCATGTGTGGGGCAGAGGGTATATGGGGGACTCTGTACATTCCTCTCAATTTTGCTGTGAACCTAAAACTGTTCAAAAAAATAAAGTATATTAAAATAAATAACTAAATGCATGACTAATTTTTTTTAAAGGAGGAAATAGAGAAAACAGAACACAACAGATGGGACAAATAAAAAACTAACAGAAAATAACAGACTTACACTGGAATATGTAAATAATTAAATTAAGCATAACTAAACTAAACAATTCGAAATTAAAATTAAATATTGCCAAACTGGATTAAAAGCAACTAAATGCTGCCTGCAAGATTTACACTTTAAATGTACAAAAATATGTACTCTGAAACCGTTATCCATAAAAAGCCTGATATGAGACTAATTAGATATACTGACATGAGATTGATTAGACGTTAGTGAAAGAAACATTATTCCTGACTCATGGTTTAATTCACCAGGAGATAGTAATTTTAACTTTGTATGCACTGATAATGAGGGTTTAAAATATATGAAAGAATAAATGAAAGAACTAAAAGGACAAATATATCATCTATAATATTGTGGAAAGTTTTTACACGCTATTCTCATTAACTGGCAGAACCACTCACGCAATTTGGTAAGGAAATGGAGGACATAAATAATATGATTGATGAAATGCACCTAATCAACATACTTAGAACACTGAGAATAACAACTTCTAGAGATAGTTTGCAATTGAACATAGAATCTTTTCTGTAATTGACCATAAGCAAAGACTCGATAAATATACAAGGATTAAAATTATATGGTGGTATATTCTCTGACAATAGTAGAATTAACTAGAACCCAATAAAAAAAATAAAACTACATAAAGAATTCTAAAAATATTTGGCAACTTTTAAATAGAACATAGGTCTAGGAAATAATCAAAATGAAAATTTGGAGATGCTTTTAACTGGATAATAACAACAATAAGAAGAAGAAGAAGAGGAAGAAGAAGAAGGAGAAGAAGAAGGAGGAGAGGAGGAGTAGAAAAAGAAAAAGGAGGAGAAACATATTAAACTTGTGAGATGCAAATAAAGCCATACCTACAAGAAAAATGTTTATCCTAAATACATATGCGAGAAAAGAAGAAAGGTAAAAATCAAGTATATGAATAGTCATCTTAAGAAATTAGTCAAAGAATGATAAATTGAATGCAAAGAATTTAGAAGGAAAAATAAGGTAAGAGTACAAATGGAGAAATTCTAAAACAGTATTAAGGAAACTTAATAGAGCCACACTGAGATTTTTGAAAATTAATAAGTTGACAAAATCATATTGAGATTATTAAATTTAAAAATTAGAGGACACAAACTACCAATATCAGAATGAAAAAAAGGCTATCACTAAAGATCTTGCAGGTATTAAAGTGATAATATAAAATATCATCAACAACCATATGCCAGTATGTTTGATTATGCACATGAGCTAGACATATTCTTAGAAAATTACAACTTAACAAAACTGACAATGTAACAAAACTGAAAGAGGGAAAACCTAATCCCATACAGGGTATGTGAAAAAACAAATATTACACTTAATGTTAGAATATTAACTGCTTTCCCCAAATTAAGTTGGGGAAGAGACAGAAATGCTCATTATCACCACCTCTATTCAACATTGTGTTGGAGGTTCTATGCAAAGCAATTGGCAAGAGAAAGGTATAGATTTAAAAAATAAAATAAAAATGAATATTTGCAGATGGCATGATCATGTTTACAGAAAATTTTAAAATCTACAACCCATATGTCTTATCATGTGCATTTGGTAAAGTCACTGGGTATATGGCCAGTGTATAAAAATCGGTTGCATTTCTCTATACCAGAAATCAGCCAGTTGAAATATTTTTTAAAATGATGTTATTTACCTTAATACCAAGAAACACCAAATGTCTAAAAATGAATGTATCAAAATTTAAGTATGGCACAAAAATCCTATAGAATATTGAGAAAATTATTGTGCGTGGATTGAAAGAGTCAATATTATAAAAATGTTAATTCTTTCCATAGTCATTTGGTTTAGTAAAATCCCAAAGGAAATCCTAGCAAGGGTTTTAGTGGGTTTTTATTGCTAAAGATGATTTTAAAATTTATATGGACATGCACATGGCCAAGAACACCTAAGGCAGTCATGAGAAAGAACGAATTTTAAAGATTTCACTTCCATATATAAATAAGCGATAGTTAAGACAGTATGATATTAGCTTAAATATGTATAAATAGGCCAATAGAATAGAATAAAGATTCAGAAACATATCTATTAATGTATATGGACATATATTTTATGAAAATTTGATTTTCCAGAATAGTGGGTAAAGCTCTGACAGTCTTCTCAATAAATGTTAGTAAGTCCATTTTCTATTCATGTAGGAAAAATGAATACTGACCTTGTCTCACACCACATACACAAATTAACTCTAAATGGACATGGATCTAATTATGAAAGTTAAAAATTTAAAAAGCTTATAGAAAATAACATGAGAAAGTCTTGAGGATAGACAAAAATTTCCTATGCAAGATACAATTACTACTAACCATAAGGAAAAGCTGGGTAAGCCAGGCTATACTAAAAATAATAGGGCTTCCCTGGTGGTGCAGTGAGTCCTCCTGCCGATGCAGGGGACATGGGTTTGTGCCCCGGTCCGGGAATGTCCCACATGCCGCGGAGCAGCTGGGCCCGTGAGCCATGGCCACTGAGCCTGCGCGTCCGGAGCCTGTGCTCCGCAACAGGAGAGGCCACAACAGTGAGAGGCCTGTGTACCACAAAAAAAAATAAAATAGAAAAAAATAATAATAAGTTCAATTTTTCAAAATATACCAATAAGAGAGTGAAAAAATATGGAGTGACTGAAAACACTAACAATAAATATATCTGACAAAGGACTTGTGTTCAGAATATATGACTGCTACAAATTGACAGGAAAAAGATATTTTTGTTAAAAGAAAAGGCCTAAGTTGGAATTTTTGAAAGATGGTATCAAAATAGCTAATAAACATTTGAAGTTGCTCTCCTTCATTCATTTTAGCAAATTACAAACTAAAAACACAATGAGATAGTATTACACTTTCATGGGAATTTCTCTATATTAATAAGACAGCAATACTAACTGTTGGGGAAGAAGAATATAAATTATTTTAAATGCTTTAGAAGAATTGTTGGCATTAACTGTTGAAGCAGAAATTATGCCCACCACTGCTGGTTATACACCCAACAGAAATGCACACACTTTGTGCAGCAGAATACATGTACAAGGATATTAACAACATCAAGATTCCTAACAGCTGTAAACTGAAAACAACCCAGTTGTTTTATTTAATGGAATACCCTAAAACAATAAAAACGAGTGAACCACTGTAATGCATAATAGGGAGAATAAATCTCACAAACAAACTGTTGAGGAAAAAAAAAATCCTGCACAGTAGAGTACATACCATATGATCCCATCTATATAAGGTCCAAAAAAGGCAAATTCCATGATGGTGATAGGTCTCTCTCAGGTAGATGGCTGGGAGGAGGCATGAAGGAACTTCTGGATTATTGCCCATATTTTGTTTCCTTCTCTGAGTATGTTTACATGGGTATGCCAACTTTGTGAAATTTATTGAGTTGTAGATTTATACTGTGTGCATTTCTCCATGCATTGTACTACAATAAAGAGGTATATATATATATATATATATATATATATATATATATATATATTATACCATGATTCTACTGCTGGTTGATATGTTATGCTTGAATTATAACAGTTGTAGGCATTTTCAAAAGGGAAACTGTTGCATTAATGACTTCAAAGGAGCTTCCATTGGTCTTGGTCTCACAGCTGGCCCAGGAGAAGAAAGAGAAGGATGTGGTCCAGAGAAATGTAGAGATGCTAATATGGGAACAATGGAAGAAAGACCATGGTAAAGGTATGGATGGGGAGATACAGGCTTCCATGTATTGTATCAAGTCTCGGGATTACCACAGCATTGTCAAGTGGAGACATACACCTGACACGAAGGAAATGTTGGCACTGCCCTAAGGCGGAAAGGAGATAGTCATGGAGGAAAGATTGATAACTCAGTCTTTTCTATACTCATCCTGACTTGATGTAATTATTGTCAGTCCATAGCATTTATTATATTTGTCACTCAGTTTGACAATTGATTATGTGTATCCTGTTGTCACTTAACTATTTCAAGATGTATTAGGCTGAACCATATGGAATTGTCAATATTCAACCATTTTCATACAGGTCAACTTAATAAAGTATGTGTCTGAACAAAATTCATTTCCATTAGTATTTTTGCTATGGCGAGCATGCCTCTAAACTCTCTGATCCTCGCTTCCTTCACCCACAAAATGGGTATTCACAGAACTGCCTCAATTATGTAATGAAATTTTCAAGTGAAAGTGCTTTGTAAACTCTGATGCAAGATAAAGCTCCAGTTATTAATGCAAAGACTAATATAAGCTATTCCTACATAAATCCTGCCCAAGGAAACCATACGTGCAGGGACTGTAACTGGAATCTCTGTAACTAAAGGAATAAAAGTAAAAGGCACTTTATAATAAGTAATCCAGCAAAAACGGCAGAAGAGAGATGAAAAAAATGGATATAAGTGCTGTTTAGATCTGACATTGTGGCCATTTTGAAAATGTAAGTTCTCATTATGTTACTTTCCTTTTTAAAAGCTTCATGGACAAGCCAGTAGCCTGGCATACAGATTCCTTCACAGCTAATCCTCAACATTTATTTCCAGTCTCAAATTTCTGGTCATTCACCTCCTCATAAACCTACTATGTTGTCAAGCACCTACTAGGTGATGGAAATATAACAGTGATCAAGAGAGACAGAGGCTCTATCACCTCAAAGCATCCAATCTAGAAGACTAGACAGGAAATTCAACCATCAACTACCAGAGAGAAAATAAAGACAGACAGAATAATTTAGAGCTTTGTGAGCACATAGCTTAAACCAGTCTCAGAAAGTGGAGGCTACTTCCAGAAGAACTGACGTCAAAGTCTAGCCCTGAAGGTTGAATGGTGATAGGCAGGCACATGAAAAGGCCTGGAGAGAGAGCATGGGCTATTCGAAGGCTGGGGAGGTGGTGGGTAAACACAGCAAGAAGCTCAAGGTGGGATGGAAGACACTGAGGAGGAACAAAGGTGTTTTAGGACACACTAAGGAGTTTGGACTTTATCCTAAAGGAAATGTCACTGAAATCATTGAAGAAATAAAGCAGCAAGACGATATAAGTAGTGGATCACTGAAGAAACCAAAGAGGAAATCAAAAAATACCTAGAGACAAATGACAATGAAAACACGATGACCCAAAGCCTCTGGGATGCAGCAAAAGCAGTTCTAAGAGGGAAGTTAATAGCAATACAATCCTGCCTCAGGAAACAAGAAAAAATCTCAAGTAAACAGCTTAACCTTACAACTTAAGCAACTCGAGAAAGAAGAAAAAACAAAACTCAAAGTTAGTAGAAGGAAAAGAATCATAATGATCAGAGCAGAAATAAATTAAATAGAGATGAAGAAAACAATACAAAAGATCAATGAAACTAAAAGCTGGTTCTTTGAAAAGATAAACAAAATTGATAAACCTTTAGGCAGACTCATCAAAAGAAGAAAAAGGAGAAGATTATATGAGTAGTTTTGCATTTTAGAGAAGCAACCATGACTGATGGGAAAAAGAACTGAGAAGGTAAGATAGATGGCAGGTAGCAGGTAACTACAAGAGATTGCTGTTGTAGTACCAGATACCAAATGCAGAACTGAACTAGGATGATGGGCTTAGGGATGAAGATGAGTCTGCAACATATTTCAAAGGCTCAGATTCTCCAGGATGAGATGAAAATTTTTCTGTGTAGGGAGAGGGCATAAGTAACTAGGATTCTTATGTTTCTGCTGTGGGCAACTAAGTTCAGGAACAAATATCTAAGGGGAGGTGCATTAAAAGAGCAACAGACTTGGCGTGCATGTCAGAGGAGAGAACAGGGACAGTGAGTTGAGTTTGAGACATTCCGTTTGAGGAACTTATCTGTCCTCCAAGAAGAGAGGTTCAAGAATAAGGTAGCTATCTGAGCTTGGGAGATTTTGAAGGGCTGGAGGTTTAGAGGTGAATAGAAGCTGTCCAGACAGAAGAGAATGCCCAGGGCAGAGCGGGGCAGTGGAGTGTCCAGAGTAGTTGCTAGAGGAACTCCAGCATCGGAGGGATGCTCAGAGAGGGGAGGACCACAGATCTGAAAAGAAAGAGTCAGGGAATTAAGAGAGAGCGTTTTCTAGAAAACCAGATAAGACAGTATTTCTAGGATTCGAAAACTGTTTCAGATATTTTTAAGAGATTGCGTTGATAAAACTGGGAAGTGCCACTAGATTTAGGATAAGGAAGTCTCAGTGACTTTTGGGAAAGCAGCCTAAGTGGAAACAGTCAGCAGCTGAAGGTGCGAGATGAAGATGGGAGTGAGTATTGGAGAAATGTTTTTTTTATGTTGAAAGACTCTTGAGCATATTTATATGTCAATCAAAAGTATTTGTACAGAGAGAAAGGCTGAACTTCAAGGAAGAGAAAGCATTTCTGATAAGAATGATGTTCCTGGAGGATTGTTGGAAGGGGGGTAAAGTTCAAAGCACAGGGACAGAGATTAATTTTCGGCAAGAGGAAAGATCCTCATCCATCGTAACAGGAGGTAACAAAAGCAGGGTGTGTGCAGATGCAGGTAATGGGGTCTGTTTGGTGAGATCAAGTGTGAAAACCCTACTCTCTTATTGCTTCTGTCATCTCTGTGAAATAGAAAATGAGGACAACTACCAAAACTCAGTTCAAAGACAACATCTGTGCAGTAAAGAATTTAGCCTTGCCCCAAAAGAGGTCTGACCTTTGCTGTTGGCTTTTGGGTGGTGATCTCTAAACCCTTGAAATGTCATGCCTGAGAGGCGTGTCTTTATTTGCCTTGGGGCCTTGGGTCCCACTCGATAGTCTAACAATATGATTTAGGGAAGGGGCTGGCAACACCAGAAAGACCACCAATTTGATTAAGATGAGGACTTTGGGTTATCCTGGAAAGTGAGATCAACCCTATGGACAATCAAGTGATTGATCATTCATGCCTATGTGATGGAACCCTTATAAAAGCTCTTAACATAGAGGGTCAG
This sequence comes from Phocoena sinus, assembly GCF_008692025.1. Taxonomy (NCBI): domain Eukaryota; kingdom Metazoa; phylum Chordata; class Mammalia; order Artiodactyla; family Phocoenidae; genus Phocoena; species Phocoena sinus. The sequence goes on along the minus strand of NC_045775.1, from coordinate 87,186,026 downwards.
GTGAGTTTCCCTGGTTGGCAACACTCCATGCAAATCTCCTCACATCAGTGCTGGGGAAGTAGTGTCCTGAATCCACATGAGAGGAAAATGGAAGCTCTGCATTTGGTATTTCCCTAGACTCTGCCGTATGTGATTCTTCTGTTGGCTGAGTTTAATCTCTTTCTTTTCCCTGTAATGAAACATAACCATGAGTATATCTGCTTTAAGTGAGTTCCGTGAGTTCTGCTAGAGAATTATCAAAAATCAAGGTATCTTGGAAACTCCTTGAACTTGCAGTTGGTGCCAGAATTGAGATTGGTTTTGTGTGGACTGTGTTCCTTCAAACTGTAGAGTTGGTTAAAACTCTTGCAGCATCATTGGGCTCAGGAGAATAGAGAAGATGTGAATTAACTACTGTCAAGAATGTGAGCATGAGCTGAGCAGGGAAGGAGATGGGGGTTGATGGGCACTTGAGGCCCTGGGGTAAGGGGTGAGTGGGAGGGGACAGTTGGGTGGCATGGACCCTGCAGCACCAGTGCAGGCCACTGCTCTTGCCACTCAACTTTTCTGGATTCACATTGCCTGTACTCCACGTGTATTCTGTCTGTTACCCAAGTCTGGATCCAGTTTCCTGTGCATTATCCAAGTCCCCTGTATCCTTTCAACTGGTTTCCCATTTTGTTTAAGACAACCATGACCCAAGGTTGATTTCTGTGACCTACAAACAAGAATCCTAAAATGCTTTCTTGTTACCTCCGCGGGCATCATATTACATTTCACCAAGTTTAAATTATAACACTCTCCCTCGTTGCAGTCTATGCATGCAAGCCTTTGCCACACATTTTAACTGAAACTCTGCTTACTGAGTCTCAACAGGACAAGATATTGATATTTGGCACAGTTTGGATTTGGCTTGCTGATTTTCCTCATTCCTTGAAAGTGTGCACAGTCATGCACTTTTAATTCCCCTCACGCTTTGTTACAGAACATCTGTGCCTTGTTGCCCTCCCCCCACCAACCCCGGTATTATTCATTTTAGAAATACTGTCCTTGCAACAACTAGTGACAGAGTATTTCAAATTTTAGTGTATTAAAATGACAATATTCCTTAGCTTTACGTTCTAATTTCCAAGCCATGTTTGGATTGCTGTTTTTCATTAGTCATAAGCAGAAGTAATAATTCCTTAAAAGTTAAGAAGACTCAGGAATTGAGTCAGGAACAAAGGAACAGACAGTACTGTTGGTTTATAAAAACATTTACTGGAACGCGTTCTTCAACATACAAGTATGCAGAACCACTGCAGATAGACAGCTGCGTGTCTCAACACTTGTGACAAACAGAACTCAGAGGGAAACGTATTTTTTAAAGGAGAAAGAGGCATCAACATACATTCATCATTGGGTATGAGGACAATGCAAGCTTACAATATAAGTCTGAGCAAAAGAGAATCAGCTTGTGAAAAATGATGAGTTTTTTTTTTCCCCTCATGAAATACTTTCTGCAGTTGTCAGCATAGCTTCTTCGTCGCCTTGTAATTTTACAGCCAGTACATTTTAATCATGAAGAAGACTCAGAAGATTTTATAGCCAACTTAGGGTTAGTGGCCCAAGATAGTCCTTACTCTGAATTTCTCATTTTGAACCCTACGTACTAAGGAAATAAGAAAGTTTTGGGGACTAAATGAAAGTCAAACTTTATAACAATGAAAGACAAATGAAAAGAAACAGGCAAATACGTTCTCAGAATTCTTGGGATAACTTTTTTTAAGGCACAATGATCTATGTTTAAAAAATATGAGACTGGACAAGTTCCCATTCCTTTAGCATTTATGTAATGAATATATATGTGAATATAAACACAGATGGGATATCTTGAGGCAGAGATAGCATATTATAGTGCCATGATTCTAAAACCAGAAAACTTCCATTCTTGATGTCAATAAATTAAATTACATTAGAAATACTGGTGTGCCTTAAAATTGAAACAGAAGGAGACTATAAAAGACAATCTCTTTCTTCTACCTGAAATGCCTACAACTTCATTTATTCCTATCAGAACATTGTGTAATTAAGATCCTGTTCAAATGCCATTGCTGAGATAAAGCCATGCTTACAGTGTAATTCTTATGACGAACCTGTGCTCCCTGCAAACTGTTCATAAATTGGTTACTTCTTAAAAGTAGGCTGTCAACTCATTATCTCTGGCCTTAGCTTTACCATAACAAAGATACTCCTAGATATTTGGGAAATGTTAGATACCGAATGGAAGAAGAATTACAAGCTGGTAGATGAGTCTATCATTTCAAGACTAAACAAGCAAATAAACAAATATTGAAGCACCTATATTAAAGCAAAAAATGATAGCAAATGGGATAAGTATTTAAGTGTAAGGATAAATCATAAAAGCTAAAAAAAATATGTGAATGTTAATGTAATTTAATTACATGCTTAGGACTTCCTAAGCACACAACCAAGGTGAATCTATAAATGAAAGTATTAACTTGAGTACATAAAAATTAAAGTTTTGGGTTATTAAAGTTAAAAGACAAAAAGTACGTATGTGGAATATATTCTTTCTCACACAAAAAAATATATTAAAAAGGTTTAATATCCTTGAAATACAAAAACTAATTTCAAATCCATAAGAATAACAGTAAGCATCTCTATAGAAATTGACAATATCAACATACATGAATAATTAATTTAGAAATAACGTGAAGATAATAAATAATAAAAAATTTAGCCCTAATTATATGTAAATGAAATGAAACACATATACATAACTTTCCTATCTTTCAGACGAATGAAGATTTTAAAAAATTGGTGATACTAGGAAAGAGTATGGGAAAAGTAGCATGCCAGTACCCTAATGAGGCTATTGCAGGGCAATTCGACAATGTGTATGATAAACCATTTACAGTACATACTCTGGAATTTCACTTTTACGAGAAAATGTGAGAAAGGCACAACAATGTAGGGCAAAGATATCTATACAGAATTGCTATATGTACTGGCCCACCAACACTGGACTGATTAAATTATGATGAATCCATATGATGAACTATTAAGAACAATAATGTGGGCACACTTATTGATATTTACAATATGCTGTTGAATGCAAAATATGCCATATTTGTAATAATAAAAAGAGCAATGGAGCAAAATGTGGACAATAGTTGGCATTCGTTCACTACATATTGGCATAAGTATTTGTGATTTCAAAAATGTTACATGCTATCTAATTTTTATATAATGAAGAATGCATGGCCTTCATAATCAAAAAATAAAATTTACTAAATATCTCACAAATATCACTAGAGACAAATGGGAAAATAAATTTATTCATAAAGATATGATTGAAGATTGCAATTAGGTGTTGAATAATAGAGACATAGTTAAATAAATTATGGTACTTCCATATGGTAGAATGTGAGCTAGCTATTGCTTTAGTTATAATACGGGAAAATTTTATTTTATAATGTTAAAATTAAAAGTCAGACAGGAAAATTATATATATTTTATGATAGCAAATACAAACTTTTTTTAGCAAAAGACAGGAAGGACATACCATAAAATTTTCAGTGATTGTCCATGTGGTTATATTGAAAATATTTAATTTCTTCCTTCAAGTTTGTTGCAGTATTTTAAATTGTTTCACACCAAGAAATTTTCACCATTGTGATCTTTTCAAAACTTTATCAATTCCTGCTCCCCAGAGCCAACTGCTTTCAATTCTTGCAATGAGTTGACTCTTACTGGTCCTTATATTCTTTGTCTCTAAATGATGTACTTATATTTCTATGATCGATTTTTCAGTTTTAGGCAGGCTGCCTGGCTCTGAATCTCAGCTTTACCACTCACTGCCTGTGTGACCTTCAGAAAGTTACTTAACCTATCTGTGCCTCAGTTTCCTCATCTGTGGAACCAGGATAATAATAGGATTATTTTGTAAAAATTGAATTATGTAATACCTACAAAGTGCTTAAAACAGTGTTTGGCACATAGTAAATGTTCAGTAGTAGCTATTCTTAGTAAGGTATGTTTGCCCCTGTAATAAAAGCCTCCTGCCAATGTAAAAAAAAAAGCAACAAACAACTTTATAAATAATAAAAAAGTAGACTTATCCATCAACAGCACGGAAAATATGCTTCACACTTGCAGGAAGGGAAGGTTTTCCTCCTACTTATATCATTAATCTTTCTGGTTAAAATGACTCTGATCATGACTGAATGGTGATGGTAAAGAGAAACATGTTATATACCTAATGATTGTTTGGTGTTTGGTTCAATTAAGCTTTAAAATTGATGCCTTCATATACGTGATAAATTAATTCTTGAGAAGTTTATAAAGTTTCAGTTATACAAGATGAATCAGGTCCAGATATCTGCTGTATATCATGCCTATAGTTAACAAAACTGTGTTGTACACTTAAAGTTTTGTTACAAAGGTAGATCTTCAGTGTTCTTACCACATTAAAAAAAAAATACAGTATATGCAAGTCAATTGTGTGGAATAAAGAAAACAATTCTACCTTTTTAAAAAAGAAAAGTTATTATGTGTAAAAATTGTATATGGATTCCTAATTCTCCTCCAACTTTCTCTACAAAAATAGAAATGTGTTTCTATGTAAAGAAGAACTGAAGCTCTGACAAAATAAAATAAGCTGTGAATTATCAACTTGTTTTCTTAGGGTATCAGAGCCATGTGTCTGTTCACTTAGTAAAGGAGGCCATTTGCCTTGAAATGTTGACTCTCTCTTTGAAGGATATCCCATTCACTTTTTCTTACTTGAATTCCATGATTGCTCTGTAGTCCATCACATTGTTCCCACTACCTTGAAGACTAACTTACCTTAGACCTTCATAGATGCAGTTCTAGACATTAATGGTAAACTATAAATTTTATTTTTCTGATCATTAAAATTATGTATGTTGAAATTGTAAAAATTCCAGTGAATCCAGGTAGTAAAAGATTAAAAATTTCCCAATTTACATACTAATTTATGCTAATAGATAAATAATGTTAACTTTTAGCTGCATTTCCTTTGTCTCTTCGTGTATGTGTATTTCATACATATGTGTATAAATTATATGTATATATAGCATATATGCATACCTATTACATATATAAATTATATGTATATATAACATATAATATGATGTTATTTTATATTGTTTCCATATAAATGTTACTCAAAAACATGCTTGATTCTCTATCACTTTCTAGATTAAGCATCAAATCTGCAGTTTTGCTTTCAAGAATTTTCTTTCCTATGCCTCTGTCTACTTTTCTGGTTTATTTTTAAATAATGCTCTGCATTCAAACTGCATTAGTTCAAATCCCTAGTTCTACAGCTTCGTAATTATATGGCTTTGGGTGGGTAAATTAATCTCTGTTCTAGAGATTCCTCATCTATAAAATGGTTATAATAATAATTCTTGTTAAAGAATCATTTTGAGATTAAATTATGTAATTTGTGGTTCATGATAACCAGCCCACAAATATATTAATCTTTATTATTGTTCAGTAAAACTGTAGTACTCATTCTTCCCAAATATGGCCCATGACTTTTCATATTTCATCTCAGCTCACACTTGTGTTTTTATGCCTCCTGCCCTCCATTCCCACTTGTTAAAATCTTTACTGTTTTCAATGTCTACCTCAAATAAACTTCCTCCAAATTTCTATTCAAATGACATATTTGCATTTTTAAAAATGATTTAACACTTTCTTACACAATACCTGTTATTGCACGTATATTCGGTCTGGTGTTATATATAAATTACTCATTCCTCTACTGAGTTTAAATATTTTAAGTACAAGAACTAAATTTACATATTGTTAATCCTCTCAAGAGTCTAGGCTTTTATTTCAAACCTAGTAAGTAAAGTAACAATTTAAAGGTTATATCTAATAGAATTTTTTTAAAGCCTCGGATATTGAGTGCTTGTAGGCATTTCTCATTAGGCAAATTAGTTAGAATATACCTTTCTTCAGTTTTATACACATTCATTCACTCAACAAATGTTTATTGAGCTCTTATCATGCTCTAGACTCTGGAGAAATATTGGTAGACAATACAGGCAAAGTGTCTGCTCTTAGGGAGCTAATATTCTAGTGAAGACAATAAATAAACAGACAAATGAGAGAATTCCAGTGCAAGAAGACACTAACTCAGCAGGAGTGGTTGGACCCAAGTAGGGCACATCCATTTAGGTTGCAGTTGGGATCTGGCTTCCCCAAGAGGATGTTTGGAAGAAAAGAAGCCAACTACACTAGATTCTGGGGGAGCTGTGCTTCAGGCACACAAAACAGCATATCCAGCAAAGACCCCCAAACAGTAGTTTGGCCTGTTCCAGAAACTTCAAGAAAGTTAAATGCAGTTACAATACAGTGAACAAGAGGGATGGGCTGTATTAAGTGAGGTTGGAAAAGTAGACACTTGTTCATTTAGAGCCTTGAAAGAGATTTGTATTTTTAGATTTTATTACAAGAATAATGAAAAAGCCCTGGGGGAGAGTGACATAATACTTTGTGTCTGACCAGTGGGAGGAGTATAGAGAGTGGTCTGGGGAATTATTCCTGCCCCTATCTAGCTCAGCAGGGACTGGCAGTGACTGCAGTTGAATCTCATGGCTCTTTCTTGGGTCAGTTTTCTCCGGGTTCCAAGTAAATTGCATCCTCTCCTTGAGCCTCCAGGCCCAAGCATGGTCATGTCTATTGGCTATTGTTGGTCCCAGATGCTTCACCATTCCAGTTCCCTCAGCTTTGCCCACACCTTTGCAAAATGGCTTTTGTAAGCACCTGTTGGGTTACACTCTCTAAGCCAGCTGTTTCTGCTGGGCACTGGCTGACACAGAGGTTTTGCAATTAGGCCAGGTCTGCAAGACTGGAAGGTTCCCTCTGGGGCCATGTCCATTCGAAGGCTAAATCCACAAGGACCTTTTCTCATCTGGTACAAGATGAAAATGAAGTCAGCGATGATTATCTCTACTCTTCCCACGATTTCACACTCTTTTGAGATAATTCTTTTTGGGGGTACATTAGGAAGCCTGTCTCTGTATGAAGCACTTTGCTGCCTGCATCAAACTCTGGGATAGGGCTGGTTAGTCTTAGCCAGTTGAGCCCTGCTGTGAACCACACAAAGAATCTCCATCCATCAGCCCTGGCCGAGCAAGGTCTAAGGGCCTAGTGACTCTGAGACTGAATTCCTTGTTCCCTCTGTAGGTCAGCAAGGAGGTGATTCTAAGGTTGAAAGGGATTTTTTATTACATTTAGTTAATATTATATATCTAAAAAGAGACCGCAATTTTATGAAAGGCAAACAGATCATGTGTGTCATTCTGAATTTATGCTAACAATCTCTTGAAGAACAACAGATAACAGTTATAAATATTCATTTCTTTCAAAATCCTTATTACTTCTTATACACACATATTGTTTTCTAGGGATGCTCAAAAATTTCTTGTAATTGCTCACTAATACATATGAATTCTTGGTGAAGAGAATTTACTCTGTTTATAAATATTTCCTAACATGAACTTGACTGCTACTTCTTGTCACACACTACTGCAATGAATAACATGCACTTTGGGCCATTCTCCATTTGTATGTTCTATGAATGATGTAGCTTCATCCTTATGAATGATGTAGTTTCACCCTGATGCATTGACTCTGCCTGGAAGTCACAAAGGTAGGCTAGAGAATGTGTATTCTAAGAAAAGCTTAGCCGATAAAGGCCACAAGCAGACCTAAGTATGACAAAAATTTCATCCTTTATTGAGAAAGAGAAAAAACTATAAGTTCAGTATTAAGACTATTTCCCCTCTATCCAGAGGGCCAGTCTAAGCTCAAAGGTGAAAATTAGGATGTTTTCATTTTTTCAGCTTTTGCTATAAGGTTTTTTAAATTCCCTAATTTTTTCCCTCAAATAATATGTTCCCAAACCTCTGATTTCTAACAATATCTTTTTCTCAAAAGCCTGATTCTTGAATTTTAAAAATTAATTGTAAGCTTTATGAAGCCATTTCCTTCTTTCCTTCCTTCCTTCCTTCCTTCTTTCCTTCCTTCCTTCCTTCCTCCTCCCTCCCTCTTTCTTTCCTTCCTTCCTTCTTTCCTTCCTTCCTTCTTTCCTTCCTTCCTTCCTTCCTTCTTTCCTTCCTTCCTTCCTCCTCCCTCCCTCTTTCCTTCCTTCCTTCCCTCCTTCCTTCCTTCCTTCCTCCTCCCTCCCTCCTTCCTTCCTTCCTTCCCTCCTTCCTTCCTTCCTTCCTTCCTCCTCCCTCCCTCCTTCCTTCCTTCCTCCCTCCCTTCCTTCCTTCCCTCCTTCCTTCCTTCCTTCCCTCCTTCCTTCCTTCTTCCCCTCCTTCCTTCCTTCCTTCCTTCTTTCCTTCCTTCCTTCCTTCCTTCCTTCCTCCTCCCTCCCTCTTTCTTTCCTTCCTTCCTTCTTTCCTTCCTTCCTTCCTTCCTTCTTTCCTTCCTTCCTTCCTTCCTCCTCCCTCCCTCTTTCTTTCCTTCCTTCCTTCTTTCCTTCCTTCCTTCCTTCTTTCCTTCCTTCCTTCCTTCCTTCTTTCCTTCCTTCCTTCCTTCCTCCTCCCTCCCTCTTTCTTTCCTTCCTTCCTTCTTTCCTTCCTTCCTTCCTTCTTTCCTTCCTTCCTTCCTTCCTTCCTTCTTCCTCCCTCCCTTCCTTCCTTCCCTCCTTCCTTCCTTCTTTCCTTCCTTCCTTCCTTCCTTCCCTCCTTCCTACCTTCCTTCCTTCCTTCCTTCCTTCCTCCCTCTCTCTCTGTTCAGCTTGCTCACTCACTTTCACTCTGTCTCTGAATAATGTTAGAACTTCATTAAAATTTGAATATTCTTAAATTTTACTTACTTTATTTATTTTTGCCACCCCGTGCGGGTTTTGGGATCCTAGTTCCCCAACCAGGGATCGAACCTGGGCCCTCGGCAGTAAAAGCATGGAGTTCTAACCACTGGACTGCCAGGGAAGTCCCTGAGTATTTTTTTTTAATGCACTACACACCTAAGGAACTTAATTCCCTCATGGAAGATACGGATATCTTATTTAAATTAAGGACAGTTTATCCTTATCCTTTGCCAGTCTCTAGATTCACGGCAGACACACAGGGAACAGTTTTCTATTTTGGTTTTCTTTCATGGTTACATTCATCCTGGCTCTTCAATGTCAACATGTATTTTTACAACAACAGGAAACACACTTGACAGTATTTGCCTCCATTTCAACTTTACATTTTCTCCTAAATTCTTTTCTGATTTTACCTTCCAGGTAGGTTAACATTTCTGTTATGAACATGGTCCCTATAGGTTTCAAAATGCCCAAGAGAATATAACTTCATTTATAAACACTATTTTTTGTTTATATATATCTGCTCATTTTCATATATTGCATATACACTTTGACATGTATTCATTGTAGTCTAGTTTGTGCTTTTTCTCCCCAGGCCTCCAAACCCAACACATTCTGCTAAAGTGTAAAACAAAATGATTTCCTGTTTTGAAGGAGTGTTTTCACTTTCAAGTTATATAATTTACTTATTCATGTGCCTTAAGGAAAATAAATGGTATAATTTTTTTACAGAAATTCAAATCCAATGAAAAATTAGTATATTCTCTAGATGTATATGCTTCATCAATCTTTGGCAAACATATCCTTTAATTCACTTTTTATATTTTGGAAATTTCTAATATAATTTTTATTTATTTGCTTATATATACATGCAAGTGATATGTGTAGACAGATAGCTGTATCTTTCTCTTTACCTTGTTCAAAGTAGAATTTGAGGTCCTTATGTAAATGGTTTAATTTTGCCTGCCTTTTGCCATTCATAAAATATGGGTAATGCCTACTGGAAGATGGAAATATTTTAAAATAATAGTAGGTTTGTAAAGCTTATGAATTTTGTAAAAGAGTTAGGTTCTAAAAGTGCAGGGAAAATATTTTTGACTCCCTGTTTTTCAAAGTAAAATCAGTCACTGCACATTCTGCTATTTTCCATAGTTTCTGGGTTTCATATGCTAATATTTTGGTATCATAACCTTTGCACTGCATTATTAAAATCTGAAGCTACACTATTGAAATACCATCCAATCTTGCTCACTGAAACAATGAGAAATTCATTAAACTTGTTCAATAAAATTGAAAGAACTGTTAGAATTACTGTTAGCTTGGGGGACGGGTTCATTCAGTACATTGCATGGGACACTTTTTGTTGACTGCTTAGTTTTGCCAAAGAATAAAGGTAACTTACACATATTGTATCATTGCTGAATGGCATGAGGAATCATGTGTTCATGGCTCTGTCAAAATCTCATTAGTTTGATGCCAGTGACATGGAATTTGTGACAACTCTGCCTGTCTCTGGTGATGTTCGCCCATCAGAGTATTTTTACAAACATGATTGTGAGGGGAATTAATGGGCATAAATGTAATTGCAAGTACTGGACTGACTTTTTGTGAAGAGATCACTTCTGAACAAAATTAAATATCTTTCTAAATATTCCTATGCTTTTCCCAAAATGAATTGAATGTGTTCTTAGTAGTTTAAATAACTCTGTACTAAAAAATGGAAATTTAGGTTCTAGCTCTAAATCTCCTAAGGTTTCTGATTTCAGTGTCCTCTTTACATTGAGATTACTTTCTATTCCAAGACCCTGTAATCCATAGTTCTCACTATTTCAAACTGATTTCCAAGATTAATAAGGCTATGTAATACCCATTATACAAAATTACCAATTTTCAATTACCTATATTTATGATCATTAATAAACCTTACATATCAAATTTCCACATTTTAAAAATGTCTGCAAGTTTTATGAAATCTCCTAACGGTGAACAAAGTTGACGTTTTAAGTGCATCCCCTTTACATTCACTGCTGCTAAGAGCTCGCGAAAATATTCTAAAGAATGAGGAGAAAAACTGTCTAGAAAATATTCCAACTGGATATTTAGACTATGTCCATTAAGAGAAAAATTTCCGTAAAAAAATTACATGTCTTCACATAGAGCTGCATTTAAAACACTGTGCCCAGGACTAAAGTGGGTATTCTTGGGGTCCTGTGCAACCCTGTTAGAATAGTTCTGAGAGTCGACCATTTAGAAATTGTTATTCCACAGCCAACAAGATGTACACAAGGAGCCTTACAGCTGTAGGAGAACTCAGGCTGCTGGAAACACCATTTCAAACATACACTTTCTATGAGTCATACGAACCCTCTTCCAGTAAAATGATATATTCCTGAGCACTGCACAATAAAGTTTGATATTGAAAGGTCCAGGCTTTTTTAGCAATTAGTGACAATAATGCTCCTCTATCAAATGCATTTTCCAAAGGTAATTCTTCATTTGTTTGAATGAAAGTCACAAATACTAAAAATGAAGACATTCCTAAGATATTCGTCTTTTTCTTGGGTGTAACTTTTTACCTCACATTGAGCGCACATCCAGTCTTGGTCCTGTAACTGCCTATTTTGTCATTTTTATATATTATAACCCTCCTCATAATTTTCCTTACATGCCAAGAGTTTTGTCCCTGGCTACTTTATTACATAGCAATATGTCATCCAGACAGAAAAACATTTATTTTATTGATAAGCCATATTTTCTTACTACTATTCAGGATGAGTGTCCCACATTTGCTGAATATGTAATATTATGCCAATGATTAATTAGAAAAAACCTGAGACATATCATAATGAAAGAACAAACCAAAATATTTTTAAAAAAGATATTTAATGTCTGCTTTGACCAAGGATAATGATTGCTTTGCTATCATTTTCTCCTAAGAAATAAACAACTGATCATTATTGTTTTTCCTTTGGATAAGACTGTTGTGCTTTTATTCACTACAGTGAACTTAAGTGCAGAATTGTTACTTAAATGAATTGAACAAATACCTCCTGAGTGGCAATTCTGTGCCAGATGCTGTGTGGGCACTGGATTCAGAGAAATGAAGGTGGTACAGTCATTGGCTTGGAGTTAAGTCTAGAGAAAGATTTGCTGGTGGACTGAAGTTTAAGATTAATCTTTAATAGAGTCAGAACTTCCCCAGGTCGTAGACATGGGGAGTGGGTGAACCTCCCATACAGAAAGATACAGCATGAGTGTGTCTTGTGCATATTTACATTTTCTGTGCTAATTCTCTGGACTCCCTCATTGTAGTAGGTGATTGGAACTGTATACTGAGTACAATTAATTCGGTAAATATCTAAATAATTTACTTTGCTTGGCCCTGCGTCTGCTATGTTATGGAAGTTTCAAAGTGAGTGTAAAGTGGCTTATTTAGGGGCGGTATAGGCTAATTGGAGGGATTGGATATCCTTACATACAATCCAGATTATTTTTAATTACATGCCCAAGTTAATGGCAAGTACAAGAAAAGGTGTTTCTTCATTCAGCAAATAATTGATTGACCATTATGTGTGAAGAAGCATCTTTTAGAGGCACAATGTAATTTCTCTCTTATATGGATGCTTGATTTTATACAGGAAAGCCCATGAATGGTGGGTGGCAGTGGTTTGGCAGTGGTTTGCCTGAGAAACCTGGGCTTTGTGCAGAGAATGCATAGGACAAGTCAATACAAAGAGACATGGGACATGCAACGCTTAATAAAGTAGAAGACGGGCATAGCTTCCCGAGGCAGCCAGGGATGGAGAGAGAGTAGGGACTCACAAAAAAGTTCAGTGAGAAGAAAAATACAAGGAGTATCAGGACACAGAAGGGGTTCAAGGAGTTAACATGAAAAATGGGCCATAAGAAATCCTTCTGTTGGAGAGGCCAAGGATCCTTAGTGTGTTTTCACACGTGGTTCTCATTTCCCCCCTTTACTTGAAAAGTTTGGGGAAAAGTTTGACACAAGGTAACATCTTAAGGGGCAGTGCCCACACCAGGGAAACAAGAACCTGAGGCTCTTGGTTATAGGCTGCAGGAGCCACGAACTGCATTTTGGAGTTAAAGAACCCAGGAAAGCAATTTGCTGTATGGTCTAATTTAGAATTCGATGGGAAACGCATATTCTTTCTCCAAATTATAGTAAATTGAAGCAGAGATGGAGCAGAACATCACCCGACTTCTTCCATAACAGGACTCATGTAAATAAAATAGGTGACTAATAGATTAATGCAATAATTATTACCAGATTTCAGAGACCAGGGCATTTTAAGGCTAGTGTTGTCACTTTTGACTAAAAGGAGTGGTTCCATTGGAGAATGGAATAGAGAGACATTCAGAATAAAGTGGGAGCGATAGGGATTCATTCCAGATAGAAGTCAGCCAGTGAGGTTTGTCGGTGTTTAGACTGGATTAGAGATCACGAAGTAGAGTATACACAGGGTGTGAGCTTTGGAGTCAGACAGGCCTAAATTGGACCCTCACTCTCTTACTGCTTGGCTCAGTAATCTACAGCATCCCGGTTAACACGTTTGTGTTATGAGGGGAATTAAGTGGTAAAATGTCTGCAAAACAATTTCCTCAGCATTTGGCACATAATACATCCTCATCAAATGACAGTTACGTGGATCTGTGTTAGACAAAGGGCAGGTTATTAAGTCTGAATACTGGTTGAAAAAAGGCAGATGTACTCTGTAGATTAGGATTTAGGTCTGTGGCGAGCTTGGGTCAAGAGCTTCTGTTTAGCGAGGATTATATGAGCCAGGGCAAGGCTGAATGTAACATGAAGTCCGGGGAGAGATGCCCCAAGTAGAGGGTTCATGTTCCTGCTTGGAAAATAGTCCCAATAAAATTTCACTATGAACTTTGGACACCACCTTGAAACTAGCCTCTGTAACTGCCTCAGCAAAAGTTAAAGGGGCTGAATTCATGACAGCGTTGACAGAGTTTGGACAGAAACTATGCAATCTCTGGTCCAGGTTGTTAAATGAAACTTGGAGCTGGGGAAGGAATGTCCTTCTCAGGCCAGAGTGAAACTCAGACTCACAAGGACGCAGCATGGCAGAGAGGGGTCGGGCTGTGCCAGGGGGCAACTTCTCTTGGGAATACCCAGAGCTGAGGCAGGGTTGATGTGCACCGTTATGGGGGAGGGCAGAGCAGAACTTTGGGTCTTACCTTGTGCCTTCAGAGAGAAGAAGGCAGAAACTGGAAACACGGAGCAGTTAGAGACAATCAGGGTGGTACCGGCGCTGCCCATACTTTTCTTCTCTGTGTCCTAATACCCAACCCAAAGGCGGGTCTGCATAACCACACAGTAGCTTGGGTTACCAGTTACCCTTATGTAGAGAGTCTACAGTTTTACCAAAAGAATAGCCTCATCATTCTGTTGTACAATTTTTGAATGCATTTAAAATTAACATAAGTCATTATTTTTATAGGAAGGTGATGTACGTCCTTAGAAGACTAATGAGACTTAGGATAGTACTAACCTTATGGTAAAAGAAAAAGAAAGCCCATCAATAACTTGAATTATAAACAAAATGCCCAAAGGTTATGAAAGAAACTACCACGTTGTCATTAGAACATCTGGATGAAGAAAGGAGTTGTAGCTCCTGAAAAAATATCCAGTCACGACTTCAAAACCAACTACCTAGACAAGAAGATAAAAATAAACATTCAACATTACCACACATCCTTTATTTCAAAAATCACACCTATCTTGTAAGATGTTATTCTTTCATCTATTTTCTCCACATATCTCCTTGGGTGATGTCACAGAACGGTTATAAGAAGTCAGCATCAGAAAAGCCACGACTGCAACTGCCCCCGCAACAAAGTTTGATTCCACCTCTGAAGGTTAGAGTTCTTGGGTGCACCTCTCAATTTGAGCCCCAATTAATTCAATCCACAAGCAAACCAGGTCACATCTGAGCGGGGGTGGGGGGTAGAGTGGCTCTGAGCACGGGGGCCTCAACAGGACCCAGCGCAATGCAGACCACGGCAGCATGACACCAGTGCACATGTTCATGGGCTGATTAATGGGCTGTCGCTTTAGTGGTTGACTGGTAAATTATTTACACTTATAAACCGCTAAATAATTTAAAGCTGATATCTTAAATTACAGCTGAGAATGACAAGGAGAAGGTGGCCCAAAACTCCAACTGGAGAGATCAATGCCCTTGTTCTCCTGGCACTTGAGAACACAATTTCTGGTGACTGTTCTCAGAAAACAAAAAAAATGGAAAACATAAAGTATGTAGATTTGGTATAACATGTTATAGGGTGAATGAAATGCTTCAACAATCAAAGAGAAAGTTGCTTTAAGCAAAACAAACATGCTCCAACTCTAAAGGACACTAAAATTTCACAGGAAATAAAAATATTTGGCTTCAAAATTTAATCATGAAATCTAAACCCACTGGATGTTTTAAACTTTGCCTCTAAGAAGTTTATCATGCTTTGTGATCACAGGAGATCTGGACACATATAGTTATTTTCACCTGCAGCTCTAGCATTACATTTTGTTTTCTTTTTATAGTACAGCAAAGGCAGCTTAGAAATAAAATATTAGTTAGCAAAACACAGAGTGGGATAGGGCTGAAAAGTGATCCAGTCTGCATATTTTAAGTCGAGAAGAGCAAAAAGAACGGGAGGTTGAGAAGGAGAAAAGTTAAGATTCTTAGTGTCTTATTGATGCCACAAAGAAATTTAGGAATAACCAAACAGATTGAGGAAACTTATCTTAAAAGGTTATTGTGTACAATTCAAAAAAACTAAAAAAATGGTTGTGCAAATAAGAGGCATGTTTTAAGATAGTCTTGCAATATCACAACCAGAGCTTTCCATTAACTTAAGTGAGATTTTCTTTTTTGACATTTTAGTAGACTAAAACAAACAAACAAAACAAAACAAACAAAAAACAACAACAAAAAACTCTTGTGTGTTTTAAGGCAGTATATCAAAGAAAAAAAATGTTATAGGCTCCCAATTCCTCTGATCATTATCTTTTTTCATATGTCTCATGAAAGTTTCCTCTCATGTTGGCTTTCATAGGTGTATCCTTTTTGAAATGCAGGGTCATTTAAAATACCTATTTACAATTACTATTCAGTAATTAATTTCTGCTGCTGTGTTGGCCTGCCCTGAAATTACCAGTTGTCTTTAATCATAACTTTCTTACAAAAAACCTTTAATAATATTTGCCTAATATAGGATAGGCTCAGGTTCCCAAAGGCTAGTTCTTGCCCTAAGAAGAAAAAAGCACTTATGTTATATTCCTGTTTTTTAACAGATGTTGTACTTCAATGGCAAATAAAAGTGTGTGTGTACCTTGGGGATACACAGAGTCTGGGGGTTGTCTAGACTAGGGGCTACCCTACTCTTTTCTGACTGTGTGAGATAATTGTCTGTCTCATCCTTTGCCTGAACCAACACCGCTCAATGTCACCCTCTTGTTTACAGAAGGCATCTTCTATATTTTCTGTCTTCTCCAATAAAATGGTAATTTTGCAAGCCTGTTTCTGATTTCTCATTTGCTCTTCTCAGCATTTTGAATAGACACCTACTGTCACTTTGACTAAGAATAGGGGTGAAATTCTGGAGTGATAAAGTTCTAAACAAGTTAATCTCCTCTCCCTGGATTTCATAGAATTGCTTAGTGACACAATTATATTCAGTTTCCAAAATTAGATACAATCAATTTCATCCTTGGAAAGGTTACTAGACACTTAAAAGCAATAGCAAGTGATTGGATAGGCTTCTAAATGTGGGATTCCGAGATCAAATAGCTTGGCTTAGTGCTACTACATACACTAAAATATTGAAACATTTTCTGCTTTAATGTTATAGCTACCATGTACAAGCTGGCAAATTTATTAATTCAAAAAAGACCACTACCATGAACTCTAGGTTCATATAATAAATTGCTTACTTGACTGTTTCCAAATGTGCTGACTGCCAAATACCTAAAACTTAACATGTACGAATAAAATTCTGAATACACCTCTAGCCTACCTGGCTTCCCTCAATTTTCACCATCTCAATTAACGGGTCATTCTTCCTCTAGTTCTTCAAATCCCAAATTGAATTCTGTCTGATTACTCTTTTTTCCTCAAACTCCATATCTAATCATTGAGTAAATCCTCATTGACTCACCTTCACAATATATCTGCAATCTAAACTTTCTGTTAGGGCAAGATTATGTTGACAGAATAGCCCACATAGTTTCCCCAAATCCCATAACAATTCCCATAGTAAGGAAAAAATAAAGAAAACTGAGTTCTGGTCCAGACAACATGACTTACACCTGTTTCTCCCTGGTCCTCCTTACTGAGCATAACTGTAAACACCTTAAAGACATAAGAGACAAATAAAATTTCTAAAAGGAATAAGAAGAAGAAGAACTGGCCTGGGGGCCCAGGAATGGAGGGAATGTGGTTCCCCTACCCAACAGAGAAGATGACTCAGACCCAGAGTTTCCTGACCCCTGATGTAGCAAAAGAGGGCAGTACAGGTTGGCTCCTTCTGCTCCTGGATTGGAGCAGAACGGAGGTCCCTCTGACAACACCAGGTGAGCTAACACCCTGACAGCGAGGGAAAGTGCTCTTCTTTGCCATGTGGCCAGAGACTCCCTTCCCTACAGAGAGATATGAGTTTGGAAGCAATTAGCCCTAGGGAATCAGCTGCAAAGAGAGGACCAGCCAGGAAAGCCCCTTGGTGGCCAGGGACCTGAGACTCTTGCACTTACCTAGAGACAGCAGGGGCATGGGGACCACCATGTCAACAAGACCTTGATAGGCAGGCCCCTCTGTCCTAACAGGCAGAAGGATCCTGCTTTAACAAGTCCCCTCTCAGGGAAGTCTCCTTGTCTTCACAGGGTCAGAGCCTTCACTCCCCACCAGGAAACAACAGGGCTAACAGACACAACCACATGAGCTGCCTGTTTTGGAAAGCAGGCAAGCCTGACTCCCTCTAGCACTGAAAGACACCTAGCACACCCAGCAAGGGAACCCCTTCTGCCCCTTCCACAGAACCAGTGAGGACCAGTAGAGCCCCAGCAGCACCAGATAAACCAAGCAGACCAAAATAACAGCACAAAGGCACTGAAGATTAAATTGTCTTGGGAACACCAGGCACTAAACATCACAGTGATTCCCTAGTAAAATAAAAGATTTAAATAAGGCACAGAAAATCATAACATGTACAGGTACAACTGAAATTCACTCATCACATACAACTGAAATAAGAAAATTGCAAACTGAATGAGAGAAGACAGTGATAGGATGCCAATCCTAAGATGAATCCAGTGTTGGGATTATCTGACAAAATTCTGAAACCAGCCATCATAAAGATGCCTCAACTAGCAATTTCAAACTCTCTTGAAACAAATAAAAATAGAAAATTTCAGGAAAGAAATAGAAGTTATTAAAACAAAAGCAAGTAAGAATTATGGACATGAACTATGTAATAACACAAAGTTTAAAACAAAACCTCTGTGATGTGCTCAAGATTAGATTGGAGATGACAGAGAGTAAAATCAATGAACTTGAGGACAGATCAATAGAATTCACCCTATCGAAACAACAGAGAGAAAACAATAAACAAAAGAAAAACAAACAAACAAAGCCTCAGAAACCTGTGAGATAACAATTGTCCCCTTGAAATCTCAGAAGGAAAGGAGAAAGAGAATAGGGCTGAAAAAATATTTAAAGAAATAATGACTGAAAACTTCCCAAATTTGATGGAAAACACAATTTGAGAAAAGGTAAGCAAAGTCCCCAAAAGAATAAACTCAAACAAATTCACACCAAGATACATAATAAGTACATTTCAAGAAACTAAAGGCAAAGAAAATAATCTTAATGGTAGCCAAAGAGAAATGATAAATTACCTTTATGAAACCAATTTTAATGACAGCAAATTTCTCATTTGAAACTCTGGAGGCCAGAAAGAAATAACACAGTACTCTATGGTAATAACAAACACACTTTTTCTTTTCAAGTACATGTGGAACATTTATCAAGGTAGATCATATCCTAGGCCATAAAACACACCTTAACAAATTTAAATGAATTAAAATCATATAGCGCGTGTTCTCTGACCATAATGAACTCAAACTAGAAACCAATAACAGAAGGAAAAGAGAGTAACGTCTAAATAATTAGAAAGTAAACAACATACTTATAAGTAACCCGTAGGTAAAAAAGTAAGTCTCTAAGAAACTAAAAATACAATGAATTGAATGAAAATAAAACTGAAAATATGCATATCAAAGTATGTAGGATGCTGCTAATGGAGTACTAAGGAAGAAACTCATACAACTCTGATGGCTAATTTTATGCATCCGTGCAGAGGGTGTTTTGGGATGAGATTGACATTTAAATCAGTGGACACCGAGTAAGCAGTTTTCCCTCAACACTGTGAGCAGCCTCATCCAGTAAGTTGAAGGCCTGAGTAAAGACTGACTTCCATGAGAAAGAGAAACTTCTTCAGAAGCTGAGCCTTCAAACTTCATCTGTACCATATGGGCTCTACTGGGTCTCAAGCCTCCTGACCCATTTTGGACTTCACAGCCTCCATAACTGTGTGAGTTGATTTATTAAGACTGACATGTATACCCTGCTATATTCAAAATAGATAACCAACAAGGACCTACCGTATAGCACAGGGAACTCTGCTCAATATGCTCTAATAACCTAAATGGGAAAATAATTTGATAAGGAATAGATATATGTATAGGTATAACAGAATCACTCTGCTGTACACCTGAAACTAACACAACGTAGTTAATCCACTACACTACAATATAAAATAAACAATTAAAAAAATAAAATAAAACAAATCTCTCTTTACAGTCATTATTTCTTCAACAGCTAACATCACAATAAATGTAAAAAAGATAGTTCTGTCTTTATAGGATCAAGAACAAGGTAAGGATGTCTGCTCTAAGCTTTTTCATTCAACATATCACTGGAAAGTTCTAGCTATTGCAGTAAGTCAAATAAATAAAAAGAATTTAGACTGAATATGAAGAAATAATACTATCTGTATCTTCAGATGACATGATTGTCTACATGGAAAATCCCAAGGAACCTACTACAAAAACTCCTAGAACTGATAAGTGAGTTCAACACGGTTATGAGACACATGTACAACATATACAAATCAACTGTGTTTTTATGTATAATGAATGAATCTTCAAAAAACAAAATTACAAACCCAATACCATTTATAATTATTCCAAAGAAAATGAAATACTAAAGGATGCACTTAAAACAAGCCCAGAATTTATATGCTGAAAGTTACAAATTGCTGATGAAAGAAATCAGAGAAGACCTGAATAAAGAGAGATGTATTTTGTTCATGGATTGTAGGGTCAACATAGTAAAGATCTTAATTCTCTCAATATATATATATATATGTGTGTAAAATCCTATCAAGATTTTATGTAGACATAGAAAAGCTTGCTCCAAAATTTATACGGCAAGACACTGGCCCTAGAATAGCTAAAACCACTTTGACAAATAAGCATAAAGTTCAAGAAATCACTCTACTTTATATCAAGGCTTATTGTGTAACCATAATAATCAAGACAGTGTAGCATTGGAGAGAGACATATAGAGCAATGTAATCAAGTAGAGAGCCAGAAAGTGACCCACACAAAAACGTTCCCCTGATTTTTTGAGAACGATGCAAAATGAATTCAGTGGAGGAAGGATAGCTTTTAGAACAAGTGGTACTGGACCAACCGAACGTCTATAGGAAAAAATAAATGAACTTTGGGCTAAACCTCACATTTAATATAAAAATTGACTCAGAATGGATTATGCACTTAAATTTAATGTAAAACTATTTTCTGTGTTTGCTAGGCAACAGTAGTGCCCAGATCTTGTTGTTGGTGGTGTTTTCTGTTGTTGTTGTTTGTTTTTTACCACTCTTAATTTTTTTTACAGTGAAATATCTTTTTTTTAAAGTTTTGTATTGGAGCATAGTTAATTAACAATGTCATTGTCCTCCAGGAAAAGGAACCAGGGCTTCTTGGAGAAATGATTGGTCCTGGAGCCAGTTTAAAGAGAAAACAAGATGAGGCTGGGGCATGTTGCAGTGTCCAAAAGGGCAGAAGTGTATATATTTACACATGAGTGTCAAAGGGACCCAGGAATCAGCCAGAAAGAACTATCTGTGTCCAAGACTGGACCAATCTGAGCAACAAAATAAATAATGCTAAGATTGGATGATAGCCCAAAGAATAAAGTAAATATTCACAAGTCAATGTTGACATAAACAAATGACTGGATAAATAAATAAATGGGGATAAAAGACAAATCGCCCTTACAGAAGAATCCCAAATACCAAGAAATGGAGATATACCCTCTCAGGAGTTAGAGCTTCATTTCTCTCCCCTTGAGTGTGGAATCACTTCCAAAGAATAGAGTAAGGAAAGGGAAAAATAGTAATGTTAGAGTGTAGAAACCTTGGGTGATGAAACACATCTTTAATTCAACCACTTTTTACCTGGGCAACCACACTTCTCCAAAATGCAACTGGTGTAAAAAACCAAATGGAAGAAACCCAAGTCCTGAACGACTGCGCAGGGCAAAGCGACCCACATTCTCACCCTGGAGTATTACATGAGAGTGAAATAACGTTTGTCTTTAGGCCACTGATTTCTAAGATCCCTTGCTTACTGCTCCTAAGCTTTTAACCTAAGCCACAAAATCTGCTTAGTGATCCACTTGCCCTTCTTCTACCCTTTCACTTTGAGTTCCCTAACTTCCTTTTGTCCAGCTCTGAGACCACTGAGCGTGCTTTTACCAGCCAATTAAGAGACTTGATAACCACTTACATGATTATATTTCTTTGCCCAGGAATAATTGCATTTTAAAAGGAGAGCAAATGAAGCAGACATTCTTGGATGAATTAATCTCTCTCAATGGTAAGTTGCAAAAATCATTATTGGAGGAAGAGAGGATTGTTTCGGAGGCGGTTTAAGATGTGTTTCTTGAGTATATGCATGAGCAGATGAAACCAGGTGACGATTCCATATGACGCCACGACCATCGCTATGTATACATCTATTTTCATGGGGCAAGTGTTGTGGGAAGCTATATTCAAAGTAGTGAATAGAAGTGAAATGGATTCTTTCAAGATTTTTTACTTGAAACCTTTGAATATTTAAACTTAAGAGCAGAGCTTCCCTGGTGGTACAGTGGTTGAGAATCCGCCTGCCAATTCAGGGGACACGGGTTCGAGCCCTGCTCTGGGAAGATCTCACATGCCACGGAGCAACTGGGCCCGTGAGCCACAACTACTGAGCCTGCACGTCTGGAGCCTGTGCTCCGCAGCAAGAGAGGCTGCGACAGTGAGAGGCCCGCGCACCGCGATGGAGAGTGGCCCCAGCTCGCCGCAACTAGAGAAAGCTCTCGCACAGAAACGAAGACCCAACACAGCCAAAATTAAATAAATTAATTAATTTAAAAAAAAAAAACAACTTAAGAGTGTATATGAGTAAACCATGCATGTATTTGTCACTCGAAAATAACTGGATGATTTCTGCACATCTTTAGACAAAAGCATTCCATGAAAATAAGTCACACAAGTACAGCAAGAACAACGGGCTGTAAAAATCCATGATTCATCATCTGTACAAAGAAACCTGGCCATGGGGTCTTTGGAGATTCTAAAATTTTATGGAACGCTTCACCATTTGAAACACGGAGCCCTGGCATTCTTATTTTAAGCCTCAGCCATTTCTGCCTGAACGGTGAGGTGGAATCATACAATCCTAGACCTGAGAGTAAGCGAGAAGGAATGTTAGTAAGGCAGCAGAGGCTTCCCGGATCAGCCTGAGATGTGCAGAGCAGAAAGCCAAGATCCGACCCTCCTCACCTGGCCGGCTGGGGACAGTGCCAGCCTCACAACCAGAGTTTCTGTCCAAAAGTGTTCCACTCCCCACCCTCCCCTTGCTTAGTCCTTTTGCAAAAGAAATAGTCACAATAGAGTTTCAGCATTAGCTGCTTTCCTCTGTCTAGATCAACTACTGTCTTCTTGTCTTTTGGGGTCTTGTTTTATGCCTCCCTTGACCATGCAAGGCAAGCACTCTGCTTTCCTTGTTTATTCTTATTAAAGTGCCTCCTGATAATTTCATGTTTAATTGGTCCCATTCTGAGAGACTGGGGATTTGGGCTCTATCACTTTCCTAATCCTAGTATTGAGAACAGGCGCTCTGTGATATTTGACTGACTAAATGTTGGAAGACGACTTAGTGATTTTAGTAAGTTACTGAATTTAACCCTCACTTGAATTTCTGTGTGTAGTCCGAAGTGGAAGACCAGAGGGTGGCCAGCTTTTTCTGGAAAGCAGTAGATTGTAAATATTTCAGGCTTTGAGGGACATATAGCCTCTGTTGCAATCATACAACTCTGCTGTTTTAGCACAAAAGCAGTCATAGAAAATATGTAAAGGAGTGCATATTGCTATGTTCTAATAAAACTTTATTGGCAAAAACAAGTGATGGGCCAGACTTGGCCCGACAGCTGGAGTTTGCCAAGTTCTGTAATAGATGACTAGATGTGAGGCTGCTTTTTCAATATATAAAATTTATATATTATGTATTTATAAATTATATATATACAGCACCTATACTTCAATTAACATTTACATTAACCAGTCTTCTAAATATTTTGCAAGTATATTGACCTTGCTTTCAAAAGTAGATCATAGCATTCATTGTGCATAAATTATATCCTGAGTTTTAAAAATGGCATCTCTGTGTAGTCTGTATCATTCATGCCTTACCTCATTCAGTAGCATAGTTAAGACTGGTTGACGAGGCTAAAAGTAGTTGGGAAAACTGGGGGTCATGACTTTTATTTCCAGTTCATTTTCTAATGACTATAATATCTTGGGCAAATCACAGAATATTTCTGCACTGTAATCTTTGGAAATGGATGCAACACCATCCACATTGTCCCTGATCACATGTTCGCATACTAGGTGTCTTTGCATTGCCCGTGATTTTAAAACCAATCTTGAAGAGGTAAGAAAGTGGTCAGTAGCACATTTTAGATTTAAAGGTGCCCTAACTAGAAGGAGTTGCAGATAGTGCAAGAGAAAGTACCTTGGTCAATATCAGGTTGGGTCTGTCTAGACCACGGGAGTGTGTGGGTAAAGCATTAACGTCAGCATCTGCATATTTCTGAGAGGAAAGACAAAGACGACAGAAGAACACAAGAATAACCACAGAGATTATAAAAAGTAGAAATATGATACCATCAGCTTAGTTATCTCAGAAGATGGTGGTTAACATTCTGGGAGATTTTGAGTAAAACTGGCCAAAAGTTTTAGATGATTAGCAAGGGTAAAATTCTGGAGCAGAGACAGCCCCAAGCCTTTGAGATACAGTCAAGATGTGCATTCTCTTGTGCTTCTCTGCCCACCGCATCTCCTAGGAATGTAAGGGCCCTTCTCACTTCTCCATGTCTCCAGAGAGACCCTTGACCCCTTTCATTCTTCACTTTCTACTTGCCTTTCACTGAGGTTACTAATTTACAGCCTCCAGTCATACAAATTGCCCTGTTGTTTTCCTCCTGCTTTTAATTCTCCTATTGTGGAGCCTGCAAACACCATAGGTTGCTATTTATTTTGTGTCCTTACCCATAACATCTTGGCTCCAAATTCAGGTCCCTAAGCTACCTAAATTGTTCTGCTAACCAAGTTAAATCCCAGAGCTTAGAGCAGCCACAGGAAAGGTTTCCTACATCTCCTCCTGGTGCTTTAATGGAAATTAAAGTAAATTATTCACACTGCACATTAATGTTGGCGCAGCTCCTTTGCCTTCTTCCCAAATGACATTCTGAGTTATGCCAAACTAAACTCATTTCCATTTTTGATATGGTTAACGAGTGGTAGATGAGGGGAACGCCATTGACAGAGTCTAACTTGATTTCAGTCAGGCATTTAGGAAAAACAATGACTCTCAGGCTTTTCTCTTGGACATGACAGATAAATGCTAACTGCGTGATACAAGGGTATTTAAATAAACACCACCAAGACTTGATTAGTTGATTGATAAGAATCAGAAAGAAAAATTCCATTTCTGGTTGTTTTCCTCAACATTTCTTCTTTGACTCAGCTTTGCGGATCAAATGCTACGTTACCACTGAAATCATGTTTTTGAAGATTGATGCCATAAGATAGTTTTCTTTTTAAAGGGAGTGAAACTATGTGTATGTGTATTGTGTGTGAGTGTGTGAGTGTCGCCTAGGGGGATAAAAGGCTGGATGGAAATGTACTATCACTTCAAATGCTCTCTCTGAGTGGTGGGATTTGGGATAATGTTTTTCCATTTCATTTTCCAATATTTTCTAGACTTTAGGCAAAAAATAGTATTACTTTTCCAATAATAATTTTAAAATGATATGAGTTATGGATAGATTAAAAACCTGGTCAACTCCAACTAGTAAAATTGAGCAAGAATGGATGTAATTTCCATTCCAAAATCAATATCATGTGCATTGGATGGAAGACATGTCTCTTGTGTTCTGGAAGAGGTCTGGCCCTTTAGCCAGCCCTCTGCACCAAAGGAACTGACAAGACAAAGAACTGAGAGACACCTGGTTCTGCAGTCAGAAGTATTTAAAGAATTTGCATCTCTGTTTCTCTCACAGAATATCAGTTTATGACTCTTAACAGAATCCTCATGTCCCATCATCTCAACATCTAGGATTCTTTCACCTCACCAGCTGCTCTGGAGCTCCTCCCTGGCTGAAACCACTGAACTGTCCTCGTAGTACAACCCACGTGGGTGGACATGACCCCCACGGCTCACCACTACCCCACCTCAGCCCTAACTTTCCATTCCAGTCCAACCAGAATCCAACCAGGAGTTGGTGTTTTATCCCAGACAGTTGGCTCCAAATGTGCTCATGAGTCCATGCCATGTTTTGTTTTCCCAAGATCACAAAGTGAGAGTTTGTTTTTCAATACTGAGAACTTTGTAAAATCAGAACAAATGCCCTATATTTGAGATGTTTCCATTATTTTAATAAAGTGCCCAATCTCTCATTTGATGGTAAGATTAGTAACTCTTTTCAAAACATGGCCTTTTCATACAGATTGGAAGTTTTTTTTTATGTATCCCATTTCTTTCTTTATTCATGGGTAAAAGTTCACTCTTTCTTCCCCAAACAAGGAGAATCTGAAGGTATGGTAACATTTTGAAAATAATATATAGGTTAACAATGGGAAAAAAATCAGTTCTTTTTATTAAACAAAGAATAGTCCTAATATCAAATTTTTATTGCTTAAAGAGATGTTTAGATTATACATAAACAAGAGGAAAACTATTATTTTATATGATTTATTTTATATGATTTATATGCTTGAGAAGTGAAATACAGGATTCTCAGAAGAAATTCCTACAGTCTGCTTACCCTTCAGACTCCATCTCTTAATTCCAACATTTCTTTCCTGCTCTTAAGTGAAAGAGGATAAGGAGAAGTCAGGCAAAAGTGGAAGTGACTTTTCTATGTCCCTTCTGTGTCAGATGGAGATGGTTCACTGGAGTTCAGCTCTAATTAGGATTTTGGGTTAGATGCCTTGTTTAAGTACTTTGTAGGTGGACTCAAGTGCCAGGAGATCATAAGAATTTCAGGACACAGGTCAATATTAGATATTTGGTTCTGGTGAAAAAAGAATGACAGGAACATTTTGAAAAGTTGTTTTAATTTTCTTTATATCCAGAGTTCACTAAAGGAATCATATACCTGATAATATTTTAACAAATAGCAGAATGCCTAAGACAGAGAACCTGAGAAGAAAGTCCATCATTTCATGACAATGAACCAGTAAGCAACTGGAACTTCTTTCTAGCTCAGCTAAATGTTTTCTTTGATGTGAACATGGGACAGCAAAGAGAGTATCTCTCTGTCTAGATAGAATCATTCTTTCTATTGGCATATGAAGTTTAAGATTTGTCCTGCCAACCTTAAGAGTACCATCCATTGAGAAGTTGGTGGTTTTAGCCAATAATCTGCTTATGTACCTCAGAAATGTGGAGATTGGTATGATAACCAGTACTCTAGTTGTGGACTGAAGATGGTAGCTCAAATCAGCCTACTGACTACATGTTAACTAGGAGATCTTCTCAAATTAGAAACACAAGAGCCGGAGGATTGACTCTGGGATGTCTCACTAACAAGAAAATTACAAATGGAGGATGGGAAGCTCCATACTTAAGTCATCCCAGGAGCCATAACATCCATTCCCAAGATGCCAGGAGAAGTTCATGTTTTTTCACATGACTCCTCCTTCCAGCAACACAGATTGTTCTTCTTTTTTCTCCCTTAAATTCCAACCCAGCCAACCTGATGGTCCTGGGGACCAAAAGGAAAAAAAAAAAAGGATCTGGTAAATTATTTGTACCTGTTTAAGAGGCTCTCTTAGTCCGAGGTATATTTTATTATTTATCAACATGTATAAATATTTATTAAGTGAACAGCATATCTTTTCTCCAAAAAGGAAAAAAAAATCAACAACAAACAAACACAGCTCTAAACTCTTCTTGAACACTACCAAACTAAACATTCTGGACAGATGATAGCTTTCTGCAGCAGACCACTGACTTACACGTTGCATCCTCAGACAAGCTGCCCTTCGGCTTCTACTCAGGATGACTCTCATCCTTGGTTCTGGGTCCAAGTTTATTCATCACAGCATGTCTCAACAAAACCCAGGGGAATCTTCCAGAGAGCTCTTAATGGGAAGATATTATAGTAGAGTACTTAAAAATCACAAGGTTTTCAGATATTCAGTTCTATGTATCCTTTGTTGTAATAACAGAAATGTCAGCTAATTATTAAAGTTAAATTACTTAGAGGAAAAAATAAAACGTACAGTCTTCCCTCTCTATTAAGCACTTATGACATGGTGTATTTTGTTTATGTAATCACCTTAAAATACCTAGTTCAAGCTACTCTAGAAGCTTTCTTACACTTCTTCACAAAATTTCTATGAAGGAATTCTAATATCTTTGGTTGGAGAATAAATTAAGTATTAAAACAAACAAATATTTGTTCTGTCTTGTCATTTTTTTTCATGTCATTTCTCATGATTTATCTTTCTCTTCATGGATTTTGGACTAATATCTCAACACCAGGTCAAGGTAAAATACTTTTTAAAGTTTCTTTATCTGTGAACTCTTTCTATGCAATTCTTTGTTATAGCTCTGATGTTTTTCTTTAAGAATGCATAAAGTTCACACACACACACACACACACACACTCATACACACATATTGTCCTTTAACACTACGTGGGTCTCAAGGATAGTATATACTACACTGAAAAGTTTAATGTTGTTTTTCATACTATGCTAGCTAAAAATCTGGCAGTGGAATCTACAAGGTTAAAAACATGGTGGTGTCTACAGAATTAAAGTAGACAATAACATCCTAACCAGACTCAGACTTGAAGCTCCAAGAAAGCATGACTTATGTCTATTTGTTTCAAAACTACACCTCTGTTGCCAGGCAGAGACTGACATGCATTGCAGAATAAATGAATTGATGACTAAACAAATGAATACATTAAAATTTGCTCCTAGTAAATAATCACTTTGCTGTAATATTGATAATTGGGAAAATCTCTCTGATACTTATCTATGAAAAAAAGATCCTAAAATTAATATGTGCTTCAAAATTTCAAAGCAACTTATTATCACTTAATACTGAAACAAGCCTACTCTTCTTGTTATAGAACAAGAAAATATAACATGCAAGAGGTAATTATAATTTAAATCTGAGAAATAAAATATTGTTAAAATCTTTGTGTAGCTCCTTCCACATTTAGTTCTAAAAGTCCATTAAATTTTAGAAAAGTTACATTATAATGTACATATTGGCTTTTGTAATTTGCTTTGGCACTTTCCCATCATCATACCTTTATCACCGACAGCATCATCTTCAATGGATACACACCACTGAATTTATGTTAACATCTTTATTTTTAAATTAACTTTAGTCTGCTTTTCATTATTTCCAACCATTTTTCATCCTTTGGCAAACCTTTGAAGAATCATTCTGCTCCATATTTAATCAAGATTTAGGGCTGATGAGCAAAAGTGAGTTCTAGACCCTTTATGCAAACTCCTTGCCTGGTGGAGCAATGCATCGCTTGCATCTGTTGCTGTGATTTGAAAATCTAGTGCAATGCCTTGAGAATGAAAGAAGCTGTAGATGAGGCTATGTATGATCTTCAGTTTTCCTAAAATCTCTGTTAAGGAGGAAAATGTCATTTGATTTAGTTTATTAAGATGTAAGGTGGCTATAAAATGTAATGTATAAATACAACATCGTTGACTAGTGTTTTAACTGTCTTCCCTTAAAACATTAACTCAATGGTTCTACATTAAAATACATTCTTCAGTAATAGTCAGTCTCCTTGGCAATACATGAAACAGCGTATTATAAAATAAGATACATTTTATATGTGCATAACTATCTTTGTGAAGAAAATCCTCCCTGTAAGTTGTGACATCATTAGCTGCAATAATTATAAGAAAAATAATGTTATGGATATGTTATGTTTTGTGTAAAAGCTGTAATTATAACTAAAGGGAAAGAATCTTTAAAACTCAGTAAACCAATTTGATTTTGCATGGATTAATTATCTTGGGTTTTTTTGGTGACATTTTTTTCTTTTCACAATAGAGTATGATTTTAATCATTATAGCAATCTTGCGAATAAATATTTTGCCAAAAAATATATAAATAACGTGAAATCCACACTCTCCTTGATAACAAAGCTTATTTAACTCAAAATTGCAAATAGTCACTCACACTTTGGTCCCGGAAAAGTAATGATTTATGCCAAGCAGAAGGCAGAAAATACACTTAAGTTATTCATTGCACCACCTATACACCACCTCAGGGTGGGGCGGGGGGAAGGCTGGAAAAACACTGTGAGCTAATAAATTATTTCTCCTTGTTTGGAAGCCTGTCACTGTGGTATACTGCTAGCAAAGCTTACAAATGATTGTTATTCTGGAGATGTTGATAAAGAAGAAAAAATGTGGGCTCTATGATTAAGCTCTGCTTATTTTTCTTTATAAAATTTTAATAGGAAAATGGATAATTAATTAGGCTTTCATCAGAAAATTGTGGGCAAAGAATGACCACATGAAAAATAATCTAAAATTTCCATGATTTTTTTTCCTCACATATGAAAATACATTTTCCTGATTTCTCTACTCTCTTCATATTATTCTCTGCAAATGTCAGCACTTGAATAAACTTTTCAGATCCTACTCCTAGACAGACGTCTACACAGTTGACATAATCCAGATAATTCATGCAAAAATACGCAAATAAAAAAACCCTTCTTATTGCATTTGTAACACCCTTATTTCTTTTTTCTTGACCTGAATTACCCCCATATTAGCTCGCTGTAGAGCACCAATTCAAAAATAAATATTGACCCAACACTTTATTTTGTGTTGTGTAGACTTGGCAATGTACAGCCAATAAAAGCTACATTAGAGCATCTGAACACTCAATTTAACCCTGAAAATTTGCATTTATAATTGATGGTTATGTTTAGCTGATTAACAGTATAGAGAAACACTCTGAAGATTACCAGTGAATTCCACTTATTTTGTAAAATAAAACCTAAGTAAGACACTGGTTGAATTTCAATCTACCCCACGATAAGCTGGATTATAAGGAATTCCATGTGTAGCCTCCTAAATTTATTCTTCTAAAATAAGATAAACACCATGAGACAAAAAATTAAAGAAATAAACACTGCAAACATAATGAAATAGTGAAAAGATTAGTCATTTCTAAATAGCTCAAGTGTTGCTGCTAAATATCTTTAAGATCTTAAAGACAAGCAATTTAACATTACATACATCTATTAAATAAACAGAAAATGAACCCAAGAATGTTGACAATGATGAATGAGTCTCAAAATATTAAAATTCAAATAATTCAGCATTACACAACTTAAGATTTAAAAAAATAGAGGGCCCTCTGAAGAAATATTTTCCTTCAATTTCTGTCACCCATTTTTTAAAAATTTGTCCCTTATGAAAAACGGACTGAAATAAGATTTAGTAAAAGATGGTAATCAATAATTTCATAGTTACAGATTGGATTTGATTTTTAATTTTAGACAGGAAAAAAATTTAAATCACTTTCTTCACCATTACTGAAAACTTCACAGTGTATCGTTGGAGCAGAATGGAAACAAAGAAAGAACTCTAATGAAACATTCCCTTTAATTGAAAAAAATTTTGCCATATGATAAGATGTGATAACTGGAACTTTTACTGTTGAAACTTTCTGAATGATCATAGGTTTTGGAGGAAGATATAAGAAAAGAGAATCTATCTACATAGGAGGCAGGACCCAACTGGGAAATGGTATTAACCACAACCACATCATGGACTGTTTACCTGTATCAACACAAACCACACCTGAAGTTTCATTTATTCAACACACACTTATTGAGCTCATAATAAGTAATAATCATGTGCAGAATTCTGGAGGTGACACAAAGATGCCTGCTAACTTGTTAAAAATTTCTTTACAGCTCTCCTTTGCTCCAGAAAGAATTTTAGATGGTACAGAAACATGTAAACCATAGTGTGTTTAATGTTGCTTAAGATAGATTTTCACATCTTTTCCTTCAGCCTTATTCACATAGGATCCCAACTCTCTTTAAAACATGAAGGTAAGGATTTGGAAGTTGTGATCTCTTAAAACAGGTGCAGCCACTGTGAGGTCAGGCTGGGTGTAAGTTGTAGTAGTGGTGATGGATGAATTTACCTGCCCTAACAAGTTCCCACCTCTTAGCTCTGACCTACAGTGATGCTGCCTATCCCACAACTCAGTGGACTTTTAGTCACCAACATGATGCTTAAATATTAGCAGCCTGGCCTCAGTCAAGAACACTACTTCCTGAATGGTAAGACTTTCAGAGAATTAGCTTCCTGATGCTCCTCACAATGCCTACAACACTCAGGAATCAAAAAAGTTTTATTGACCCAAATGACCTGATTTAGATGGAATAATGATGGAGTCAATTACATATTAATGGCTAACAAAAAGACGTCGATTTTTTTTTTTTTTTTTTTGTGGTACGCGGGCCTCTCACTGTTGTGGCCTCTCCCGCTGCGGAGCACAGGCTCCGGACGCGCAGGCTCAGCGGCCATGGCTCACGGGCACAGCCGCTCCGCGGCATGTGGGATCCTCCCGGACCGGGGCACGAACCCGTGTCCCCTGCACCGGCAGGCAGACTCTCAACCACTGCGCCACCAGGGAAGCCCAAGACGTCGATTTTTTAAAGTTTGTGACTAGTGCTTTTATTTCTTTCTTCTTCGAAAAAAAGAAAACAGAATTGACATGAAAGAGAGAGAGAAAGAGAGAAATTAAACATTTATATGCACATGCATTTTATAACCTGTCTTTTAAAATATATAAGCTATTCTCTCATGAAGAGCATGTCCATGACTCACATTAAACCAATGCAATGTGTTTGCTATAATATAGTTGAACATCAGGGAAGCAGAGGAAGAACATAACATGTGTAATGAATGATTAGGTCGAATCTCCTAATTAATAAAAAGGTGTGAGGAACAGGTAAAATGGCCTCAGTATGTCTTGAATAAATTTACTTATTTTAACAGTCTGAGCTGAGGAAAACTCAGATATTTCTCCATGTTGAACTTGACTGACCCCTGGGTGAGATCACATGATTTCAGGAACAATCTAAAAGGGTCTTTAGATATATGGACAAGCACATATATAAGAATCACTTTCTGAAATGATTCCCCTGACTCTCAGAAGAAAATGAACAAACATTTCGAATAACCTTTCAGACATACCCACAAGTTTTCCTTGCTTATATTTGTCCCACTCTTTCTTCTGGTATATTTTAAATATAGTGTGTCACTTTCGTTAGTTCATCTCACTCCTTTATTCACATAATTTTATATGTATGCCTTACTGCTAAGAACATCCCAACTAATTACACAATGGGACAGTTCCTCTTTCCCTCTTTTTCTATGTTTTCAAATGTCCACTAATGATACATTTGTTTTGTGTAAAATTAAAGCTAAATCAAAATAAAGGACTAAAGATCATTGAAATGGATTCTGTGATATTATGCATTCCTTGTCTCTGCCCAAGACTAGTACCCACTTTTTCTCCCTTTCCCCAGGCTTAGCATATTTGTCAGTTTCTTGACTTGAGATGGTGCGCCTACAGGGCCGATGTGATGTACTCCTCCATCATTCTGCATGGCTCAGAGCAAGGGTGTTGGTGCTTACAGAAATGCTAACCATAATATCAATAATAATTGTATGTAGTGCATTCAGAATACATTCATTAAATAACAGTTATGTGATAGCAGGCTTTGTGTCTTCCTGAGAATACAGATGAGTGCCTGTGAACATGCACCCAAAGACAACCTAACATACACAAAACTAATTTAGGGCACACGCGTAACGCTTTTCTCCTCTATTTCTGTATGCATTTTTACTGTCATACTGAACACAAAATCTCTAATTATCCCTTATGTACTATCAGCGTGCCCTATATGTCAGTAGTGTGTTTTGCTTAGTGCAGACAGTACAGGAAAATGGTTTTGGGGGATCAGTTCTGGGTAGAGTTAGCTTCATCAAAATTTGTAAATATATTTTGACTTTGGTATTTTCTTTTTAGTCAACTGGATTTAATTGAAGTAAAAATAAACATGTTTCATATAAATCTCTTAGTGAGGAGCAAACAATAGTAAATTATGAAATGTTTCATAACACAATTTTTATGTTTATTTTTCTTATAAAATTCTTAATGTGTACCATGTGAAGCACAAACACACGTCTTCACATGGCTCTTAGAAACTATCTTATGGATACTACAAACAAAATCAGAATCAATTTGTTACATGCCAGGCATATGATTTGATGGAATAAAACAAAGCTAATTTACAAAATGCATTAATTAGACCTTGTGTATGATTTGGAAGAGAAAATATACAGGTGCAATCGCCTACTTTCTTTATAGAATTGGTATTTTAAAAATCATCTGAGATTGATATTTTTGAGGTTTTATCTTGTCTGTATAACAGTGGAAAGAGAACTGGGGCTTTATTTTTATTTTTTTGCTATTTTTCTATCCCTAAAAGGCAGCCCTGCCATATTTCCACCTGAACATAACTCTTCACATTTTATTTTCACTTTCTGAACAAAGGCTGCTGCACATGGTGGTTCAGTTGCTCCAAAGCAAATCCATCTGATGCTGTATGGTTCTGTACTAAATAGACCTTAATTTGGCGTGAAAGCTAACTCCATGCAAGAACTCAGAAAGAAAAATAAAGACATTAGGCTTTCATCTGAGTCCTCAAATGAAAGAATGTGGGACATGTAGAATATTATGCAGTTTTAGGATGCAAAATCTGTTTTTTTTAAACTCTTTAATGAAGACTTATTACATAAAAAACATGCCTCTAAGCAACCCACATGAATTATTTCACTTAATTCTCACAGCACTCCTACAATGTGGGTGTCAATTGTCCTAATGTTACGAATGATGAAGACTTTAAGGCTCAAAAGGGTGTACATTTCCCCCAAGATGACACAGTAACTAAGATGTAGAACAAGCATTTGACCCAGGCAAGTAGCTTTTTTCTACATTTAACCACTTATATTTAATAATACTTATCAATTTAGCCAAT
The DNA here is from genome assembly GCF_008692025.1 of Phocoena sinus. Taxonomy (NCBI): domain Eukaryota; kingdom Metazoa; phylum Chordata; class Mammalia; order Artiodactyla; family Phocoenidae; genus Phocoena; species Phocoena sinus. The sequence goes on along the minus strand of NC_045775.1, from coordinate 87,151,415 downwards.
AAGAAGAATTTGACACTTATGAATATTGTAGAAAAATTAAGATTTCAAAATCCTAAATGATTATTGGATATTTGGGGGCATGATGTAAGAACCCTTTCGCTTTTGCATTAAAATGCTGATTAGTAATCTGTGATAGGGTAAAGTGAGACCTTTCAAATCCCTTACTTTAGTTTCTTTTTTTTTTTAAATAGCTTTGATAGAAGAAAGTTGAACCTAGTGAAATGTTGGGAAGAGTAGTTAGTAAATCAGTTGATTAATAGACAAGTTTTCCGTAAATATGTATAATTTAAAATTCATGCACAAAATATAAAGTTTATTAAAGTATGTTTCAGTGTCTCTTATACTAACCTCAACTTTATTTTTCTTGTTTCTTTTCTTCCTTTTGTATTAATGGCCAGCAAACTTTCTGCTTTGCTTGGCTGTATGACCACAGCAATTGCAATGAGAAGAATAATATAGGTACCACTATAGGATAGTAACATCCAGGGAAAATCATAGTTGGACTGCAGCGATAGCTCCTCTTCAGAAAGGCATTCTTCCTTTTCTCACTGCAGCATTGGTGCACTTCTGTTAATGGAAGAACCTGAATCTAGTTCCTCTCTTCTTTGAGCTCATAGGAGAAAGGAAAAGCTGAAGTATACATCTTAAATAGTTTGAAAAATAATTAACTCTGCCAGAGTATGGCTTGATTCTCAGAATTTAAAAGAGCTCCATCCACATTTACCATCCAATTCCATCTTAGACTTCTATATCTTTGTTTGGCTCCCTGTATTGTTGTCTATGAGACTATCCCTGAATGCATGAAACTTACACAAGAATATGTTCAATCATACAAAATGAGCAAACAGATATGGTCTCATCAAACCAGGACATAACACAGCATGAAAGCAGGCATATGAATGAGAAGATGGCAATCTAAGTGTCATAGCTGTTCTATTGGACATTCAACGAGCCAGTACTCCTAGTGAAGCCTTATTTTCATCTCCTTGGCCTCAGTCCCAGACTTAAAAAAATATTCACGTTCCACACATTGATTTTGAAACTGAAGTTCATTTTCACTCCAAGGGAACCCATATAATGACGGGCAATTGAGTTCTATAGATAGAACATAAACCTTTATATCACAGAGGTTAATATTAATGACAATAATTTCTGTCTTAGGATCTGGAAGCAGGGCCCAAATGGAGGAAGAGAGAGGTGAAGACCTTCCACCTTCAGAGGCAAACCTGAGCAAACTTTTGACATATGTGTTTTGTCCTGGGCATGCTTCCATTTCTTACTCTGTGCTTCAGGGGATCATTGTATTTATATTTCCTCAACTGTGTTTCTCTTTCTGGGTGACCACCATATAAGAGTTAACTACCTATCAAAATGTGTGAAACCCTAAACTTTCTGAATAAGAACAGTTATAATGTTTGTGATCATAACGGTAAAAATGAGAGCTATTGAATGAACAGTTTATGCACCAAGCACTCTTCTCAAGGCTTTGTAGCTATTTGTCCTTTTATCTTCACTCAATTAAAGAAATAAATTAGAGAAAATGTAGTCGGTGGTCAGATAAAAAGCATTTGAAAAAAATCAACACCCACTTATGCTAAAAAATATATATATATATCAGCAAGGAAGAATAGAAGGGAACCTCCTCAAGGTGCTAAAGAACATCTACCGAAAGCCTACAGCTCACACCATACTTAATGGTAAGTAGTGTATCAGTCAGCGTTCTCCAGAGAAACAGAGCCAACAGGATAGATGATAGATAGATAGATAGATAGATAGATAGATAGATAGATTATAGAAGGATAGATGGTAGATAGCTAGATAGATAATAGGTAATAGATAGATAGAGAGATAATAGATATATAGATAACAGAGAGATAGATAGATGATAAATTATAGAAAGATAGATTTATTAAAATTAAAAGGAATTAGCTCATGCTCTTATGGAGCCTGACAAGTCCCAGATCTAAAAGGTGAGGGCAACCTGGAGATCCAGGATTGCCAATGGTTTAGTTTTAATTCAAGCCCAAAAGTCTGAAAACCAGAAGAGCCAATGATGTCGTTCATGCCCAAATGCCAACAGAATCCAGACTCGAGACCCATGAAGAGGTGATATGTTAGTTCGCGTACAAAGGCAGGGAAAAACCAATATCTCATTTCGAAGGCCATCAAGTATGAGGAATTCTCTTACCTGGGGGAGGGTCAGCCTTTCTGTTCTATTCAGGCCTTCACCTGATTGGATGAGGCCCATCCACTTTAGGGAGAGATATCTGCTTTACTCAGTCTACCAATTTAGATATTAATCTCATCCAGAAACATCCTCACAGAAACACCTAGTATAATGCTTGACCAAGTAGTTAGGCACCTGTGGCCCATTCAAACTGACCCACACAATTAACCATTACAGTAGAAACTGGACACTTTCTCTTAAATATCAGGACAAGGCAATGATGTCACCTCTCCCCACTCCTATTTAATAGAGTACTAGCGGTCCTAGCTCATTCAATTATCAGGAAAGGAAAGAAAATATAAAGATTAGAAAGGAAGAAATAATATTGTCTTTGTTCACAGGTGGCATGATCATCTATGTAGAAAATCCCAAAGAATCTATTAAAAAAGAAAACTCCCAGAGCTAAGCATGTACAGTAAGGTTGCAGAATACAAGGTTAATATACGAAAGTCAATTGTTTCTCTATATGTCAGCAATGAAAAGTTGGAATGTGACTCTTATAAAAACATGTTTTATGGTAGCACACACACAAAAAATTACACAGATGTAAATCTATCAAAATATATACAGCATCTATAGGCAGGAAACTTGAAAACTCTGAGAGAGAAATCAAAGATCTAAATAAATGGTGAGATATTACATGTTCATAAATCAAAGAAGTCAATACTGTTAAAATGTCAAATCTTTCCAACTTAATCTATAGATTCAACACCATCTCAATCAAAATCCCAGAAGGCTACTTTGCAGATATCGACAAACTGATTCCAAGGTTTGTATGGAAAGAGCAAAGACTTAGAACAAAACTGATATAATACTAAAGAAGAGCAAAGTTGAGTGATTCACAATACCCAATTTCAGGATTTACCAAAATGCTACAGTTAATCAAGACTGCATGGTATTTGCAAAAGAAGGTCATTGGATCAATGCGAAAGAATAGAGAGCCCAGAAATAGACCCACATAAATATAATCAACTGACCTTTGGTGCTGAAACCAAAGGTTCATTTTTAAAAATGAACCTAGACACAGACCTTACACCTTTCACAAAAATTCCTTCAAAATGGAACATATACCTACATGTAAAATGCAAAACTATAACACTTCCAGAGGAAAACATAGGAGAAAAAAAAAAACAACCCACGTGACCTTGGATTAGTGATGATATTTTAAATACAGCACAAAAAGCAAATCCATAAAAGAATAAAAATGATAAGTTGGAGTTTATTAAAATTATAAACCTATGCCCTGTGAAAAATACTTAAAAGAATCAAGAGACAAGGCACGGCTTCTAAGACAATACTTGGCAAGCCGATATCTGATAAAGGACTTGTATGCAAAACGTGCAAGGAACCTTAAAACTCAACATGAGTACCAACAACCCAATTTTTTTCAATGAGCCAAAGATCTGAACAGACACTTCATCAAAGATACGATAGCAAATACCCATATTAAAGATGCTCAATGTCAGTGGTCACTACAGAATTACAAAACAAAACAAAAGACCGCTACGCTGTCATAAGAAGAGCTAAAATTCAAAACTGATGGTACCTAATGCGGGTGAGAGTGTTGGGCTCTCATTCTTCACTGGAGAAAATATAGTCATTTTGGTAGACTGTTGGGCAGTTTCTTGCAAAGCTAAACAGTCATTCATTCAGTCTCACAATCAGGTTCCGAGGCATTTATCTTACTAATTTGAAAACATATCTACACACAAAAAAACCTGCACAGGAATGCTGATAGCATGATTATGATTATATTCATAATCACCAAAATTTGGAAGCAACCAAGATTCTCTTTTATAGGTGAATGAATAAACAAACTATGGCACATACATGCATTATTTAGTATGAAAAAGAAATGAGCTTTCAAGCCACAAAATATGTGGGTTTATCTTATATGTACATTTATAAGTAAAAGAAGCAAGTCTGAAAATTCTATATACTGTATAATTCCAATTATATGACATTCTGGGAGAGCAAACAAAAGAGAGTAAACAAAGCTGTGGATAATGTGACAACAGAATCAAACTCCATTAAAAATGTGGGACACACCCTCCCTGAAGAGGGTGGAGGAAAATGGCTCTGAACTAAGTAACTTCGGACACGAGTAGAATTTGTAAGACTAAAGGAAATAGGAACTATACATAAGCATTGTACTGTAGTTGATAAAGCATTTTACTCACTGGTACATAGGTTAACCATTCTGATGTCAATACGCCTGTATACTGGAGCTGAACACTTATGAACACGAATGGATGGTGGTTAGAACCAGGGTTCTCACTGCTGGAGTGAAAGGATACATTTAAACAAGGGAGAGGTCCAATTCACCTACTTCTTCCCCAACACACAAAAAAGAGTCAGCTGCTACAAGCTATTCCTAAAATTTATGGTTGTTTTTTCAGTTTTTAAATACTTTATTCACAAATCCTCTAAACCTTCTGCTTCCCTTTTTTGCTATTATCATTATTAACAAAAAATTAATAAAATGGTAATATAGAATACAATAATCTTAATACTAGCATTCATTGTCTAAGCACTTTATAAATATTATCTCATTTTTTCCTTTATAACAGCCCTGTAAAGGAGGTAGTATCCTAATTCTAAGGATGACAATACCGAGGCTTAGCAGTGATGAGGAATTTGACTGTGGTCTCACAACCGATTTAGTCATTCGTCAAGATGACATTAGTTTTAGGGGCTTCCCTGGTGGCGCAGTGGTTGACAGTCCGCCTGCCGATGCAGGGGACACTGGTTCGTGCCCCGGTCCGGGAAGATCCCACATGCCGCAGAGCGGCTGGGCCCGTGAGCCATGGCCGCTGAGCCTGTGCGTCCGGAGCCTGTGCTCTGCAACGGGAGAGGCCACAACAGTGAGAGGCCCGCGTACCGCAAAAAAAAAAAAAAAAAAAAAAAAAAAAAGATGACATCAGTTTTTAAGGAACTACCATGTGCCAGTCCTTGTGTAATTATCAGGTGTGCAAACTGCAGGCACCATACCTCAGGAGAACCAACATTCTGGCCTGAAAGACAAATGCTATTATTCCAGGAAACATACCAACATGTAATTAACGTGTCCGTTTAGGAAGGAAATAACCACCAACATGTTTAACGTGTCAGTTTATGAAGGAAATGACCACGTATGAGTTAAGTGGGGAGAGAGCCTTTTTGAAGACATCACGTGTATAATAAATAGAGGCACAAAGGATGTGAAAATTCCAAAGGTGATGAGAGTGGAAGGAGATATGTAAATATTTCCCAGAGTAGAGAACAGAGTATGCAAAGACTCCAAGGCAGAAACTTGATGAATTCTAGAAACTGATAGGAATTAGTATGAGGAATTAGTAGCAGGTATACGATCTTAGGATTGTTCAACTTTGCAATCCTTGCTTTCACCCTAAACCACCACACTGTAGAGCATTTCTTATTACTATCTTCCCTTAAATACAAAAGATTTTTACTGTCGAAAATCAGCAGAAGTCAGAAAAGTATGAGAGAAAAGCAGAAATAATCAGTAATCCCCTTGTACGCAGAAAAAAGCAGGCATTCTGCCTTCCTTTCTCCTGAAATGTGACTTTATAAGAATATTTCTTCTTTCCACTTAGTTGTTTAAAAGGCTTATGAATGTCATTTTCGTACAGTGTATGGAAAAAAAGGAGTATATTTGCCTCTCACTTTCAGTATCCCAATTTGTAATTATCACGGATTTTGATCCCATGAAAAGCTAATGAAACTGACAGGGAGTGAAGACAAAAGGAGAAGGTTAAAAGGGGCCAAACCAATCCTCTGCCAAAGCCTGCAGACCTTGTCAGTGACTTTATAACCACCTCCTCACACACCCCAGTTTATCAGTCACTGGACTTCTCACTCGGGAGGACCCGGCTAAATAATTATGATACACAGTAACTCAGTTAACTCAGTACCTATGATCATGAAGTGTGGGTCCACTTTAATAGGAATAGGATGTGCATGGATCATATAGTCTATGTGAAATCCAGGAATGATTCCATCCATCTGATTTTAGCGTAAGAACTTAACATATATAAAATTATTAAGTAGATGGACCCAAGGGAGGAGGGGATCTTTGAATATCTGACCAAAAAGTACTCATCCAACCTTAATACTGTTAGCTTGCAAGCTATCCATATATTCTACCTGAGAAAGAGAGTGAAAGAGAGAGAGAGAGAGAGAGATTGAGAGAGAAAGAGAGATTGTATTGAGATAGATCAGGAAGGAAACAGAGACACCCCCTTGCCCCTCTAGCTGCCAGGGAAAAGCATAAAAGCTGACCCACAGAGCTCCATCATCACAAGTGGCGACTTCATTATTAACTTTGTAGTTTTTCTGTCACTTAAGTGAGGCTTCTGAACCGTGTCCGGAAAGTTTGTGGTATCTTAGAAGTCTCCCTCTCCTCCCTCTTTTTTACTGCATTTATTCTAGTAAGCAAGCTGAAAAGCATGGTCACTAAATACTGATTTGCCCATTCAGTAATTCTCAGACCTGTCCTGGCCTTTGATACGCTGTCCCCTCCCAGCTTGAGAATGAGGCCGTCTGCAAGAGGCAAGGAGAGAGATTGGCTTATTAGACAGAAACTGACAGTCCTAGAATGAAGGGCATGGGGTCCCCTCAGAAACTCATGGGGACCATTGTGGGAGGATTAGCAAAGGAGAACGCACTTCAGGAGGCCTGTGGGCACATCTCCACAAAGAAGGAAAAACAGGAGGGAGCGGTAGGTGGGGTGGAAGGAAGTCCATACATTCAGTTACGTGTTGCGTTAGTTCTGATTTGGCATTCGGAGTTCTTCCTCAATATTGTGTCTCCATTTCCTCTCAACTCTTTAATATTTATTCCATTCAGGGCATCATACACTCTGATTAGTTGGCATGAGCTGTGTCCAATCTGGAGTAATCTGTATGCATTTATCTTGCGAGCTGCTCCCTAATTGGTTTTCATCCAAGTAATCCCACAGAGAATAAGGTTACATGCTGAAAAGGGCTGAGGTGAGAGTGTGGGTAAAAGGGGACTGTGAACTCCTTTCCTGGCCTTATTAGGAATGCTGTGAGCATCTGCAGTAGGGAGAAAAGAAAAAGTTCAAATTTCCAAGATTCTCCTAAGTCATGAATAAGCATATAGTAGACCCCAGAGTCTAACCAACAAGCTACAGAGACAAAACACCTCTAGGGTAAACCCATCCATTTCTGCAGGATCCAATAGCTGGTATAACATAGATCAAACATTAGGCTAAAAGAGGACACATGGAGAGAAGTAGTTGGAGAAATAATTTAAATTAAGAAAAATTAAGCCTTTGTTTTGGCTCCAGAAACCTGGAATTCAGGAATAAATAAGCTCCAAGTAAGCATTTTCATATACGATTAAAAATGAGGGCAACTAAAATCAATATTTCTGATTGTTTGTTTTTAATTATTGTTTTTATTTCCCATGGGCTCTTTAGATACTTTGATTCACCTTTAGCAGTAAGTCTAGTATAGCAATAATATGAAGTCCACGTGTATTTTTCTGAGTATAGAGGGTCCCCCTGTAAAAGGAAATGAAGACTTTTGTAGGTCCGTGAAAATGTTTTCCTAATATGATTTAATAGTGAAAATATGTAGGCATTATTTTAAACTTAAAAATGTTATGAAAGTTCACCTCTCAGAACGAAAGAGTCCATTTCAATTTTCATAAATATTACAATTGTCTTTACTTGCTGAAAATAATGTCTATTTTTTCATTTGCCATTGTTAGCTGCATGGGTACCTCAATTAAGATAATTTGTTTCAAGTGCACTACGATATAGATAACATTGCATAAAGAGACTGGCTTCTATATTTTCTGCTATAAAATGAGAATACCGTGCTTGATCATAGTGCTTGTTTTAAAAGTAATTATCATTTTCCAAGTCCAATTCTCTCTCAGAAAAGGAATCTGGAATCAGTCTTTCTAAATCAGAAAGAGGGACAGTGGTGTACTTGTTCCTCCTCCTGGGAAATATGCTTTTCCTTAACTGTATAAAGCAACACAGAATTTTCCATAAATAATTACAGTGCCAATGTGTTACACCAAGTAAAAAACAAAACTAAACAAAAAACACTGCAAATTTAGAAGTAAAAAGAGTGTTAAAACGCCACTTTCAAGAACTCTGCACCAGAGCACAAAATGAAACCACCCAAAGAAATTGCAGGAGTCAAAGTTGGTGTAACTCTGTAGGAAATCTCACTTTCAATTACCTTATTCTTCTGCTTATATGTCAAGTGACTTATTTTATGATGGTTTAAATAGAAGAGTCATATTAAAAAAAAAAGAATATTTTTCTATGAAGAATCTTACAGGCTCAAAGGCCGTTTAACTTAGTTTAGCCATCTAGTTTATTTTGCATTAGAGGAACTTCACATTTAATTTACCCGTCCATAATAGGTAACTTTTTCAATACGGAGCTAAAGGTCACTCTTATATGTAAGGAAAATTAAGCCGATGTTCTTGGTTGCCTTACAGTCCTCCTAGATCAACTACTCCAATAAATGAACATGTACAACAAGCCGAAGGGCTTTTTATTACAAATTTAATTCATTTCTCTAGACAACTGTGAAATTTGCCATTGACATTAGTCATTACCCCAAGGCGAACTAAAAGATGATCTCAGTTAATAAATGATCCTTAACAAGGAACGCTCCCATCTCCTGTGATACTGGTACAGGCACAGTTTATGAATGCAGGACTTGCTTCCTGCCAGAACACCAGTGTTCCCGACTATTTGGTGTACTTGTTTCCTGTTCCTGCTCCTGATATTAATAATCATGCAACGGGATAATTAGCAACACAAAGAGACAGTCCTATGAGCTTGAAGCTAGATTTTCAGCACGTTAACCTTCTGGGAAATAAAGAACAGAAGCAAAGAATCTAGCCAAATAACCAATGCAGGTTGATTTCACAGTGTGTAAAAGGCTAATTATCTGTGAAAAGTCTGACCTCAAGTAAAAAAATTACAGAAATGTGCAGGCATTTTATTTTAAATAAAACTCAGAGCCTCTGCTTCATATTCTAAAGAAACCTGATTAGCCAGTGTATGAAAGGAAAGATTGGAAACTTTAAAAAAAAAAAAAAGCTCTGAAGGGAATGATGGTATCTGGAAATAAATGTTAATGATCAACCCAGCCACCTGAGAAGGTAGGCTAAAAGATAAACTCCTACTTCCTTTCCCTACCCCCTACACACAGACATTATAACGAAAAAAGAAAAAAAAAAAAAAAAACCACACACACACTCAGTATGTGACAGAAGTAGGTTAAGTGTATTTTGTTTACTGGAGACAGGCTACAATAAAAAGCAGAAAATATTACTACTCCTTTACAGATACCATATGTAATTCATTCTGATACAGGAATATTTATCCACTAGCAGTAATAACAAACCACAATTTTTGTCATGAAAAAAATAAATTGTATTTTCAAAAAGCAAACACATTACGGAGTGTATAAAAATGCAATATTCCCATTTTCTAGTCAGAGTTCCAATTTATTGAAGTAACAGAGCAGAAAATGCACTGACAGCTGTTACATTTTATTGCGAATTAGTATATATGTTTTATATCCTGTGAGCAAATGCATGATACATTGTATTCCAGTAATTGCCACTGGCTTTCCAAATGGAAACCGAATGATCTTAGTGCAATTACACTCAGGAGAGTACACAGAACAGCTTCCAGTTCTACCTTATAGCACTTTAACAATACTGATATTAAGTATATTTTCTATTTTTTAAGCAAAAATAAAAGATTAAAAAGGTCAAACTGGATTTTTTTTTTAATTTTAAAAACTAGTGCTCAAGTGGTATATGGGGTCGCTCGTTTATCTTGGATGACTTTTTAAATTTAAGTTGTACATGTTACTATATTGCAGTTTGGAAGGTGCAGGAAGGTTCAACAAAGTTTCTCCCCTCCCCCTTTATTTACTAATATCAATATTTTACTTTCCTTGATGTCTCCCTCCCTATCCTCCCTCTTAGCTATAGAATGTAGTGATGGGAACAGGTGTTGGAAGACTTCAGAAAATGAGCTATATGCTGAGTTTTCACTTTACACCCAGCAGCCCCATCATCTTTGATTCCTTTCCTCATACTTCCTGGCTACTCCTCCTAGCATGTTATGTGCATTAGCTATCGTCCTTAGGAGAAACCCATTTGTTTTCATAAGGGTTAATTCTGATTTCATAGATCATTTTGCTAACGCTCAGGACTACGGGTTAACAGGCAAGCACGCTCCAACCTTGTAACCGTCTTTGCAGTCAGTTCTAATTTATTAGAGGCAAATTTCTCGCATGCTATAAGAAGCCTATTTCGTCTATTTTTGCAAACCTTGATAATACACTACACCCTTTCTCTTGGCAGCCCGTCGGCGGACAGCCTCTCCACCGTGGGGCTCGGTGGCGAAGCCTTCAATAAAGCCGGCTGTCTTCTCCCTCTAGTGGTTACCAGCCCGCCTTGCAGGGGAGGGAAAGCAGAAGCTGCAGAGGACGCGCGCAGAGGGACTTTGGAGCAATTCTTCTTTTTTTTTTTTTTTTTTTGTGGTACGCGGGCTTCTCACTGTTGGGGCCCCTCCCGTTGCGGAGCACAGGCTCCGGACGCGCAGGCTCAGCGGCCATGGCTCACGGGCCCAGCCACTCTGCGGCATGTGGGATCTTCCCAGACTGGGGCACGAACCCGTGTCCCCTGAATCGGCAGGCGGACTCTCAACCACTGCGCCACCAGGGAAGCCCTGATGCAATTCTTTTGGCTTAGAGAGAAGAGGGAAAAAGTAGAACCCAAGCAGTCTATCGCTGCAGAAAATAGAATTTATCAAGCATTTAAAACAATATGTTAGTGGCGGCCACAGCTTAATCAACACCAACCTGCTGACATAGGTTTGCAATTTGAGCTGGTTATTAGTGATTGAATTAACAGCATGTCACAACTTGTATCTGGTTTCATAAAAGAAACCGACTAACGCCATAGAACCATAAACAACATGTAATAAGACTTTTTTTCCCCCAGGCTGGAAACGAAAATCTCATATAGCTAGAACAGGAAAGAGCAAGAGCCACTCCGTTTGCCCCTTTCGGAGCGTTGTCCCAAAGCAGCTTGGGACTCCCTCCCGGGGGACTCCACGCTTGCCCAGTGCAGAGGCCCCGCTATAGAAACACCATCCAAAACGACATTAACAACGGCAACATCAGCACAGCTAAAGACACGCGATAGCTCTCCTCCGGATGTTAGAAGCAGTTGTGTTAAATTCCAGGTGGTAATGGCCTTTGCCGTATCACTGCTACCTTAAACACATACAAAGCCTCAGCTCACCGCATCCCCTTACATCTGTTTCTAACCCCAAAGTTGTTCAGAAACTTATTTGAAAGAAAATGTACTGCGCCCAATACAGAAATTCAAAGCATTAGCCTTCTTGTTTCCTATAAAAATATATTAATGCTAGGGATGTATGAGTTTTAAAGTCGTGAAATCTGAGTTTAGGAGTTCTCGTACATCCAATGTAACACATGAATAAAATTGCTGTTCCAGAAGTATTTTCTATTTTTCATTAGAAAAGAAATAGTAAGTCTTATTCTGGGCTTAAATCATACCCAAATACACTGAAGTGTCTTCATGTATTATAAGGAATGATGAATGTAGACCATGCCCTACATGGAATTACTTGGATTTGGGATCCCACACAATGCATCAGATTCTTTGGTAAAGGGGAGAAATAAATGTTCATATGACTTACTTATTTTGAATAGCTTACTTCCTCTTCTTTTTAAGGACAGACATTTTGGAGAATTCATTTCCATAACTATTTAAGGAACTGAAGAGGATTCAGTTATCCATATTAGGGAGACTTTTATTATTAGTTAAAATGGATAGAGTGATACTCCTTAAAGTATATTTCATTTTGTTATTAGTAAAAATTGATATTAGTATTGATTACCATGAAACTGATAACATCAAGGGCTCTTTCAAGAGTATAGCAAACAATATGCAAATGTAATATACAAATATGATAGAACGTCCCCTCTTCAGGTTAATCAGAATCTTAGTCTGAAATCTTTCCAAATGTCTACAGACAGCTAACTAGGGAAAAATCAAGTGCACTTATCTCCTGCTTCACTAAAAGGGGTCCTGCAGGGGCTGATCTGATCTCATCAGAGCCTGAAATAAGGCAGTTCCGTGGGGAATGGATTAGATCTGAGTGAATGTGTGGAGTTGAAGCTTGGGGAAATAAAATAAGTCAGATATGGAAAGATGTACATGATCTGTCACAATAGACATTTCTTTCTTTTTTTAAAAGTAAAATCAATGAGAAATTTGAGCAATGATTATTTCCTCTCTAACGGAGAAATATACTTAGAATAATCACTTTGTCTCATTTTGCTTTTGGTGGGTTTTTATTTCTATGACCTGATGCCTTGTGGGTTCTTAAAATGCAGATGAGGAAACAGTGGCTCAGGGAGATGAGGTGACCTGCCTGAAACAAATAGTAACATAAATTCCTTCCTATTTTATTTTGCGAAAGAAAGGAGCAAAGACAAATAGTAACAGAATGCAGATCATATTCCGGGTTTCTATCGCTCTTTTCCAATACAAGAAATATTTTGAGTCTCCACAAGGTGTTACGGTTATCTGAGGTGGATTTTTATTTTTACGTATTTATTTGTTTGTTTGTTTGTTTATTTTTGGCTGCATTGGGTCTTTGTTGCTGCGTGTGGGCTTTCTCTAGTTGTGTCGAGAGAGGCTTCTCTTCCTTGTGTTGTGCAGCCTTCTCATCGCGGTGGCTTCTATTGTTGCAGAGCACGGGCTCTAGGTGTGCGGGTTTCAGTAGTTGTGGCTCGTGGGCTCAGTTGTGGCTCGTGGGCTGTAGAGCGCAGGCTCAGTAGTTGTGGCATGTGGGCTCAGTAGTTGTGGCTCGTGGGCTGTAGAGTGCAGGCTTCAGTAGTTGTGGTGCACAGGCTTAGTTGCTCTGCGGCATGTGGGATCTTCCCGGACCAGGGCTTGAACCCGTGTCCCCTGCATTGGTAGGCAGATTCTTAATGACTGTGCCACCAGGGAAGTCCTTGAGGTGGATTTCTATTTACAGGAATTCTCCAAAGCCCACTAGACATTCTAGAATTATATTAGTTGGTGTATGAACAGAAAATCTAAACTGTTTTTAATATTTCCCTTAGCAAAACAAAATAGAAAGGGATTTCTGAAATATCTGAAACAGTCCTCTAAATTTGAAATAAGAAAATTTTTAGAGTTAATTTGTATCATTTATAGATTTGAATAAACTACATTATCTTCCCATTATCACTTATCAAGAAGAATTGATTGTAAATGTGACTTCACTGGGTTAATCTGTAAGGGTAAAATATTTTGAATTAATTTTTCCTCATTTTCTTCATCTATGAAATAAAATTATATTGTTATGAAAATTTTCTATCACTCTTTCTGTAATATAAGAAAGGAAATGTTGCAGGTTTCAGAAAAGCTCATATTTGGGAAGATTAATAAATTAACTCACTTCCCTCTTGTGGCAACTTACTTCAAAATTGTCTAATCCAACACAGTATAGGAAGTAGCCATTTCTCTATCCTTTTTGGTAGTAGACTGAGCCTTTCTCAGAAGTAAATAGTCAAGCCTTAACTTTAGATTGGGAGTTTATCAGAGAACATGATTAAATGTGTTCTACACTTTGGGGACCTTCTTTTGTCTCAAATTCATTTGTTCTGAGCTTCCTTGGTGGTGCAGTGGTTAAGAATCTGCCTGCCAATGCAGGAGACATGGGTTCGAGTTCTGGTCTGGGAGGATCCCACATACCGCTGAGCAACTGGGCCCGTGAGCCACAACTACTGAGCCTGTGCATCTGGAGCCTGTGCTCCGCAACAAGAGAGGCCGTGACAGTGAGAGGCCCGCGCACCGTGATGAAGAGTGGCCCCTGCTCGCTGCAATTGGAGAAAGCCCTCGCACAGAAACAAAGACCCAAACACAGCAAAAAATAAATAAAATAAATTTATTTGTTCAACTAATATTTATTTAGTGTTAAGTGATGGTGTTCGTAACTGGAGATGTAGTGATGAGCAAAAAGAAAGTCATTGCTCACATGGAGGTTACAATTTAGAGGAAAAACAGCTGTAAGTCAAATGATCATACAACTATAAGCAGACATGATTTGAAAAGTGCTACATGGCAGGGAAAGGGGCACATAGAATAGCAATGTGAGGTCTTATAGAGGTGGAAGGGTGTTCAACCTACTTTCAAAAGTTAGTGAAAGATAATCTCATGAAGTATTCAGATCCACCAGATAAGTAGGACTTCATTAGGGGAGGTGTGTGTGTCCTTGTATGTATGAGAGAGAGAGGGAGGGAGGGAGAGAGATGACAGAGTAATTCAGACATGGAGGCTCTGTAGGAGAGCATGGGTAGAGGCACTACAGTGTGACAGCCCCTGAGGAACCGAGCAAGGCAGGAGGGACGAGTGTACACAAGCAGAGGGAGAGGGGACAGCAGCCTCAGAGGCACCTAGGCCAGAGCATGTGGGTCTTTGGAGGTCTTTCCTTTCACATATACTGGTATTAACACAAAGACAGAGGGAAAAGCCTCAAGGCCCTTTTACATGGTGAAGGCTGGGGGGCGGAGGGTGGGTGGGGGATCAGCCACTCTGCCATGGAGGGAAAATAACTGAATGGTTAGGGTAGGTGCAGGGAGGCCATCCAGTTGCCAAAATATAATCACAGTTGCTGAGCTCTGATTTTTAACTTGCGGAGGATACCCTTCTGTTTTTTGGAACTGGTTTCTGTTGATTTTTAAAAGCATTTAGAACTTACAGAGAACTTTTGCCTGTGTTTGATCTTATAACAACCCTGCAAGGCTGTGGATGGACAGGCTTTCTCTCTGCAAAAGAGACTAAGGCATGGAGTAACTGAGATGGGGACCCACTATTTCAAACTCTTCCTAACTCTCTCTTCCCCACACAATAATGTTCACAAAGTTGACATCTAATTAGTATAAATTGTAAAAAAAAAAAAAAAAAGGAGAAAGATGAATTGAATGGAGGTAGCTTCCTTATAAGACAGATTTTCTCTTTATTTTGATAGATTTATTGGTTTACCATCTCCACATTCTGCAGCTTGGCCTGGTAAAGGGATTAATGAGAGAATGTTTATTAAAGATTTTTCAAAGCATTATTGGAAAATCTACATGAGTTCAAAGCTTCTATTTGTTTTCACCATCACAGTGTGGTTTGAGGGGCATCTAAGCTTGACTTAGATGCTTTCACTTCAAAAGGTTGCATATGTATCATTTTTCTGATGCAAAAAACATAAATAAAAAAATTAAAATTCTCTATTACCTAGAACCTGGTTTAGATTATATTGAGAGAAATGGAAACCCAAAATGTTCAACTCACATGTACATTTTAAAATTAACTTTCATCTAATTCCATATAAATGATCCACCATGCACATCAAAATATCTTTACCACATTTTGGTGAAGTGCACTTATGGGATAAAAATGCTAGAATCATGGAATATTGTAAAAATCGAAAAGGCAGCTGAAGTTACATAAATATTGTTGGCTGAGATTGTCGTGCTGCTGTCATAAAAAAAATAGTCTTACTTTTATTTGTTCACTTGGAAATAAGAACTTAGAACTTCCAAAGTGCAGGGTGTCTGGATCAGAGGGAGATAATCTAAAAATGAGTAAGACTCAATCATGTAATGAAAGAGCTTTCGAAGTATTTCACATCATATTCAACAGTAGAAGACTTATCCATTAGAAACAAAGTTTAAACAAAAGCACTCTCCGAAATTATTCATTTAAAACTGAAGACATATGAAATTATGTCTTGATAGAGTTCTCAGGACAGGTACAAAATCTTTTCCTAAATACACAGCATATTTTTATTATGATTTTATATATACTTAAAAATAAGTTTTTACTTTGCAAATCTTTGGCAATTTAAGGTATTGTGATTAGTAACAACTCATACATCTGTAGTAATTTATTCTCCTCTCCAAATTATCTAAAGCCCAACACAATGCACATTTTCCCTCAAAGTTTTATAAAGGTCAGTGTTTGTTTAAGTGTTACTATAAACAGAGATGGGTGAAAATAGGGGTGGTCTGGCCTGATAAATTCCATTTTTCTGGTTTGGGTTTTAGTTTATCAACCTTTAAGAGCCCTTTTTGTTCCAGCCTCTCTTTTCTCATGGATTCTTACTGTAATCATCATCAACTTCCCACCAAGCAATGTTTTCAAATACTAACAAAATAACCATATTTAAGCATAATGAAAGTTCACACAAACTTAAACAAACCATTGTCATCTTTGAGAAGATACACAAAAATCCAATACCGATGCTCTTTCACAGACCACAACAAAGCCACATGGTCTCACTTTTACCAAAGAGCAAAATTAGTTAATAATTTTTCACCATAATTCCAGCTCTGCTCTGTCTTTTATTTGTCATCCATTCATTCATTCACTTGGGACATAACTCTTTCATTCATTTAGTTAGTCGATGACTATCAATAAATGGTCACAATGTGGCAGGCTCTGTAGTATCACTGGGGGCTACAATGATGGATATGACTTAATGTTTATCCCCCGGGAATTCACATCCTAGTGCAGGGGACAACTCGGTAAACAAATGATGACAGCGCAACATGGGGCTATAACATAGCTATGTACAAAGCATGATGGGAGGATTAAGAGGAAACTGTGCCCTAGAAAGACTGATGATCTTGAACGGTGGACAGAAGAGAATAAAAAGGTAGGAGGGTCAGGCAAGGACCATCCAGGTATATGGGAGAGCATGAATGAAAACACAAAATCAGGAAGAACATAGCCTCTTTAGGGAAAGGGAAGGTGTTTTATTCAGCTAGTCTAGTGGAGGTAGTCTAGTGGCTTTGAGACATAGTAGCCGGTCACAATCTTTTTCTGCCCCAGGGCAAGATTTCCAGTTCTTTTCTTTTCTTTATGTTTATTTTCTATTGGAGTACAGTGGATTAACAATGTTGTGTTAGTTTCAGGTGTACAGCAAAGTGATTCAGTTATACATATACATGTATCTATTCTCTTTCAAATTATTTTCCCATTGAGGTTGTTACAGAATATTGAGCAGAGTTCCCTGAGCTCTACAGTAGGTCCTTGTTGGTTATCCATTTTAAATATAGCAATGTGTCCAGTTCTTTACTTTTTCTTTTTATTCTTTGTCATCTACACCTCACTCCAAGCTTATCAAGATTTCCCCATGTTACTTTGTCTCTAAAAATTGAGACCTCATACCAAGGTGTTCACCTTAGAGGCTCTCAAAAGGTCAATATGAATGAAAATAAATAAAATATATCAGAAAGAAAAATGGTAGGCAAGGACTGAATGAGAATGGCATATGGATGTTGTGGAATTATGTCCATGGATATTAGGAGGTCACCAAACATTAAAAAAAAACATCTACTTTGAAATAATCTCAAACATACAGTTAGACTTCAAGCAAAAGACATAATTTTTTTTCCCTGAATCTTTTGAGGATAAATTGTTGACATGTTGCCTTTTTACCACTGAATATTTTAATATATATTCGCTATAGATAAAAACATTCTCTTGCATGACTACAATGTCATCATCAAAATCAGGAAACTAACATTGATGTATAGTTAGCATTTAATTGGTAGACTCCATTCAAGTTTTACCAATCGTGTTCCTTTTAAGAAAAGATCAAGTCCAGAAACACATGTTGTATTCAGTTGTTATACTCCTTAGTTTCCTTTAGTGTGGATTATTTTCTCACCCTTTCCTTGATTTTCATGAACTTGACACATTCACATATTTCAGCTGAATGTCCTCAGTTTTGCTGAATGTCCTCAGTTTGGGTTTACCTAATATTCTTTTACATTTAGACCCAGGTTGTACAACTCCGGCAGAAAGGATGTAGTGTTCCTTCACTGCATCCCATCAGGTGCACACAAGGTCAGTTTGTCCCATTATTTCCGATGTTATCTCTGATCACTTGATCAAGGTGGTATGTCTCAGATCTCTTCAATGTAAAGTACCTCTTTTTCCCTGTGCAGTTTAAGTTTTAAAAACGTGGAAGAGCATTTTGAGACTATGTGAATACCACATTCCTCACCAAAGTGTCTATTTGTGTATTTATTTGTTTGTTTATATCCAGATAGACATATCAATCCCCAATTTAACCACATGGTTTTAACCTCTTATGATTGTTATTTCATTTGATAATCCAATTCTACCATATCTGGCCATTGAGAGACGCTTCTGTGTTTTTTGACAAGTCACAATCAGTTTTTTTTGAGCACTTCCTTGCTCAAGGGCACTAAGATATTCCAAGTTCATATTGTACTTTTCCTGCCTCAGCACTGAATTCATTCAGTTCTCCAAGGAGCCTTGATCTACCGTATGGTATTCAGAAATCAAGATCTAGGTGCTGGGAGTACACATTGGTCTTGGTGAAGGACTCCTTCTAAGCTCTGTCATTGGATAGAAAACAAAATATATATGCATATGTACACATATATACACACAGTCAGTCCGGTATATCCATATGTATATACCTATATCTATATATCTATATAGAAAATGATGAGTTAACACTGATATCTCCATTCCAATCCAACATCTCAGAATTCATTCTAGTTTTTACCCTTTATGTGCAACCACCTTTTCAAACGGTGAGAAAACTGTTCCTACTGTCCTTTACATACTCATTTGACCTATACCCCTGTGTCTAACTCACTTAACACCACCATTCCCATGCCTCTCCTCTCCCTACTCGTATTTTGCCTACCTCATTTATTGCTCTACCTCTTCCCTACCATCTGGGTGCGAGTCTTACCCTACTCAAACTTCAACACCCTCTCTCATCATCAGCATCTTTAAACAAGGTCAAAATTGTGATCTGGGATGGTGAGCATGGTAGCAGCTTTGCTAAACTGAAGGGAGCAGAGATTGGCACCTGCAGCCCCAGTAAAATATGTAAGACAAATATTCAGGCAAGAGGTAATAAGGATAGTAAGGGGTGGGACAGATTTAAGATACATATCTCTGATAAAATACTCCTAAGACTAGTGAAAGTGATGTAGTGGTTGATGAAAATATTAAGATTCATAATTTGAGAGGCTAAGTGAATTTCTTAAAACTGTAAATACAGGATACAGATGAAATCATGACTTGTTGTATAGGATTTTTTTTAATGTTTTTAAAAAAATTTTATTGGAGTGTAGCTGACTTACAATGCTGTGTCAGTTTCAGGTGTACAGTAAAGTGAATCAGTTATACATATACATATGTCCACTCTTATTTAGAGTCTTTTCCCATAGAGGCCATTACAGAGTACTGAGCAGAGCTCCCTGTGCTGTACAGCAGGTCCTTATTAGTTATCTATTTTATATATAGTAGTGTGTATGTGTCAATCCCAATCTCCCAATTTATCCCTCCCGCAAGTTTTAAGTTTAAATAAAATAGTTAAGGCATCTATGTATCTTATTGAAATGATTCTGTTGTATAGGATTTTGATGTAGAGGTAGAAAGAAGAAGATGACGATTTTAGATTTAGACATGCTGGGTATTAGATATTGGCAAGAAAATGTTTTCTGTTGTAGAGATCTGGCTACAATCTTGGACTTGTTGAGTGGAGGAATGAATGAAACGTAGATGTGGCAAAAGAAAACAGAGAGTACTTTTGTTTTGTTCTTTTAAGATTTTGTTGTTTTTGTTGGTTTATTTGTGGTTTTCATGACTTTAATTTCTTCCCTTAAAGACGGCTGTAGAATATCCTCTCTACCTCCATCAAGATGTTTTTCTCTCAGTCTCATCCATCTTCACTTACTGTCTCTCTTGGGGGTGGCTAAGGAGCCTGGTTTGAGGGGGGAAAAGATGGAAGAGAAAGGGCAGGGTGATGAGAGCCATTCTACTTACATTTTTCCTTTTCCAGTTCTGCCTGTTTCCAGTTGTATTCGTTTCCTGTTGCTGCTGTAACAAATTACCACAAACTTTGAGGCTTAAAAACACATCAATATTTTATGTTTCGGTTCTGGAGGTCAGACGTCTTCCATGGGTTTTATGGGCTGAAATCAAGACTCCTTCAGGAGTCTCTATGGGAGGCTCTGTTTCCTTGCTCTTCCTGATTTCTGCAGACTGCTCACATTCCATGGCTCGTGGCTCCTTACTCCATTTTCAACGTGTATCACTTCAACCTCTGCTGCCATGGTCGCACTCATCTCTATGACTTTGACCCTCACGTCCTCCTCTGATAAGGATCCTTGTTGTTACGTTGGATCCAGTTGGATAATCCAGGATAACCTCACCTTTCAAGATATTTAACTGAATCCTACCTGAAAAGTCCCTTTTACCATGTAAGGTCACACATTCACCTGTTTTGAGGATGAGAATACGGACATCTTTGGGGAGTGCTGTTATTGTATCTAGTATCTACGCTCAGCACTATGAAAAGTACTTTGTGCACAAATACTTAGCACTGTGCAACTAAATACTTCAAGTGCAATTTCTCTTGGAATCCTTAAAATAAGCCTATGTGATCGATACCATTATTACATGTTATTTTATAGATAAAGACTTACAGGATTTAGGTAACTTGCCAAAATTCATACAGCTAGTAAATGCTGGAACTCAGAGATTCACCCAGGTGTGTGGCTTAAAAACCTATGCTTGTAAAGACTGGCTGGCTACATAGACTAGACAGGGCAGGTGTTATTTTTATTTCCATACTACAGAGAGCGATGAAAGTGTTTAAAGAAATCATACGAGAATGATAACAGCAAAAAGTAAATACGTGGTAGCAGAAGAGTGTCTGGGAGCCTTCTGGATGTAACTTGTAGGATCTTGCTCCTGGACATATATTCTGGTTACACTTTGAAGTAAGACTCTGGCATGTGGGGTGGACCAGTGACTCTTATAACTCAGACAACGAAAAAGCCACAGAATACTAGGAGTCACATAAAAAGGAAGGGATGTAAGATGATAGAAAAGAGAACAAAGAGGGGAAAGAGGAAAGATAGCTTGAAGATCATGAAAAAGGAGGAGAAATTGGAGATGAGGCTCTTCTTGGCTTTGCAAATCATTCCTGAACCTAATCCTTGTGTAACTGGATGTAATGATTCAGGAATAGAACAGCTGACTGTTGTGGGTGGATGCCCCAGGGAGTCAATACTGTCAAAGATAACTATTAAAGTTCCACTTACAGGCTTCCCTGGTGGCGCAGTGGTTGAGAGTCCGCCTTCCGATGCAGGGGACACGAATTCGTGCCCCGGTCCGGGAAGATCCCACAATGCCGTGGAGCGGCTGCGCCCGTGAGCCATGGCCGCTGGGCCTGTGCGTCCGGAGCCTATGCTCCGCAACGGGAGAGGCCACAACAGTGAGAGGCCCGCGTACCGCAAAAAAAGTTCCACTTACTTCTTTCCATATATGAGACATGAACAAATAAAAAATAAACATATTATTTAAGTTTTTCTCTTTGCCCTGAGAATCTACATTCTCTTGCTGAGTTACAATAATAATTTGAGTTTCTAAAATTAAATTCATCAAATGTTTTTTCTCTCATCAGAATACACCAACATACAGATGAGATATATATGAAATTAAACCAAAACGGAACTGAAAACAAAAGATGTTTTTCAGTCTCCTTTTCCCTTTTATGACCCCAACTTCTGATTTCTCGGAGGTTACAGAACTTCCTCTCCTGCACACAGATAACTCCAAGGAGATAACTAAATTACAACCATGCCCATTACTAACCCTTCTGTCATCAGCACCAACTCTTGTGCCACCCAAATGCCATTTATTGAATCTCTACTATGTAGCTGGCAAGTCACTATAGCCTATGCAAATTTCTTTTCCTCCAATGTTGTAAGTTCTTTGGTGATTTCAACCTGATAAAACACCATGCTATGATGTGCTTTTGTGATTTCCTAAGACTTTAATTGGGTATTTTCTGAGAACAGTAGCTACTTAGGTAAATGCCGAACGACTGAGAGCATTAAGACTAATGTTCCCCGAGGCTTTTGCAAATATTTGTGCTATTCTCAAACTTTGATTCATATGTTTTGGATACTGTAGAATAACATTAAAAAGCACAATCATTAGCCTCTGATGCCTTACCCATATCCGGCTGGTTAACCCTTGTCTGTTCACTCTTCCTTCTGTCAGCTCTACGACCATGAGCAGATAACATCACTTCTCTGAGCTTTAGATTTTTCCTAATACTGATTTTATGAAAATGTTAGGTGGGTTAAATTATATTAAAAAGACTTCTGTTCCCTCTCTAGGCTCCTCTGTAAGAAAACACTGTACAAATCCTTTTGGGAAGAACAGTTTGGAAAAGTATAGTAGATTTCAGTCCACCATTTAGCTTCCACTACCTGGCTGTGTATTCTTGAGGACATATGTAATCTCTCTTAGCTTTACTATTGTGTGTATGCATGTGTGCCTGTGTGTGTGTCTGTGTGTGTGTGTGAAAGTTATATAATAATACCTTGTTATATTTAAGTTTCATGATGGTTTAAACCTAAAGGCAAGTAGTAGCTGGTCAACATACTAGCTTTCCTTTATTTCCTTTGCATTTGGCCCCCCTGAAGGATGCAATGCCGTGGGAAGTTTACTTGTTTTGCAATGTGGAGAACTTTCCCCATGGTGGGAATGTGGAGACAGAGGAAGTTACACCATCTGAATGCGTCCACCACACAGCATTATGTAGGATGCAATAAGCCAGCAGTGGGCAACTCTCCCTGGAACCGGTGGACAAGATCCTTAACTTTTCTGAGCCTAAGTTTTATGATCTGTAAAAAAGTATGTAATGATGGCTTCTTCTACCTGAGAGTTCTGTTGAGTACATCAAATGCAGAAATGTGAGAGAAACATCTTGAAAACTAAAGCATTATGAGAAGATAAGAAACCACTAGTAATACACCTTCAGCAAATAATACATTGTTCCTAATGCATGGAGATCAGAAAATAATCTGAAAATGTATCTGCGATGGCACATGTTCATTTGTACTGAAGCATTTTAGATTGTTCTCACAATGCTCTATAATCTCACTTAATTAACACTTTATTCTTTCCCCTCAGCATTTAGCCTCTGCTGTGGCCAGTTCTATTTCCTTCTCATAACCGATATAGCTGGGGGATGACGGTACAGTCACTGCCCTGGCCAGGAGTGTTCTCTTCCTTCCCTTAGCAGGAGACACTTCTAATCTGGTCTTTGCTGACCGCACAACACCTAATTTCACTTCCCTTCATCTGGACTGCTTCAGCACTTTGGGTGTACATCACATAATTTCACACTTAATTATATGGTAAAAGTGGAGACAAAAATTCCATTTATTTTAGTGATAGAGCAAGCTAGAGAAAGAGAGGAAAAAAGTGATTTCTATTAAGGTGGCCTCTACCTCACCAGAAACAGGCCAATCAACCATGCGATTTTTATTTATGTTTCCTTTTCATTTCCTGAGGGCAAATATATATTCTACCCCCTTGATGATGTCAGGCAGTGAGTAGCCATAAATCACTAGTGACATGCTGGAACCAAGCTTTTTAGCGGGCCAGAAGAATGACTGGAGGATTATTTTCAGCAATATCCACAAAATAAGGTCACTACTGAGAAAAATCTAGAAAAAAACGAGGGACGTCTTTGTCAGATAATATTTCATGGGATACTGTCCAAGAATGAAAAGGGAAAATACCAATATATATTTTAGTATCTGAGATCATTTGATTGGATTAAAGAACAACTGAGACAGTTTTAGTTTTCTAAATATTTCTCCTGTGTATATTGTAACTAAGACTCAAAATTTATGAGACCTTTTAAATGTAAACATAACATAATTTAAACATCCTGGTTATTTTTTTCGATTTGAGAGGCAGTCTAATACTATATTGAAAGAATGTGGATTTTTGAAATGCTAGCTTTTGCATTTAATAGCTGTCTGACCTAGAGTAAAAATTTGATTTGACTAAATCTCAATTTTCTCACTATAAAATGGGAATAATAATATCCACCTCATTATCATTGAGGACTGATGTGGAGAAAATGGAAAATTGATCCTACTGTCTGGTGCTTCAGTAGGTATCAAGTACACATTAGTTACTTCTTTCTCCTTGTTGGGATTCTACATATTTATTTTGATGATACAGCGCTCATAAAAAATTTTTTAAAAACCCAACATTTTAGAAGAACTCACTATTAGAATTCATTATTTGGGATTGCTGAGTCTGAAACACATTGTTTTGATTATTATTAACCATTGATGTAGCTTTTTTAAGCAAATTATTTTAATAATGTATAGGTCATCTGCAGACTCACAGAGACATCACACAATAGTAGCAAAAGAATACTCTGTAAAGGACTCTAAAATGCAAAGACTTTTTAATTCCGTCTGTGAAAGTATGCCCCAAGAAATAGCCATATGACATCCTAACACCCATCATATTTAAGAATACACAAACACAGTCATCCATAAAACACACACATATCCCTTCTAGCTATGATTCACACAGGCATAAACTAATTAGGGTGTAAATTTAAGTAAATTTTCAAATAATAGTTATCAGTAGACACTGATTTATCAGTGATTCCAGTAGAAATGGTTTGAGTGGTAAAGCATGTCAACAATTATTGAACTGTAATTCTGTATGTGGAGTATATTATTAAACACTAAAGACAGGTAGTTTTTAATTAACCTTTTTTTGGAGAAAATTATAGATTCACATGCAGGTGTAAGAAATAATACAGAAATATTCCATGTAATCTTTACTGTTTCGCCCATTGGTAACATTCTGAGAAACTATAATAAAATATCAAAACTAAGATATGGACATTGATACAGTCAAGATACAGAACACTTTCATCACCATAAGAATCACTTAAGATGCGTTTTTATAACTACACCCACTTCCATTCACCTCTACTCCATCTTTAACACTGCTACCCACTAATCTACTCTCCATTTCTACACCTTGTCATTTTGAGAATATTATATAAATAGAATCATTCAGCATGTAAACTTTGGGATTGGCTTTTTTCACTCTGCATAATTCTTTGTTTTTAACACTGAGTAGAATTCCAAGGTATGGCTGTATCATACTTTGTTTAACCATTCACCCGCCAAAGTACATGAGTTGTTTCCAGTTTGGGGCTATTATGAATGAAGTTGATGTTGTATAGATTTTTGTGTGACCATAAGTCTTCATTTCTTTTGAATGACCAGTAATGCAATTGCTGACTCATATATTTGCATGTTTATTATTTTAAGAAAGCTTCACACTGGTTTCCAAAGTGGCTGTACCATTTTTCATTCCCACCAGCAATGTATGAATGAGCCAGTTTCTCTATATCACACCAGCATTATATTGTAGAACATTTTATTTCAGCCATGCCTATAAGTGCATTGTGATGTCTCATTTTGGATTTAATTTTCATATCCTGATAGCTAATGATGTTAAACATTTTTTCATGTGCTATTCTTCTGTCTATCCTCTTATGCGAAATTTATCTTTATGTCTTTGTCCATTTTCTGATTAGCTTGTTGCTTTACTGTTAAATAAGGGGTAAGTTGTTAGAGTTCTTTATGTATAATAGATATTAGATTTTGTCAGATATGTGGTTTGCAAATATTTTCTTGCCTCTACAGCTTTTATTTGTCTTGTGGAGTTTTTCACAGAGAAAATGTTTTTAGCTTTGATAAAGTCCAATTTATCCATTTTTCCTTTTATGGATTATCTTTTGGTATAAATTCTAAGAACTCTGCCTAGCCTTATTCCCAAGATTTTCTCCCATGTTTTTGTCTAAAAGTTTTAGAGTTTCATTTTTCATATTTAAGTTTGTATCATCTTGAATTATATAACTTAACATTTGTATAAGGTTTGAGACTAAAGTCACAGTTTATTTTTTCCTCATAGATATCCAATCGCTCCAGCACCATTATTTGAAAAGGTTATTATTTCTCCATTGAATTGTTTTGAATCTTGTTACCTTGGCCAAAAATATGTCATTTGAGCATATTTGAGTGGGTCTATTTCTGGAAACTCTGTTTCTTTCCATTTATCTGTGTGTATCTATCACTCTCAATACTACACAGCCTCCATTACTGTAGCTATATAATAAGCTATAATAAGTGGGCAGAACAATTTATTCTACTTTATTATTATTTTTTAAAATTGTATTGGCTAGTCTACTCCTTTTCCATATAAATTGTATACTCATCTGTATTTTATCTAAGGAATTGCATTAAAATTGCATATTAATTTGGGGAGAGATGACATCTTTACTATGTTGAGTCTTATGATGAATATGAAAATGGTATGTCTTTCTATTTATTTAGAACATTCATGATATCTTTTTTCATCTTGTTAATCCGATCTGATAATAACATTATATTTTTAATGAATTTTACATACATTATATAGCTGGGTAATATATTTTATCAACTTCTCTAATATCTGCATCTGAGTTGGTGTATTGAAAGCATTTAAATTTAATATCATTATTTACATTTTAGGGCTGAAGTCTGCCATTTTATTTTTTGGGTTTTGTTTGTTTGTTTGTTTCTTCTCTCTGATATTTGTTTCCCTGTTTTTTTTCCATACTTCCGGTTGGGTTTCTTGAATAATTTTTAGAACTCTATTCTGATTTACCTATTGTATTTTTTATTGTAGCTCTTTGAATAGCTGTTTTTAGTGGTTTCGCTGTATTAAACATACGAACTTCATCATAATCTACCAGCATCATTATTTTAGCAGTTTGTGTGTGGTAGAAAAACATTACCTCACTTTATGCTTCTTTACCCTCTGCTGTTGATATTTTAATTGTCTTAAATATGTCCTCTACATACATTTATGACTATGTCAGACAATGTTATGATTTTCACTTCAATCATAAAATATAATTTAGAAAACTCAAGAGAAAGAAAATCTAATGTATTTCCCCATATTTTTTGGTTCACTGTTTTCTCTCATCTTCTCAGTGTTCCGATGTTCCTTTTCTAAAATCATTTCTTTACTGTTTATAGGACATCCTGTAGTCGTTTTAGGATATGTCTTCTGTCAACATATTCTCTTAGTTTCCCTTCATTTGATATTGTTTTGATTTTCCCTTCATTCATGAAGGATATTTTTGCTGGGTATAGCATTTGGGTTGACAGTTCTTTGCTTTTGGCACCTTAGAAATAGTATGCCACTTCCTCATGCCCTCCATGGTTTCTGATAAGAAATCTATTGTAATTCTAACAGTTTTTCTTTTACAGATAAGATGTTTTTCTCTGGTTGCTTTCAAGACTTTTTCTTTGTCTTTAGTTTTCAGAAGTTTAATTATGATGTGCCTTGGTATGGATCCCACTTTGGATTTCTTCAACTACTTAAATAGACATGTTTATTTGTCTTGGCAAATTTGAGAGAAGTTTACAGTCATTCACTCAAGTACTTTTCAGTCGTAAATTCTTTTCCTTCTGGAACTCTGATGATAACAAATGTTAGATTTTTTTTTTTTTTTTGTCTTGCTAGTCTTCCCCCTTCCTGGTCCTTTTGTTATATAAAGAGTTGGCTTTTGTTGGGACATTTTTGTCTGTGCTGTTGTTTCAGGATCATTGGCACCTCACCTCCATGTCTGGCATATATGCAGCAAAAAGAAAATTCAGGTACTTTGACCACTAAGACTTTTCTCTGGTCCTCAGATCACTAGGCAGTCTGCTTTATTTTCTCCACCTTTTAGAGTTTTCTTATGTTTGTTTTACATATAATGTCTGGATTTTAGCTGTACTTAAAATATCTCTACTCCATCTTCCCAGAAGTCAAAGTCAAGGCGGATATATTTAAACAAGGGAAATTTGATTCCTTTCTTTGAAATGTATGCACTTATTTAGGGAGATGTTATGTATACATTTTTAATATCAATAAAGCCCACTGGGATCATGCAGTATGTACTCACTATGTCTCACAATGCTTCACCAGAGTTCCCTCTGAGTTATTGTAAGTAGCACCAGATTTGCCCATTTTCATTGCTATGTAGGATTTTATTGTGTGAATTCACTGCAGTTTATCTGTCCGTTCTACTGTTGATGAATATTTGGGTTGCATCTATTTTTGACTGTTATAGAATAAACTGCTGTGCAATATTTTCACATTTTTTTCATTGTGAAGACTTGTATACTTTTCTATTAGGCCCATATCTGGGATTAGAATCGCTCGTCCAGAGTATTAATATGTTAAGATTTTAATAGACGCTGTCAAATAATTTGCCTAACTGATTGTATCAATTTATAGCCTTACCAGTAATATTTGATATTTCAGTTTTCCCCATTTTTTATTTCAGCTATTTCAACTATTCTGCTAATTTTCTTGTAATTCACTTGGCACTCCTCTGCTGATTAAATAAGCTGATCATCTTTTAATTTGCCATAGGAAAACAAATACAAACAAAACACAAGAGCTATATTAAGAATCCAAAGACCTCTTCTTAAGTAGAGATATTAAAATAACATGTCCACGGAGTGGAACCTAGTGCAATTAACCCACTTTCTGGTAGTTTTAGATTTATTGAGCTATGGGTTATTATGAGTGTTTTTTTAAGACTTTGGTGCAGATTACTATTATTTTAAGGAGTGGGGGCAGAGGGTGAGGATTTCTGAGAGAATTTCTGGTATCAAATATTCAGGAGAGAGGTTGAAACTGAAGCTAGAAAGTAAGATACAGGCAGGTAGTGAAGTTGGCTCTCTCACTCCCTTTCCTAGATCTGAGCTTAACAGAATGTAGTCATGCTTGAGAGCTGAAATGGAGAACTTTCCTCTACTGGGCAGAAATAGACTAGGACCTAGGCAAGAAATCAAAATGAAAAGTAAGCTATTGTGTATTCAGTTATTCAATAAATATTTACTGTGCTCCTACTAGCAACATGTCCTGGTGTAGACACTGAACCACCGTGGGAAGTAAGACAGGCGGATATCTACCATCATTATCAGCATATATAACATATATAGTATGATATATAGTATCATTGCATTGTAAGAAGTGGGTTTCTTTCTACGTGCGTGTTACCTTTTGTTTATTTTGTTTTGGCTTTCTCTTTGCTTTCTGTGTAGCCATACTTAAATCTTCCAGCCTGGTCTTGTGGAATCCACAGAAAACAAGGAAATGTAATGTGTACTTTTGGCTAGAGCACTTTTCTTTTGAGATCATCAAGGTGACTCAAGGCTTGGAGGTTGATCTTTACTCACTCGCAGCAAGTGGAAAACATCTTCAGGTATCAGCAAAGGTATTTACTTGCCCTTCACAAAATGGTTTTCATCCTCCACTAAAAGCAATGTTATCTGGCTTCTTTGCTTGTGTTCAGGGAAATGACAATTTTCCTCAGGGTAAGTATTAGATGGTACAATTGTGGGAATCAGTGTCAGGAACATAAAACTGGGACAATAACCAGAGGTTTGTCAAAATATTAAGAAAAGGATATTTTTTTCGTTTGTTTTTGATGCTAAAGTAAAATCAAAGGGTTAAAGAAGAAATTCTAAACTTGGTATACACAGACAGATTTTGGCATATTTGAAATATATGCAGTAATTGTGTGTGTGTGCATGTGTGTGTATGTTCATGAATTTATGATTGTATGTGTGCATTTTTAAGGGAAAAGAGCTCTCACTAGATTCTTAAAGAGAATCTATGATACTTAAATGCAGATCACTGGATAGAGGGCAAAGGTTGGGAATAGTGGTGGGCTACTAGCAGTCAAAGCTTTATAATAATGAGTGATACTTTGGAAGCAAACCGTACACAGTGATGGATATTATAAAGTATTATGTATTTATAAAGTATTATAAATTTATAAGGTATTATATATTATATATATAAAGTATTATGTATTTATAAATTATTATAAAACACTGGAAATAAGGTATTATATATTATATATATATAAAGTATTATATATTTATAAATTATTATAAAACACTGGAAATAGTTTGCCTTGAGAGTTTAAGACTGTCATTCAGATTCTTTCTAAATCCGGCAATTTTCTCGCTGAGTTAATGATCTGAACTTGCGTGGACACAAATTGATGGCTGACATTGATGGAAGCCTGATGCCTCTAAAGCTCCATTTTCAGTTTTGGCCAGTGGGGAAGCCATTCTACTCAACTGGCCACTGCACCTTCAAAAGAAAGGTCAGTCCCTTATTGGACAAAAGCTATACTTCAAGTATGGAGTCGAGGGAGTGACAGTAAACTCTTCCTTTCTCAAGAATGAGGTTTGCAGGAAAAACACACAAGCACACACACACAAATGATGAGGAACCAGGAGATCTAGGTTACTAACTCAGACATTTGGTCTTCCCCATGTTTAACTGCACTGCATATGAGTCACATAATGTCAGGATTTGTAGAGAATTCTTAATATATACAGTAGCGCTAAGCAGGTGTTTTTGGGTTTGATTGTTTTTATGAGTTTATGCAGTCCAGAAAACTGAGAATTGTGTAACTTAATAGGAAATAGGAATAAAATAAGTAAATTGAATATACATAAAACATGTTGTCCCTTTATCCTTCCTAACAGCTTAAATTTTATACCTATGCCATCTGCTAAAAATACACTCACGTTTACTGGCTTCAGTTTTATCTTTATTAACTTACTTATCCTGCCTTCCTTTAAGTGAAATAGGTAATGAATGGAGTTTGAAAAGGATTTCAGAATAGTATTTGGTACAAAAAAGAGTCAATAATGTTTTGATTATGATGGAAGGATAATTTTCACTTTGTTCATATCTTTTGTAAGTAACAAACTATACTAATATCTCTCCTGTTGTCATTTATCTTGAGCATTTTGAAGGGAACAATAAAACGCCTGTAGAGTTAACTTGGGTCTGACGCATGGCAGAACAAAATGACAGAAGAAGCAGATCCCAGCAATTCCTTTTTTACTTTTTCAATACTGTCAAAAAGCCATCATATTGATCACTTTTCAGTAAGGTGAAAACCTAATAAACAAGTAAACTCCTGACAGTCTTTGTTGCATGTATATGCTATTGTTTCCAAAGTTAAAACTTCTGGTTACACTCAATAACTATTTCACTGGTCCCTTGAACATCTATGGAGGTAAGAAAGCATCTATCTGATTTCCCAGTCAGCCTCCTGAGACCCTGCTGCCTCCAGTGCATTATTTTCAAGGCTGTTTCACATAAGAATATTCTGTGGACATTAAAATAGGCAAATATAATTTAAGAGGTTCTTATGTGGAGTGTATGGAGTGATGCTTCACTTCCATCCTTTTGATTCAATCAGGCATCCACAAACTTAAACTTCCTGTTTCTACCTTTCCAGCAATTATGTTACCATACAAAGTCAAATTCTTATTATGTGTTCTAAAACTGTTCATCAACTGTTCTTTTCCCCACATTTTTTAGTCTCTTCTTCTTTCCTTCAGAATGTTCATAATTGGAATCAAAACAAAGATGCATTCATTTTTTGAATAAATATTTAATAAGAATATACTATGTGCCAGTTACCATGATGAAGGCTAATTTTATTATGATGATTAGAACAGACACGGACCCTGACCCCAGGAAGTTCACACAAATAAATATCTAATTATAAATTCCAACCATTCATATGAAGAAAAACACAATGCACAGCAGATTGGCTTATTAAAACAGGAAAAATAAGAAAGGACTCCCATGAACAGTTAATATTTTAACTGAGATCTTAAGGCTGAGCTGTCATAGCATGCCGAGTTGGGCAAGGCATTCCAGGGAGAGGAGGAACTGAAATAGAAAAGAATTGGACTTACTGAAGGAACTGAAAAAAAGTAGTAAGATTGAAGCACATTGGACAAAAAGGAGGGAAGCACACAAAGACTGTGGAGAAGACAAACATCAGATAATGGAATAGTTTAGGTGTTCTCATATGTGCAGTGGGAGGTCTTTTAATCATTTTAATAAAGTAATAATACAATATAATTTGGTTTTGAAACGAGTGCCTCAGATGGCTGTAATGAGACTGGATAAGAAGTCGGCAAAGGAGGAGGAGGGAGAGGGAGCAGTTAGGTAGGAACCCAATGAAAAAGAAGACCTTGGCTCTGCTTTCAGAGAACTTAAACAGTATAACAGAGGCGACCATCATGTAAAAAGTTAATTTCAACATAATGTGGTATGAGTGGAGAAAGGTCTGGTGAAGTGTGGTAAGTCAGAGGGTCCCAGGAAGTGGAAACAGAGTAAGTAAGTTCTACCGGAAACCAAGGACTGACAAGGACATTGGAGAAACTGAGGAAACCTCTGGAACTTAATGGTTATGAACACACTTGTTCACTTGCTCATTCATTGAGAAGCTTTACTGAGTGCCTACTGTGTGCTAAGCATGTGTGCCAAGTACTACATTTATTTTTTTATTCCACAGAGGTCATTTTAATTCAAATAGAGCTCTGAATTTCTACATTACTAATGTCCTAAAGAAGACATCATTCCTCCGTTTTAACTGGCTCTTTATTCCTTGAATCTGAAAACGATTCCCCCAATTACCACTATAACTTCTATGTACCCATGTCTCTCCGTGGGGTCAGTGTCCATGTGAAACAGGCACTGCAAACACAAAAGAAGGAGCCTGTTACACTGGGATCCCATTTCCTAGGTAGAATAGAAACAATACTCTCATCATTCTGTATTTTAAATCTTACTATTATAGAATATTGCAACTTCCTTCTCACAGACAAAAGGAATAATTTATATTTATTTAAATTCATAATCACCATTTCCAATGACAATTACTAGATACTTGAGATTTCTGAAAGAAAAAAGAAGAGGGAAACATATTTTCAAAGTCAGATATTGAAAATTTTGGCTAAAATGAATAATGAACATGTGTTCTGAATGTAATTTAAAGAACACTCAATCCTTTCTCGATGACTCTTAGACTGTGACCCAAGGACAACACCTTAATTCTTAATAGATCAATAAATTTGAGTGACTGTGGTTTTGTATGAAGCAACTCAAACTGAACACTTATTATAGCATTAATGCTAATTATCTATAATAGTGAAGGAATTATTATAGTAAATACAAGTGGTAAGTCCAATTTTGTTCTTTTAGTCATTTAGCATTTTTCTGTAATGCCTTTTGTGGGTGGAAATTAGGGTTTGTAGATTATTATAACCATGAGTCAAGGTATGAAGACCAACAGAAAAATAAAAATTATAAGTTGTTAGCGAAAGTGACAGCCTCTAAAACCTATTATTTGAGTTACAAGCTTTAAAAAAAACAGAGAAATAATATTTGATAGTCTATGCTTAAAAATCCATTTCATTTTTGTCTCTATGGTTTAATTCTAATACTTTCCACTTGCAATTATACCCAGATAAATGCCAAAAGTTAACCTAAGCATTTTAGTTTAATAAGGAAATGTGTTTATATTGTTATTTGAATGAGTATTTTCCTAATTTGGGGAATTTTTAAGATGAAAAGTAATATGTGCAGAGTACATTGTATTATCAGAATCGGGGGGCTGCCAGATTCTGTGAGAGAAGAATGAGCTGCATCAGCCCTAAAATGGATATAAATTCCAACTGACCTCTTCACACATTTGCTGGTTTCTCTTCCACATGAAAGACACTAACTTCATTTGCTTGTACAGAAATACCTTTGAGCTATGTAGGCAAGTGGTTTGGCTGGAAGTGTTTCTTCTTATAACTTTATAGATTAGAATGATAAAGAATTTAACTATGTCAGTCAAACAAGGAAACAAGATGGATGATAACTACAAAATCTTCAAAGTAAGAGTTTTATATAATGTCAAAACAGACCATTAAGATGAGGTAGTTAAATTTGAATCACGAATTGTTGTTCATCCTGCCTTTGCCAGATATTCCTCTTTCTTTTTTTAAAGATAAGCTCATGTGATTCAAACAATTCAGTTTCATGATCACAATCAAGTATCATGCAGAGAGGAAGGGATTAAAACTAGATGCCTGAATGCCTTGTCTATTTATCCAACAATCTGCCCACAAAGCCACACTTGCTCTAACACTCTGCTGTGCATCTTCAGAAAATACAATATCCTGTGTCTATTTCCAAGTTATGCACTCAGGGAAAGGAGGGTTGTGTTGAGGTACGTAAAGCAAGGTGGAGAGAAAAACACTAGCTAAAAGTTTTCAGATCTTAAACAAATCTAATTTATTAGCTTGAGTTCTGAGAAAAGGCTCATCCCTGTCATTATCCAAAAACTATTCTGCTCCCACATGTACTGTTCAAAGTTATTTTGAAAGTAATTTTGAATAATTTTAGTTATTTGTGAAAAGATCTGACTTTGAAATAAAGAATCTCTGAAAAAGTGAATAAAAGAAAATTTGAATGTCCACAAATGCTTAATAAAACAGAATTTTTCCAAATTGTATATCAAATTATTTTATTTAAACTTCATTTTCAACTAAACGAATAATGTTGATTTTATCATTACTGTTACTAGTATTGACTAATATAATAATCATAGGAAGACAATATTTAGGAGACTTAAAATCTCTACCAAATCAATATCAGCAGAAAAATGAAGTGCTTTTTTAAAATTTTACTAGTACAAATAAGAACCACTAAACAAAATGCTTTGAAGAAAATTAAGCATGACAGTTTTCAGCTGCAGTTATATTTATTTTTCAACTTTGCCTTTAATATTTTTCTTTATACATTATACCCTTTAGATTTCTAAAAAACAAATGAAAAACCCAGTCTTATGAGTGTGAAGAACAGACAGCCCATTATTATGATATTTAGACATTCTATATGTTTTTCACATCAAAAGATAAATTTGAAGGCTTAAAATGTAATAAGTTAGTCATCTTTCATGAGCACACTGTTCCCCATGCAAACATGAACATCGTTAGGAAGGGACCTCCACACTAAGTACAGGGGAACTTCACTAGAGACACAAGTAGGAAAGTAGAGAAAAGAAGGGGGGAAAGTTGGGAAATCTAACAAAGTCTCCACTATCACATTAATTAATTAATTGTAGATATACCTTCCACAGAATCTACAAAATATTAATCACTACCTCTCATACACATGTGGAGATACCTAAAATTTTATGTGCTTAAAGGCAAATGGATGAATTGCTTTTCCATGAGGATGGCATATAATCCCCCTTTTGCAGGGCACTTCTTAGAGAATTGCAAACTTCTTTGTCTTCAATTCTTTCCTAAGATGCATGTGTTCCAACATGGGTTAATGATTCAATGAACTCCATCTTTGCTAAAGTTTTCATAATAAAATTTGGTCAGCTTAGCCAATACAAGAAAAGAAAGCTCCAACTAATCGTCCTAACCAACCACCTGTTAGTTGAGTGACTTTACGATTGTCTTGTTGTTTCTTCACATTGGTCATCTGGTCAACCATAAATGTTTCTTTAATCAATCATGGAGTAGATGAATGATTACTAAAATGAGAATATTTTGAGGAGCATTTGGTACTTTTTTTTTGGTCTTTCCCTCATTCAAGAACCTACACACTACATTTGAAAAAGAAAAGGCTTATGGATTATTTTCTTGGACTTTTAAATGTTCTGAATGAAGATACAGACCTGGAAACGCTGTGACAATTTTCATGACATTATCTGGTAAGCTGCCTCAATGCTTTTGGTAAAGAGGCAGTACATAATTACATAGATAAGTATATAGATAAAATATCACAGTCGGATATTGCCCTGTAAGTATTTCAAGTCTTTTTCCAAATTGACTGCAACCCCTGACATTTAAAGCACAGTGCTCAGAACAAAGTAGCCTCTCAATAAATATTTGCTGATTAAAGATGAATGTACAAATGTTTCAAAAAGTAACAAGTAATGTATATAGGATGATGTTAATGTACATTTTCATCATGATAATAATTATGATGACAATCACAGGATTTTATCAACCAGATGGAAAAACAATAATATTGACATCTTGCTAGTGTATAAGAAAATCAGTATTGGTGTAAATGAAATACTCCTATATAAGAGTGTTTCACTGTTTTATTTTATCTTAAAATTGGGCATGATTAAAGTAATGAGTGGTTTAATAGAAATCCCAATTCTAAAAAAATCCAACACAAAGACAGAAACAACATTTAATTCTTCTGTAACAGCATTGGATCTCAGCTAGAAGCAGCATTCTTACATGTTTGGACAGAAAACAGCACTTCATCTATAAATAATGTTTTTATTTAAATAATCCTGAATTAAAATGAAACTTTGGCCCTGCTAGTAATTAAACAGCAGTGCTTTACACTAGTCTTATTCTAAACATGCAGACAGAGAAAAACACTTTGCAAATAAAAGTATACACAAGCTGCAATGTTTGGGTCTATTAGGGAGAACACCTGCAAAGCTTTTACTTCCCCACTTAGGCTCTTTTTAGTGGGCTGAAGTGTAATAATATACTTGTCCCCATATGGGAACCAGAGCTTAGTCCCAACTAAAACACCCCACACCCTCAGCTACCTGGGACCAATTGAGGAACCTCAGTTTACCTGATGTGAGAGCTGGCATGAGAAGCACTTGAAGCAGCTGGCCACATGGGGAATCAAGAGAGAAGGGCACTCATGAGGCCAAATATGCCCTGTGCTTGATTGTCTCCTACGGAGGTGGAAGAAAATTTACTGTTCAGGGTGGCCCTATTCAATCTCATACAGCTGGTGAGAATGGCTGAGTCTCTAGCTGGAAATCCCCAAGGGGCTCTGGCCCCGTGGTCCCCTGAGCCTGACTGCAGCCATCTGAGCAGGACTCTCACCAGCCACATTCAAGAATAGTAAGAGAGAGTGTTTAAGGCTTCTTAGCCCTGAGGTGCAGAGACACACGGAGATGCACACTTGTTTTTCTCCTTGTGAGGTGTGGTTTGTACTTTGCTCTTTCACCCTCAGAAACTTATTCTTTTCGAGGTCCAGAGGAAACGAGAAAAATAGCTGCTTGAATTTCTCCCCCAGTACTGTGGATGATCATTCCGTTAGTAAATGGATTTCATAGAGCAAAAAGGCTACTTAAAATCAGATGCAAATAGTCAATGTCCTTTGACCCGGAAATGCTTGCTCAGGGACGACGTCATCACGCCTTAAGTATAGTGAGTACAAGGTGGAAGCAGAGCCTCAAAATTCAGGCTTCTGAAGATGGGAAACTGTATGAAATAAAGGTGTTTGTAGTTTAAAAACCTAAGATTGTATCATGCTTATTTTTAGATGTATGCTGTGTACTACCTTCCTTTAGTCACAAAGATACTAGAATTTAGGTTCAGAGCAGGACAGGGGAAGCCCAGAAGCAGCTCCTTGCAAACACACCCCTGGCATCTCTCACAGGTTTGTTTGGTTTTTTTGCGGTACGGGGACCTCTCACTGCTGTGGCCTCTCCCGCAGCAGAGCACAGGCTCCGGACGCGCAGGGTCAGCGGCCATGGCTCATGGGCCCAGCCACTCTGCGGCATGTGGGATCTTCCCGGACCAGGACATGAACCCGTGTCTCCTGCATCGGCAGGTGGACTCCCAACCACTGTGCCACCAAGGAAGTGCTCTCACAGGCTTTTTGTCTTGATCCCCTGCAAACAAGTCTCCAAATCATATTCACGTAGGACTACAGTCAGCTTCTGTCTAGCCTAATAATTTATTCTTATGCAGTTAGCAGAATGATCTTTCTCACTTAATCAGACCCCCTGTTTCCTGCTTAAAATTTTCCAATAGTTTTTCATTTATATCATTATACATTGAAAAAAAATAGTTCTTCACTCAGTCCCTGCTTCTGTAGCCTTATTTTTTGGTGTTTTTTCTTAATCTCCTTGTCTTCAGTTAACCTTTGCAGCAATCCAAATGGAAGTGCATTGTGTGAAGTTCATTGTCTCAGGTTCCTTTAACATTTCTATGTTTTTGCACATACGGAGCCCTTTAATATATCAGTTATTTTCAATCTTCGCTGCAGAATAGAATTAACACCCCCCCAAAAAACCCCACAAAAAACAAGGATTTACATCAGAATTGTTTATTTATTCAGGGACAAGTCCTGGACGTTGGAGATTTTTAATATTCCTGGATTCTTAGGTGCATTTACAACTGAGACTTCCTCCTTTAAATATCTATATTTCCAAGTTCACCAGTATAACTTTGGCCATTCTAACGATCCCAACGTTAA
Organism: Phocoena sinus; assembly: GCF_008692025.1. NCBI lineage: Eukaryota > Metazoa > Chordata > Mammalia > Artiodactyla > Phocoenidae > Phocoena > Phocoena sinus. The sequence goes on along the minus strand of NC_045775.1, from coordinate 87,113,068 downwards.
AATTAAATACAAAATAGAGACAAGACTTGAAAACCCCCTGAGCAGGCAAAAAACATTTAAGCTACGTAAGCAAAACCAAATCTAGCTTATGTCATGAATGTAAGTGAAACTTAGCTTATGTTATTTCTTATGAATGCCTCTGACAATCATAGAATAAACTTAAGTCATCTTCCTAAAAATGGTATGAGATAATGACTTTTAACCAACTCCCTGCTGTCTGGAAATGCCCATGGTAATAACCAATCATTGTTAACAACTTCTTTATTTTCACTTTGTGAGCTATCCTGTAACTTCATGCCCTTGAGCTTCATATCAGTCTTTGAATTGGGAAGCTTCCAGCTTATGAACAGTTCTTATACGCACAATAAACTGTTACTAAATAACTATTTATTAATTTCATGGTTTTAATTTTTCTATTTCTGGATTTTCAACAACTTCCTTCCCCCAGTCCATGCTAGAGCCAGCTCTATGATTTTCCCATATAACTCTGTATTTATATCCCCCCCACGTGGCACTTAGCATGTTATTTATCGCAATCATATGTCTTTGTTTCTCTTCCCCACCAGGATATGGATTCTTTGTATACATAGTACCTAGTACACAGTAATTTTTAAAGTTGTACAAGTGAGGACAGCTCAACAAATATTTGTTGAGTGTCACCGGTATATCATTCACTCTGCTAGTTTCTTGGTTTACACACAATCCCTGGTATTTGAGGCTTAGTAGGGGAGATAGTAATTTAACCAAATCATTATGTAATCAAATAGTTGATAGCAATCTAAGGTACAGAAGGAAAAACATAACTTTTGTAGGTCAGTGAAAGTTTCCATAAAGACTTGTATTCACGTTTAGAATTAAAAGATGAGTAGGGTTTTCCTAGATTCAGTGGAAGCAAGAGTGTTCCCAGCAGCAGGAATAGGGTATTATTAAAGTTAATTTATAGTGAGTGAAAAGGAGAGTAGAGATGGGGCCACTGGTGTCAGCAAGAAACAGGTCACAGAGGGCCTCACAGGTTATGGTAAAGGCCACTGAATTTCATCCCAAGTATAATGGGAAGATGCATATGTCAATCAAGGCTCAGTCTGAAAAACAAACAAACAAACAAGCAAACAACTTCAAATGCTTCCAACTGAAGCATTTATTACTGAAAATCGATAGTGTTAAGGAATAATGAGGAAAGCATAAAGGGGATAGTGAGGCAACCTATAGGTTTGGTGCGGTTGGAAGACACTACTTACCATTAGGCTGAAAGGATACAGGGAACAGGTGGTGAGACAGAGCTTCTGATGCAAGAGAAAACCATGGCTGGCATTCCTGGTGTTAACTGGGGCCACAGAGGAAGTGACAATTGGATGGAGGCTGGAATTACGTTTCCATTTTCATAACCTACTGTGAAACCAACCAGGGAGAATGAAGCCTAGGAAATAGTTCCCTGTGATAAAGATCAGCACAGAAAATGTTGAGAATGGATCTAATAGCAAATTAACTCCAGTGACCATATGACATAAGTAGAGGACAGCAAGAGTAGAGCAGAGTTGTGGAGGTTTCTACTGCAATGAAGGATGAGGAAGGCTGAACGAAGATGTTGGCAGTGGTGATGGAGGGAAATGCCTGTGTTTGAAATATATTTAAGAGGCAGGTAGAAGCAACAGGGATCATTTCTTGAAGGGAGAGAATTTGGACTTTGTTCTTTATGTGATGGGGAGTCCATCACATAAATGGGGAGGAGACAGAGGTAGTGCCATCCATTTGATGTAAATTGAATGGATGAGACACTCAAGACAGGGAAACTTATTAAAAGGTTATTACAATAGATCAAGCAGTAAGAATATCAATGTATCAAGGTGAACAACAAAATAAGAAGGAAAAAGAAAGAATAAGAGCAAAGCCTGTAGTTAATTTTATTTAGTTAAAAAGTGAGTATGGAAATAAAACTGATTTTTAAAAAACCCTTCCCAATGTATTTTATTAATTTAATAATATCTGGGCTCAATAAAAGTAATTTTATTAGCTTTATCGTTTGCAAGCCAAGAATCAACTGACATTTTGTACACAGACTAGTTCATTTGATTAATTTCAGTCTCAGCATAGATGAGCAAACATCAAGCCCTAATGACCACATGTGATTAATTCCCAATTTATTCACTTTGATAGTATTTGTCAAATGCCAGAAGGCTGTTTTTATTTTTAGATGCTAAGAAAACGCATACACAAAATCTTATGTATAAAAATTTTGTTATTTTTCTCAGTTAATATTTAATATTTTATTAGGTCAGTTCCCTCATCCTTTATTCAACGAATATTTATTGAGTATTTTTTTAATATCAGCATCTGTTCTGGGCTTTCAGGATGTAAAACTGAATAAAATAAACAAAAATGCTTGCCCAGGTAGAATTTACATTCTAGTTCTCAATTAATGTTTAGTGGGTATGTGAAATAATAGAATCCCTTCCAAAAACTTCTTGATGAAGTCTTGATGAAAATTTTAATATAGTAAGATATTTTAGAACCATTATTTCAACTCAATTTCTATAAAAGAAAGGAAATACAGCTTAAGAAGAAGACAATATCAGAAGCAGAGTGTATTTCCTTGGTTCTTCATATTATGCTTTCTCTACAATGTTATCAGCTTTACAGATACATGGATGACATCACTGAGGTTAAGAGACAATAAAATATCCTTTTACATTTATTCTAAATCGTTTCTATATAACTCTAACGTGTGCACACAGAAAACGAGGCCTTGTAGTCACTGAGTCACCTCTTTATTATATGACTAAATTCTATATTTTATTATCCTGCCCATTGCATTTTATATACTGAAAAAATAAAAATACTAGTAATTTATGTTTTAACTTATTTTTTTTGAAGAGTAAGAGCCTGGTTAAAAACAAAAGTATAAGTTAATCTTGAGCTATTTTTGTGGCTTGCAAAAATATTCCCAAATTTGACAAAGTTTATAATACCATATTTTCTGAGCAAAGCATTGTCTGGGTAGATTTTGCACCTGGTATAAGTAGAATTAATTAATAATATGAAAAACAAATTAAAATGTTATTAACAATTGCTTCCAGTCTTACTTTCATAATGGTCATATATTAGGAGTTAAGAAAAAATAAGAACTTAGAATTATTTTTAAATATCTTTTTATTCACGTTATTAAATACATAATCTTTTATGAAGAGATATCCTATATTTATCATATGATCCAAATGAGTGGCAAAAATTCTCCAATTAGTTTTATGTGCTTTTATTCTATTTATTGTACTTTATTGAGGATATGTGCACTTGAAATTGTGGTATTGAACTGAAAGTTCTGGAGACATATCAGACATAGCTCTAAGTGAAGGATGTGTGTGTGTGTGTGTGTGTGTGTGTGTGTGTGTATTTTACACACACATAAGCTAATCTATTAAATTAGGTCCAATGCAATAAACCCATAAGTTAGGTACTTTGTTACAGTTTGAATGAAGTAAGGCACAGGATGGCCAAGTTATAGATGTTAGCTGAGCTAAGATTCTATCACACAGTGTCCATCTGTAGTGTTTCTACACCACACTATCTCTGAAAAAGGTGGGCTCTGAAGACCTCATTTTAGAACATGGAAAAAAGAGATATTTTAGCACATACTAAAAAGCCAAGCATTCCAATTTGCTCCTGTAGAAAACAAACATGGATATGTATAACAAATAATTGGAAGGAATATTAAACCTCATTCTTTCCTACTCTTCAGAGATAAAATAAATGAAACCAGCCTTCAAGAGGAAAATTTAGAGAGACTCTCCCTGGAAAGGCTCACTCTCTGAAAATATTTATTTAGGAAAGTCCAATCAAGATGGAGGAAATGACGGATCACAGAAACATATAAGTGTAAGGCAGAAATGAGATAACCAAGACCAAGTTGGAAAGAAAAAATAAGTCCATGACAAAAGGTATGGAACAAGGAAGTTTTTCTGTAGGCAGACAAACCATAGTGTATCTAGAGTAGGGAATGCTTCTGTTTCATTTTTTTTTTGGTACGCGGTCCTCTCACCATTGTGGCCTCTCCCGTTGCGGAGCACAGGCTCCAGATGAGCAGGCTCAGTGGCCATAGCTCACGGGCCTAGCCACTCCATGGCATGTGGGATCTTCCTGGACTGGGGCACGAACCCATGTCCCCTGCATTGGCAGGCAGACTCTCAACCACTGTGCCACCAGGGAAGCCCCTGTTTCATTTCTTTGATGAATGTTTGGTCAGTGTCAAAAACGAACCATGCACTGGTGATAGAGGGGTAACAAGGAAAATACTAGCTCCACTGTCTTCATGGATCTTGCTTTCATTAAGTAAGGTGGGCAATGAAAAATAAACAAAATGATATGTGACATAATACCAGACAATGATAAGTTCTATGAAGAAACATATAACAGGGTAATGAGAGATAGTGAGTAAGGTGGTGTTTAATACAAATTGTCAGGGAAAGACTATCAGACAAGGTGTCATAAACAAATACATAATTGTACAGTGAAAATTACAAAATACTCTAAAGAAAAATTAAAGAGGATCTAAATATTGGAGTGATATATAAAATTTCTTGATTAGAAGAATATTATATTAATATAATCTAATAACCATTCTTCCAAAATTTATCCATAAATTCAACACAATTTTAATCAAAGTGCCATACAGCTATTTTTTTTTTGGGGGGGTAGCAATTGACAAACTGATTCTGAAAATTACTTGGGAATACAAAGCACCTAGAATAGCCAACATAATTCTGAAAACAAACAAAATTTGAATATTAACACTACCTAATCAAGACTTACTACAAAGCTGAGGTAATCAATAGTGTGTGGTATTGGTGTAAGAATAGACATATATATTAATGAATAGAATAGAGAGTCCAGAAATAGATCCATATATATTGTCATTTTTGATAGTGATGCCAATATAATTCGATGAGGAAAAAGGACTGTCTTTTTCAGCCAATAGTGATGGATAACTCAATATCTACCTGGAAAAACAACCTTAAGCATTACCACACACTCTACATGACAATTAACTTGAAATAGTTTATAGTCTCAGGTAGAAAATATAAAACTGGAAAAAATTCTGGAGAAAACATGATAGAATATCTTTGCAAACTTTTAAGTAGGCAATAATTTCTTAGATAAGAAAAAAAAGCACAAGGAAAAAATTGATAAGTTTCATTTTATTAAAATTGTAAAAGTTGGCATTCAAATGAAAAAAACAAGGATGCTCACTAGAAGAAAATATTCATGTATTCATATATATGTATATATGAAAAAGGATATGTATCTAGAATGTTTAAAGAATCATTACAACTCAATATTTGGATAAAAACCCAATTAAATATGGCAATGATTTGCATGTATATTGTTGCAAAGAATGTGTGCAAATGGCCAATGAGCATGGGAAAATGCTCAACATCTTTATTCTTAAGAGAAATGCAAGCTAAAGCCACAATGAGATGTCATTACACACTTACTAGGATGGCTACAATTTAAGGTAATGACAATACTAAGTGTTGACAAAGATATAGAGGAACCGCAACTCTTATACATTGTTGCAGGAAATGTAAAATGATAGAACTACTTGATAATCAGTTTATCATTTCTATTATGCTAAATAATCACTTATGATAAGGCCCAGTACCACCACTCCTACATATTCACTCAAGATAAAGTAAAACATATGTCCACAAAACCTTGTACAAAAAGGTTTAAAGCAATTTAATTCATAATATTAAAAAATTGGAACAATGCAGAAATTTGTCTCTAGGTAAATGCATAAACTCTTTCATATAATGGAATAATACTCAGTAATAAAAAGAAACACATTTTTTTAACACCTTTATTGGGGTATAATTGCTTTACAATGGTGTGTTAGTTTCTGCTTTATAATAAAATGGATCAGTTATACATATACATATGTTCCCATATGTCTTCCCTCTTGCGTCTCCCTCCGTCCTACCCTCCCTATCCCACCCCTCCAGGCTGTCACAAAGCACCGAGCCAATATCCCTGTGCCATGCGGCTGCTTCCCACTAGCTATCTACCTTACTACGTTTGTGAGTGTGTATATGTCCATGACTCTCTCTCGCCCTGTCACAGCTCACCCTTCCCCCTCCCCATAACCTCAAGTCCGTTCTCCAGTAGGTCTGCATCTTTATTCCTGTCTTACCCCTAGGTTCTTCATGACACTATTTTTTTTCTTAAATTCCATATATATGTGTTAGCATACGGTATTTGTCTTTTTCTTTCTGACTTATTTCACTCTGTATGACAGACTCTAGGTCTATCCACCTCATTACAAATAGCTCAATTTCATTTCTTTTTATGGCTGAGTAATATTCCATTGTGTATATGTGCCACATCTTCTTTATCCATTCATCTGATGATGGGCACTTAGGTTCTTTCCATCTCCGGGCTATTGTAAATAGAGCTGCAATGAACATTTTGGTACATGACTCTTTTTGAATTTTGGATTTTTTAGGGTATATGCCCAGTAGTGGGATTGCTGGGTCATATGGTAATTCTATTTGTAGTTTTTTAAGGAACCTCCATACTGTTCTCCATAGTGGCTGAACCAATTCACATTCCCACCAGCAGTGCAAGAGTGTCCCCTTTTCTCCACACCCTCTCCAGCATTTATTGTTTCTAGATTTTTTGATGATGGCCATTCTGACTGGTGTGAGATGATAACTCATTGTAGTTTTGATTTGCATTTCTCTAATGATTAATGATGTTGAGCATTCTTTCATGTGTTTGTTGGCATTCGGTATATCTTCTTTGGAGAAATGTCTATTTAGGTCTTCTGCCCATTTTTGGATTGGGTTGTTTGTTTTTTTGTTATTGAGCTGCATGAGCTGCTTGTAAATTTTGGAGATTAATCCTTTGTCAGTTGCTTCATTTGCAAATATTTTCTCCCATTCTGAGGGTTGTCTTTTGGTCTTGTTTATGGTTTCCTTTGCTGTGCAAAAAATTTGAAGTTTCATTAGGTCCCATTTGTTTATTTTTGTTTTTATTTCCATTACTCTAGGGAGTGGGTCAGAAAGGATCTTGCTGTGATTTATGTCATAGAGTGTTCTGCCTATATTTTCCTCTAAGAGTTTGATAGTTTCTGGCCTTACATTTAGGTCTTTAATCCATTTTGAGCTTGTTTTTGTGTATGGTGTTAGGGAGTGATCTAATCTCATACTTTTACATGTACCTGTCCAGTTTTCCCAGCACCACTTATTGAAGAGGCAGTCCTTTCTCCACTGTAGATTCCTGCCACCTTTATCAAAGATAAGGTGTCCATATGTGCGTGGGTTTATCTCTGGGCTTTCTATCCTGTTCCATTGATCTATCTTTCTGTTTTTGTGCCAGTACCATACCGTCTTGATTACTGTAGCTTAGAAACACATTTTTGATATGTGTAGCAACATGAATGAATTTCCAAAAAAAATATTACTTTGAAGTAAGAAGTCAGAACAACAAAGGCAAAACAAAATCATATTGTATAATTACCTTCATGTCAAACTCTGTAATGACAGATCCATAGTGATGGTCAGTTGATCAATGTCATTCTGGAGTGGAGTTGGAGAACAACTGGGAAATGTCACAAGGGCATCTTTCAGGTGATAGAAATGCTTTATGTCTTAATTTTGTGGTGATGATTACATTGGGTATATTCACTTGTCAAATCTCATTGATCTTCACAATTAAAATGTGTACATTGTATTGTTTGTAAATTTTACCTCAATAAAGTTAATTAAAATAAAATCAACTATAATCTTGATTTTTTTTTAAGCCCATCTGTTTGAGACATCAGATAGCTATCAAAACAATGAGGACCAGAGACATTCAAATCAGGAAGAGAAGATCAGTCAAGAGGGGAGCCTAATATTTCATAATACTTTGTGCCTTGATGCATTTAATAATTCTAAAACTATGGATGTGAGATGGAAAAGCTGAGCAGAAAATACCTTGAGAGCAACTGAAAGAGCAGAGTAGGGCCCTGAGCAGTCTCTAAAGGAAAGAATGAGATTTGAATCTCAGGTCCACCAAGTAGGAAGTGGTTGATAAATATCACAGGCTATAAACTGTAATCCTAAAAAAGGAATTAGATAAATCATAATGAGAAGAATCCTTTTAAAGATTTAAATCTCTTGTCACATCAGCTCAATCTCAGATGATTTTTGCTAGCTGTAATGTCTGCTAAAATAAAAATAAATAAATAAATAAATCCTCTGTGGAGGAAGATAAAGTCATCCAGTGTCTCAAACTAAATCTACAATTTTTCATACACAGGCATTCAATAAAGATAACCAAGTATGGGGGGAAAAAGTGAAGCAACAGAGACAGATGTATAACACAGTTCACACTTCGGGTAATCAGTCTCATTCTTTAAATGACTATGATGAATAAACATGTTTAAAAAGTAAAACAAAATTTGGAGAATTCAGGGAAAACTTCAAATGGATATTCTGTATCTGACATGAACTGTGATAGGCAGAATTCTAGAGGGCTCCATGACATTTTCCATCTTGCATTATTCCTGTGATTATGTTAGGTTACATGGCAAAGCAATGTAATTATATTACTAATTAGCCGATGTTACGATAAGAAGATTAACAAGGTGGGACTAGTTTAATCACATGGACAGTTTAAAACAGAGAGTTTTCTTATGGTCAGTAGCAGAAGACAGCCATTCAAATCTGAGGGGGATTCAACCTGCTGTTCCTGCCTCTGAAGCTGGAAGGGGCCACATGTCAAAGAATGTGGGTGACTTAGGAGTTGAAAGCCCCCATCTGATGGCCAGAAAGAAGACGGGGACCTCTGTCCTCCAAGTGCAAGCAACTAGACTCAGAACCTGAATGAATTTGGAATCAGATTCTTCTCTAGAGCCTCCAGATGAGAGACTATTAGGGTAAACACTTTGATTTTGACCCAATGAGACCCTAAGAAGAGAATCCAATTAAAACCACCTGGAGTTTCAGCTTAGAGAACTGAGAGCTCATACATGCATGCTGTGTCAAGGATCTAGGTGTGTACATAAATAGAGTACAGATACCTATACAATAACCAGGAAATAACAGATACATCTAACAACTGACTAAATATAGCTCAATCGAGCTCTAAAAACAATAAAGTCCAGATACAATAGATACACTAGATACAATGAAAATTCAGACAAAATCACACAGGAAAAAAAAAAACTGACAGAAAACACTGAAATGAGTTGAACATGTGGGAAAAATAGCTGCAGTCCCAAATGAGAGGAAGCAGGAAAAAAACCAGAAGCAGTTTCTGAAGATAGAATGCTCAAGAATTTTCCCAGACTGATAAGAGATGAATTATATATCCAGCAAGAATATACTTCAGAGGTGAAAAGATTTTCAAATTTCAAACCATTTTCACATAAAGAAAAATTGATGATTCATCCAAGGAGAGAGAAAAAGAGCTTATGTAGATATTCTAATTTCAAACAAATATAATTTAAGACATGATTGTAAAGTATAAAGTGAGATGCTTAGTGATTAAAGTTTCAAAATATAAGATACACCTCTTCTAAAGTTACATATACTTAAACACATATCATCAAAGTAGAGAAAGTGAAAACTGCCAAAATAAATGGAGATATAGACAAAAAACACATAGTGGGTTACTCGAGCAAATCTTTTCCAGTAATACAACAAAAAAGCAGTCAAAAAATTAGTAAGCAGAAATTTTAACACTGTTATCAACAAATGTAACCTAACTGACAATATTTAAAACACCATATCACAAGAAATATATAGTATTTATCAGCGTACATGGGTACAGGGACGATTTACAAAAACTGATCATATGCTGGGCCCATGAAACAACAAATGCCAGAGGAAATAAACTATATAAGCTATGTTCTCTAATCACAGTATAATTAAACTAGATATCAATGACAAACAGCTATTTTATTTAAAACTCTCAAATTTTTAGAAATTAGGTAATATTCACTCATCAAATAAGAAAGAAAAATGAAAATAAAAATTATGATCTGAATTATAAGGAAACATTTCATATCAACTTTTGTGATGCTATTATAATGTATAAAATGTTATTGTGAATGCATATATCAGAAAAGAAAAAAGTCCAAAATCAATTATCTTATTTATTTCAAGATGTCAGAATGTAAACCACAACTTAAAGAAGGAAATAAATAATCAAGTTATAGTGAACATTAATGAGAGACCATATTCCAATAGACTGAATAATTATTAAACTGTTGGCAAGACTAATCTACATAGAAAATACCACAAACAAACTTCATCAACAATGAAAAAGGGGTCAATAACTTCTATAAATATTCTGAAAGATACTTAGAAGTTTCATCATTACAACATTACATTTAAAAATTTGAGAATTAGTTCTTTTCTTAGAAAATTACATCTTACTAAAACTGCAGTTCTGGTAAAACTTAATTCTTACGTCCTTGAACTGTGGAACGGAAATAGGTAAACAAGCCCCAAGTCTTAATTGTTCCTGTAGCAGAATCACAAAGCAAGTTGAACGTATAGCCTCCCATGTCTTCTTTGTAAAGCTTATGATATTGATTTGGGAGGTGTGGGAAAGATTAGAGGGGCCATCTGGCTGGTCTCAGAAAATTCTGAGAACCTTGAATCTCCGAATTGCATTGAGCCTGCCTTTCCAACAGAAGCAGGTCTTCTTCTCCTGTCAGGTGTGATTTTCTCGTTCTGGAGGTAAAGACCTTATACTGCCCATATATGAACCAGTTTCTTGCAAAAGAAAGCCCATCTTCCTCAGAGTTCATATTTACTGTCTCTTTTTTAACTTCAGATCTATAGCCAGAATCAGAGAAGAACATTCCCAGGGAGACAAGTACAGAATAATTACAAAATCTTGACAATTTACATTGGATATCTAAGAACTATGTGTGGAATGTGTTTTAAGGGTGTAAATCCCAAAAGATGGAATATAAAGTGGGATCATATCACATTTATTGATAAAAGTGCACTTCCTTGAGTTTCTAGACTCTGTGTACCCTAGCTGAAGAAAGGGAAACAGTGGTAGGAAAAGGAATTCACAAATACCAAACACAGGCTAATACATAGCTCTAGAAATTAAAACAAGTCCATATTTTAAGTATGTATTTGAAGATATTAACCAATCCTTCCCTATTTTTTTCTATTCCTCTACTATTTTAAGAACGATGAATAATGGTGGTGGTATTTAATTTTATAGTCAGGTTTTAGATTACAGTATGTCCAAGTGGGATCTTGGCTGAAGGCAAAATTAACATCCTCAGAAGTGGATCTGGTGAGTGGCCGGATGTGTATCCCCTTTTTGCAAGATTTTGAGAGCATCATTGTTTTATCTACAGTTGCATCATGTAAAGAGAAAACATAGGGCTTCCCTGGTGGCGCAGTGGTTGAGAGTCCGCCTGACGATGCAGGGAACACGGGTTCGTGCCCTGGTCCGGGAAGATCCCACATGCCGCGGAGGGGCTGGGCCCGTGAGCCATGGCCGCTGAGCCTGCGCGTCCGGAGCCTGTGCTCCGCAACGGGAGAGGCCACGACAGTGAGAGGCCCGCGTACCACAAAAAAAAAAAAAAAAAAAGAGAGAGAGAAAACATAAGCTAGTTTTGTAGGGTTTAAATATAGCTAGAGTGGAAGAATAGCAAATGGTAAGTAACAAAACTAGGATAAAGCTAGAAAAGGGTGACTGATAAAATGAATGTGCATGTATTTATTTGCTTTTTGATCTACCCACTCCTTTCCACTTTTTAGTAGGTATGAATGGGATTTTCTCCATTGCATACTCTAATTCACTTTAGAAAATCTATTGACTTTTTTTTAATGTATATATATATATATATATATATATATATATATATATATATATATATATAAAACATCTTTATTGGGGTATAATTGCTTTGCAATGGTGTGTTAGTTTCTGCTCTATAACAAAGTGAATCAGTTATACATATACATATGTTCCCATACCTCTTCCCTCTTGCGTCTCCCTCCCTCCCACCCTCCCTATCCCACCCCTCCAGGCAGTCACAAAGCACCGAGCTGATATCCCTGTGCCATGCGGCTGCTTCCCACTAGCTATTCTATTGACTTTTTATTTACTTTTTAGTTGTCCGTTTTCCTATTGAACTCTTCTGTTAATTTAATTGTCTGTATATATATTTTTATTATTGACTCCTCTGAGTATTTCAAATAGATGAAGAAATTTTACACATGTAATAAAAAATTTCTTCTCCCTTAAGATGGTTATACTCTCCATTAATTTATATGTCATATTGTAATTGTAAGAATTGATGCTAAGCATGTATCATTTGTTCCTAAATGCAATGCTTCTCTCTCCCCCTCATCCCTGTCTTGCCCTTTGCCTACATACAATATGTTAGTTTGGAATAGTTATCCTTCATGTCAAGAAATTGTCCTTCTAGTCCTGGTATAGGTGTAAGTACATTATTTTATTTTTAATTTTTAAAATTTAGAATGGATTTTCATGCCTTTGAAATAACTATAGATGTAGGGTTTTTTAAAACTTGTTTATGTCATAAATGATTTTAGCATCATCCTGAGATGAATCCTTCTATTTCCTAAATAAAATATACTCCCAATGAGGTATTAATCCTTCAATATACTATGCTTAATCACTAAGATTTTAACTGAGAATGTGTTTGATCAGCAGAGTTTGTTTTCAGGTTTTTTTCCTCTTATTTTCAAATTCTTTCTCTGTTCAAGTTTGGTAACATGGTTATAGAGTAGATTCACAAATTACACTGTTATAATTTTTATGTTTTTCTATACTAGAGAAATTTACACATGGTCGGAACTAATTTTTTTTTTTTTTTAGGGATTTGAAACATCTGCTTGGGAACAGTGGCATCCTAGGATGGAGATTAAAAAGCAACCTTTTGGAGAAAAGGATTATATTAAAAGTTAGTGGGGAATAAATTCAAAAGGTAGATGAGACCAGCTGCAGGTCGAGTAGGATGCTCAAGGTGAAGCGAATTTTGGCCAATCAGGTATTGGGAATGGAGACAGGGACTGGCATAGATACATCTAGGAGATGCCACAGGAGATTTGTAATTATGATTTGAGGGTAATCTAACATGAAGGAGAGAAGCTACCATCCCAGTAATCTAGCCAATTACTGTTCACCGTAGAAATACTAAAATGTTTATATCTATTTCAAATATTTAAGATAAAACTATGTCAATAAAAAATAGCGAACATTTTCAATAAAATTAATGACATATTTCTTGAGCACTTTACCTCATGACAGACATTGTGTTATAAACACATATGCATTAGCCTATTTAGTTGACAAGAAACCTCTATGAAATATATTTCATTATTATTCATTTTCTGAAAATCAAGGCTTTATAAATTTTCATAACTTATTCAAGGACTCAATGTCTATTAAAGTGACCTGTTTTATGTCCAAAAATATATTTACATACAAAAGACTGACAGAAATATTTTTAAAGTTAAAAAATGAATAGAGGGGTATAGCAAGCCCTCTTTGAAGGGTTATTGATTTAAATCTATAATAAATCTGAATTGCAAGGATCAGTTCTAGGCACTTGTGTCATTCTCTAATATTATTTGTTTCAATCTTTAAATTCTTATCTTGAAAAATGAGATTAAATTTTATTTAGGAAATGAACGAATGGGATACATTTACCTCCATCTGGGCATCATGAAATGGCAATATTTGCCCCAAACTGTTGTATATTATATAATTCTATACTCATATTAATATTATGGTAATTTTCTAATATAAGAAAAAACTGTTAAAGTGATATATATATATACACATATAGACATATATGTATAGATATGAATTTGTATATATATTTACATATATGCTATATGAATATTAAACCAATACTAATGCATTAAAAAATTAAAAGGTATATCCCAATAAAGCACATGATTATTTCACTGAATGCTATCTGAATGGGTATTTACTGAATTTCTTAACTCATTTATATTTTCCTTTTCAACTTGAATTTCATATTCAGTAAGAGGTTAACCTCCTGTGACAAAGAATAGCGAGCATTCAGCTCTCACGTCATGTTGTCTTGATCTAAGATAACATATAACATATTTAAGTTATAACTAAATTATTCTACTGACAACGATCCCTTAGGGATAATTTCAGGTTTTGCTTTATCTTAATATTTCCTTTTTTATTGACAGAGCTTGAAGGGTGGGACACAACTGATTGAAAAAGACATTTTTGGTAACTTTTACTTAGATGCTTTGTTAAAAACCAGTTTAAGTCCTGTTTATGTTGCAAATCTGAACCAGAGCACTTCACCAGACTGGAACTTCCTGACGCGGTAAGAATCAGGTAGCCCTCTGCCTTGTTTTCAGCACATCAGTACTCCATATGCTGTAAGAATGTCACCGAAATCTGGCAGCAATTTTGAAAGGCTCTTGACATGTTGTTTGGTGTCGTTCTCTAGTAGGAAGTGCCTGGGGTTGTGGCTGAAAGAAGGGGGAAATTGTGGCAACGAAGAAACACAAAAGCCTAACAAAAATGACTGGAATATGTAAAAGGTTTCTAGAAAGTAACAGATGCAGATACTTTACGGTGAGGAGTGGGATGGAGAGAGAGAGAAGGGAGCCCATAGAATACAAGAATCCCCCAAATAACTATTGATTGGATGCTCTTTAAATACAACCAAAAAACAAAATGTCACATTTCCGATTGACATATTAAAATGTGAGGTTCTTTCTCTTAGAAACCTTTTGAAAAGTCAGCTGGAAAACAGTGTAGAAAATGTGCCAGCCAAACTGATGCCAATAGGTAGAGTGACTTTAAATGCCATACTCGGTCACCTCTCACGTTCTCCCCACCTCAAAGACAGGCTTGTTTGCAAGGATCTCACTTCTCTATCTCATTTAGCCGTCCTCAGCAGCACATGTGCCACATCCAGGATATTTGAATAGTCATTAGTATGTCTGTTGAGTCACTAGCCAAACCATCCTATCACCACTAAATCTATAGAGGAAATTGTTCTTTCGAGTCAAGTTTTGGCTGCAGGGTGTTATTGGTTGGGCAACAGATGTTTGCATAGGGATTGTGGTTACTGGTACTGGAGATGGGGAAGGACACAAAGGTAATTTACCATTCATAAACCCTGACAGCATGGACCCTGGTATTCTCCCAGAATGTTTTGTAATGGCCATCAGCATTTGTGTCATGTTAATATCGACTACTTTACTTATATTTTGAGAGGGCTGGTCTTCTGTTATAAAAGCTTGTTCAAGATTCTGCACATCATATTCCTTTAACTATAGGATATTCTCTAAATGTCAACATTTCTACATTAAATACTCATAAATATTTATATCAGGCCATTGCCTAGGTATTTATTGGTGCTTCTACTTGCTTATATTACTTTATTTTGATCATCAGAGTCTTGAAGTTGGACCTATTTGTTCAGTGTTTTATTGTCCCCAGGATGTTGTGCAGATGATATAGGATAGAGTCAAAATTATTACTATGTGCTTATATGGGTTTGATCATCTTTGAGGAGGTGCAAACTTACTTGTCATTTATTTTTCCCTCTTGAAGCTTTTTATGAAGGGATCCAAATTTGTAATGCTAAAACCACTTACATGTTTTGGTCTGACCAATCTTTGTTAGCACAGAAAGTTTGAAAATATGTATACAGATATCAAGTGTTTATGAATGTACAATTCAGAAAAAGGAACTGGCGTTTTGTAAGTTTGCTATGCAAATGTGAAGGTCATTCTGGATGGGATTCCTCTCAATTGTTCACATCATATTTTCATTTCCTTGAATAAAGTTTCATCGTTTGAGTCTGTGAGGAAGATTTCTCAGAAAAAAAGAACAAAACAAAAAGTTTCTAGCAAGTTATTGTAGAATTTCATTTAGAAAACAAAACGTTAAAACTAAGGATATTGAAAGAATTATATGGGGAAAATCAGGTAATGTGTTCTTCAAACAAAAAGCTAAATTTTACTTCAATCTAAGAAGAAAGTAAGACCTTGGTTTTAAACATGGCATACAAATAAAGCATAATATGTACAGTCTTCAAAAATGGCAATTATCTCTAATAAATCTTAAAGTTAACTGTGAAATATATATGCATTTCTAAAATGATGACTGCTATTACTGTGAAAATTTTCTTCTAAATTTTCTTAGTGTGAAACTTGACTCAGTGATATGAATTAACATAAAACACAATATTCAAATGTACTATGATGTTGCAGCTGAGAGTAGAGATTCCAAGAGAAAGTCAAAGCGATTGATATTTTATTAAAATGATTATATATAATGTTTGAAAAAAATAAGGATGATTATAAAATATGTTGTACTAGAATTTGAAATTAGAGTGGAGTTACAAATACTGGAATGAACAAGAAATACCAATTCAATGGAACTAAATAAATTTTTTACATGTCTAAAGTAATAAAATTATATTTAAATTCAGAAAATGCAAATCTAGAAAAAGGGAACAAAATATGAATACACTGAAAAGTTGATGGAACTTTAAGAAGTGTGGTTAATATTAGACAGCAATTATTATGATTTTGTTATGTGATAAATTGCCTCCACGTTGGTACTCCAGATTAGTTTTGAGGGTAAAGGATGTACAATATGTTTAATTTTGTTTGTTGCCTCCGGATAGAATGGACATCGATATTTTAATAGGTGACTCAACAGTGGGTTCAAGAACACCAAGAAAAAAAAAAATTAGATCAAAGAAGGACATTTAAAATATCGACATGAGAGAAAGAAAAGATTGATTTAAAGTAGAGAATTTAACTAGTTAAAATTTACCAAAGCAATGAATAATAAAACAAAGGGAGAAAAAAATGTTTAATGTAATGCTAGTGATAATGAAATGAATTTCTCAAAAATTAAATTATTTAGAGTAACTTTTATTTGATTTTTTTTAATTTGAAAATGTGAGAAATAACTGGTTAACAGAGGATCTAACTAAGTAATTAATCAGGGCTAAAGGCTAGGAACTACTGTGGTATGAAATTGATTTTAGATAATCTAGTTATCCGCATTTTTTTTTTTTTTTAGAATATCTACTCTGCGAGAATCTACTACAGCTATTATTTTAAAATAATATATTGTTTCAGGAGCTATAATCCTAAACTGAGGATTACCATTAGAGGGTCCTTTTCAGATTCTCTGGATTTAGTGTTGTATATATTCATGTCATGTATCTTCCACAATGATGAGCACATACTAGGTCTTTATTACAGTTTGTGGAATGAATGAATAAATTTATAAATGTAGACATAAATGACTATTTTGGAGCTTCATTCTGGTAAAGAAGTATTAAAAACCGCTATTTAAAACAGTCTAAAGCACTAAGTCTTATGCTGTGGAGGTTACAAAGGCATGTCCTTGGTCAACAAAATGTTTAAAATCTAGTCAAGTAGAGGACAAGGGTAAAAGTATGCACAAAATAAGCTAAAGTATTGTTAATAAAGAAAATGAACGCAGGGTGAGTGCAATGGGAGCCCAGGTAGGGCATATCGTGGAAAAGGTAGAATGCTTTGATAAGTGATTTATTTTAGTTACCTAGATACATAGAGAAAAATCATGTAAAATAGAAAGTGGAAGCCACAGCAAAATAAAGGAGAAGGCTTTAATTTGGTTTTCAACCTAGAAATTCTCACTTGAAGGGAAGGGCCTAGGTCAAACAGGTGAAACACTGATAAATTAACTTGTACAAGGATATTCAGCTATTTGTTATCAGAGTGTAAAAAGATGGGATGAAAGCCCTTCATGCCAGTCTATAGTGAAATGACACTCAGAAAATGAAAGTACATTTAGAGAAGCCCGGAAGGAAACTTTAAAATCCACATCTTATTCATTGTCTAAGGTTCTTCCATGCTTCTACAATGGCAGCTCTCATCACCCCAAACACAGTCAATGTCATTTTTTTAATGTATCTCACATTTCCTTAAAGAGTTAAGGTAAAATTTCTCAAAATGTGTGTCTGAAAATATTAACTCCACTCTGTGGCCGATAGGTATAGGAAATGCATTACCAAAAGTATAGATTTCTGGCACCTTCATTATTAATTTGAAATATATCTATATGTCTCTCCACCTGAGGTTTTTATATTGAAAATGAAAGTGTTGCAGTGTCAAGACATCATAAAACGTGGCTTCTCAAAAAATAATAAAACACATGTAATTAATTTTATCAGGAACATAATGGGCATTTGTAAAACATGAGTTATCTTATTTTTCATCCTCCTCATCTGTATGAAGGTGAACACATTTGGAAAGACTTTACTGCAGTAGAGAGAAAAATGCTGTACATTCAATATTTGACTTCAGGGATCTAGCATGAAATCAGATGGTGTATAATGTCAGATAGAATTATACTTATTTTTATCCAGGTACTGTAATACCTACTTTTAAAACGAAAAGGTTAAAAATAATGCCACAAGTGGCCAGTAGGCCTATGAGACTTCCCAAATGTGTTATATTTGTGTTAATTGTGCTCATGTTTGACAAACGTTGCAATACATTGTAATAATTGTAAAGTAAGTTTTAGAATCATGTTCTTTTATTTCAAACAAGTAAATTTGAACAGGTATTTTTCTTGTTTTATAGTAATGGACTGTTCAGTGACAGATTAACAATATAGGAGGGGTGTCTTTTTAATGCATTTTAATTTATGGAATGTTCCTCTGTTTAACTCTGTAAAGGAATACCTCAACACTATGTTTTGTTCAGGAATTAAGTCTTTCTGATTACCACGCCCTTACCAATACCAAAAAGAAGAAAAAAAGGAAAAAAAGAAAAAGAAATAGAAAAACAAGTGTGTGCGTGTGCATGTCAACAAGTTGCCTAACAATCAAGATCAATAAACAAAACCATAAGGCTGCAAGAGAACACTCCCCCCTCCTCCAATTCATAGATGAATAGAATCAATGCTTGAGAAAATTTCCCTGGAGGGTACAGGGTGGAATTTGGAAACTGTAAAAGGAGCACTGAAAATGAGAAGAGCAGATGGAAGCTATTAAATCAGAATAACATTGCCTCTCACAAAGACTCAAATCAAATGTCATGAACTTCTATTATTGACAACACAGGCAGGCAGCACAGCTATCTTTGGACTTTAAAAATATATGCAATATTCCACTATAAATAGTTATCAATTCTGCCTCAGCAAAGTGTCACGCACCTGGTAGGTACAGAGTAAAGGTTTTTATTTTTTATGACGTTGTCAATTTTAATAGAGTGGCATGTCTAGAAATGCTAAAGAAAGAATGAAGATTACCAAAGGACTTGGCATATGCTTCATGTTGTAAAAATGCCAAAATCCTAAAATAGGAAACATATTTTAAATATAAAAATTATTTAATTCTTTACAGTGACCTACCATTTTAGAGAAAGGAGGATTTGATGCTTTGATATAGTTTTAATGTTTTTAATACAATCATCCGTGATTCTTATTTCTTTATCAGAAAGGATCAAAGGCTCTTGACACATGCTCCCCAACTGGAGTCCCTCCTTGACCTCTATATCCTGGATGGAGCATTTTAACGCCTTAGGAAGACATGAAACTATTGAGAGATTTGCAAATGGGTTTCTTCAAATGGGGCACACAGGTCTGTAGGTCACGTTGACGGACTTGCCTGGGCTCTTTCTGCAGCCATGTGGTCCCTTGATCTCCCACTCTCCCAGCTGCCAGTGCGCTTGTGAGCACAGATGAAGGTCTAGCAGCTACTTGCCTGCCTCCCCCACCTGTTTGACTTCACTTGTCCACTCCAGTGGACACTTTTAAGTGAATAGCAATGCTCTTGATTTGCAATCTTATTTGGAACTATATTCCATCTTACATATTTTCCAAGAAATCCCATATAATGATTAATTATCTGTTCTCTGCATCTTTTCCTTCCATTGTTTCCTATACCATCAAATCAGGGAACATGGACATGACCCAACAGAACTAATCAACTTTCTTGACAAAGAAGAAAAAAGAGGAAGAGAAGGAGAAGGAGATGAGAAGGAGGGAGAGAAAATGTTATTGCCTTACTGATGTCAAGTATTAACTAAAAGATTAAAATTAATTTTTCTTATCTTTTGTTTTTTTTAATGTTTTGATGATTTTACAAAGATCTTGTGAAAACCTACACACTTACCTAAAGGAAATATTTCTAGGGTACCTCTTAATCCTAGAGTCACAAAAAAGATTACTTTAGGAGAATTGGCTGATTTTCATGAACTTCCTGGTAATTTTTTGTATCTCTACACAAGATTAGGCCATGTTTCATAGCTAACACACTGCCTATTCTGTGCTTGAGGCTTGATGGAATTTTCTGAGATCTTGAAAGTATGGATAATTCCTCGGTTAAGGAAGTATTAAAATCACAGAATTAAAATGATAGTCCTGAGATTGGTTCAAGATGGTGGAGTAGAAGGGCATGGGCTCACTCCCTCTTGTGAGAGCACTGGAATCACAACTAACTGCTGAACAATCATTGACAGGAAGACACTGGAACTCACCAAAACAGATACCCCACAACCAAAGACAAAGGAGAAACCACAATGAGATGTACTTTGACAGGACTGGGGAAAACAGAGACTCCACTCTTAGAGGGCACACACAAAGTACTGTGTGCATCAGGACCCAGGGGCAAGGAGTAGTATCCCCATAGGAGACTGAAACATACATACCTGCTAGTGTTGGAGGGTCTCCTGCCGAGGTGGGGGGTAGCTGTGTTTCATTGTGAGGACAAGGACACTGGCAGCAGAAGTTCTGGGAAGTACTCCTTGGTATGAGCCTTCCCAGCGTCCACCATTAGCTCCACCAAAGAGCCTGGAGTCTCCAGTGCTGGGTTTCCTCAGGCCAAACAACCAACAGGGGGGGAACTCAGCCCCACCCATCATCAAACAAGCAGATTAAAGTTTTACAGAGCCCTACCCACCAGAGCAACACCCAGCTCTATCCTCACCAGTGCCTCCCATCAGGAAGCTTGCACAAGCCTCTTAGATAGCCTCATCCACCAGAGGGCAGACAGCAGAACCAAGAAGAACTACAATCCTGCAGCCTGTGGAATGAAAACCACATTCACAGAAAGAGAGACAAAATGAAAAGGCAGAAGACTATGTACCAGATGAAGGAACAAGATAAAACCCCAGAAAGACAAGTAAATGAACTGGAGATAGGTAAGCTTCCAGAAAAAGAATTCAGAATAATGATAGTGAAGATGATCCAGGACCTTGGAAAAAGAATTGGGGGAAAAGATTGAGAAGATGCAAGAAATGTTTAACAAACACCTAGAAGAATTAAAGAACAAACACCTAGAAGAATTAAAGAACAAATAGAGATAAACAATAGAGTAACTGAAATGAAAAATACACTAGGAGGAATCAATAACAGAATAACTGAGGAGAAGAATGGATAAGTGACCTGGAAGACAGAGTGGTGGAAATCACTGCCATGGAACAGAATAAAGAAAAAAGAAATGAAAACAGCCTAAGAGACCTCTGGGACATTAAATGCACCAACATTCACATTATAGGTCCTAGAAGGAGAAAAGAGAGAGAGAGGACCCGAGAAAATATTTGAATAGATTATAGTCGAAAACCTCCCTAATATGGGAAAGGCAATGGCCACCCAAGTCCAAGAAGTACAGAGAGTGCTAGGCAGGATAAACCCAAGGAGAAACATGCCGAGACACACAGTAATCAAATGGAAAAAATTAAGGACAAAGAAAAATTATTAAAAGCAACAAGGGAAAAATGACAAATAACATCCAAGGGAAGTTCCATAAGGTTAACAGCTGATTACTCAGCAGAAACTCTACAAGCCAGAAGGGAGTGGCACAATATATTTAAAGTGAAGAAAGGGAAGCACCTACAACCAAGATTACTCTACCTGGCAAGGATCTCATTCAGAGTCGACAGAGGAATCAAAATCTTTACAGACAAGCAAAAGCTAAGAAAATTCAGCACCACCAAATCAGCTCTACAACAAATGCTAAAGGAACTTCTCTAAGTGGGAAACACAAGAGAAGAAAAGGACCTACAAAAATAAACCCGAAACAATTAAGAAAATCATAACAGGAATATATATATATATTGATAAACACTTTAAATGTGAATGGGTTAAATGATCCAACCAAAAGACACAGGCTCGCGGAATGGTTACCAAAACAAGACCCATACATATGCTGTCTACAAGAGACCCACTCCAGACCTAGGGACACATACAGACTGAAAGTGGGGGGATGGAAAAAGATACTCCATGCAAATGGAAATCAAAAGAAAGCTACAGTAGCAATTCTCATATCTGATAAAAAAGACTTTAAAATAAAGAATGTTACAAGAGACAAGGAAAGACATTACATAATCATCAAGGGATCAATCCAAGAAGAAGATATAACATTTATAAATATATATGCACCCAACATAGGAACACCTCAATATATAAGGCAAATGCTAATAGCTATAAAAGAGGAAATTGACAGTAACACAGTAATAGTGGAGCACTTTAATGCCTCACTTACACCAATGGACAGATCATCCAGACAGAAAATAAATAAGGAAACACAAGCTTTAAAGGACACAATAGACCAGATAGATTTAATTGATATTTATAGGACATTCCATCTAAAAACAGCAGATTACTCTTTCTTCTCAAGTGAACACGGAACATTCTACAGGATAGATCATATCTTGGGTCACAAATCAAGCCTCAGTAAATTTAAGAAAGTTGAAAACGTATCAAGCATCTTTTCCGACCACAACGCTAGGAGGTTTGAAATAAATTACAGGGAAAAAAATAAAGAACACAAATACATGGAGGTTGAACAATACGTTACTAAATAACCAAGAGATCACTGAAGAAATCAAAGAGGAAATCAAAAAATACCTAGAGACAAGTTACTGTGAAAACACAGTGATCCAAAACCTATGGGATACAGCAAAAGCAGTTCTAAGAGGGAAGTTTATAGCAATATAACCCTACCTCAAGAAACAAGAAAATTCTTAAATAAACAATCTAACCTTACACATAAAGGAACTAGAGAAAGAAGTACAAACAAAACCCAAAGTTAGTAGAAGGAAAGAAATCATAAAGATCAGAGCAGAAATAAATGAAATAGAAACAAAGAAAACAATAGCAAAGACCAATAGAACTAAAACCTGGTTCTTTGAGAAGATAAACAAAATTGATAAACCTTTAGCCAGACTCATCAAGAAAAAGAAGGAGAGGACTCAAATCAATAAAATTAGAAATGAAAAATGAGAAGCTACAATGGACACTGCAGAAATACAAAGCATCATAAGAGACTACTACAAGCAACTCTATGCCAATAAAATGGGCAACCTGGAAGAAATGGGCAAATTCTTGGAAAGGTATAACCTTCCAAGACTGAACCAGGAAGGGATAGAAAATATGAACAGACCAATCACAAGTAATGAAATTGAAACTGTGATTAAAAATCTCCCAACAAACAAAAGCCCAGGACTAGAGGGCTTCACAGGTGAATTATATCAAACATTTAGAGAAGAGGTAACACCCATCCTTCTGAAATTCTTCCAAAAATTGCAGAGGAAGGAACACTTCCAAACTCATTCTACGAGACCACCATCACCCTGATAACCCAAACCAGACAGAGAGACTACAAAATAAGAAAATTGCAGACCAATATCACTGATGAATATAGATGCAAAAACCCTCAACAAAATACTTGGAAGCAGAATCCAACATGTTAAAAGGATCATACACCATGATCAAGTGGGATTTATCCCAGGGATGCAAAGATTCTTCAGTATATGCAAATCAATCAATGTGATACACCATATTAACAAAATGAAGAATAAAAACCATATGATCATCTCAGTAGATGCAGTAAAAGATTTTGACAATATTCAACACCGATTTATGATAACAACTCTCCAGAAAGTGTGCATAAAGGGAACCTACCTCAACATAATAAAGGCCATATATGACAAACTCACAGCAAACATCATTCTCAATGGTGAAAAACTGAAAGCATTTCCTCTAAGATCAGGAAAAAGACATGGGTATCCACTCTCACCACTCTTATTCAACATAATTTTGGAAGTCCTAGCCATGGCAATCAGAGAAGAAAAAGAAATAAAATGAATATAAATTGGAAAAGAAGAAGAAACACTGTCACTGTTTGCAGACAACATGATACTATACACAGATAATCCTAAAGATGCCACCAGAAAACTACTAGAGCTAATCAATGAATTTGGTAAAGTAGCAGGATACAAAATTAATGCACAGGAATTTCTTGCATTCCTATTCACTAACAATGAAAGATCAGAAAGAGAAATTAAGGAAACAATCCCATTCACCATTACAACAAAAATAATAAAATACCTAGGAATAAACCTACCTAAAGAAGTCAAAGACCTGTACTCAGAAAACTATAAGACACTGGTGAAAGAAATAGAAGATGACACAAACAGATGGAGAGATATACCATGTTCTTGGATTGGAAGAATCAATATTGTGAAAATGACTATACTACCCAAAGCATTCTACAGATTCAGTGCAATCCCTATCAAACTACCAATGGCATTTTTTACAGAACTAGAACAAAAAAATCTTAAAATTTGTATGGAGACAGGAAAGACCCCAAATAGACAAAGCAATCTTGAGGGAAAAAATGGAGATGGAGGAATCAGACTCCCTGACTTCAGACTATAGTACAAAGCTACAATAATCAAGCCAATATTGTACTGGAACAAAAACAGAAATATAGATCAATGGAACAGGATAGAAAGCCCAGAGATAAACCCATGCACCTATGGTCAACTAATCTATGACAAATGAGGCAAGGATATACAATGGAGAAAAGACAGCCTCTTCAATAAGTAGTGCTGGGAAAACTGGACAGCTACATGTAAAAGAATGAAATTAGAACACTCTCTAAAACCATACACAAAAATAAACTCTAAATGGATTAAAGACCTAAATGTAAGACCAGACACTGTAAAATTCTTCAAGGAAAACATAGGAAGAACACTCTTTGACATACATCACAGCAAGATCATTTTTGACCCTCCTCTTAGAGAAATAGAAATAAAAACAAAAATAAACAAATGAGACCTAATGAAACTTCAAAGCTTTTGCACAGCAAAGGAAACCATAAACAAGACGAAAAGACAACCCTCAGAATGGGAGAAAATATTTGCAAATGAATCAATGGACAAAGGTTTAATCTCCAAAAAATATAAACAGCTCATGCAGCTCAATATTAAAAAAAAACAATCAAAAAATGGGCAGAAGACCTAAATAGACATTTCTCCAATGAAGACAAACAGATGGCCAAGAGGCACATGAAAAATGCTCAACATCACTAATATTAGAGAAATGCAAATCAAAACTACAATGAGGTATCCCCTCACACCAGTTAGAATCACCATCATCAGAAAATCTACAAACAACAAATGTTGGAGAGGGTGTGGAGAAAAGGGAACTCTCTTGCACTGTAGGTGGAAATGTAAATTGATACAGCCACTATGGATAACCGTATGGAGATTCCTTAAAAAACTAAAAATAGAATTACTATATGACCCAGCAGCCCACTACTGGCATATACCCAGAGAAAACTGTAATTCCAAAAGATACATGCACCCCAATGTTCATTGTAGCACTATTTACAATAGCCAGGTCATGGAAGCAACCTAAATGCCCATCGACATATGAATGGATAAAGAAGATATGGTATATATATACAATGGATTATTACTTAGCCATAAAAAGGAATGAAATTGAGTCATTTGTAGAGACTTGGATGGACGAAGAGACTGTCATATAGAGTGAAGCAAGTCAGAAAAAGACAAACAAATATCGTATATTAACACATATATGTGGAATCTAGAAAAATGGTACAGATGAACCAGTTTGCAAGGCAGAAGTAGAGACACAGAGGTAGAAAACAAACGTATGGACACCAAGGGGGATAGTGGGGGGTGGGTGGGGGGTGGGATGAATTGGGAGATTGGGATTGACATATATACAGTAATATGTATAAAATAGATTAATAAGAACCTGCTGTATTAAAAATAAAATAAAATTCAAAAAAATAAAATGATAGTTCTGATTAAAATTGTAGAAAATGATTGCAAATGGATCAGGTCTGAAGCTATGTGACTAAAACTGCAGATGTTTATCTCTTTCTTTCATGATCATTATTATCCAGGACTTCTGTGAGTATGGAATGGCTCGTAAGTTCTCTCAGCCCAGTGCCTGGTTTTACCTTGTGTGGACCAGTGTCAGCCAAGCTCCACAGTTAAACTGATATGAACGTTAGCAAACTAATACAATCTTTTTATCTCCCAGTGTCATAATTGTAAACTTTTTCTTCTATAGCTGGAGGGAATCAGTTATTCTCTAAGAGGGTTCAAATAGCCATAATTAATGCATTAAGTTATTTAGAACTATACTCACCTGCAGAATACAGACTTCATCAAAAGTTATTCAAGATAAGATTGCATTTATTATTTTAAGCTTCTTTTTTCTTGTTTGTTTTTTTTTTGTTTTTTTTTTTTTTTTTTTTTTTTTTTTTTTTGCGGTACGCGGGCCTCTCACTGTTGTGGCCTCTCCCGTTGCGGAGCACAGGCTCGGGATGCGCAGGCTCAGCGGCCATGGCTCACGGGCCCAGCCACTCCGCGGCATGCGGGATCTTCCCGGACCGGGGCACGAACCCGTGTCCCCCGCATCGGCAGGCGGACTCCCAACCACTGCGCCACCAGGGAAGCCCTATTTTAAGCTTCTTTTACTTATTTGATTATATTAACTTGGCTTGATACAATAAACAGAGCATCACAAACACTTTCAAATATTACTTGTTTACATGGCTTCTAAATGCTTTCCTCTCACTGTTTTAATAATAATAATAATATTTAGAATTAATTAGTCAGAGGAAATACAGAGAATAGTACTTGTGAAGAGATAAAAGAAAGACTAAAATTTGGACTTGGGTCACTCTTTTGCTCAATGCCTTTTTTCCTTCATGAATTTAATCAACGTGTTTTGAGTATGGTTGTGTGCCAGGAATTGACAATTTGGTCATGATGGTAAGAGTGAAACCCCTAAGGAGGTAGTTACTAACAGAGCCATTATACCAGAGGTTCTGCTGGAGCACAGGGATGTCAGTCCTGCTCAGGTCTTAGGATCTGGGTATGGCTGGGGGTGGGATCAGGAAAGTATCCAATTAACCTGGGTCTAGATGAACAGGCAGGGATCAGGCAAAACAACCTGTCAGGGATAAGGGGTCATCCACTGCAAGCAGAAAAATTCACACCCTGCCATTTAACTTGCTGTTATAGCTTGGACAAATTATTCATCTGAGCCTGTTTCTCAAATATACAATCACTATAATGATAGCATTTACCTCCTAAGACTGCTGTGAGGATTAAATGAGTTAATATATGTAAAGGACTTAAAAGAGCATCTGGGGCACTGTAAGAGACACAT
Organism: Phocoena sinus; assembly: GCF_008692025.1. Classification (NCBI taxonomy): domain Eukaryota; kingdom Metazoa; phylum Chordata; class Mammalia; order Artiodactyla; family Phocoenidae; genus Phocoena; species Phocoena sinus. The sequence goes on along the minus strand of NC_045775.1, from coordinate 87,085,582 downwards.
GAGTGTTCACTAATGCTATCATGTCCAGGAGCCTGGATGTCAGTGAAGAACAGCACAGAAAGTAAACAGGAATGAGGCTGGAAGCGTGAGTAGGAAGTGGATTCTGGGAGAAAGTAAGAGGGACGTCGTGCTGCAGAGTTTAGACTTTTGCACCGTAGAGAGATGAGCCAGGCTGCCGTGATCCAGGTGCTGTTAGAACTAGAGGAAAGCATTAGAGGCAGAAGAAGCTGTGGAGGGTCCTCAGTGATACGGTGTCCCTCAGAGCCTAGGTAATGGTTGGGAGAGGGAGGCGATGCGGTAAATTATAGAGACTTTGTTCTTCATTTTAAACATAAGCTAAATAGATGTTTCCACATCTCAGATCAAATTGCAATAATATCACTTTCTTTACTAGATATTAATACTAAATATTACCTGTTCACTTTTTTCTACACTGAACATTATTCTTATAGGTTTTGCTGGGGAGAATTTGATACCTACAAAAGAATATAGGTGTCATATATGTAATTTATGAAACATAATAATAAACACCTCTGAAATGCTCAGCTTTAGAAATTGAATCTTACCATTACCACTGATAACCTCATAGCCTTCCCCAGCCAAATCCCATACTCTTGTTTGCCCCTAACGGGAAAAAAAATTATCCTAAATTTAAAATAATAATAAACAATAATAATAATAAGTGCTTTCATTTATGGATTTATCATACCTGGAAATATCCCTAAGTAACGTATTATTTATTTTCTTTATGAACTTCTTAAAATATGATATCCAAGATTTTACCTTTTGCAATAAAGTATACTTTGCAACTTGCTAATTTTTTTCAACATGATATATCTAAGGTTCATCTTTGTTGCATGTGGCTCTAGTGTACTCATTTTTGTTGCTATATTGTATTTCATTATGTAATTACAGAAAATTTTACCTATTTATTTGTTCAGTGAGTGACTGATTTTTGGTCTCACAAACAATGTTGCTATGAACATTTTCTTGCCTGTTAATTGATGCATGTATGAGAGTTAACTTGATAATGCCAATTTGCTTCCACAGAGGTTTTCACTCTCTCTGACAGCAGAGTTCCTGGTTTTTCCATATCTTTGCCAACATTTGGCTTTGTTAGACTTTTAATTCCTTTTTCTTGATAACCTGGTGGTTGTAAGTGACATCCCATTGTGACTTAATTTACCTGATTATTAAGGAGATCAAATGTCTTTACATATGTTTATTGATTCTTCATGTTTCCTCTTCTGTGAAATGCCTATTATTTTATTTGCCCATTTTTCTATGGATTTTTTTACATGGATTCATGAGAGTTCTTCATATATTCTGGATATTGGTTGGTTATATATATGGCTAATATCCACTCTCAATTTGTGCCTTTTCTTTTCATTTTCTTTAGACTTTTAATGAATACAATTTCTTGATTTTAATGTACTTATCAATCCTGTTTTAAGTTAGTACTTCTTGTGCCTATGTGCGAACTTTCTCACACTGCATACCTAAAGATATTTCATACTTTCTTCTAAAAGTTGTAATGTTTTCCCCTTTACATTTAGTTTTTTAAGTCATATTTAACTGATATATATCTTCATTACTTTGTATACCTAATATGGGCTAGGTACTATTACTGGTACTTGGAATACCAAACTAAACTGTAATAAAACAAAATGAAATGATAAAAAGGACAGTATGTCTCACTTGAAGAGAGAAGTATAATGAGGAAAATAAATTAACACTGATCATACCTTGAGTTTATATGGTACTTTGTTAATTAAGCACTTCTTCACATAACCAGAGATCTACCATCTGAACGTTCTACATGCATGTCACGTAATGCTGCTCCCTCGTTTACAACCCTCAATATTTTCTTATACTGTCCACAACAGAATTTAAACACAATACTTGATAATTTAGCCCCTTTTACCTCTCCAGATATAACCCTCTTGCCTACTCCTCCAGACATGCTGAACTGCCTGGAGTTCAAATGTGCCCTGTCATCTTGTATCCTTTCTTTTAGTATGAAAGTGATAGCTCAATTGGTTGGCTGCTGCAATTCTACACAATGATGCTAACGATGACTTCCTAATTTAGTAGGCAAGGGGTTAGGATGAAGAGATCATTTGTGAATTACAATGAAAACAGATTCCATATGACTTGTGGGCTAAGTAGACATATAAGAAAGAGTGAGTTACAGTAGGTGAAAGTTGATTTCATCATTTTCATATAGCAAACTCTCTTATATGCTAAGAAATGTTTGTTGAATGTATGAAAAAATGGAGGAATGAATGAAAAAGTAGGTAATAATAAAAACAGCCCTTTGATTTTGGCAGTTCAGTTCCTTGGCTACAGATTTTGTCAAGTCTAGTTATCCCTATAGGTATTTTTTTTTCCACTGTATTCCTTGTTAGGTAAATCTATATATAGCCATCTTCAGAAAATGCAATGTTTATAACAAAGTAATAATTCCATTTAAACAGAATTTTTAGTAAGTTCATTCTGTACTTATATGACCAAAGTTAATCATTTTTAAAGAAAGTTCTTGATTGTATGCTTTATCTTTCAAGTATTTATTGGATCTTAATATGCAATTAAAATAGATTTAAAACTACATTTTAGTTAGTAACAGGCAGCTAATGTCTTTAATGAAAGAAGAATATCAAGGTATAAGTACAATTTTAGTTCATGATTTCACTAATGATTCTAATTATTGCAGATATTATCCAGTACTTATGCTTGACTGAAATTCTTTAGGTGAATCAAGTGTTGGAAATTTGAACTAATAAAATGTATTCTTATTCTGTATTCCTATAAAATGTTATATATAGGAAATCTTCCAAGTTTCCTTCCTGTAATTTTTCTGTGCATGGGAAAGGTACAACCTCCTTTTAAATTGTTATTTGTGCAGAAATCAATTCCAATCCTACCACATTAGCAGTGATATGGGAAAGCACCCCATGCATCTTGTGACCAAGCAGAGTCCATGTCCTTCTAGGCTCATTGCTGCACTTAGTAGCTCACTGAGCTCAAAGGGCAGCCCATTCTTAAGGCTACAGACCTTCTTTTGATCAATACCAGCCTCAAAATCTGTGAGGTCGAGTTTGCATCCTTTCTTGCTAAAGAGCTGTTTCTAGGCAAGGTCACTTCCCTTTGTGCTCCTGGCCTCTCTCTTGCTTCCTTTATTTGGAAATCACTGGACCTCTGCCTTCAAGCTCCCTGCACTCAGGCCCTGCTGGGCATCAGCACCACCTTTGTCACAGTGCTTTCCCAGCAAAGGCCCTGCTGTGACTCACCTCCATCTACACCGCGGCCCCTGCCCAGATGCTCATGGAGGGCTGGTGTGGGCAAGGCCTCTGGAGAAACTCACCTTTTGTCTCTTTTCCAGCTCCCAATCCTTTTATGTACAGCCAAGCTATTCCTCTAGCTTTCTAACACATCTCCTAAGTGCAAGTGCAGCATGTGAGAAATTGCATGGACTTTGGGGATGGATAAAACTCTTCCATCTGCGACCTTATTAGCTCCAATTTTGTCAGAACTTTATGCGAGAATTAACATTTTATCAAGTGTAAACATAGCATTTCAATACACAATAAGTGGTAAATAAATGCTGGATAATGTTCTTGTCCAGGTCTAGCCTCACTCTCTGTAAATGACTATACCTTTTGCTCACTGCGTTTTGGTCTTTCCCAGCTGCTTAATTGATTAATTAACTAATTAATTAATTAAATTTTACCCCTTCCTCGCTTTTGATTTCCTCTCTTCTGGGATGCACTTAGTGTTAAGTGCATAATATGGGCTCGTGATAGTTGCATCTTATTAAATTATTTAAAACAATTCTTTATTCATTCTAGTTAAATCGATCTACATTTGCAAAATTTTCTAGACTGTCCATTGGTCCGGCCACCTCATGCATCATACATTCTCAAAGACTCTGAAAAATGGAGTTCAATTAGCTTCAGTTCTGTGAAGACTCCCTTCAGTTTTCTTAGGCACAAGTCAGTGCTCTGTGGTTGGTTTTCCATTTCTAGACCAGAGACACTCAATCAGTGTCTTCTTGGGGGTTGGGGGAGGGTAAATTCTCCTTCAGCCACCACCTCTGCAGTAGTGATGGAAAGATTACTTTTAGCTTCACAATTTCCGACTTAGGTGGCTATTATTACCCTACCTTAGAGAATGTGACCACTAACAAGAGAGCATATGGTATTGTAACAGGCAATAACTGGTACCTTTAGATACAGCTCTGGACATCTTTCCCTGAATGTCTGTTTTAACAATAATAAGATACACAGGTACCAATGCCTGGCAGAGCCCTTATCTATTTATCCATCCATCTATCTATGCCTTGAACAATTATTTAAGTACTGTTGCCAGGTACCGGGTTTGGCACATAATAAACTTTCAAAAAATTGATAAAGAAAGATTTTTTTTTTAAGGATAGAAGGTGATTAAAATGAAGATTGGAGGATTCTGTGTCTAGGCATGGTATTTTTCTCTCAGAAACCATGCCTGCCCTCCTTACAGCTTTGTTTAAGACGTACAGGCTCTTCCTGGGTGTAAGCTCCCTTATTTTTTCTCTCTACTTCCCTAGACATAAATTATTTCTTCTAATTTTCTTTTTGCAAAGTTATCCACATCTTAGGACAAATAAAAATGCATGCAAAATGACTGAAGCATTTAGATTGGTATTGAAATCTGAAAACGAATTAGTGGAAGAATTCTCTTTATTACTGGTGGCTTTATGGGGACCCTCATGTCAGAAGATGTGGATTGTTATCAGTTACTGACTGGGGATACTTTGTTAGAGATTTTCATGCCGACCCTCATTCATTCCAAAAAAGTAGTCACTGAGTGACACCTTTGAGTCTCGTTCTCCAACAAGAAGACTGGAATAGGGTTATAGCCCATAATCTTGTTAGTGGGAGGTCATGAGCTGCTGAAGATTTCCCGTGATTTTCGACTGTTGCCATTTATCCCACCCAGCTTCTGAGACCTTGGATGCCCCAAAGGACTCTTGTAAGTAAGTAAACCACAGATTACTAATTTTTTTCTATACATATTAACTCTCCCAAGATTATTCTCTCTCCTTTAGCAACCTTATAGAATTAGCAACCTCAGAATGTATAGTGTTAATGAATAAGGTTTCATTTCCTGTTTGTTTTTGCTTGACTTGTTAATTAATATTAGGGAAAATGTGGTAGTTCTAGAAAGTGAGGCCCAGAAGATGAATTTTCTCAACTCCACATGTGCTCATTCATGAAAGATAGAGCGAGTGCCCACATCTGCCAGGCACTGCTCTGAGAGACTTAGTATTGAATCTTATCAACAGCACTGTGAGAGAAACAGAATTATTATATCCTTTTTTCCTTTTTAGTAATTTTTTGGACTATAGTTGATTTAAAATGTTGTGTTATTTTCTGCAGTACAGCAAAGTGAATCTGTTATACATATATGTATATTTACTCTTTATTAGATTATTTTCCCACATAGGTATTACAGATTATTGAGAAGAGTTCCCTGTGCTATACAGTAAGCCCTTATTAATTAACCCATTTATATATAGGAGTGTGTATATGTCAATCCCAATCTCCCAATTTATCCCTCCCTGTCTTATGCCGTGGTAACCATAAGTTTGTTTCCTACATCTGTGACTCTATTTCTGTTTTGTAAATAAGTTCTTTTGTACCCTTTTCGTAGATTCAACATATAAGTGATATCATATGGTATTTGTCTTTCTCTGTCTAACTTACTTCACTCAGTATGACAATCTCTAGGTTCATCCATGGTGCTGCAAATGGCATTATTCCCTTCAGCCATTTTTCAAGTGGGGCAAAACACACTTGAAGAAATTTTGCAGCTTGTCTGAGTTCATGTCACCTGTGAGCAGTGGAGCTGGAATTTCAATTCGAGAGCACAATTCCAAAGTTGAGGTCACTACCAAGAGAATACACCAGCTGCAGCTTGAAGACAGAACCTTTGTCCTTACGGAGCATATAGTCTCAGGCTATAAAGACAAACATGTCAATTGGGACTGACCTGTGATGTGGGAGGTGGTAGAGAGATTTGAGAACACAGAGTCGGGATGGGCAGAAAGGGTACTTAGGCTGAAATTTGGAAGGCAGTGGGAGGTAAGTTAGCCAGGAAAACACACATCTGAGGATAGTATCTAAGTGATGGAACAAACAGAGCAAATATGGGGCATTCCCAAGACGTTTTCATCAACTAAGCGGAATGTACATATTTTTCCTCCATAGATTGAGAGGTAATTGGCATTCTGTCCTGATTACTCCCACCTTCTTTTTCATCAGGTCTATATTGTGTGTGATAGATAGTTTTATAAGAAATGAAGATGTTTGATAATATGGCCAAGAATGAAGATTATAAATTGAAGGGGAAAAGTTCCTTTGGAACAAAGATAGGACATTTTTTTTCTTTCTTCCAAAAATAACTTCTTCTCATTTCCTTTTTTTTTTTTTCTTTTTTAAAAATCTAAGACTCTGACACTTTTTAAACTATTAATGTTGGGTCTAGAAATGCGATGCACTCCATCATTTTCCCCACTGCAGGCTGGAAGCAAAGGGTAATGTCTACAGAAAGCTATAAAATCCTGGAAATGAGGATTCAGCATCGAATTACCATCTTGCCCTTAAATATCATGCTGCTTCTATTATTCTAAAGCAGGTGAATGTTGGATACAGATGCAAGCTCAAAGCCATTATCCTAACCCACACTGTTAGTGCATGGATTTCATTTGCAAAAAGTTGCCGTGTCCCATCATGCTTGGAAACCTAGAACACGCTCTGCATTCACTCAGTGGCAGTTGTCTTTACATTTTAACCTCATGCAGTGCACTGAGGAGATGGGTCCTGGGCACACTCTTACACATATGAATAAACAATGTTAAAGCTAATAAGATCTCTGAGAGAAAATGATGATTGTCTTTAATCACTAACCTTAAGCAGCAGTGAACCATATTATCAAACACCTTCATTTCTTATAAAACTATCTATCACATACAATATAGACCTGATGAAAAAGAAGGTGGAAGTAATCAGGACAGAATGCCAATTACCTCATTACTTGTCATAGCATATTGTAACTGGAAATTGCTTCTTTCAGGTTCTGTTTGCTCAGGCAATTACAATAAACTCTCTGCTTGACATGTTGTTTGCACAGATGTAGTGCATTAATAAACATGAGGGCTAATCTGAATTATTGAACCAGCCACAATAATTCCAACAAAGGATTTATAATAAGTCCAAGAAAGCAGAGGTATCACTGGAATTCCCTGTAAGCAACACTGACATACTTTATCACATGCAAAATCCTCAAATTTAATGTACAGTACTGGAATAGGTCCCATAGGTATTTTATATTTTCTAAGTCCTAAGCAACTGCCATTATGAAGGAGCATCAAGACTGCCAAGGTAAGCGGCAATATCCCAGACTTGGAGGGAATTACTTTATTTGTTGTATAGCGTACACATCTTGAGCCCTTTTAACCCGATTTTTCTAAATCTAATTTTATTTAAAAGAAAAATGTGCTGTGGTATTAGTAAAAACATTAAATGTCTCAGAGTATCATGGAAAATGTTCAGTTGTCCAAGGAATGGAATGAAGGACAGTGGACCTTCTCTCTTGCTCATAATATTAGAAGGACATTCTGTAAACATAGGAAACCTTGTTGAGAACAGTTAGGTATCATGGCCAAAATGTTGAGTAATCTTTCAGAGCAAAGCTCAGGTAAAGTTTGCTTCATCTAAGTTGAGTTCACCTGAGTTCACTTTTCTCCATACAAGTTTCTTATTCAAAGAAATGATTTTAATGTCAAAAATATATTCACTTGAAAAATAATGTGTGCCTCATCAATTTCTGCCATACAGAGTCTGGCTTTTAAAATAACTTTGCTTTTTGCCATGTGAGTAATGAATAGAATAGAAATAGAAATGTCTTCAGGAGAGAATCCGGTGCATTGCACATAATGATTTCATGGGGGTTATTCATGCTATCCACTGTGATTGAGAGCACAGCCTTTGCTGTTTAGGGCAGGACAGAATTGGCAAGCTGTCTCCAGACCATCTCCCTGGAGTTTTAGAAAGGATGAGGTCCTGTCTGCCAATAACCACAACAATTCTAAATTCTTAAGCGAAGTCATATTCACAGAGGAGCGTCCCATCATGTTTCTTCATTTCCCCCCATATTAGGCAAAACTTCTGACTTACTTGTTTCTCAGTTTCCTCTTGTGCTAAGTCTCACTTGGATGCCATGTGATTCATTGCATTCTAATACTGATGCAGCAGGCTGATTGTAAATCTAAATTATAGTACCAGCACATAGTCACTTAACTGCAATATACCTATTTAAAAAAGGAAACAAGGCTGTCACCCTAGACTCCCTCTTCTAGGGAAGAACAGGTATTTTTCCAATTCTAAACATTGCTCAGATGTATAATAGTCAATACCACTTGAGATTATCAATTCATCTCAGAAAATTATGTGGGAAGAGTTTTTGTAGCTTTTCCTTGAAATTTACTTTTTTTTTTGAAAATCTGAAATTTTGAAATGTTTTGAAATTTCTCAAACATGGGAATTAAAATGTAAAAGAAGTGTGTGGTTCTTTTCCTTAAAGTTGGCTTTTTAGGCTTTGATCGATAATTAAATGTAAATTAAAGTTTCGCATGTAAGACTTCTCTTAATTCAAATCCACAGATTCATATAAAAAGTAAGAAACTATCACTTTTTTCCCTTCAATTCCAAATCCATTTCTGGCCTCTCTATCTCTCTCCTCACACCGACTCTCAGCATCTTGACCCACTCTACCCCACCCCCAGCTTCATTTGCTGGGACAGAAAGTACCCTTTATATGGCTTAAAAAGAAAATGTGAATCAAGATATCTCAAACACTAATGGGATATATTAAAGCAATTCAATTATTTTAATCTCTTCCATATATCATGAAATTATGTAGAACAATTTCATTGAAGTGTTACGATCACTGTTGAGACTGAAACTGTGAATTGTTACACCAGCAAATATTGAAGAACATGAGTGCTGGTGAAGTTCTATTGCAGTGTATGAAAGTGAGGACCAGAATGACACCAGCAGGGAAATTTCCATCATAATCAACTTATTCATTCTGTAATAACCTCCTTAGGAATCATGCTTCAGGACTATAATGTTCTATGATTAGTTTCAGTCCAAAGTTAATGTTGTCCTTTGAGTTAGTGTTTGCTTTACTCAAGTTATAACACTCTCACATAGAGCAGGAATACTTTTAATTATAAAATAATTATAGAAATAAATTGAATAAAATAAATGAACAATAGGTTAAAAGAAGATGAATTAGACCATTTACATACTACATAGAGTAAGACTTCCTTGAAAGACAAAATACATATGAAAGTTAAAAGTAAGGAAAGCCAGGTTCCATAAAACAAAAATTACTTTTTAGTTAATTTTAACCATACAATTTCTGATTCCATAAAGAATTTTCGTATTACCTTTAACTTATTGGAAAACATGGGTATGTAGTTATATATACTTTCATACATGGTGAGAATGGCTAGGGCCCCCTGATTATTTGTCAATGATTGTATTTTACTCAAGTTAATATTGAAAAGCAAAAGTATAAACTATATGATTTTTTAATGTTATAATATCAACAATACAATTTAAGTTATAGAAAAGCAAAGCTCAGAAAAGTCTCAGTTTTTACTCCACTATTAACTAATGCAATTTGAGCATATGTATAATTAAAGTGTGTTAATAAGATGATTGATATAAATAACAAAATTTCATACAATATGTACAGTTTTGAAGATGAAGGCATTAATCTTTCATCTTTATATCAGGTATCAGTAACAATATTTATCCAAATCTGGATTAAAATCATATAATTACAATGAGCTAATTATACATCAATATTTTAATATTTTGTGATATATAAAAACATAAGCATAAACTAGCAGTAATAAAGATATAGCCATATAATTTATAAAAGTAGGCTAGTGACTGAAATCCATGGGAACCAAGTTACAGAATAAAATACAAAACACATTCCCATCCATTCTACTTTAATTTTAATCCCAATGATAATAATGGAATAAGAGAGGATTCATTCATTTCCTACAAAATAAATCAAATAGTCGTTTGGTCTGGATCATTTACTTTGTACTTAATCATTATTAGAACCTTAAGACATTTGTGTGTGAAACTTTCAGAGACACCAATGTTAGCAAACTCATATTATGACACACATGAGTGCATACGATATAATGGTTGTATATAATATTTTGTATAAAATATTAGGTATACACACATATTAATACATGTGTTCTTATAATATGTTACTCAGCTAAGTAATAGTGCTTCCTTCCCTTTAAGTTCTAGCTTAATTAAGGTAATTAAAAAAATAATAAACATGAATTTTATAGCAGGTGTTGTTTTTATTGAGAGAATATTTTAGAAATTAAATTTTATTATCTTAGGTCAGTTATCTATTAAAACAGTCAAAATCTGAGAATGTAGTCAAAAAAATGAGGTGATCAAAACTGGTCAAATATTTATAAGACTAGATGGTGTACAGTGAGCTGGGAACAGGAATGAATCACACATAAGAACTTAAGAACAATAGATGACTCTGGATGATACCCAGGACAACACCACAGTCTTCAAGTTATTTTTATTTCCACTAATTTTTAATACCTTTCCTAATTATAAATTAATGATCTAACCAATTAAAATGTGAAATTGACATTTGTGTTAGCCTAGTTCCTTTCTCAACTCCTTCCACTCTGGATTCAATTAACCCCAACATATACACTTACAACACTTACAAAATTACAATGGAGCATTGTGTGAAAAGGCATGGAAAAGGAAGTATAAATTATGTTTCTAAAAGTTAAAGAATCTATTAATTAAATTTCAAACTCATAGGCATTTGAGAAAATTACATACTTTAGAGAGTTACAAAATCTTTCCTAAAATTCGTTTCATAGTACTGTTTTGAAATTTCACTTTATATCGCTATCTGATATCATGGGGAACTATGAAAGAATTAAAAGCTACAGATAGCAGTTTATCAAAGGTTTTTTCTAAGATACTATTTTAAATACATTTTTCTTCTCAGGAAAAAGAGAGCTTCAGACTTCAAAGTAAACAATGATTAGAAAAGCTACTAAGGATAGTACCAGTATAGTCCTTGAATTTCTGATTCCACATTGAGCAATCACGAATTATGTGCATGAACTTTCCCTCCTAGTTGCCTATGCACATTCAAGGACCAGAAAACTCTCCAACCCTTATAAAATTCACTAACAATACTTGTTTGTTACACATTTGTGAACATCCCATCAATTCTCCCCAAACAATTTTGTTATGAGTGTTATTTACTTTTATATTCTGCATTTAAAAAGAGTATTGATGTGCCATTCTACAGCAAAAATTCTGAGTTCAAAACACGACCTCAGCAAGTCATCAGGCCTTTATACCTCAACATGAATCTACACCTTTCCTAGGAGAGATTAGCAAATGAAATATGAAAACAATGTTTTTGCTGTTTTCTGAGTCTACCAACAAGGTAATGCTGAATGTTGTACTTGGATTCTTCACCTCCAAAAGTGGATGAAGTTGGTCACATGGGTGCCACTCTTCTTTGGGATGCTGTACTTACAGTACTCAGTTCTACATCAATTTTCACAGGACATATCCTCCCAGGGAAGTAAAGCAACTAGTTACAAAATAGAATCTCACAGCTTTCATTTATCTTTAGTACTTAAAAAAACCAAAACCAAAACAAACCAAAAAAACTTTCTTTTTCCCTAATACAGAAAAGCTCCAAGCAGCATTTGAAATGCATATCATAGACTCTGTTTCTATTTTTTTGTTGTTGTCGTTCATCTAAAGGAATAGGTGTGTGGACCTCCTATAAAGGTGAAAAGTCTTGAATATGAGAGTTTCTTCATCTAAGAACTCACTTACTCCTATGTGAGAAGGTAGGAAACACAAAGAAAGCAGGAGAAATCAATGAGGTTTTGCATTCCTGGAGATGGTAAAAGATGACTAAATCAGGATGTGTGTTGATAGACACCTGCTGAGAAAACCAAGGCTGGAGCTCAGTGAGGGACAGTGTGAGGGCTGTCAAGGCCACGCAGGGAGCAGCGCTCAGGTATTGACTGGGAGCTTTTAGAAAGTGTTTTAGAGAAAGTTGTTTTGCCTTTACTGCAGCAAGAACACTCAATACTAGAGAATCTGGAAGGCTGAAACCAGAGAACTTGCTGTGGGGAGAAAAGTGAAAAGATCCAACACTTCATCAGACCCTCTTTCAAGGATACAATTCTGGGAAAGGCAATTACCAGGTGTCCTAAAAGTCCAGCCATCCACCCTGAGATAGCTGAGCAACTCTCACCAGAAAAATTCAACATGTTTGATGAGCTGTTTGGGGAGGGCGTTCTAAAATAAAATGCTTTAAAACATCAGTTTATAAGCGTTATTTCAATCACAACAACAAAAAATGAAGCAGAGAAGAATCAGGGAATATTCACAGAAATGGCAGCTCTTCTGATTTTAGACCAAGCTTATTCAGATCAGGCTTATATTTTTTCCATGATCAAATTACACAACAGAGTTTCATCTTCAAAAACAAATTCAGTAGAAACTGTTCAAAAAAAATTAAATTCTGAACCTAGGAAATTCAGTAAGTAGTGCTTTTTTGAGGAGACAACACCTACTTCTGACAATTTTATCAGTGTAGTCTATATTTAAGTGCAAACCCATGGCTTTTTCCTTTTCTTCCTAAGTGGAGTGGCATCACATTTTTTTTCTTTTTTCCCTCCTATACTTTAGCCATTAAAAACAGCAACAAGAGTAATTTATTTGACCCAGGATGGATATTTAAACAAAACTTCTCTCAACCAAGAAAACTCAAAACTTCGCCAGCAAAGAAACAGACACTCAAAATACTGCAAGGAAGCAAGCTTACCTTTTACATGTTCTGTTCATCTTAATATTTCACGTGCTAAAGTGGCAGTGTCCTGTGAAGCTTACCCCCTTGGCAGAACTGCATTAACTGATACAGATTCAAAGAAAGCAAATAGGATCTCTACCAACGAAAATGTGGAAAATCCAAGAATTAAAGTGCCGTTATTTTGATTTGAGGAGAGTACAGTCTATTTCTTAGAATATGTGACTCAGTGCATATTTCTTTGTCATTGTTTTGAGGTTCACTTAACCATAAAGAGGAAACATGACAACAAAAGTGGAAGGGAGCTCAGTGAAGCATGGCTGGCTTGACAATAGCTTTCTGCAGGTTAGCCAAATTTAACTGGCAAAAGCTCGCCCAAACTCTTTTGTCTGCTCCATTTGCACCACAATGTCAGTCTCTCTTCGCGTATTTCACAGATCAAGTTTGACCATTTATCCCAGAAGATGGAAAAAAGTCATTTTTGGTTCTATCTATAAAAGTTACTTTATACAGTATTGTGCAATCCTACTACAAAAGATACAAAAGGGGAAAGTGCACTTCACATGGCCACAATTAGGGCTTCTGTTTCCGCTCTCCTGCCCTTGTCAAAGCTTTGATTTCGTTTTCCTCGGTTTTGTCCAAGGGTCATTACAGATGTCTGCAGACGATTAGCATCTCCCCCCCAAGTACTTAGCCAACTGGGTGATTAGCAAATTAAAACTTTGCATTCTTCTCTGTCTACTAAGACGTCTTGGGAAAGATTAGCAAATGTGATTAATTGTAGAGACCTGAGGGGGTGCATCAGGTGTTTGCCTCCGAATTTTGGTATCTAAATATTAAGTTAGCAATTGAGCACGTCATTATGTCACGTGCTCCAGCATTTAATGAAGCCTTCAGCTCTGAAACTTAGAAACAATTGTACTGTTGATGGGGGACTGCAGGAACAGTTTGCACCCATGCCATACCCAAACGGTGCCAACCTAACCATAATAAACCATATTTTGTGTATACCATGCTCATATCTTGAACATGTTTGCAGCCTCCGTTTCTGAAAGGGAAACCCCTACCCTATATAAGAACTCAGTATATTTTCAAAGCATTCAAGACCTATGCATTAGGGTAAATGCCAACTATAAATGAGGTATTCAAATGATCCAGGGGACATTGTCTCTTTGGTTTCAAGTGGCAATTGAAATATAAGAAAAACTTTCCTGGCCCATCTTTGTTTTAACAGAGCAAATGTTTGATTAGGTTAGCAGGCGGAGGAAGGAAAGCCTTTGGCAGAATTACCCCAACCTTATATAGGATTTAGAATCTACAGATGGGTAGGGTGAATGAGGCCCAAATGTCAGACTTACATTCAAAATATAGATTCTGCAAAAAATTATTTCTAAACTGTACTCTACAACAGAACATAATCTTTTAAATGTGTTCTGTCTCTTCATTTTCCTCATAATTTGGTGGTGAATCAAACAAGTAGGCAGAAATATCCCAAGTGCAGAAATCAGTGGAGAATGAAAAGGTAGACAGTCACATTCAGCCACCCATTGAATCAAATATGAAATTAAGAGTCAAATGCAAACTCTTCTAATTTCAGTCTCACTTTTCAATATATCCGTCTACTCAGGCTCAAAACTTTGGCAGCCAAACACCACACTGACCAAACCCCTGTTTCATGATATTGCTTCCTGGACTAGCCTGGCATCCTGATGACAGAGGAGCAAAGTGGGTTACCACTACAACATGACCTGCTCTATCTCTTCACCAGGAAAGTATTCCCCTACTGCTAAAACAAAGGCGCCTACTCATAAGTTCTGCAAACGCACATTTGACGTCTGAGGCCATCTGTGGTTTTCAGTTTTTGAGAAAAAAATCTTTATAATGGCATATCTCAGGCCCATCGCTGATGAGCAAGGGAACATACAAAGATAAGAACATGAATCAATAGTCTCTAGACAATCCTTTTACATCTCATAAACTAGCAATTCCCGAATTAACACATTGACTTATGGATAACTAATACAGCCTGCCAAGGGGAGTTAACCCCAATTACTCAGTACTAGGATATTCTGGGGCCACAAAATAATGCACTAAATCAAGTTTGCTAAATCATCCAGCAACATATGAGTTACAGACCAGGATAGTATTCTAATAAATAAGAGTTTGTTTTTATGTTATCCCTTTTATTACAAAGTTCAAATTCTACAGTACCTCATAGAGAAGTTTTAGTTTAGTGATAAAATATCATCAGTGGTGTAATGTGAGAATGTAAACCATAATTGCTAATTGAATGAAGGTAAGTATCACCAGACTTTACAAATGCTGACATTTGAAATAGATACAATTTTCAGGTCTAACCACTCTCCTTTCAGAAAAATAAAAGAGCTTTCTTACAAAAAAAATCTTATTTTTTTACTCAGTAGTATTACTATGCTTTGCCATTTGCCATTTTCCATCCCCTGTATAAGAAAAGTAAATATTCTTACAAAATGAGAAGAAGAGAATGCTTATAAAAATAAAATTAGAGATACACAGACGCATCTCTTCAAGTAAATAATTGAATAATCAACTAATAGATAACTTTTCAAAATTCTCCTCAAGGAGAGTGGGTGTGGGGGACATTGTTATGATTTTCCTCAACTTTTTCCTCCCCATCTTACTAGTGGTAACTATGAGGCTCCATTCTTCACCAGCTCACAAAGTTCTCTTTCTCTTAAGAATTCTCAGCACTTGTTACCTGAATCCCATTATACCACCTTGTTTTACTTCCTTGTACCAATGTATTCTTGATAGAATTTCAGATCATGTTTAGGCATCCCCTATGTTTTCTAGACTAGTATTAGGCACATGGGACCACTGAAAATATACTTGCTCACTTTGTTTTATTTTGCCTTTTTTGTTTTTGCAATTTGATCTGGAACTTTCTATATGTGATGATGATGAAGAGGAAGAAGAGGAAGATATGATGGTTATGGCTAGGTTATGGCCATTTAATTTATCTTCCAAACATTTCATTTTGTGGAGTGAGAAGGATACTCTTAAGCAAGCTGGAAAAGAAATAGAAACCCAGGACTGTCCGAACTTATATCAGTTGAGTCCTCATTGCAAGCTGTTTTACCACTGTCAACTTATTTATTCTTCATTATATCCTATGACACAAATTCCATTATTCCCATTTAAACAAGTGAGTAAATTGAGGTGCATGGAAATTAAAAACTACACCATAGTTATATAACCCCAAACTAGGAAAAGCCAGGATTCAAATACGGATGTGATTACAAGGCCTACATTTATAGTTGTTTAAAAAACTTTTAATGTTTTATATAGTATTTCTCTGATAATACACTTAATTTCACTAAAGAAGAAACTAAAGAAGTTTGTAAATCAAAATGAAATTCCAAGAAATCATTGAAGAAAATATAACATTATTGCCTTAGAGTACCGTATAGGAATTTTACATATTTTTTCCCATGTAATAATTAAAGATCAATACATATTAACAAATTTTGGGGGGCTCTGTTTTAGAAAAATTAAGTGTATTATCAGTAAAATAATATAGAACACGGATGATGTACAGAGATTGTACAGTGAGGTAGTTTTTTTAATGATTTTACTCATAGCTTCCATAGTTTTCCCCATAATAACTCTATAGTTACCCTGTAGTTTAAACACACTTCTATACAAACACACACACACACGTACACATGCAAATCATGAATCATAGCAAGTCCAAAGTGATGTCATAAAGAAAAGAGAGACAGGTCTGAAAGACTCTGTTATGGATTAAATATTTGTGTACACCCTCTTAAATTAATATGTTGAATCCCTAAGTCCCAATGTGACGGTGTTTAGAGGTAATTAAATTTAGACATGATCATGAGGAAGGGTACCTCAAGATGGGATTAGTATCCTTACAAGAGGAGGAAGAGACTCCAGAGCATTCTCTGTCTCTACCATATGAGGACACAGTGAGAAAGGGGCCTTCTGCAAGCCAGGAGGGTCCAGGACATGAATACCCCAGCACTTTGATCTCAATCTTCCCACCTTTCAGAACTGTAAGAAATAATGTCTTTTGTTTAAGCCATCAGTCTAAGGTATTTTGTTATGGCAACCTGAGCATACAAATACAGACACCTTATGATTCTCAAATTAAATATTATCCCTCAGGTCCCTTGGCCATGAGGCCAGGCTTCATGGATCACAACTTCCTCTGAGCTGAGTTTACTCTCCAATCTTCCAACTTCTTCCAGTGAATAGATTTTTAGGTGGGGTATGGGAATGGGGAAGACTTTTATTTTATTTATTAATTTTATTAATTTTTTTTCCAGTTTTACTGAGAGATAATTGGCATAGAGCGTTGCATTAGTTTAAGGTGTACAATGTAATGATTTGATATATGTATATATTGCAAAACGATTACACATTTAGCTAACAAGTTTATCACCTAACAGAGTTACAAATGTTTTTTCTTGTGATGAGAACTTTTAAGATCTAATTTCTTAGCAATTGTTAAAATATATAATACAGTATTGTTAATTATAGTCACCATGATGTTCATTACATCATCAGAACTTATTTATGTTATAATGGGATATTTGCACCTTTTGACAACCTTCACCCATCCCCCCATCTTGCCTTTGACAGCCACCAATCTGTTCTCTGTTTCTACGAGCTTGTTTTTCTAGATTCCATTTGTGAGATAATACAGTATTTGCCTTTCTATGCCTGATTTATTTCATTTAGCATAATGCCTTCAAGTTTCGTCCATGTTGTCCTAAATGGCAGAATTTCCTTCCTTCTTTATTCCTGAATACTAATTTGGGCTTGGTTTTTTTTTTCTTCCTGCTACCTTGAGTTGTAAACTTAGGTTGTTTATTTGAATTCTTTCTTTTTTCTTGATATATGCATTTGTCATTATAAATTTTCCTCTTAGAACTGCTTTTGCTGCATCCCATAAGGATGCATAGTCTGGTGCTGTTGGATGGAACATTCTTGATATGTCTGTTAGGTCCATTTGTTATATAGTGTTGTTCAAATCTGCTGTTTCCTTATTAACTCTCTGTCTGCATGATCTAGCCATTGTTGAGAGTGAGGCATTACATTCCCCATCTTTTATTGTATTGCTACGTACTTCTTTAATTTTGTTAGTATTTGCTCTCTATATTTCGGTGTCCAATGTTGGGTGCATAAATATCTACATTTTTATACCTTGATTAATTGACTCCTTTATCATTAAATAATGATCCTTCTTTGTAATTTTTGATCATGTGTAGCTTAAAATCTATTTTGTCTGTTGTTAATATAGCTTTCCTTGCTTTCTTTTGGTTACCAATTACTTGAAAACCTTTTTCTGTCTCTTCACTCTCAGTCTATGTGTGATGCATGTCCTTAAAGCTAAAGTGAGTCTCTTGGTTCATAGCCTTTTCCTCCATCTTCTAAATCAACATTGTAGCATTTACAAACCTCTCTGTTTCTATTGTCATGGTACATTTGTCTCCTTTGACCTTCTTTTCTCCCTCTTGTAAGGACACCTGTGATTACAGCAGTCCACACAGGTAATCCAGGGTAATCTGCCTATCTCAAGATCCTTAAATTAATCATATATGATTAATCATATATGGGGTCAAAATTCCCTTTTGCCATAAAAGGTAACATATTCACAAATTCTGGGTACTTAGATCTGTATATCTTTGGAGGCTTTTATTCAGCCTACCACAGGACACAAATACATAGTAAGTTGTTTGGAACTAACTGCTTAAAAGATGAAACAGTTAGGTATTTTTTTGGCCTAGGGTTTATTCAGAAAACACTACTGAGACCCTAAAGCTACTGAAAACTGAACATTTCATAACCTTTGACCTAGGAAGTAATGTAGTTACTTAGAGGCCCAAAGACTGCCAAACACTGAGTCCCAAAGAATTCCAACATTTAGATTTTGGAAAGATAGAAACGATTCAGCAAAGGAGAGCAAGAAAGAACAGCTTAGGGTGTAGGAGATAAAACAGGGAAATGTGGGATCTAAGAAGGCAAGGGAAAACGTATTTCAAGATGGATGAAACAGTCAGATGTACTTAATATCACTTACAGTGTGAGATAAAGGGTGAGATCTGATATTTGTATTTAGACAAAACTGGGACCCCTAATACAAATATAAATACATTTTAGTAATTAACTGCCCTATTATTGTGTAGTAAACAATCATCTTAAGCTATCCTTCAAGAAAATAATTGTGACCTCAAAGAGTATATTTACAGAAAAAATTTTATCTATCTATTTTACCTGAAATTCAAATTTGAGTGAGCATTCTGTATTCATTTGCTAAATCTGACAATTCTATTCTAGAGGCTATTAGACTATTGACCTCCTACTTAGATCGGTTTTTAGTGCATTACCAAAATGGTCAAGAGGCCAGCATTCACTACTCATCTTTTCAGAAAGTCAGGAAGGCAGCCAAATGTAATGCTAGCTGTTCATCAAGAAATTTTCCTGAGGTTCCAGCCTGTACCACTGTCATAGAATCAGAGGTAAGCCGCTACAGAAAAATTATTACTAATAAATTGCTCTGGAAATACTTGTAGTTCAGGTTTGGACATTATAGAAGGATATTTCACCAACAACCTGGATTACACGTGCAGGAGCTTCTGTTGTCTATTTAGTTGCTTTTTAACTCATCTCGAGTTAGTCTGGACAATACTGTCAGTATTGGCAAAGGAGCACAGTCAGCATATAATTGATTTAATTAATAATTCATGTATTCATTCATTCAACAAACACATAGCTCCTATCAACTCAGGCAACATGCTGGGGACTTAACTGTCAGGCAAAAGAGCCCAGGACTGGTTATATTCTGCCTGATGGGTTTATGAGGGGGAGAGCAAGAAGCAGAAAGAGTAGATCACAAACAAAGCGTGTGTGATATAGCAAAATTATGTAATCTCATTTATGCAGTTTCAAACCCTACCCGTTTTTAAATGGGATTTTTTCAATTGAATTACATTTACTTATAAAAATATATACCCACATTACGCTATCAGGAGCTTCATCAAAAAGGTTTGAAGTGGCTTTCCCTTTAATTACCTCTACCAGTTTCTAGCAGAATATCAAATGAGCAGAGTAAAAAATCCATTGCGTACCACCCACTCCACTGACCTCAATAGGTTGTTTATTTCAATGTCAGATTGAACAATTGAAATGTCTGCATTATTGAGCAATGGCCAGATAAAATTCAAATGAAACCCATCTTCTTTTTCAAACAGATATTTGTTGCATTTGCTGTCATTTTAATTCCTGATATTTTAGGGAGCAGATATTCATTAATGGTTATAAACACTAATTTTCCCCTAATTCAACTGAACGGATTGTCTTTTTTTAGTATATGCTACAGTTAGTTCTATTTTTCATAAAGACAGAAGCACTGTGTAATATTCCCTATCACTGTCTGTATCGTCAGAGGATGTATTGTCTTTACACTTTGCAGCTTGAACTGGGGGTAATAAAAGGAAAATGATCTGTTTTGAAACTTGGTGAATAAACTCACTGTGATGTCCACAGTGTAAGGCTAAGTCGTTATTATGGGCTAATTCAATTTTATTTTTATCATTACTATCAGCCTATTGAGTAAACCTTACGCTTATTTTTAAAGTATTAACTTACAAGGTCTCCAGGAACAAATTCTAACAGTAGAAAACTGTAGAGAATTCAAACAAAAAGATGTTAACCCAAGTAACACTTTTTTAAAAAAGTAAGATAGCACCATGACAAGAGGCTCAAAGGAAAGATGTTCCAGTTTTATGTAGCATAGTTCCTTCATAAATCAGAAGACTTTGCCAATTGCTTTCCCCTAACCCTTTCCTCATTTAAGAATTCATTAAGTTTCCATTTGTCTTCTCCCAAACTCTCTTGTACTGCCTTTGGCCAATAACACTCATCAAGAATTGGTTTGCTTTGAGCCTGTGAAACAGGATATTCCCCTGGTCCCCTGCCCAAGTGGAATCAGATGCATTTCACCTAAGAATTTGGAAGAATTTCATGTCTGTTTCAAAATAATCTTTCCCAGGGCAGTGTTTGGGAGACATTTGCTTATTTATATTTACCTTTCCTTGCTCTCTCTTGTCCTGGTGAACAGTGCTCATGGGATAGGGTTGTCAAATAAAATACAAGACATTCAGTTTAATTAGAATTTCAGATCAGCAATGAATACTTTTTTAGTATAAGTATGTCCCAAATATCGAATACGATATATTTCCACTCTTTATCTGAAATTAAAATTTGAATGCATATTCTGTATGCATTTGCTAAATCCGTCAACCCTGTATTAGGGGCTATTAGATTATTGACCTGATCTGTTCTTAGTACATTGCCAAATGCTCAAGAGGTCAGCATTCACCACTCATCTTTTCAGAAAGCCAGGAAGGAGAGCTGTTCATCAGGGATTTTTCAGTGGTTCCAGCCTTTTAGAAGACTGGCCATCAGCTTTTTCCTACTCTAAAAGCTGAAGGGAATCAAGTCTTATATCTCAGTGTATAACAAGGAGTTGTACAATCTTTGTTCTCAATCAACAAAGTTTGAAGTCAAATTTAATACTATTTAAAATATATCCGTTCAAAGTTATTAATGTGCATAATAGCAAAATAGTAACAATTTTTTAAAAGATTGCACATTACCTCCAAATATTTTAGAATAAATAAAATAAACTCCACAAGGAGCAAAGACATAGATGGGATTTGATATGTTTTATGCATTTGCCATAAGACCTTAGGTCTGACTGAGCCTCAGTTTCCACATCTGTAACTTGGAGGTAATATCCTATGTGGTAGAGATGTGAGCATTAGGTTGGTTAAGTGAAGGACTTAGCAAATTACCAAGGATTTAGTAGAAAATCATTCAGTGATGAATACAATTATTTTGAGAGGCATAGATGATGTATATCATCTAGTAAAATGATTAACCGTCTTAGTAATGCTAAGGAAACACACTACTCTCAAACTTAAAGCAGTGAAACAATTTAAGTTTAACATCACAAATATTTTAATACTCAACCACAAAATATTCTGGGAAAAGAATCAACCAAGTACAGAGCAGAAGACTAGCTGATTTGCTATTTGATGATACAATATGCAATGGAAGCTCATAATTCAAAAAGGTTAATCAAATTATAATTATAGCATTATTGCAGTCTCTGTATTGATGAATATCTCTAGCCAATTACACAGAGCACTGAAAGGCTCAAATATTAAAATTAGGGATCAGTGTTGAACCTAGTTATTTTGTCCACAAAGGTAATTTTACCATAAAAATATGTTTTCAGTTTAGGAGTTTAATATGAATTATATGTTGGCAACTTGCCATCAAGAACTGCATGCAGTCCTATCATCCCTTTATTTTCTGATTTATTGTTTCTTATTCGACCCCCATTTACTAAGTGGCAAACACATCTTAGGCATGGTGCTGAGCCCACAGCTAGAATGGCACGTGTCAGCAAGGCCACCGCCCACACCAAACACACACACCTTTGGCAACCTTCATGCTTTCTCTAATCAGTCTGCGCCAAGATTTGCCAGCTTAACCACTGTTGCCAGAACTCTCCACTATCTTACTCTCCTGTCCTTCAAGCACCCAATCCTGGATCAACACCCAGTGTTCTACTCCTTGACACCATTTTCCTAGGGGACTCACAGCACTGAGGGCTTTTGGAACAAGTCACCTAACCGTCACCCTGTTTTTAAGATCCCCAGCCCGGGTCATGAAACAGTGTTCCTTTTCTTGGCTCTAGGGAGCTGTGTCTTCACAGTGGCTCTTCCATGTGTTTCTCACTACAACTCTTGGTTTAGCTCCAGCCTCTGCCTCAATGTTCCAAGCCAAGTGAAGCAAACTCTGGTCTTGATAGATAAGAATGACTTTCCACTTTCATATCTTTGTTCATCTCGTTTTTCCAAATACCTTCTTAATTGGGTAGAACTGAGGTTCTCTACCATGCTGTTTTCCTGACCCAAACTTCATGTATCATTATTATTTTTACTTGGTCTCTCTCCTTCTCAAGACCCTGGATTTCTGACTTGGATGGACATGGGACATAAAGTAAGGTGACAGAACCATCATTTGAAAGTATGTATATGTTTATTTTATACTTAATTATGAACTGTACCAGTCAATTATGGTTTTATTACTATTGTGTGCAGATCAGGAATATCGCTCCCTTCCAAATTGCCTATGATGTTACTCTTGTATTTAAAATTTCCCCTCTCTCTCAACATCCACTTTCTCTCTTTCCCAGTTGTGAGGAAAATTAATTAAGGAAAAGATGAACATAAATGTCTGTTTCTTAGGAAGGATGTCAACATATTGTTTTCATAAGTTACAGAGGCCAGGCATTTGTCACACAGCAAAGACTGAGGATCTGCACTGGAAAACGAATGTTTGAATCTTGGTTCTATCAGTGCCTGTGTGGCTGTCAGCAAGTTATCCAGCTTTTCTGAATCTCAGGTTGTTGATCTGAGATAAGGATAATATATCCTACAGAGATCTGTTGGGATAATTTATGAAATAATCCATTTGAGAACAACTAACATTTATCTTGTGCTCAATAAATGCAAGTTTCCTTTCCTCGTTTCCTCATTCATTCTTAATAAAATCTAGTGCTTTGACACAAAATCTATTCTTATATTGACAATTATGATTTCAGAAAGGTTTATTTAAAATAATTTATACATTTATTTAAAATGAGCTATTATATTATTAAATAGCAAATTTAAAATATTTTTTTATTTTAACATAATATTGTTTTCATTTCAAATAAATCTTTTAAATAAATAAAATTTAAGTAATTGAAAAAGCAGGCTTCTTTTCTAAAATTGATACAAAGGTGGCTATAGCTGTTACTATGTCTATGCTTCATTTCAATGTGATGAGTGGGTTCTAATATTGCTTACCTTTAAAATAAATAAGCAAAGCACATGACTTTAATCTTAACTCAAAGAATGACACTGACCTGCCAGGAAAGAATTTTCCTGTTCACATTTCCTCCCTCCTTTGTCCTTGTCAGTGCCTCCCAGTTTCACTGGCAGACCTATGCCCTTGAAAAGTGAGGAGAAATAGGCATAAATAAGAGAAACTTGTGTTAGAAGGTTTAGGGAAATAAGTTTCTGAATTTCAGTCCCTAAATAGGATGCAAATCCTATAAAAATAAACAAAAAGTGCACGAATACGTAATTCCAATATTCCCAGAATAAAATAGAACCATCTGTACTCATAGATCATTTATTTGTTTAATACACTTATTTAACAAACATTTATTGAGCTACTCTTGTGCCACACACACCATGTAATAGTGAAGGCATAGGTAACTTAAAGTATAATTATTGAAAATCAAATTAAAATGTAGAAGTATGAATTTTTGATGCTATCTCAGCATAACCAGATACTAAAATTGAGTAATAGATTAAGCAGCATTTATTGATTTATTTCTTTATAATAGCTAGAATATATGTTGAAATCAATTCTCAAAGCCCACCTGGTATGTTTGAACCATTGTTCATTCCATGTCTCTTTTTTTTTTCTTTTTTAACATCTTTATTGGAGTATAATTGTTTTACAATGTTGTATTAGTTTCTGCTGTATAATAAAGTGAATCAGCTATATGTATACCTATATCCCCATATCCCCTTCCTCTTGCGTCTCCCTCCCTCCCACCCTCCCTATCCCACCCCTCTAGGTGGTCACAAAGCACCGAGCTGATCTCCTTGTGCTATGTGGCTGCTTCCCACTAGCTGTCTATTTTACATTTGGTAGTGTATATATGATCATGCCACTCTCTCAGTTCGTCCCAGCTTACCCTTCTCCCTCCCTGTGTTCTCAAGTCTATTCTCTATGTCTGTGTCTTTATTCCTGTCCTGCCCCTAGGTTTTTCAGAACCTTTTTTTTTAGATTCCATATATATGTGTTAGCATACAATATTTGTTTTTTCTCTTTCTGACTTACTTCACTCTGTATGACGACTCTACGTCCACCCACCTCACTCCAAGTACCTCCATTTCATTTTTTTTATGGCTGTGTAATATTCCATTGTATACATGTACCACATCTTTATCCATTCCTCTGTTGATGGACATTTAGGTTGCTTCCATGTCCTGGCTATTGTTAATAGTGCTGCAATGAACATTGTGGTACATGATTCTTTTTGAATTATGGTTTACTCAGGGCATATACCCAGTAGTGGTATTCCTGGGTTGTATAATTCAATTTTTAGATTTTTAAGGAACCTCCATGTTCTCCATAGTGGCTGTATCAATTTACATTCCCACCAATAGTGCAAGAGAGTTCCCTTTTCTTCACACCTTCTCTAGCATTTATTGTTTGTAGACTTTTTGATGAAGGCCATTCTGGCCAGTGTGAGGTGATACCTCATTGTAGTTTTGATTTGCATTTCTCTAACGATTAGTGATGTTGAGCATCCTTCCATGTATTTGTTGGCAATCTGTGTATCTTCCTTGGAGAAATGTCTATTTAGGTCTTCTGCCCATATTTGGATTGTGTTGTTTGTTTTTTGGTATTGACTGGCATGAGCTGCTTGTAAACTTTGGAGATTAATCCTTTGTCAGTTGCTTCATTTGCAAATATATTCTCCCATTCTGAGGATTGTCTTTTGGTCTTGTTTATGGTTTCCTTTGCTGTGCAGAAGATTTTAAGTTTCATTAGGTCCCATTTGTTTATTTTTGTTTTTATTTCTATTTCTCTAGGAGGTGGGTCAAAAAGGATCTTGTTGTGATTTATGTCATAGAGAGCTCTGCCTGTTTTCCTTTAAGAGTTTTATAATGTCTGGACTTAAATTTAGGTCTTTAATCCATTTTGAGTTTATTTTTTGTACATGGTGTTAGGGAGTGTTCTAATTTATTATTTTATATGTAGCTGTCCAGTTTTCCCCAGCACCACTTATTGAAGAGGCTGTCTTTTCTCCATTGTATATTCTTGCTTCCTTTATCAAAGATAAGCTGACCATATGTGCATGGGTTTATCTCTGGGCTTTCTATCCTGTTCCATTGATCTATATTTCTGTTTTCGTGCCACAACCATGCTGTCTTGTTTACTGTAGCTTTGTAGTATAGTCTGAAGTCTGGGAGCCTGATTCCTCCAGCTCCATTTTTCTTTCTCAAGATTGCTTTGGCTATTTGGGGTCTTTTGTGTTTCCATACAAATTGTGAAATTTTTTGTTCTAGTTTTGTGAAAAATGTCATTGGTAGTTTGATAGGGATTGCATTGAATCTGTAGATTGCTTTGGGTAGTATAGTCATTTTCACAATGTTGATTCTTCCAATCCAAGAACATGGTATATCTCTCCATCTCTTTGTGTCATCTTTAATTTCTTTCATCAGTGTCTTATAGTTTTCTGCATACAGGTCTTTTGTCTCCCTAGGTAGGTTTATTCCTAGGTATTTTATTCATTTTTGTTGCAGTGGTAAATTGGAATGTTTCCTTAATTTCTCTTTCAGATTTTTCATCATTAGTGTATAGGAATGCAAAAGATTTCTGTGCATTAATTTTGTATCTTGCTACTTAACCAAATTCATTGATTAGTTCTAGTAGTTTTCTAGTAGCATATTTAGGATTCCCTATGTATAGTATCATGTCATCTGCAAACAATGACAGCTTTACTTCTTCTTTCCGATTTGGATTCCTTTTATTTCTTTTCCTTCTCTGATTGCTGTGGCTAAAACTTCCAAAACTATGTTGAATAATAATGGTGAGAGTGGGCAATATTGTCTTGTTCCTGAGTTAGTGGAAATGGTTTCAGTTTTTCACCACTGAGAACAATGTTGTCTGTGGCTGTGTCATATATGGGTTTTCTTATTTTGAGGTAAGTTCCCTTTATGCTTACTTTCTGGAGAATTTTTAGCATAAATTGTTGAATTTTGTCAAAAGTTTTTTTCTGCATCTATTGAGATTATCATATAGTTTTTCTCCTTCAATTTGTTAATATGGTATATCACATTGACTGATTTGCGTATATTGAAAAATCCTAGCATTCCTGGGATTAAACCCCACTTGACCATGGTGTATGATCCTTTTAATGTGCTGTTGAATTCTGTTTGCTAGTATTTTGTTGAGGATTTTTGCATCTATGTTCATCAGTGATATTGGCCTGCAGTTTTCTTTTTCTGTGACTTCTTTGTCTGGTTTTGGTATCAGGGTAAGTGTGGCCTCATAGAATGATTTTGGGAGTGCTCCTCCCTCTGCTATATTTTGAAAGAGTTAGAGGAGGATAGGTGTCAGCTCTTCTCTAAATGTTTGATGGAATTCACCTGTGAGGACATCTGATCCTGGGCTTATGTTTGTTGGAAGATTTTTAATCACAGTTTCAATTTCAATGCTTATGATTGGTCTGTTTATATTTTCTATGTCTTCCTCGTTCAGGCTCAGAAGGTTGTGCTTTTCTAAGAATTTGTCCATTTCTTCCAGGTTGTCCATTTTATTGGCATATAGTTGCTTGTAGTAATCTCTCATGATCCTTTGTATTTCTGCAGTGTCAGTTGTTACTTCTCCTTTTTCATTTCTAATTTTGTTGACCTGAATCTTCTACCTTTTCTTCTTGATGAGTCTGGCTAATGGTTTATCAATTTTGTTTATCTTCTCAAAGAACCAGTTTTTAGTTTTATTGATCTTTGCTATTGTTTCCTTCATTTCTTTTTCATTTATTTCTGACCTGATCTTTATGATTTATTTCCTTCTTTTGAATTTGGGGTATTTTTTTTCTTCTTTCTCTAATTGCTTTAGGTGTAAGGTTAGGTTGTTTATTTGAGATGTTTCTTGCTTCTTGACGTAGGATTGTATTGCTATAAAACTTCCCGCTTAGAACTGCTTTTGCTGTATCCCATAAGTTTTGGGTCATCTGTTTTCATTGTCTTTTGTTTCTAGGTATTTTTTTTTATTTCCTCTTTGATTTCTTCAGTGATCTCTGGTTAGTTTGCAGTGTATTGTTTAGCCTCAGTGTGTTTATAGTTTTTACAGTTTTTTTTCCCTATAATTGCTATCTAGTCTCATAGTGTTGCAGTTGGAAAAGATACCTGACATGATTTCAATTTTCTTAAATTTACCAAGGCTTGATTTGTGACCCAAGATATGATCTATCCTGGAGAATGTTCCATGAGCACTTGAGAAGAGAGTGTATTCTGTTGTTTTTAGAAAGAATATCCTATACGTACCAATTAAGTCCATTTTGTTTAATGTCTCATTTAAAGCTTGTGTTTCCCTATTTATTTTCATTTTGGATGATCTGTCCATTGGTGAAAGTGGGGTGTTAAAGTCCACTACTATTATTGTGTTACTATAAATTTCCCCTTGTATGGCTGTTAGTATTTGCCTTACGTATTGAGGTGCTTCTACGCTGGGTGCGTAAATATTTACAATTGTTATATATTCTTCTTAGATTGATCCCTTGATCATTATGTAGTGTCCTTCTTTGGCTCTTGTAATAGTCTTTATTTTAAAGTCTATTTTGTCTGGTATGAGAATTGCTACTCCAGCTTTCTTTTAATTTCAATTTGCATGGAATATCTTTTTCCATCCCCTTACTTCCAGTCTGTTTGTGTCCCTAGGTCTGAAGTGGGTCTCTTGTGGATAGCATATATACGGTCTTGTTTTTGTATCCTTTCAACCAGTATAGGTCTTTCAGTTGGAGCATTTAATCCATTTACATTTAAGGTGATTATTGATATGTATATTCCTATTACCATTTTCTTAATTATTTTGGGTTTGTTTTTGTAGGTCTTTTCCTTCTCTTGTGTTTCCTGATCAGAGAAGTTCCTTTAGCAATTGTTTGTAAAGCCAGTTTGGTGGTGCTGAATTCTCTTAGCTTTTGCTTGTCTGTAATGGTTTAATTTCTCTGTCAAATCTGAATGAATCCTTGCTGGATAGAGTAATCTTGGTTGTAGGTTTGCCCTTTCATCACTTTAAATATGCCCTGCCACTCCCTTTTGGCTTGTAGAGTTTCTGCTGAAAGATCAGCTGTTAACCTTATAGGAATTCCCTTGTCTCTTATTTGCTGTTTTTCTCTTGCTGCTTTTAATATTTTTTCTTTGCTTTTAATTTTTGAGTTTGATTAATATGTGTCTTGGTGTGTTTCTCCTTGGATTTATCCTGTATGGGATTCTCTGTGCTTCCTGGACTTGATTAACTATTTCCTTTCCCATGTTAGGGAAGTTTTCAGCTATAATCTCTTCAAATATTTTCTCAGTCTCTTTTTTTTCTCTTTTCTTCTGGGACCCCTATATTCAAATATTGGTGTGTTTAATGTTGTCCCAGAGGTCTCTGAGACTGTCCTCAATTCTTTTCATTCTTTTTACTTTATTCTGGTCTGCAGTAGTTATTTCCACTATTTTATCTTCCAGGTCACTTATCTGTTCTTCTGCCTCAGTTATTCTGTTGTTGATTGATTCCTTCTAGAGAATTTTTAATTTCATTTATTGTGTAGTTCATCATTGTTTGTTTGTTCTTTAGGTCCTTGTTAACCATTTCCTGTATTTTCTCCATTTTATTTCCAAGATTTTGGATATCTTTACTCTCATTACTCTGAATTCTTTTTCAGGTAGACTGTCTATTTCTCTTCATTTGTTGGGTCCAGTGTGTTTTTAGTTTGCTCCTTCATCTGCTGCGTATTTCTGTGTCTTCTCATTTTGTTTTACTATGTTTGGGATCTCCTTTTCACAGGCTGCATGTTCATAATTCCCATTTTTTTGGTTTCTGTCCCCAGTGGGTAAGGTTGGTTCAGTGGTTTGTATAGGCTTCCTGGTTGAGGGGACTGGTGCCTGTGTTTTGGTAGATGAGGCTGGATCTTGTCTTTCTGTGGGCTGGACCACATCCAGTGGTATGTTTTCAGTTCTGTGAATTTATTATGATTTTAGCATCCTCTCTGCTAATGGTGGGGTTTTGTTCCTGTCTTGCTAGTTGTTTGGCATAGAGTGTCCAGACCTGTAGCTTGTTGCTCATTGAGATGGAGCTGGTCTTTGCATTGAGACAGAGATTTCTGGAGAGCTCTTGCCAATTAATATTATGTGGGGCTGGGAGATCAACATATTGAACGGCTCTCCCACCTCAGAGGCTCATGCCTGACACCCGGCCGGAGCACCAAGACCCTGTCAGACTCATGGATCAGAAAGAAAGGGAGAAAAGAAAGAAAGAAAAATAAATAAAATAAAAAGTTATTAAAAGAAAAAATATTATTAAAAGAAAAAATTTAAAAAAGGAAGAGAGCAGACAAACCAATAAACAAATCCACCAATGATAACAAGCATTATAAACTATACTAAGATACACATAAAAATTAGAAACTAGTCAATCGCATACAGCAAACCCCAAGTCAACAGTTGCTCCCAAAGTCTACCACCTCAATTTGGGTATGATTCATTGTCTATTCAGGTATTCCACAGATACAGGTACGTCACGTTGATTGTGGAGATTTAATCTGCTGAGGCTGCTGGGAGAGATTTCCCTTCCTCTTCTTGTTCACACAGCTTCCGGGGTTCAGCTTTGGATTTGGACCTGCTTCTGCATGGTCGCCTGAGGGCATCTGTTCTTCGCTCAGAAAGGACGGGGTTAAAGGAACAGCTGATTCGGGGGCTCTGGCTTGCTCAGGCTGGGGGAGGGCGGGGTACGGATGCAGGGTGAGCCTGAGGTGCAGAGCCAGCGTGACATTGCGCAGCCTGAGGTGCACCTTGTGTTCTCCTGGGAAGTTGTCCCTGGATCATAGGACCCTGGCAGTGGTGGGCTGCACAGGCTTCTGGGAGGGGATGTGTGGGTAGGGACCTGTGCTTGCACACAGACTTCTTGGTGGTTGCAGCAGCAGCCTTAGTGTTTCATGCCCATCTATGGGGTCCACGTTGATAGCCGTGGCTTCCACCCATCTCTGGCGCTCTGGTGCTCTAAATCCCCTCTCCTCATGCATCCTGAAACAATAGTATCTTGCCTCTTAGGCAGGTCCAGACATTTTCCTGGACTCCCTCCCTGCTAGCTGTGGTGCACTAGCCCCCTTCAGGCTGTGTTCATGCAGCCAACCCCAGTCCTCTCCCTGGGGTCTGACCTCCGAAGCCCAAGCCTCAGCTCCCAGCCCCTGCCCATCCTGGTGGGGGAGCAGACAAGCCTCTAGGGCTGGTGAGTGCTGGTCAGCACCGATCTCCTGGGCGGGAATCTCTCTGCTTTGCCCTCCGCACCCCTGTGGCTGCACTCTCCTCCATGGCCCTGAAGCTTCCCCCGCCATGTGTGGAAACCTTTCCTCCTTCACAGCTCCCTCCCAGAGGTGCAGGTCCCGTCCCTATTATTTTGTCTCTGTTTTTTCTTTTGCCTACCCAGGTACGTGGGGGAGTTTCTTGCCTTTTGGGAGGTCTGAGGTCTTCTGTCAGAATTCAGTACATGTTCTGTAGGAGTTGTACCACATGTAGCTGTATTTTTGATGTATTTGTGGGGAGGAAGGTGATCTCCGTGTCTTACTCCTCTGCCATCTTGAAGTTCTTCTCCCCATTCCATGTCTCTTAAGTAAAAACTACAAGACACATGAGCTCTCTGTGTGAGGTTTTTGTGTACTCTCTACAAAGAATTTCAACTTACAAGTTGCAGATTTCACTGAAAGTGCCAGGTTTTACTAACTTTATAGCCAAACTTGTAGCCAAAACATTTTCTCATAGAGGTCACACTTGTATTCCTATCCGTGGCTAATTTAAATTGTGATTTGTTCTAACTCATCCCATCAGCATTTATACTTATTTTTCTCCCCTTGTGGATTAGAACGTTTCACTCTCACCATATAGTGAAGCCAAGACTGGACATTCTGGAGTTTTTCTGAATTGAACATATGATTTGAGATCAGAACAGCAGGAAAAAAAAAGTAACATGTACCACTCCATAATTCATTCCTGAAATATTGATTCACCAAGTCCTGTCTTAACTATGCTGTCTGCCTAAATAGTCTCACTTTTTCATTCTCTTCAATGGCCTTCCTCGTTTCATTATCTTTTATTAATTTTCTTATTACTTAAAAAGGGGGGATTAAAAACTCCCCACAAGTTTTATGTGTTTAAGAAAGAAGGAAAGTATAAAAAGAGGACCAAAAGTTAACTTCATCTCAAAGTTAAAACTGTGATCTCCTTAACTCTCCAATTCTACCACTTACCTCCCTGGTACAAGGTAACCACTTACCTCCCTGGTACAAGGTAATCACTTACTAAAGTTTTTTTGGTTTTTTTTTTTCCCCATAGTCTTGGTAGTACACATGACTGAAAATATATATTAATTTGACTGCTTTTTTGATCTTCATGAAATCCCTCTGACCTTTTTACCCTCAACCTAATTTCTAAGAATCAACCATTCTCATGTATGTAGATGCCATTCATTCATTTTTTTTTTCTTTTTTTTTTTTTTGCGGTACACGGGCCTCTCACTGTCGTGGCCTCTCCCATTGCAGAGCACAGGCTCCGGACCCACAGGCTCAGTGGCCATGGCTTATGGGCCCAGCCACTCCATAGCATGTGGGATCTTCCTGGACTGGGGCATGAACCTATGTCCCCTGCATCGGCAAACGGACTTTCAACCACTGAGCCACCAGGGAAGCCCCACTCATTCAGTTTTGACTGTGGTCTAGAATTATTCTGTGGGAGAGCAAATTCTACTTTAATTACCTAATTAGCTGTTGAAGAACATATGGGTTGTTTCCACTTGTGTACAGTTGTGAACAGGGTTGCTTTGAGAATCCTCGTACATGTTGCCTGGTCCATGTGTAGAAGGAGTTTACTGGAATATATCCCTGGGAATGGAGCTGTTGCGTCACAGGGGAGCTGGATGTTCCACTTTATTAGGTAGCGCCAAACTCTTCCAAAGTACTTGTTAAATGTAACGTGATTGTGTACCAAATGGTAGATGATTTAACCCTCCACCAGCAATTTGTAATTAGAAATGAAGCCCAGAATCTGGGTCCAGAAGACCTGCTTGGGTTCCCTGGGAAAGTTATTGAGCTCTTTGTGCTTCAGTGTCCTGAAATTAAAACAGATCACAGGTTGTTGTGTGCATTAAGTGAGAGAGGGAGAGAGAGAGAGTGTGTGTGTGTGTGTGTGCATGTGTGTTCATGCGTATGTGCATGTTTGTGCAAATGTGAGTGTGTGTGTAGACAAATGTTTACTCATCTAATTGCATTTTATTATGATTTATGATAATATGGTCAGTTGCTTTGTTTTTCAGCTAAAATTTTTCCTGCTTATATCAATGTTTAAAGCATTTATGTCTCCATCTTTTTTTTAACGCTTTCTCTATAGTTTTGCTTTCTCGCTTTGGCTCTCGTTTTATTATCTCCCCAATATTCCTTTCTTTATCAGAACTTGACCCAGAGTCTGGATCAAGAAAACAAAGCACGTAAGTTGCATGAGTTAATGGTTTTTCCTGTTTTCTGATCTTTGTTTTGCTTGTTTGTTTCTGTGTTTCTAATAAAGAGGTTTGGCTGCACTGATTTAGTTACTGGCCCAGAAACTCACATCTGGAAGCTACTGTCCCTGTATTAATGGTGTGGTCCAAAAAAGATAAAGACACACTTGGCTTCCAGCAACTTCAAAATTTTGTGTGTGTTTCCCAAGCTCCCAAGGAGTTCTTCAGTGCTATACCTGTGGCTGGTTTCCACAGGGCACCTCTTGGACCAGCATTTAATAGCTTAGAGAAATAAAGTCTTCCAACATCACAGTTCTCTTCTAAATTTGGACTTTTCTTGACACCATTTCACATGACGAAGGGGCAGAGGGACCAGCAAGGCACCGTCATCCTCAAGCTTCTTTTCCCCAATTGTGCTCACGTGTCTCTTCATGAGCTTCTGGCATCTCTTGATTTGCAGATTCCAGAAACAACTAACACATCAGAGCAGCAAGGAGTCACTGTTATCTCCTCTCCTGTTTGTCAATAACAGGTCAGATAGATGCCCAAATGATGGAACTCCTTAAAATCAACTCCTGTAATGGCTGGAATGTTGTACCACAGAAATTCATGTCCACCTGGAATCTTAGAATAGGAACTTATCTGGAGATATGGTTTCTGCAGACGTAATTAGGTGGGATGGCATCTTACTGCATTAAGGTGGGCCCTAATCCAATGACTGATGACATTATAAGGAAAGGAGAGAACACACAGAGAATTTATTTAAAGATGGAGGCAGAGATAGGAGATACTGCCACAGCGAAGGAAAGCCTGGAGCAGCAGACACTGGAAAAGCCAAGGAAGGATTCTTCCCTAGCGCCTTCAGAGGGAGCATGGCCCCACTAACACCTTGATTTTAGACTTCCAGCCTCCAGAATTTTGAGACAATAAATTTCTATTGTTATTAAACCATTCCGTTTGTGGTTGTTTTGACAGTCCTAGGAGACAAATATAACAAGGGAAGAGGTGAAGCACACTCTGAGGCAAAAAATGAATATATATATATAATAATTTGTGACTATTTAAATAGATAAAGGCATTAACTAATGTAGTATGGGAAAGAGCTGTCAAGTATGGATCTGAAGAATGTGAGTGTAGATATACATAATGGGATATTACTCAGCCATAAAAAAGAACAAAATCATGCCATCTGCAGCAACATGGATGGGCCTAGAGGTGATCATACTAAGTAAAGTAAGTCAGACAGAGAAAGACATATATTGTATGATATTGCTTATATGTGGAATCTAAAAAAATGATAAAAATGAAGTTATTTACAAAACAGAACTAGACCCACAGACATAGAAAACAAACTTATGATTACCAAAGGGGAAAGGGGGGGAGGAATAAATTAGAAGTTTGGGATTAAAATATACACACTGCTATGTATATAATAGATAAACAATAAGGACCTACTATATAGCACAGGGAACTATACTCAATATCTTATAATAACCTATAATGGAAAAGTATCTAAAACAGAATACATATATATGTATAACTGAATCTCTTTGCTGTACAGCTGAAACCAACACAATATTGTAAATCAGCTATATGTCAATAAAAATTTTTTTAAAAAGAATGTGAGTCTGTAGGGTAGGAAAATCGGGAGGTATTTTTAACTCTGGACTTTACCCTTAGGTTGCCCTGATTCCAATGACCTCTTCACCGTTCTAAGTTATGCCATATAAGCTTTTGTGCAGAATGATTTTCCCCCCGAGAGTCTGTGTGGTTCAATGGCAAAACAGCTGCCCCCCGACTTAAAGGCTGTCATTGGAGTATGCAGAACACATAATTGTTCACAACTCCAGAGATGCATTTCCTGACAATTGTTTATTAGCCATTTTGAAGGCACAAACAGCTGTGAGTGAAAAGTGTTTGTCCCAAACATATCCAAGTTCATGACACTGAGCTTCAGACTCTGGGGGCTGGTGACAAAGGTATGACACACAGAGGCAGTCAGTCTTTGAGCCCTTTGTGAATGGCTGGATCTGGTGTGAGGCAGAGCTTTTGCCTTTTACACTGGATAAAACGTATCCTTGGAGGTATTATGAACAATCTGTTAATATGTGTTTCATACTCAGATGGCACCCTTGGAGTCATAATGGAAGGTGGAGTTTTAGTGGTTTGACAAATCTAGCACCAGATGGAAAACTTAACATCATCTCCCTCTGACTCACAGTGTCTTTTGGCTTCTATGAAAGAAGAGAAACAAGGAGTCCAAGTACATGCTATTGGCAAGCACTCCACAGTAGACAGCCCTCCACAGAGGGGGTTACAAACTGGCAGTAGCTGTAGCCAATTCACAGGTACAGCCACTGGAATACAAAGGCCCCGTTTTGGATGTTAATGAGGAGGGTTTAGCTGGGAGTGGTCCTTGTTGAATACATTCACTTCAATAAAATATCATTTGAGCATCTGATGCATCATAAACATTACCCCAAATCACAGCAATAACAGGAAAGCCCAAACCAATGTTTTCTAAAAGTTTAAATTTAAATGTTAACTTTCTGACACTCCTCCCTGCCATAGGCAGAATTCTGAGACAGTTGACACACCCACAGGGAATGAAACAAAGCACCATATTTCCTAAACGGCATCTCAAGAAATTGGATATGTAAATGTGGAATAGCACTAAACCAGCCTGCATGCCCAGACTCTCAGATGCTGAATCCCAGGACCTCAGTCCTTTGCTCCACATCCAGTGATGACGGCAGTCAAGCTCTCTGGGTAAGCTAAACTATAGATGTCTCATCTCCCTCTGAGCTGGGAGGGGAGGATTGATTTTCTCATTTGCAGTTTATTAAAATATCCAAAAGTAAAATGGGAACAACGGTCTGGATTGCATCTCACATCCCCTACGATGTCGTTTTACTCCTGTTATGATATTCCTCACCCTGCATTCTCTCTCTCTGAATGATTATTATGTCTTAAAAAGGAAAGTTTGTAAATCAGCCAACCGGCTCCTGAAGCCTGGGTAGCTCTATAGGCATTAAGTGGAATCCGTGATCCACTCCATCCTGTGTTGGAGGTAAACTTGCCAGAGAAAATGGTACCCAAATATTACATTGTCCTCTGGACAGCACAGAAGCCACACCTGGATGCTGCCTTCCACCAAGGCCTTTGGTCAGGGGATTTCAGAGGGTCTGTGTAGTCAGCGCCTCTGCAGGCTGCACACCAGTTCTCACTCTCCACAGGACACATCTGTATAGACTACATCAGCCTTCGGCCTTAGGATGAGCTTAAAGAAAAAAGAAATTTAAACTAAGAACCTACTCCTAACGAAACTTTCCAAAATGATTCTCTTTTCTTCCCCTTCTTCTTTGTTTTAGGTCTTAGCTGCCTCTCATCCTTGTGACCGCTTGTATTCCATTATGGTTACAGGCTTTCTAATCTCTTTCTAACAGTTTCTACGCAGCAGGGGACCAAAAAGGGACCATGTTATAGCTGGCGACACAGTGGTGAACCCTCTGGATGGTGGAGAGTTCTGTGTGCTCTGTTTCCTGCTGAGATTGTTTCTCACTCCTCATGAGTCTCAGCATCAGCAACATGGACACATCACCAGCAGAAGCATTTGCAAGTATCCAATTACAGGCCAGACACTCTACAAGGAAATTGCATCCATCCAGCACCTGCCCAGAAGCAAAATCTTGTCTCAGCACTTCTCACACGAGTGGAGGGCAGTTTCCTCCATGGTGTGCAGCCAGTTAGGATGATGGGCAATTCTCCCCCAAAGAGCCCCCCCGAGACAGCTGGTGACTCTGGTGCATTGACACTGCCTCAGTGTGCAGGCCTATAAAATTGTGAGATTGAGGTACTTGTCTAGGTCAGGGTTCACCAAGCTTGTGTGCTCTTGATTGTGTTGAGAGCCTCTCAAGGGAGTGCTTCATCTCCACCTTCCTTCTTTAACAGTTCTTCCAGCAGAGAAGCTGAACACACTTCACCCTGCTGCTCAGTCATTATCTTTTTCTTCCTAGTTTTAGAATGAATATACTTGGCCACTGCAATACGTTTGCTGATTGTTCTGCTTTCATACCTATTCCAGCACAAGCTGGAGAATTCGGTAGATGTGGTAAGGTGTGAAGGCCAGGAGTGATGCTGGAAGGCCAGTCATGAGGCCGTGATGTTTGGACAGCTCTAGAAGGATGGAGTGAGGCCCGCAGAAGATACTTTTCCCTGCATGGCCAAATGCATCTCAGAATTGGGGAGGGAGGCCTCAAACAGTGTAAAGTGGAGAGAGTCTTTCTCTTACGGGGACAAGTGACTCTCTGAGATAATAAGCCACGGGATTCTTCCAAAGTTTATGTTCATAGAGGCTCTGGGACTGCACTGCCACTTTTCTCATTGGCTCTTTACTAAGTTGATTTTTATAGAGAGATAGGAAGTGAGATATTCCTGTGGACAGTGTGGACCTTGGTTTAGAATTACCTACAGGGTTCAGGGCGATACAGGTCTATGAATTTTCTCAATCACCTCTATGAAATGGATTATTTAATGGCACAGTTTTTATTTATTTATTCATTTATTTATTTATTGAAAGTTTTTTTTGGCTGCATTGGGTCTTCGTTGCTGCGCACGGGTTTTCTCTAGTTGTGTCGAGCAGGGGCTACTCTTTGTTGTGGTGCACAGGCTTCTCATTGCAGTGGCTTCTTTTGCTGCGGAGCACAGGCTCTAGGTGCGCGGGCTTCAGTAGTTGTGGATCACGGGCTCTAGAGTGCAGGCTCA
This sequence comes from Phocoena sinus, assembly GCF_008692025.1. Lineage (NCBI taxonomy): Eukaryota > Metazoa > Chordata > Mammalia > Artiodactyla > Phocoenidae > Phocoena > Phocoena sinus. The sequence continues at coordinate 87,047,470 of NC_045775.1, read as the reverse complement.
GTAGTTGTGGCACACGGGCTTAGTTGCTCTGCGGCATGTGGGATCTTCCCGGACCCGGGCTTGAACCCGTGTCCCCTGCACTGGCAGGTGGATTCTTAACCACTACCACTGGAGAAGTCCCGTGGCACAGTTTAAAAGTCACCTGGTATAAGCAATGAAGTTGGACAAATGAGCTTTATTGCTCATATTCAAATTGGTAAGGAAGCACCCTAGCTTATACTTCCATAAATCATCCAAAATAGGGTCTCTATTAATGTAGTCAGGGAATCTCAGAGCTGAAATGCCCAGAAACATTTTGGGGAATCACAGCCTATTTTGTACATAGTCTGTGAAGTGCAGGATCCATGTGATTAGGCAATCCACTTCTTAGTGATCGTTTCTTGTGACACAGCCTTCACTTCTTTTAGGGGTAAGACATTCCATTTCTGAGAAGCTAAGTGGTACTAATGGTCTTCCTTATATGTGCTGCCTTCTGTATCCCAGCACATCTCCATTTTTCTTAACTTGGGCCATAGGTATTGTTAAAAGCATGCCTGGTTCATTCTCATTTAACAACTCTTCAAAGTTTAAGAACAAAACTCATGCCTTTCCTTTAGTCCTATGTTCTCAGGTAAAATATGTCAAATTCCTTCAATAACATCTCACATGATATCTCATTATGATATATAATACTTCTCTTACTTTTTTTTGGATTTTTACTCTAAATAAATTCTACTTGTTCAATATTAGTTTTTAAAACTTAAGCCTAGAAATAACTTCTCTTACTTTGGAGTCTGTGGTTCAGTACATACATCCTAATATTTTGTAGACTTACACTGAGTTTTAGATTTATAAATTAGTTCATGTTTATTGTATGAAAATTTTTTAAATGTGTAAAAGCTTCAAGAAGATAAGTGCATTTGTTAGAATATAAGGTTGATCCTTTTAGAAGAGAGACCCAAGATATTAGCAGTTTAAATAAGTTGCAAGTTTATTTCTTTCTCACATGAAATTCTGGGTAGGCACTCCAAGGCTACTGTGGTACTTCTCCAGTCACCAGGGGACTTTCTGTGATGTTGCTCTGCTCTCATCACCATGGTCCTCCCATCTTGTTTCTAGGTTGACTGCACTGGCCATTGTCATGATGTTCTAATTCCAGTGAACAGGAGGAAAGAAAAAGAGAGGCAGAAGACAGGTGGGTTCTTATGAAGATGATGTTCCAATATTACTTCCATTCACAGATCATTAGACAGATGTTGGTCATATGGCACTACCCTGATGCAAAGTTTACTGGAAAGTGGTCCCTAGCTGGGTGACCATATTCCCAGCTCAAATTCTTCCATCTTGGGAGAGGGTAAGACAAGGTCTTAATACTTGCTATTAGTGTTGTATTTTATTTTCCTTCAGAAAAATCTTCTGTTTTGATTTTTACTGAATTAGAATCAATTAAGATTAGCAATTAGAAATTTTTTCCACCCAATATCATATAGCGAACATTCTCTTAGGATGCTGAAATAACTTTTCCTACAACGTGTCTACAGATTACTTATTGTTTAATTTAATGACTAAGTTGTAATTATTTAACAGATTACAAATCACTTAATTGTTCATGCTTTGTAAACATAATCAACAGTAAACATTCTTGACCCATAAATCCTAATCTACTTTTTACCCCTAAAATAAATTCAGAGTAGACAAAATTCTAGAAAATGTTTATTAACTATTTTAAAAAGAGAATCTTGCTTCATTTAAAAGAAATTCCTCTTGAGAAAAGTTATATTGATCTGCATTCCCACCCTAAGTATATACATTCCTTTTACACTGTCTGTTAATAGCATCTCTCATTAAAAAAAAAAAAAAATCCTAGTTAATTTAATAGTTAAAATTATATTATCAGCTTGGTTTGAATTTCTGAGATATTAAACATGTTACCATTCTTTATTTGTCATTTGTAATACTTTTGGTGTTATCTCATAGAATCAGTTGAGGTCATGGATCTCCTGTGCACGATAGAGGAGTTGTACTAGGAAAGTCAAAGTATCAACTCTGCCCTTTGAGGTTCTTAAAATATTCAGGGGAAATAAGGTAAATTAAGGAATTAAATTATGATAAAATCTATAACTTTCAAGATGTGTGGCTATGACTTTACAAAGCCCATCATTTCTTGTCTGAAGACCAAAGTCTTTACAAAGGCTGTAAAGACCACAGATGGCAGAGTTTCCGACAACCCAGACCTCATCTCTTGCTATCATGCTGCCCTTTCCTCACTCCTTGGCCAAGGTCTCTCCTGTGTGCTCATCTTATGCCTAGAATACTCTTCTGCCCCAATCCTCTCCTTCAATTCCCGGGGGATGCTGCTTGCTCAAAAACCATCTTATCAGCAGAAGGTCCCGGACCACCCCTGGGAAACAGCAGCTCTCCATCAACTCCACCCTCATCTTCTGACCCCTTCCCCTGCTTTATTTTTTCCAGGCTCTTCTCAAATGATATAGTATATGGTTGTTTATTTGCTGTGTGTTTACTGTTGCCTCCACTAGAGGGTTTGCCCTTGAAAATAGAAATTCTCTCTCTTTTAACTATTGCTGCCTGTCCAGTGTCTGGAAACATGCATGATGTATATTAGACAATAAATATACACTTGCATGTAGGAAGAACATTAAAAATCAGTGAAGAGTAGTATTCCATTGTATATATGTACCACATCTTTTTTTTAATTTAAAAAATTTTTTTACAGTAGGTCCTAGTTGGTTATCTATTTTAAATACAGCAGTGTGTCCATGTCAATCCCAAACTCTCAATCTACCCCACTTTGCTGTACTGCAGAAACCAGCACAACATTGTAAGTCAACTATACTTCAGTAAAATAGTTTTTTTAAAAAGTCAGTGAACAGTCATCAAGAACTAGGATTAAGCCTTGCCTGAGTCCTTGAAAGGAATATCTGATTGGAATTGGAACAGTATCTTCCAGCTCTGGGCAAAGCACTAAGCAGAAAAATTAACACAACAATTGAGGAACAAGAGCTAATGCAGGGGAACAGTAAGAGGCAGAATAAACAGAGCAAGTGGAATTTGGTAATGGAAAAGCACAGATGCCAAGCTGGGGAGTTTCAGGGCCTCTTTCAAAATCATAAACTATGAGTGACGATGCTAAATAAGCAATGATTGCAAAATCCTTAAAGCAGCTTGTTCAAATTCAAATTATTCTTCTTTAGAAGCCAAAGGATTTCCCTGCATAAATGTTTTCCTGGGTTGCAGACTTCTTCATTGCATCTAACAAATGATTATTAGAAGCTGAACAATCACAAGTTTTCATTCTGTTAGTGAAGACATCCTTTTAACTTTCTGCCTGCTTCCTGAGCTGCTATGGGTGATGACGCTGTGTCTTAAGTCTCTAAGATGCCAGCAGCATTCTTCCAGTACCTTTCTCTGCGTAGTTGTCTGTTTCCCAAAGAGGCACATTTTAATTCAAAAGTCTATTTCTTGACACCAATGCATTATGTTATCTGATTGAGCAAAGGTATTTTTGCTAGTCATTGCTAACACTAGCAAGATAGGTGGGATATTTCACTGCACGGTTCTAATTATGTGTATCTGCCTTGTTTTATGAACACTAAGGGGAATAAGTTTCCTTATAATGTTTCAGGGCTTTGGGGAGCTTTTATTGACTGAAGCTATTTTTCATTTTTTATAACCCTTTCCCTCTTTGAAAACACGATATGCATGCACAAAATGTTACTTCTACAGCTTTGCTAAAATGCTGTCAAGAAAGTGATGAGTATTCATAATAGATGAAGATTTTATTGGAGAAAACAGCCATATAAAAATTAGGCTTCTATGTTTTTGACTCTTAGGGATTATTAAAGTGAAGCTTGCAGCTATTTAATTTAATTTGTGAAAGCATTCGCCATTCTGAGTCAGCATCTAAAGCAGTTATTTTACCCTAACCTCTTCATAAATGCCTAGCTACTCATACTGATCACAGGTGAAGCCCTACTTCACAGACCACATGTTTCACATTGAAACTGAATGATGTAAAGACATATTTTCATTGCCTTTTTTTATACGACTTATTCGTAAAAGTTTTCTTAGAGATATTTGCATTTGAATGACATTTATAAATAGATGAATCCCCCAGTTAATTGAATATATTTTCCGATTATCTCTGGTCTTCAGTCACTATGTAGTGTACTTATTTTCGTATTTCTAAAGAAACAAGTTGCAAAAGTTGCTTTTCTTCCTAAAAATGAACATATAATGATTCAATATACTGTTTTTACAGGTCTTTTGCTTGGCTCATGAGCTATCGTCTTTTATAAATTATAATAATCTGTATATTATTTGGGCTTATCTTCGTAGATGATGATGTGAACTCTGAAGAATGACTTTTCACATTGCTTCCAATCCCTATATCTTACTTCTTTTCAATTATCACTCTGCTGCCCAGGACGTACATTTCAATGTTAAACATATTGTCCATTATCATTTTAAAGAGAATTTCAAAGAAAATGCTTCAAATGTCTCCACATGTACAGTCATGTTTGCATATGATTTTATTTATTTGTTTTTTTATAAGATATTTTTATCAGGTTAAGGAAGTTTTCTTTTGTTCATTCTTTTTTTTTTCTTTTTTTTTTTTTTAAACATCTTTATTGGGGTATAATTGCTTTACAATGGTGTGTTCGTTTCTGCTTTATAACAAAGTGAATCAGCTATACATATACATATGTTCCCATATGTCTTCCCTCTTGCGTCTCCCTCCCTCCCACTCTCCCCATCCCACCCTTCCAGGCTGTCACAAAGCACCGAGCTAATATCCCTGTGCCTTGCGGCTGCTTCCCCCCAGCTATCTACCTTACTACGTTTGTTAGTGTGTATATGTCCATGACTCTCTCTCGCCCTGTCAAAACTCACCCCTCCCCCTCCCCATACCCTCAAGTCCGTTTTCCAGTAGGTCTGCGTCTTTATTCCTATCATACCCCTAGGTTCTTCATGACATTTTTTTCCCTTAAATTCCATATATATGTGTTAGCATACGGTATTTGTCTTTTTCTTTCTGACTTACTTCACTCTGTATGACAGACTCTAGGTCTATCCATCTCATTACAAATAGCTCAATTTCATTTCTTTTTAAGGCTGAGTAATATTCCATTGTGTATATGTGCCACATCTTCTTTATCCATTCATCCGATGATGGGCGCTTAGGTTGTTTCCATGTCCTGGCTATTGTAAATAGAGCTGCAATGAACATTTTGGTACATGACTCTTTTTGAATTTTGGTTTTCTCAGGGTATATGCCAAGTAGTGGGATTGCTGGGTCATATGGTAATTCTATTTGTAGTTTTATAAGGAACCTCCATACTGTTCTCCACAGTGGCTGAACCAATTCACATTCCCACCAGCAGTGCAAGAGTGTCCCCTTTTCTCCACACCCTCTCCAGCATTTATTGTTTCTAGATTTTTTGATGATGGCCATTCTGACTGGTGTGAGATGATATCTCATTGTAGTTTTGATTTGCATTTCTCTAATGATTAATGATGTTGAGCATTCTTTCATGTGTTTGTTGGCATTCTGTATATCTTCTTTGGAGAAATGTCTATTTAGGTCTTCTGCCCATTTTTGGATGGGGTTGTTTGTTTTTTTGTTATTGAGCTGCATGAGCTGCTTGTAAATTTTGGAGATTAATCCTTTGTCAGTTGCTTCATTTGCAAATGTTTTCTCCCATTCTGAGGGTTGTCTTTTGGTCTTGGTTATGGTTTCCTTTGCTGTGCAAAAGCTTTGAAGTTTCATTAGGTCCCATTTGTTTATTTTTGTTTTTATTTCCATTACTCTAGGAGGTGGGTCAGAAAGGATCTTGCTGTGATTTATGTCATAGAGTGTTCTTCCTATGTTTTCTTCTAAGAGTTTGATAGTTTCTGGCCTTACATTTAGGTCTTTAATCCATTTTGAGCTTATTTTTGTGTATGGTGTTAGGGAGTGATCTAATCTCATACTTTTACATGTACCTGTCCAGTTTTCCCAGCACCATTTATTGAAGAGGCTGTCCTTTCTCCACTGTACATTCCTGCCTCCTTTATCAAAGATAAGGTGTCCATATGTGCGTGGGTTTATCTCTGGGCTTTCTATCCTGTTCCACTGATCTATCTTTCTGTTTTTGTGCCAGTACCATACTGTCTTGATTACTGTTGCTTTGTAATATAGTCTGAAGTCAGGGAGCCTTATTCCTCCAGCTCCTTTTTTCGTTCTCAAGATTGCTTTGGCTATTCGGGGTCTTTTGTGTTTCCATACAAATTGCGAAATTTTTTGTTCTAGTTCTGTGAAAAATGCCAGTGGTAGTTTGATAGGGATTGCATTGAATCTGTAGATTGCTTTGGGTAGTAGAGTCATTTTCACAATGTTGATTCTTCCCATCCAAGAACATGGTATATCTCTCCATCTATTTGTATCATGTTTAATTTCTTTCATCAGTGTCTTATAATTTTCTGCATACAGGTCTTTCGTATCCTTAGGTAGGTTTATTCCTAGATATTTTATTCTTTTTGTTGCAATGGTAAATGGGAGTGTTTTCTTGATTTCACTTTCAGATTTTTCATCATTAGTATATAGGAATGCCAGAGATTTCTGTGCATTAATTTTGTATCCTGCTACTTTACCAAATTCATTGATTAGCTCTAGTAGTTTTCTGGTAGCATCTTTAGGATTCTGTATGTATAGTATCATGTCATCTGCAAACAGTGACAGCTTTACTTCTTCTTTTCCGATTTGGATTCCTTTTATTTCCTTTTCTTCTCTGATTGCTGTGGCTAAAACTTCCAAAACTATGTTGAATAAGAGTGGTGAGAGTGGGCAACCTTGTCTTGTTCCTGATCTTAGTGGAAATGCTTTCAGTTTTTCACCATTGAGGATGATGTTTGCTGTGGGCTTGTCATATATGGCTTTTATTATGTTTAGGAAAGTTCCCTCTATGCCTACTTTCTGGAGGATTTTTATCATAAATGGGTGTTGAATTTTGTCGAAAGCTTTCTCTGCATCTATTGAGATGATCATATGGTTTTTCTCCTTCAGTTTGTTAATATGGTTTATCACATTGATAGATTTGCATATATTGAAGAATCCTTGCATTCCTGGAATAAACCCCACTTGATCATGGTGTATGATCCTTTTAATGTGCTGTTGGATTCTGTTTGCTAGTATTTTGTTGAGGATTTTTGCATCTATGTTCATCAGTGATATTGGCCTGTAGTTTTCTTTCTTTGTGACATCCTTGTCTGGTTTTGGTATCAAGGTGATGGTGGCTTCGTAGAAGGAATTTGGGAGTGTTCCTCCCTCTGCTATATTTTGGAAGAGTTTGAGAAGGATAGGTGTTAGCTCTTCTCTAAACGTTTGATAGAATTCACCTGTGAAGCCATCTGGTCCTGGGCTTTTGTTTGTTGGAAGGTTTTTAATCACAGTTTCAATTTCAGTGCTTGTGATTGGTCTGTTCATATTTTCTATTTCTTCCTGATTCAGTCTTGGCAGGTTATGCATTTCTAAGAATTTGTCCATTTCTTCCAGATTGTCCATTTTATTGGCATAGAGTTGCTTGTAGTGATCTCTCATGATTTTTTTTATTTCTGCAGTGTCAGTTGTTACTTCTCCTTTTTCATTTCTAATTCTATTGATTTGAGTCTTCTCCCTTTTTTTCTTGATGAGTCTGGCTAGTGGTTTATCTATTTTGTTTATCTTCTCAAAGAACCAGCTTTTAGTTTTATTGATCTTTGCTATTGTTTCCTTCATTTCTTTTTCATTTATTTCTGATCTGATTTTTATGATTTCTTTCCTTCTGCTAGCTTTGGGGATTTTTTGTTCTTCTTTCTCTAATTGCTTGAGGTGCAAGGTTAGGTTGTTTATTCGAGATGTTTCCTGCTTCCTAAGGTGGGCTTGTATTGCTATAAACTTCCCCCTTAGAACTGCTTTTGCTGCATCCCATAGGTTTTGGGTCGTTGTGTCTCCATTGTCATTTGTTTCTAGGTATTTTTTTATTTCCTCTTTGATTTCTTCAGTGATCACTTCATTATTAAGTAGTGTATTGTTTAGCCTCCATGTGTTTGTATTTTTTAAAGATCTTTTCCTGTAATTGATATCTAGTCTCATGGCGTTGTGGTCGGAAAAGATACTTGATACAATTTCAGTTTTCTTAAATTTACCAAGGCTTTATTTGTGACCCAAGATATGATCTATCCTGGAGAATGTTCCATGAGCACTTGAGAAAAATGTGTATTCTGTTGTTTTTGGATGGAGTGTCCTATAAATATCAATTAAGTCCATCTTGTTTAATGTATCATTTAAAGCTTGTGTTTCCTTATTTATTTTCATTTTGGATGATCTGTCCATGGGTGAAAGTGGGGTGTTAAAGTCCCCTACTATGAATGTGTTACTGTCGATCTCCCCTTTTATGGCTGTTAGTATTTGCCTTATGTATTGAGGTGCTCCTATGTTGGGTGCATAAATATTTACAATTGTTATATCTTCTTCTTGGATCGATCCCTTGATCATTATGTAGTGTCCTTCTTTGTCCCTTTTAATAGTCCTTATTTTAAAGTCTATTTTGTCTGATATGAGAATTGCTACTCCAGCTTTCTTTTGGTTTCCATTTGCATGGAATATCTTTTTCCATCCCCTTACTTTCAGTCTGTATGTGTCTCTAGTTCTGAAGTGGGTCTCTTGTAGACAGCATATATAAGGGTCTTGTTTTTGTATCCATTCAGCCAATCTGTGTCTTTTGGTGGGAGCATTTAGTCCATTTACATTTAAGGTAATTATCGATATGTATGTTCCTATTTCCATTTTATATATTGTTTTGGGTTCGCTACTATAGGTCATTTCCTTCTCTTGTGTTTCGTGTCTAGAGAAGTTCCTTTAGCATTTGTTGTAAAGCTGGTTTGGTGGTGCTGAACTCTCTCAGCTTTTGCTTGTCTGTAAAGGTTTTAATTTCTCCATCAAATGTGAATGAGATCCTTGCTGGGTAGAGTAGTCTTGGTTGCAGGCTATTCTCCTTCATCACTTTCAGTATGTCCTGCCACTCCCTTCTGGCTTGTAGGGTTTCTGCTGAGAGATCAGCTGTTAACCTTATGGGGATTCCCTTGTGTGTTATTTGTTGTTTTTCCCTTGCTGCTTTTAATATGCTTTCTTTGTATTTAATTTTTGACAGTTTGATTAATATGTGTCTTGGTGTGTTTCTCCTTGTATTTATCCTGTATGGGACCCTCTGTGCTTCCTGGACTTGATTAACTATTTCCTTTCCCATATTAGGGAAGTTTTCAACTATAATCTCTTCAAATATTTTCTCAGTCCCTTTCTTTCTTTCTTCTTCTTCTGGAACCCCTATAATTCGAATGTTGGTGCGTTTCATGTTGTCCCAGAGGTCTCTGAGACTGTCCTCAGTTCTTTTCATTCTTTCTTCTTTATTCTGCTCTGCAGTAGTTATTTCCACTACTTTATCTTCCAGGTCACTTATCCGTTCTTCTGCCTCAGTTATTCTGCTATTGATCCTATCTAGAGTGATTTTAATTTCATTTATTGCATTGTTCATCGTTGCTTGTTTCATCTTTAGTTCTTGTAGGTCCTTGTTAACTGTTTCTTGCATTTTGTCCATTCTACTTCCAAGATTTCGGATCATCCTTACTATCATTATTCTGAATTCTTTTTCAGGTAGATTGCCTATTTCCTCTTCATTTGCTAGGTCTGGTGGATTTTTATCTTGCTCCTTCATCTGCTGTGTGTTTTTCTGTCTTCTCATTTTGCTTATCTTACTGTGTTTGGGGTCTCCTTTTTGCAGGCTGCACTTTCGTAGTTCCCGTTGTTTTTGATGTCTGTCTCCAGTGGCTAAGGTTGTTTCAGTGGGTTGTGTAGGCTTCCTGGTGGAGGGGACTAGTGCCTGTGTTGTGCTGGATGAGGCTGGATCTTGTCTCTCTAGTGGGCAGGTTCACGTCTGGTGGTGTGTTTTGGGGTGTCTGTGGCCTTATTATGATTTTAGGCAGCCTCTCTGCTAATGGGTGGGGTTGTGTTCCTGTTTTGCTAGTTGTTTGGCATAGGTTGTCCAGCACTGTGGCTTGCTTGTCGTTGAGTGAAGCTGGGTGCTGGTGTTAAGATGGAGGTCTCTGGGATATTTCCACCATTTAATATTATGTGGAGCTGGGAGGTCTCTTGTTGACCAGTGTCCTGAAGTTGGCTCTCCTACCTCAGAGGCAGAGCCCTGACTCCTGGCTGGAGCACCAAGAGCCTTTCATCCACACAGCTCAGAATAAAAGGGAGAAAAAGTAGGGAGAATTAGTAGAAGTATGAGTAAAGAAAGAAGGAAAAGAGGAAAGGAAGGAAGGAAGAAAGAAGCAAAGAAGGAAAGAAAGGAGGGAGGGAGGGAGGAAGGAAGGAAGGAGGGAAAGAAGGAAAAAAGACAGAAAGAAAGATGATACAGTAAAAATAAAATAAAGTATAATATAGTTATTGAATTAAAAAATATTTAGAAAAAAAAAAAAAAGGGACGGATAGAACCTTAGGACAAATGTTGGAAGCAAAGCTATACAGAGAAAATCTTACACAGAAGCATACACATACACCTTCACAAAAAGAGGTAAAGGGGGAAAAATCATAAATCCTGCTCCCTGAGACCACCTCCTCAATTTGGGGTGATTCGTTGTCTAAAGGAGGGAAGGAAGGAAGGAAAGAAAGAAAGAACGAAGGTAAAGTATAATAAAGTTATTACAATTAAACTTAATTATTAAGAAAAAGAATTTTTAAAAAAAAGTCATGGACGGATAGAGCCCTAGGACAAATGGTGGAAGCAAGAGTATACAGACAGGATCTCACACAGAAGCATACACGTACACATTCACAAAAAGAGGAAAAGGGAAAAAAATCATAGATCTCGCTCCTAAATTCCACCTCTTCAATTTGGGATCATTCCTTGTCTATTCAGGTATTCCACAGATGCAGGGTATATCAAGTTGATTGCGGAGCTTTAATCCGCTGCTTCTGTGGCTGCTGGGAGAGATTTCCCTTTCTCTTCTTTGTTCTCACAGCTCACAGGAGCTCAGCTTTGGATTTGGCCCTGCCTCTGCGTGTAGGTCGCTGGAGGGCGTCTGTTTTTTCGCTCAGACAGGACGGGGTTAAAGGAGCCGCTGATTCGGGGCCTCCGGCTCACTCAGGCCGGGGGTTGGGGGATGGGGGTAGGAGGGGCACTACGTGCGGGGCGGGCCTGCGGCTGCAGAGGCAGCGTGACGTTGCGGCAGAGGCCGGCGTGATGTTGCACCAGCCTGAGACCCGCCGTGCGTACTCCCGGGAAGTTGTCCCTGGATCCCGGGAACCTGGCAGTGGCGGGCTGCACAGGCTCCGCGGAAGAGGGGTGTGGAGAGTGACCTGTGCTCGCACACAGGCCCCTTGGTGGCGGCAGCAGCAGCCTTAGCGTCTCCCGCCCGTCTCTGGGGTCCGCGGTTTTAGCCGCGGCTCGCGCCCGTCTCTGGGGTTTGCGCTTTCAGCCGCGGCTCGCGCCCGTCTCGGGGGCTCGCGCCCTCAGCCGCGGCTCGCGCCCGTCGCTGGGGTTCGCGCTTTTAGCCGCGGCTCGCGCCCGTCTCTGGAGTTCCTTTAAGCAGCGCTCTTAAACCCCTCTCCTCGCGCACCAGGAAACAAAGAGGGAAGAAAAAGTCTCTTGCCTCTTCGGCCGGTGCAGGCTTTTCCCCGAACTCCCTCCCGGCTAGTCGTGGTGCACTAACCCCTTCAGGCTATGTTCAAGCCGCCAACCCCAGTCCTCTCCCTGAGCTCCGTCCAAAACCAAAACCCGAGCCTCAGCTCGCGGCCCCGCCCGCCCCCGCGGGTGAGCAGACAAGCCACTCGGGCTGGTGAGTGCCGGTCAGCACCGATCGTCTGTGCAGGAATCTCCCCGCTTTGCCCTCCGCACCCGTCGCTGTGCACTACTCCGCGGTCCCGATACTCCCCCCTCTGCCTCCCGCAGTCTCCGCCCGCGGAGGGGCTTCCTAGTGTGTGGAAACTTTTCCTCCTTCACAGCTCCCTCCCACTGGTGCAGGTGCCGTCCTTATTCTTTTGTCTCTGTTTTTTCTTTTGCCCTACCCAGTTACGTGGGGAGTTTCTTGCCTTTTGGGAGGTCTGAGGTCTTCTGCCAGCCTTCAGTAGGAGTTCTGTAGGAGTTGTTCCACGTGTGGATGTATTTCTGGTGTATCCGTGGGGAGGAAGGCGATCTCCGCGTCTTACTCTTCCGCCATCTTCAAGGTACCCCTGTTCATTCTTGATAAATGTTTATATCATGAATGCATGTTAACTTTTATTAAATGATTTGGTTACAGCTTGTACTTTTCCTGTCTTAATTCATTAATATTAAAGATATACTATTGCATTTTAAAATATGAATACAAACTTGCATCCTGAGATAATCTTAAACTCATAACTCAAAAGGAAGATTTGACTGTAGTTTTATTTTTTTATGTCAAGTTTATCGAGGCATAATTTATAAACAGTAAAATTCAGTCTTTTTAGGTGTTTGGTTTTTTGAGGTTTGGCAAATGCATATAGTCATGTAGCCACCATCAAAATATAGAATATTTACATAATCGTCCAAGACATTTCTTCATAATCCTTTGTAGTAAATACCACCCCCAAACTGCAGCCCCTGGCAGTGCTGGTTTGTTTTGTGTCCCTATAATTTGGTCTTTTCTGGATTTTCATGAGGAATTATGAACTCATGCAATATGTAGCCTTTTGGGGGAAACCTCTTTCACGTAACGTGATGATTTGCAGGTTCATCCCTTTTAGTGAATTATCAAATCATTATTTCTTTTATATTGCTGCATAGTGTTCCAGTCGATGGATGTACTCCATTTTTTTATCCATGTGCCAGTTGATAAATATTTTTGTTCTTTCCACTTAAGCGTGCTTTTTTGTGAAGCTGCTCTGCACATTTTTGTATATGACTTGGTGTGAACATAAGTTTCCATATCTCAGGAGTAAAGAATGAGTGACATGGCTGTGTCATAGGATGGGTGTACACTTAGATGCAAGACACTGTCAAGCTGTGTTCCAAAGTATCTGTGCCATTTTGCATTCCAACCAACAATGTATTCTCATATACCATATATACATTTCCTTTTAAATGTTGTATTGCTGTAATAAAAATTTATAGTAAACTTATGTGACTCCACATTTTAAATATTTCATGTATAGTTAGTTTATCTTCTGTATCTGATCATTTCAATATCTGAATTCTCCAGGTATCTGTATTTTCCTAATTCTTACTTCCAGTCATTTATTTCCTTATAGGTTTGGTATTATTATAATTTTTTTCAATTGTCAGTACTTTTTTATTTTCCAAAAAGGGCTTTAATTTGCCAGTAATGCAGGCTTGTAGTCCTCACTTTAGCACATTTCCTGAGGGTTGACTTAATGAGTCAATCTGTGTTTCAAGTTCACCTCCAAGGATGTGCCCTGGGCTTAGTCCACAAATCTGAGTGCTTATCTTTATTTTCCCCAAGGAAGCATCTCACCCTGACAATCACCTTTACCTCATTCTGTTGCTGCTCCTGGCTGTTCTGTTCCTTTCTTCCTTATCCTCCTCCCTTCTTCCTCCTCCTATTTTGCTTCTCTTTCTCTTCCCCTTTTTCCTTTTATTCTTTTTTCTGGCCCCTGGAGATCCTCCATGACTCCACAATCAACAATTCAGTTTCCATAAAAGTGTTTCTTTCTAACAGTACGCTTGTACAAGAACAGTCAAAGCAATTTTAGTCATAATAGGAAAAACTTGGAACAATGCAGATGCCCATCAACAGAGAATGGGTAAATTACTAACAGTATACTCATAGAATGGAATGCTACACAGCAAGGAAAAATAATAAAGTACTGACACATGAATCTCAGAGACATACGCTGAGTGAGAGAAGTCAGACACAAAAGAGGATACATTATATTATCTCATTTATAGGTAGTACCTCATAAGGCAAATCTAATCCATGATAACAGTGTTACCCTTGTGGGTTACTGGTTGGCCCTAGGAAATAAGGAACCTTCAGTTTTGCAAGAAATATCTGCCTGTATCTCAATCTTGTAGGTGATTACACAAGTACAGAAATACGTTACAACTCATTATGTGGTACACTTAAGATTTACTTTACTCTTGTAGGTTATACCTTGATAAATTGAAAAAAAACTATAACCAAAAAAAAATTTCATAGCTCATAGGCATGTTTATAAAATGTCAAATATTTAGTTAAGGAGACTAAAGAAAAAGTAAAGCAAACATCTATATATTTGCAAATAAAATCTTACTTGAGGGCTTCCCTGGTGACGCAGTGGTTGAGAGTCCGCCTGCCGATGCAGGGGACACGGGTTCGTGCCCCAGTCTGGGAGGATCCCACATGCCGCGGAGCGGCTGGGCCCGTGTGCCATGGCTGCTGAGCCTGTGCGTCCGGAGCCTGTGCTCTGCAATGGGACAGGCCACAACAGTGAGAGGCCCGCACACTGAAAAAATAAAAAATCTTACTTGAAATATCCAATGATAGAACTCTTTGAACTTCCCAGATTTGCATTGTTTGAATGTGAATTTTGTCTCTGTAACATTCTATTCTGCTTTCACATTTGAGAATCTTTTAAAGTAAAGTAATTGTGCCTATTTCAGCTGTACAGAAAGTGAATAAAACATCCTCAGTGGATTCAGGAATTTGTAAGTCTCCTTTAACTGAAAATTTGAGCCTTTCAGCTTTATGGAGGCTAATGATAAGTTTCAATTTCACATGCTTACTTAGTTTTCTTAAAATGGGTTAGAGACAGAGTGGGAAGAATTGCTAAACCAAGGAAGAGGTAATCAGAATACCATCTGTTTGGGGCTCTTCAAGGGGAGGCACACTCTTCATTTTACTTCCATGAGGAAACGTTCAAAGTTCTATGTGTCCTTCCCTATGAAAACCACTTTGATGTTTCACTGGACACTGATGATGAACTAAATCAGAGAATATTTTTTAACTGCTCATGAAGTATACTTAAATACAGTAAACAGAGGTAAAAATTGAAAAGAAAAATTCCATCATCAATTGTTAAGTAAATCAGTGTGATCATTTTGTTAATTAGTAGGCTACCAAATGCATAGATCATTGTAGAGATCACTAATACAGGCCCCCAGTAGGTAATGAAAATATAATTCATAACTAACAGAAGCAGTACAACCTGTCCTCCCAGAAAGATCAGCAGGACTGATTGAGCTTGATTTGCTATGACTTTCTTTGCTTTTCTTCTCAGGATTTTTTCATGTCACTTTTGGAACGATACAGATGAGAAATCCCTTTTTCTATTTACTCCTGAGTCTTGAGGAATACCATTCCCTCCTTATATTTTCTTCCCCTGAGAATCAAATATTCCTCTTCTAAGTCAACTAGATAAAATTTTCATATGACAAATGGGGTACATTTCACAAATGTGCAGTTCTGTGTTACAAATTACTTTTGCTTGCTTAGTTTTAGAGTTCAGTATATATATATATTGAACATTACATGAGAGACTTATCACAATGTAAAATGAACTTAGTTCATTTGCAATCCTGTACAAACACTGTCAAAATTTAATGATTAAAAAAAAAACCCAACAACTTTAGAAAGCCTTTCAAAACAAAACCAGCTAACAAAGTCTTAAATGTAAAAATAAATAGACACGGTCAATCTGAATAACGCCTGGGAGGCAAAGACCCAGGCACTATCATTGTCCAGTTAATTTATTCATTTTCCCTACCAAGTTGTTACTCCTTCTGTCTTTTTTTAAATGAAGAAAACGTTAAAGAATTATTGCTTCTGTTGAAACGTGGTATCTATAGCTTATACCTCGTGATGTTAATTAAAAACATAATTTTTATGTACTTATCACAAAGGAAATATCATTTCATTAAAATCCAATTAGATTCAGACAATATCTGTAAAGACCATGGAATCACTGCTGTTTGAACACAGGCAGCTTTGTTCTGTTTTCATTACTTGAATAAAAGCAACCACAACAAACAAGCAAACAAAAAAAAATATTAATCTCTGAGGTTACAGACGTACTTGCATTTTGAGTAGTATTTTGTGGGGACAAAAACAACATGGAAAATTTCATGTTGCATAAACCACAATTTGGTTGACTTTATTTCTTACTAGCTTTATTTGTCTCTCTCCAAGGAAAATAACCTTCAGTCAAAAAAGAAAAAATGATGAGACCTAGTTCAAAAGTTGTATTAAGGTCATTTCAAGGTAAACAAATTATTATAAGACTACATGTTCATTAAAAAAAATGAAAAACAGAGCTAAAAGCCTCTAAAATACATCATGGTATTTGTGGATTTTTAATTTCACTCTACCTATTGAGCTAATGGACAGAGACTAAGAGAATAAAAGTAAGAGATCTTGAGAGCTGCTGACCTTTTGTTTGAGGATCCAAACAAGCTGTCCTGGAGCAATCAGAATTTAGCTTCCCACTCTTGGTGAAGCTGGATGGAAGGGCTGGACTGAGTTTATGTGATGGGCTTAGCCCCGAGCTGACTGCATATTAGGAATTTTATAGGTAGCTCTTTTGCTGAGACATGTTATAAACTGGAGTATACTGGAAATGTTTTGGACAGCTAGTGCAGCAGAGTCTTAAGGGCTGTATCTCCTTCTGTTTGAGCACAGCTTAACCATGAACTAGCTGTGTTATATTAGACAAGCTAACTAAATGCTTATAACTTTACTTTCTTCATGTGTAAATACTCATAATAATGGAAACTACTTCAAAGAAGATTTGAGTGTTAAATGAGTCTAAATATGAAAAGAACCTGGAACACTGTCTGGCATGTAACACACTTGCTAATTTTTATTTTTACTATTGTTACTTTAAATCCTATGGAGACTATGAAATTGTATTTGTGAAGGGAAGTAAGACAAAGTAATCATCCCATGTGATTTTATGCAAAATGTATTAATAATTAAAATAGCTTTGGAATGTTTCCCCTTGAATTTTTCCAATAAATAATTTAAGAAAATGGAAATTCTTAATATTCTATATTAAAGCTATAATATTCTTAAAATACACTGTGTGTACACTTGTTTCACTAAACTTACTATGAAAAGTGGTGCTTTGTACATATAGCAAATGTTTAATAATGTTTGGAGAATGAATGAATGGAGAAATGTTCACATAAATGGCAATCACTGAAAAGGTTTTCTTTGATGATGTTGGTGAAATAGGGTCAACGTCAAAAATGACAAATTTCCCTAAAAACTCTGCCCTTAAAAAAAACCTTAAAAAAAACTAAGCTCTGCCCTTAAAAAAAACTAAATCTAACTGCTGTGTTAAAATATGATTGTGATAAATTTTAATTAAACTTTTTAAAAGAATTAGGCTTTTTTTGCATTTATTTGAAATAACTGCCAATTCTGAGCCAAATTCTAATAAATTCTAATAAATTTCCCCAGATTCTAATAAAATGGAAACCCATATTATAAGGAGGTGTTTAGGAACTAAATCACAAATGAAAAGTTTAAATATATTTCTTTTATTCTTCCCGTTTTTATTGAAGTATAGTTGATTTACAATATTATATTATTTTCAGGTGTACAACATGTTGATTCAACAGTTTTATAGCTTATACTTCATTTTAAGTTATTACAAAATAATGGCTGTATTTCCCAGTGCTGTACAATATATCCTTTTTGTTTATTTATTTTATACATAGTACTTTGTATTTCTTAATCCCATACTCCTGACTTGCCCCTCATACCTGCCCTCTCCCCACTGGTAGCCACTAATTTTTTCTTTATATTTCTGAGTCTGTTTTTGTTTTTTTATATATATTTGTTTGTTTTATGTTTTGGATTCCACATATAGGTGAAAACATACAGTATTTGTCTTAGTCTGAGTTGTTTCAGTAAAGCTTAATACCCTCTAAGTTTGTTCACATTGTTGCAAATGGTAGAATTCGTTCTTTGTTATGGTTGAGTAATATTCCAAGGATGTGTGTGTGTGTGTGTGTGTGTGTGTGTGTGTGTGTGTGTGTGTGATATTATATCTTCTTTATCCATCAACTCATCTGTTGATGGTCACTTAGGTAACTTCCATATCTTGGCAATTGTAAATAATGTTGCTGTGGACATTGGGGTGCATGTGTCTTTTTGTATTAGTGGGTTTTTATTTCAAATATACCCAGGAGTAGAATTTCTGGGTCACATGGTAACCCTATTTTTAGTTTTTTGAGGAAATTCCATACTGTTTTACATAACAGCTGTACTAATTTACATTCCCACCAATAGTGTAAAAGATTCCCTTTTCTCCACATCCTTGTGAACATTTGTTATTTGTGGTCTTTTTGATTATAGCCATCCTAATATGTGTGAGGTGATATCTCATCATCATTTTGATTTGCATTAGTGGATGTTGATTAGTGGATGTTGAACATCTTTTCGTTTGAGTGTTAATTATCTGTATGTCTTCTTTGGAAAAATGTCTATTCATTTTTCAATTGGTATTTTTTTATTGAGTTGTATTAGCTGTTTATATATTTTGAATATTAACCCCTTAACAGTCATATATTTGCAAATATTTGCTCCCATTCAGTAGGTTATCTTTTCGATTTGTTGATGGTTTGCTTCATATTAACAGTATTAGTTCTTCCAATCCAAGAGCATGGGATACCTTTCCATTCCTTTGTATCATCTTCAGTTTCCTTCATCGATGTTTTATAGTTTTCAGAGTATAGGTCTTCCACCTCTTTGGTTGAGTTTATTCCTATGTATTTTCCTTTTTTTTTCCTTTTTTTGGCTGCACCACACTGCATGCGGGATCTTAGTTCCCCAACAAGGGATTGAACCCCCGTCCCCTGCAAAGGGAGCATGGAGTCTTAACCATGGGATCACCAGGGAAGTCCTGTATTTTACTCTTTCTGATGTGATTTTAAATGGGATACTTTTTCTTTCTCTTTCTGATAGTCCATTATTAGTGTATAGAAGCACAACAGATTTCTATATATTATTCTTTCTATTAATCTTGTATCCTGCAACTGTGCTGAATTCATTTATTAGTTCTAATAGTTTTTTGGTGGAGACTTTATGGCTTACTATATATAGTATCATGTCATCTGCAAATAGTGACAGTTTTACTTCTTCCCTTCCAATTTGGATGCCTTTTATTTCTTTTTCTTGTCTGATTGCTGTGACTAGGACTTCCAATACTATGTTAAGCACAAGTGATAAGAGTGGGCATATGTGTCTTGTTCCTGATTTTAGAGGAAATCTTTTTAGCTTTTTACTATTGAGTATGATGTTAGCTGTGAGTTTGTCATAAATGGCCTTTATTATGTTGAGGTAGGTTCCTTCTATATCCACTTTGATGAGAGTTTTTATCATGAATGGATGATGAATTTTGTCAAATGTTTTTTCTGCATCTATTAAGATGTTCATTTTATTTTTATCCTACTTTAGTTAATGTTGTGTATCACATTAATTGATTTGTGAATATTGAATCATCCTTGCATCCCTGGAATAAATTCCACCTGATCATGGTGTATGATCCATCTTATATATTGTTGAATTCAGTTTGCTAAGATTTTGTTCAGGATTTTAACAGCTATATGCATCAAAGATATTGGCCTGTAATTTTCTTTTTTGTGATGTCTTTTTCTGGTTTTGGTATCAGGGTAATGGCCTTGTAGATTGAATTTGTGAGTGTTCCATCCTCTTCAATATTTTGGAATAGTTTGAGAAGGATAGTTATTAGCTCTTTTTTATATGTTTTGTAGAATTCCCCTGTGAAGCCATCTGGTCCTGGACTTTTGTTTGCTGGGAGTTTTTATCATCATCATCATTATTATTATTATAAATTCAATTTCACTTCTAGTGGTTGGTCTGTTCAGATGGTCTATTTCTTCCTGACTGAGTCTTGGTAATTTTTACATTTCTAGAAATTTGTCCATTTCTTCTAGGTTGTCCAATTTGTTGGTATATAACTGTTTGTTGCATTCTCTTATGATTCTTTGTATTTCTGTGGTATTGGTTGTTATTTATTGTCTTTAATTTCTTATTTTGTTTATTTTGGTCCTCTTTTTTCTTTTTTGGTGATGAGCTTGGCTAAAGGTTTATCAATTTTTTTATCTTTTCATAAAATAGAATGTATTTACATATCATAATTTCTTTGGACTCCTCGTGGTTACTGTACCTATGTACTCGTCATGTTACACAGAGCACTTATCACATGTAGTATGATCATGTGCACAAAGCTATTTCTTCCAGGAGTCTATGAATTTAAGTTGCTGCTTTCTGATGGCAGTTTTTGTTTACATTTTGATTTTAAATATTTATAACTCTCTTCTTCCTGGCTTTTATACAGAGCTCAATAATTGCTTAGTTAATGAGTAAAGTAATTAAATTTGGCAAGAAAGACTGTATTAACCACTGCTATTCAATCACCCCCTCCCCCTTTTGGTTTTGCACTAACACATAACTGAAGACAGAACACGCTGTATTCAGTAGAACTGTAGGGAAGTCATGCCCGGTAGAGTGGTGTATCAGTAGAAATAGAGAGGTGGTATGGGTGTCAAATATGAAAATCTTTCTTCTTCCTTCTCCTTATGCCGTTGGCATCCACTTCTAGGGTGGATGAAATGAACTGCTTCTCATTTGCATCCTTATCTGCTTGATACTTTCATCTCTAACCATCCCAACTTGCCTAGCAGTCTATTCCTAAACAAGTTTCCACTGGCTTTGACAATGGTTCTTCCTCTATTTTAATGCCCCTTGCTTCTTCCTGACGATTTTATAATCTCCCTGTTCTTCAAAGCACATCATGAACACAAGCTCTTCTTTATGGAACTCATCATGACTTCAGCAGAAAGGAACAGCACCATCTTTGAACTCAGAGTACTTTTTATGTCTTTTAACAAATTGGACATTTCACCATAAAAACTTGAATTCATTGTGCTTGTAGATTTTTATTCCTAACTCAACTGTAAATTCTGAGGACAGGGTTTGTTCCTGTTGTACACAGTGAAATGCATTGGTGAATGGATACCTTTATTGACTGTGTTAAAAATGAGAAACTAGTGGCAAACCTGATGTAATTTGTCCGTGCTTCCCAAATTAATAATTCACTCCAAGTTTTCAATTTCTTAAAGTCTATTTAAAATTAGGAAGATGTTAAAAATTAACTAATGGACCCACTTATCTTGTAATGTAGACTACTAGAAAAGTAAAATGTACAATTACCAATCATGAGAAATGGAATGAAGGAAGAGGAGAGGTAACCAAGAGAGTTAAGGTTAACTTAACACATGGTTAAGGTTAACTTTGGACAGGAAGAAGACTTCTCTGGGGAAAGGAGGAACATTCCAGCTGAGATCCAAGGTATGAATAGGAGTCAAATAGGAGAAGTCAAAGGGTGAAAGACAATCCATTTTTTATTGTTACATAGCAACGGTAATTAAATAAGCGCCTGTACTGTGAGAAGTTATTCGTTATTCTTTTTCAGCGAGACAGAACATAGTCCAACACATTTTGACAGATTTTCCCCACTGCCATAGCAATATTCATAGCAGATTAGCAATATAGAGTGGTTTTCAATAAAATGTCAACACTTCTCATTACGGTGTATTTAACAATGAAATCTCACTCAAGGAAAATATTGTGACTTAGATCTCTAAGGTAAATATTATGAAATGAGAACTAATGGTGGTTGCTGAATGAAAGTACATTGGCATCATATTTTTAGTCTGCTAGCAAGCTTCCTTGGAACTGCTTTTAACTATCAATTTTCACTCTTAAGAATTGATGCGTAACCGATAGTTTTCATTAGTGTTCTTGCATGATAATTTGATTACAATGACATCATTATTTGACATTTCTGTGAAAATTGTGAAATCTCCCTCATAATAATGAATAATAAGGAAATAATCATGAATTTCCCTAAATTTATTCTGTTAAGATTTCTCTTTGAGAAGAAAAAGAGGAGGGGAAGGAAGTTCATTTTGGAAATACAGGTACATATGAACAATCTGAATAATTTTTACAAGTGCTTAATATGGCACATGATTAAACCAAAACGAATGTGATTTAAATTCAAGGTTTCTTTTTAAGCTTAACATAATCAAGGCAATTGTGAAAAAGCCCTTAAAATAATAAAGTGGCATAAAAGTAAAATTGAATATTGTAAATTACCTTCTCTGAGCACTAAAAACTATAGCTTAAAAATGAACAATTACAAGGGATAAAATTTAAATGACAAAGAGACTTTCAATATTGCCCCATAGGACCAGGTGTACGTCAATACTTTCCCTAGGTCTGGACCTGCTGTGTCTCAGGATGTGGGTGTGTTCAGCTGTACCAGGAAATACATTTTTCAAAGTGGTTGTACCAGGGGACTTTCCCTCCAGCTGTGGATAAAGTTTCTTTTTCTCTACATTCTTTCCAACATCTGATATTGTGCAGTTTTGCAATTTTTGCCAATCTGGTTGGTGTAAAATGTTATTTCCATTTATATTTAATATGCATTAACTAGATTACTAATAAGACTAAGCTGGTATTTATATATTTATTGGCTACTGATGTTTCTTTTCAGAAATGACTATTCTTGATGTAAGGAATTTTTCTGCTTGATTTGTAGCAATGTTTTTATTTTTTTACTATATTCTCATTACTAAACGTATGAAACTTCTATATACCATATGTGTTTCAAATACCATCTTGGTGCCTGTCTTGTTTTATTACTTCTGGCATATTTGATGATAAAAACCCTTTTTTTTTAACTTTTGGTACGGTTGAATTATTTAATCTTTTTCATATATCAATTTTGCTTTTTGTGTCTTACTGAAAAAATTCTTCCCTACCAAGCTATTTTTCTATATATTCTTCTAAAATTTATGAACGCTAGTTTTGAATATTTATTTTACTCCATTTTATTTTTGTGTATGGCAGGAGGTAGGAATCTATTTGTATTTTATTCTTAGTTTTAATATGGGTAGCCAATGATCTTATCTCAGTTTACTGAAAAACTGTTTCTTTTCCCATAAGGAATTATACTTCACTCATATCAATATATCAGATTTCCGTATATGTGTGGTCTGTCCCCACCTCACCCCTGCCAGTTTTACCCACTAAAGATATCAGTCTTTGGGCTTCAACTCCATGGGGAGAGAGGCCTTTCCTCTCTGACCCCTCACCATGCAGGGCCTTTGGCTCTGTCCCCTGACTCAGCACATTCAGACTATCCAGCTTTTCAGCTTAGAGTCTCCTGGGATCAGTGGGTACCCTCAGAAAAATACCCATTCTATTGCCAGCTTAATCCAATCAATTCATGCTCTCTGCTTCCCATCATTTTCTTTAACCTTAAGTTTTAAAAGAGAGGCATTTTAAAATATCTTAAGTTTTCTTGGAGAATATTTTCCTATAAAGAATATAAACTTGTCAGACACGTTGAATAATTCCTTAAATGTTACTTGTTAAATAAAATGTTAATTCTTTAGATGCTCTTTATGATATGGATTATTATAGCATTTTAAACTAAAATCATATCTTATTTGAGTAAAATATTGTGGCTTATCATTACTTGGGAATAACATAAAATAAGAACTAATGTTAGTTACTAAAGTATTTAACCTATGTCTTAAGATATAATTTTAGGAGTTTGCTAAAGGATGGCCACTGTGCCACATACACACCTTATTACTAATGACAGCAATAACTAAAAATTATTTTCCAGGATTATAGAAGCCTTAGAAAAATATGAGAAATATCTCCTGAGTTATATTTTATAAGCTTTTGAAACAACAGTTGACAACCATAAATAAGTTATTACATAATAAACAAGAGAATGACTTTTGGAATTTTTTTAAATGATATAAAATAAATCTTTATTTTCTACTCTAAAGTTGTATAGTATGAATGAATAATTTATGAAATGTCCTAACTATTATTCAAACACACAAATGTCCCCATTCGAGTCCTCTGAGAAAGACCTAGTGTAGCCTGATCACAAGAAGAAGCTACGCTCCCTAATTTAGCACTTCATCCAGGTCCCAAACTCACATCTTCATGGTAAATAAAAACCATCACTTAACATTAGTCTATGAAGTAAATAAATAAATAACCAAGAAAAGCAATTTAATCTTCTTCAAGAAACATATTTATCTATCCAGTGGAATAAAAGAGAAAAGTTGATAGCATAGATTAAGGGGGAGAGTAAAACTTGCACTTAGTGACTGGTTTGCCTTGGAGGGTGCCCAGGAATACAGTTGCTGAGGTTGTGTGGCCTGGGTTCAAATGAGATACTACTACTTAGCAGTTGTTTTATTTTCAGGCAAGCCATTTAACCTCCTTGGTCTCAGTTTTGTCATCTGTAAAATAGGGATAATCATAGGCCCTCTCTTCGAGGTTTATTAAACAAGTTATTGTTATAAATCACTTTATAACAATGCCTGGTATTTCTATCAGAATCAAATGTAGAAAAACACGTTTCAAAAGCAACAGCATCTTGTTTACAGAAGCATCCTAGAGACTAATGCTACGTAAATCCAATAGGATTGCTAAGAGAGGGGAAAGGGACACTATCATTTTAAACATGAATGTAACCTTTTGAAAATTAGGCAGATGTGGTCATGTTGTCTTAGAAAAAAAAAGGATTAAGCCATAATATATATTTCTTCCTTTTTCTTTCCTGATGTCACAGCTGGAACAAAGAAAATCCTTTTATGTCATTTTGAAAGTTACACCTTTTAAAATAAAATTTTAAAAGCCACAAATGATTGAGACAAAGCAGATTGTATATTTTCAAACAAATACTTTTAAAGCCTAGAGCTTTTTTTCACCTCTTAAATCAAAACCATTTTAAAGTATACTATGTTAAGATAGCATTTTACATCATAAATCCTGGACTGCACCATTAAGGTTCTATATGCTAAATAATTCTTCATTTTCAGTTACCCACACCAATCAGAGGTAGGAAGTCGATCCCCAACTCTATTTCCCTAAAAGTGGGAGAGAAGCAGTTGAAGCATCAGCGATGTTTTCTATCACTTACAAGATGAACTTAATTGTTTCCAGGTTTTGTGTTACTTTCAATGTAGGAAGAGTCTAAAACAAGGTTACATCTGGATAAAGTGATTCTGTTCATAATATGAGTTCAAAAAGAAAAAAAAAGACAAAAGACATCTTAGTCATGTATGCAACACTTTGTTTAAAGATGCTGAATGTTACAATATCAGCTTTTACTTTTCTTACTGTTCACTCAAGGTATAGATAGATGCTGTCTGAATTAATGAATATATAAGTATACACAATTATCTAATTCCAGGGAAATAGATTAGGAAAAATATGCTGGTTCTTCTTGTACCAAAAAATTAAAATTGAAATCTGTGCAACTAAATACATGGCTTTTTTTGCATCAGATCATCACCCCTCCAGAACACTGTAAACATGGGATGCAGTTACATGATGACAGCACACAGGACACTGCTAGACAGGAGAGCAGGTTGTTGTAATGACATTTACAGGAATTAAACAACTTCTTGTTGACAAAAATCTTAATAAGTATAAAAATGGAGGGAAAAGACAACTTCCAGAATCCCCATGGCAACTATTCATGCACTAAAACATCACTACTGGGTGTGTTAAGGAGATTTATACATCCCAGAGTCCTTTTTTTTCTCCCAGGAGATAGAAGCAACCTAATTGTCCATCATCAGATGAATGGATAAAGAAGATGTGGCACATATATACAATGGAATATTACCCAGAGTCCTTTTCAAGCATGCATGTAATTCCCAGAAAGTGGTTATAGCTTCAGTTCTTTAAAAAATGTTTAGGTAATACATCATTTAGAATTGATATTAGAATAACAGATAAATATAATATGTGTATAAATCACATTTATGGAAGAGAAATATACATATGTATGCATCTGAAAGGGGCAAATGATAAAATCTCCTCTCCTTCCCTTATTTTCTGGGTAAACAAACTGAAATTCTCAGAGGCTAAGTACTAACAAGAACATGGCACAGGGCTGGTGTCTGAAATGTGTCTAGGCCACAACATTTAGCTGAAAGATGTCCAAGAATTAATTCACTGGAGGCTCTTTCACACCCACAGCCTCCCAGAGGAATAAGGGAATGTTGAACCTAACATGGCCCTTATTTCTCACCCAAGCAAACTGAGATCAGGAGAGGTTAAATAATTTCTCAGGCTCAAAATAGGGTGTGAATTACAGATATTCTGATGCCATCATTCATAACATGAGATCTTAGGCCTAGCATGGTGGCTGACAAGATTGGAAGTGTACTTAGTCAATAAGAAAAAGAAACAATCGCTTGCACAGGTTGTTGGTTCTGTGAATTTCAAACTTGACTAAGAATTTTACTCTAATTAAAAAGAACTTTGTAATATACATAGAAATAAAATTATGCTTCTTAAATATATTCAAACGTATCTTTCTGAAATCAAGAGCCCACATCATGGTGCACTGTGACTGCTCCAGGCTCTACCACTCAGTGAGTAACCAAACCAAATTGTCCATCTAACCACAATTACTTAAGAGTTAACCAATGTAACTAGACAAGAAAAATTTGAAAGAAACCTTATAGAGTAGTGGTTAAGGGTAAGGGCTCTGGAATCAGATAGACTCAGACTAAATTCCAGGCTCCCACTTTTACTACTATGTATAATCTTAGGTGAGTTTTTAACCTCTCTGAATGTAGCATCTACTCTGTAAAATGGAGATAAAATATATAGATAACTCATGGATTGTTGTAAACTCCCAAACTGAAATACATGCATGTCTACCATTACTGTTATTACTTTTTCAATTTTATTTTAATCTTCACTATCAGAGATGGAAGAGGCAAAATTATTATTATTTGAAGCTATCTACCTGGAAAATGAGAGATAATGGATTGTAACATCTTTATTTTTTTCAGGTTCTGATTTATACATGTCTGTGTTTTTTAAATCACTTTACCAGGGTATAATTGACATACAAAAACATGTACAAAATTAACATATACAAATTGATGAATATGGAGATAATACACACCCATGATACCATCACACTTTCTGAGAGCTTCCTCCTGCCCCTTTAATTTTTAACAGTTTTTTGTGGTAATAGCACTTGATATAAGATCTACCTCCTTAGCAAATTTTTCAGTATAATTTTGTTAACTAGAGTCACATTGCTGTGCCATAGATCTCCAGAGCTTAATCATCCTGCATAAAGCTACGCAGTGTTTTATCAACACTTCTCCATCCTCCCTCCACCACCCAGCCCCTGGAAAACACCATTCTACTTGCTGCTTCATTGCGTTTGCCAATCTTAGATTTCTCACAAAAGTGGGATCATGCAGTATTTGTCCTTCTGTACCTGGCTTACTTCTCTTAGCATAAAGTCCTCCAGGTCTATCCATGTTGGTGCAAATGATCATATTTCTTTTTTTAAAAGGCTGAAAAATATTCCAGTGTGTGTGTGTGTGTGTGTGTGTGTGTGTGTCTAATGAGAATAATGCTGCAATGAACATGAGAGTGCAGGTACCTCTTTGAGATCCTGATTTCAATTTATTAGGATATAGACCCAGAAGTGAGACTACTGGATCAAACACCTTCAGAAATAGTATATATTTTATATGGGTGTTGGGCTGCTGTTTCTCCATTTGCTTCCTCCCCAGGTCTACACACAGCCCTTCTCTGAAAAGTTCCATGCCTGTGGTTGATTCTGTGGACTTTGTCACCTGGGTTCCCCCCACCCACTAGTTCCTGGTTAGAATCACCAACAGGAGGCACTGGCATGAGACTGGAGGGTCAGAAGGAAAAGAGACCAGAGTATGTTTCCATTCCCTCTGTAGTGTTTCTAGCAGGAGCTGCAGCTATGGTTGCACTCCTGTGTCCTTGGCTCCAAGTCTTCTCTGGGCTTTTCCTCTTCTATCCCTTCAGGCTAAGTGGTGGTGGTGATCCCTGTGTCCCTAATCCTGGAACTTCTCACCATCTTTTGTGACTTCCCTTAAGCCTGCTCACATTTTTATAAAGAGTCATCAGTGCATCAAATTGTCCTCACTAAACTCTTCATGTATGCCTTCTTTCTTCTGCTGGAAACTTGATACAGTGATTTGACTGGGAAAAAAATAGTCTCATATATTGCTAAGTTTTTTTTAGAGAAGTTTAATGGGGAAAACAGAGATAATTCACAAGAGCAACAATCAAGATAATACTTTATAGAAGGATATGTTTGCTTTTCTAGGAATAAAAGTGCATTAATATAAGAGTTATCATACAGTGGCACAGGAATAAGATTTACTGGAGCATTTCAGAAATCTATAAGCTCCACAGAGGTCCTGCTCTGTGAGGTTCATCACTCTATCCTCATCACTCTATCCTCAGTGCCTTAGAATAAGGTCTTTCACATTGTAAACTGGCAATAACTATTATTTTAACTAAATACTTAAATAAGAAGCATGGCATATCATGTTCCTGAACAGTAAGTTAATGTTTGTGTGTTGTGTGTGTTTGTGTGTGTGCTGTCACAGAAATTTCCCATTGCATGATTATTTTAATAATGGGACATCACTTCTTCTCTGGAATGAAATGTAGTCTATTTCTTCATCCCCTTGAATCTGGTGAGGGGACTGTTCTGTTAAGACACTGGCCAGTAAAATATGGTGAAAGTCACACCATGCCAGTTCTGAGTTTAACCCTTGACCAGCCTGACAGCCTCATTTTTCTGCCTCTTGAAAGCCTTGAAACTATTCTGAGACTGTCACATGGTGAAATGCCTAAGCCGCATGGAGAAACCCTGGAGGATGAGACACTATGTTTTGTGAGCGAAAATGAGGCCAAGAAACAGGGAGACAACAGACAAGGGAGAGAAAGCATCTTGCACCTGGCTTTTTCAGGACCAACCACCCAAGCTAATGCCACATGCAGTAGAGACAAGCCAACCAGTCCTCCCTGAATTTTCACCCACAAAATTACCAGTAACCTGTTTTACACCATGACTTTTATGGCAGCTATTTTATGTGGAACCCCAGACTAAGTTAGATGTGTGTGCATGTTTGTGTTTGTAAATGTGATAAAGTTGCCTTCTCAAAGGTTGGAGTTTTCAATAAAATTATTAAAGTAAGTAGCAAAAGAACGCAAAGTAAAGACGGATATTTACCTTACATCTTACCAAGTAAATTCCAAATCCATCTAAGATTTGAAAATTTTTAAATCTCATAGAGTTACTAGGTTACAATATAAAATAATATTAATGTAATCACTGAAAACTTCCTGAACATGAAACAAAAGTTGGAAAATGAAAATAAAGAAACATTAAAAAAAATTTTTTTACACCAAATCCACATAAAAACTAAAGGCACAAATAGCAAACTGGGAATATGTATTATAGAAAAAGGAGTTACAATCCTAAAAACATAGAGTTCCTATGAAGAAATTAAAAGTATGAGTACTCTTATCACCCCACAAATAGGGCAAGTAAAGGGGCAATTTAGAAATAACTGCAAATAGGGAAATAAAAATAACTAAGAAAGTATGTTCACCTTCACTAATAATAAAAATTCATATCAAAATAAAATATGATACTATGTTTTCCCCTATAAGCCTGGTCATCACGAAAAAGAAATAGAAAGTAACTCTGCCATGTGGACCAGAAAAGCCAAATGATTCAAAAGAAAAATAAAATAAAGAAAAATTAAAACAGTGCAGAAATAAGAAAATGAACAAGATGGTACTAGAGAGCTTGGGTCCAGTCTTTCCTGAGTCCAAGCTTTCTTCCTGCTTATGGTTTCTAGGAAATTCTTTTAAATCTTTATAATAATTCACCCATTTTAGTTAAGTTCATTTGAGTTGGGTTTCTGTCACCTGCAAACAAGAGTCACAGTAGGAAGTAATTATCACAAAATGATCTATTGTGATATAGACAAAGAGAAAAAGATCACCCAAAACATAAAAATGGTTTAAATCCATAAATAATTTAAAAGAGATCAAAACATCAGCCTGGGCTTGAGCAGTCTTACTTGCCATGCAGAGAGACCTAGTGCAGAGACAGTAAATGGGAGAAATGGGGGGCAAATATAGGACAGTATGGTTTTATTTTTACTAAACAGTGAGTTTCTGCAAAGCGTGATGTGGGTACTGGCCTCATTTTAAAGTGTTATAAATGATCTGGTGAGTGAGTTCTCAGGAACTGAAATGCCAGACAGTGAAATGCCAGCTGCAGAAATATTTCAGAAGCCTGTGTCAGTGGGCAGAAAACTGGCACATGAACTTCCAAAAGGATAAATATAAGGAAATGCCTTTAAAAGAAAGTTGTTCAGTCTGTACATAAAGAGTGTAAATGACCTATGAATCATTTTTTGCAGACATCAGCCCAGCAGGCTTCACAGGGAAAGGTTATAAAACCACCTCATGGTGTTACCTTGGCTTAAATCCAAGATACACAGCGGTGACTGAGTATTAGAAACTCCAGAGGAAGGTGGTTACAACTGCATGTTGCCAGGCACCTCCCGGAATAATGTTGCTGATAAATTGCTCCTTGAAGTTTAACTGGAGTACTGAGATGGTGGTCCAAAGTTTGACTACGAATCTCATCTGGAGTGCTTGGGAATATCAACAGAATATGTTGCACACATGCATGTTTTTAAAACCGTATTTCCCGTAGTCCATACTGTTTTTATCAGTAGTGCTTATTTCCACATAACCTGTAGAAAAAAAAAAAAAAACCTAAGTCAGAGTCTTTTTCTAAGAAACATTGAAGATGGATG
Organism: Phocoena sinus; assembly: GCF_008692025.1. Taxonomy (NCBI): domain Eukaryota; kingdom Metazoa; phylum Chordata; class Mammalia; order Artiodactyla; family Phocoenidae; genus Phocoena; species Phocoena sinus. The sequence continues at coordinate 87,016,733 of NC_045775.1, read as the reverse complement.
TACACATATGTTGTATTTGTATGAATGAAGTAGAAATATGACCACGTGATCTGGTCAAGGATTCCTTTCTTTTGATGTGAAGAAGTAGCTCGTTTGGGTGATTTTTAAAGACACTGTTTTATTTTATTATTTATTTATTTATTTATTTATTTATTTATGGCTGTGTTGGGTCTTCGTTGCTGTGTGCAGGCTTCTCACTGCAGTGGCTTCTCTTGTTGTGCAGCACAGGCTCTAGGTGCGCGGGCTTCAGTAGTTGTGGCGCACGGGCTTCGTTGCTCCATGGCATGTGGGATCCTCCTGGCCAGGGCTTGAACCCGTGTCCACTGCATTGGCAGTGTGCACTAAAATAGTACTACAAAGCTAGCAACAAAATTCCAGTTTCTGATTTCCTGGTCTCCATGTTATCCTCTCCAGGGACATCTATTTCACGTCCATTAGGTGTTTTTATGGTATGCAAATAGTATTTACATGTTTACACTGCTATTTCTTTGCCTACCTTTTATAATTCAATCACGGAAAATGATAATGAAGGTTTTATATAATACCACTCCACTTTCTCTCAACCTCCAAAGCAGTTAAAATAATATTTCTGATTTAAGTGATATTCAGTTTTATCATGAATATGTAAGTATTTTCATTGTTAAGCGAAGTACTCGACATTTATTACATTTCTTTTTGGTTTTTCTTTAATTAACAATGTCTAGATTTTTTTGTTTGCTTATGTTGTTACTGCACTTCTCAAGAATTTTCACAAATTCTATGATTGTAAAATTCTCTCTTTATTTATACTGGACACATCATGTAATAATTCCTATCTCTGCATCATTTTTTTTTTATTATTGCCTGGAAAGCTTCCTCTTAGAGTTTTCCATCCTCCTGCTCCAAATTATCTGGTCCCTTTCTTTGCCTGCTGCCAACTACTGGAACTTCTCTTTGTTGACATTTTGGAAAATTCTTTCTTCTCTCTCCTGTGTTGAATGAATTCCATGTCTTTCTATTTCTTGAGTTACTCTGGTGGGGAACATCCTCCAATTGTTTGTTAAGAAGTAATCTACAGTGGAATATTTTTTAGACTATGAGGTCTGAAAAGGGCTTATTTTTCCCTCACAATTAAATACAAGTTTGGCTGGTTATAAAATTACAGGGTAAAATGCATTTTCCCTCAAAATTTTGAAGATATTTTAATTAGTGTTATGGTTTTTTGTGTTGCTGTTGAGGAATTCAGTGCTATTAAGGTTCGTTGTCCTTTGTACATTACATTTATTTTCACTTTGAAAGCTTTCAGGAGTTTTTGTTTATCTCATAGTTTCTTAAATTTTACCATGAGAGTGCCTTAGTAAAAATATGTTTTTTCAAGATGCCAATTACTCAGAGAACATGTTCAATCCAGAAGCATTTGTACTGTGAAATATTCTTGATTTAATTTTTAGCAAATCCTTTTCTTTGGATTTCCTTGTCTCTCTGAAAAACCATCAGAATTTTTCTTTTATTTCCTAACGTGTTATCTCCTATTATCTATCTAACTTTTCTTTTGTTCTATTTTCTGGAATATTTAGTTGGCTTTGTCTTCAAAGTATTCTATTGCTTTTTAAATGCATCATATTTATTCCCATAGGGTCATGACAAACCCTATCACCTCCTGTTCATACTTAATGAATGCAATATCTTAATCTATTACTCTGAGAATATGGCAGTTCTTTAAAGCACTCTCTCATACTTCAAGCATTTTTTATTTTTTTTCCTGATTTACATTTATCCTTCATTCTAAATTTCCCTATCTCATTTCGGTCTTCCACTTTGGAAGTTTTCTCAAAGATCCATGACTGGTTATTTAGGTTTAAAAATGAGGCATTAAAGTGATGTTAAAGACACTATTTCCATGATGGGCTGGTCTACTGGTGAGTTTCATTCATCGTGATTGGATGGGTGGTATTTTGGAAGAACGTATAACTATCGGTATTTGTGGGACTTTTCTCGGGGGACAGTGAGACTGTGCAGAGGGACCTCCTGACCTCTACCCCTTCCTGCTCTCTTTGGTGCCCTCGTCCAGAGGTTCTTCACTGAATTTCTCTAGGGAATGAACTCCCCCTCCCAGGTAGTTGCTGCTCCCCAAATGAAGAAGCAGCTCTGATGTCTAACTGCTCCAACTTACATTTTCAGCCATTTCTCAGAACCCCTTCTTCTACATATCCCAAGTTCTGGGTTTCTCCAACATGAATTGGCTTTTTCTCATTAGTAATGCTGTCTGCAGGCATTTAGTGTTCAACTTTCTCTATTTCTCTCTGCTCCATTTGCTTTCCTATTGTTGACATGTGTAAACCATTGCTATCTTTGATCTTGTTAGTTTATATCTTTTATTTTTTAATTCCTCTAATCTCATTGCATTGGTTTGGGGGAGAAAAGCATTGATATATGAATTTGTTCAATCCACCCTCTTTGGCTGGTGGTGGTAAAATTTACAGTAGTTTAACATGGCTTTTTAAGGTCCTTTCCCATTTGATTTGTCAACACATGTCTGTAGTGTTCCTCATGGTTGTGTCTATTCTGATGTGAATTCCTGGTTGTGACACCATCAGAAACATATCTTAGCTAAATAAATAAATAAATAAATATATATATATATATACATATATGTTTTAAAGGTTAAACCTGACACTAAAATAATTATATATATATATTCAAAATCATGGGTGTAATGGTAAACTACACCAATGCTCTTATTTTCTTAAGTTCAGACTCTCCTCATCCACATAAAAACAGGTAGCTATTTTGATTTAGAAATTCCTGCTTAAAATATTCCTTTCACCAGTGTCCTTCTTCTTGAGTTACTTTACCAAAAGAACAGAGTTCTTCTAGTGATGATACTTTATACAGAGTAACTGTCAACGAGAAGGGTAGTGGATTTTCTTGCATTCACACTAAGTCACAGATATTTGTAGTGTTCATCACTGTCTTTGCTAAGAGCATGCTCTTATACGAGGTGGGGAAAGAGGATCCAGAAAACATGACAGCCAAAACAGAGAACGGGCCATCCTCTCCTTCCAAGGGAATAGGATTTTAGAAACAAGAATCTGGAAGCAATAAAGACTCGCCTTCCCTACCTGGTGGTTTTGATGTGGGTGGGTTGACAGGTATAACTTCAAGCACAAATGTGCCCTTTTGTCAGCGTGAGACCAGCAGCTACTAGGCCACTATCACCTTGGCTCACACATCATCACCCATGGTCCTGGATGTCCAGATAGCCTGTAAGTAACCCTGAAGCACCGGACCTCCAGGACCCTCACTCACACATTTCGAACACAGAGGTGAGAGAAGTATATAAACAAAATGCAAATTTATACATTTTTATTGATAAATACAACCACCTAAACTTAGTTGTATTTCTTTCTGTTAGGCAATCGCCTCTGCTGGATTTCTTAAGCATGATATATACCAAGGCTAATATTTCCAACTCCCTCTTTTCTATATTTTAGGGCTGATGCTATTTGTTATTAGTTAAGATTTTTCAGAAGGTTTCAAGAATGATAGGAAAAAGGGTTGTATATGCCACAAAGACTGATGGGCGCATGCTTGTAGGATAGAATTAAGAGCTTGAACAGATAATACCTAGTTCTTACTTTTCCTTGGTCTATTTTACGTTTTCCATAATAACTTACAAACAAAATATCAGCCACTTTGTGCAGATTCTACAACATAGCAAGGTGATTTGAAAGAGCTGTGCCTTGGAAATGGTGGTTTTTAGGGATTTAAACATTCTTTGACTCTTTTAAATATATTCTCTATCTTTATATTAGCATAAGAAGAGCCACTCTAAATAGGTATGAGATGACATCATCTATTCTGCAAAAATCATGTGGTTAAATAGGGATATATATTTTTTTTCTAAAAATGTATTATATTAACTACCATGGTTTAAACTATTATGGCCACATAAATAAGTATTCAATGTAAAAAAATGTATTTCACTAAATAGGCCCTCTTATGCTCAAGGGTTGTATTTGAGACACCTTTTTAAGAATTATACATAACAATTTCTTCTCTACTGTTTATTATAAAATTTGAAATTATCCAAGCATAAATTAAAAGCATAATGGAAAACACTGAAGTTTCCATTAAATAATTTGGAGCATGTTAATTACTACTATTGAAATAAAATTATTATTATACACTTGCATATTCTTTAGAAATTTGTTCAATATTAGATTTAATTTAACGGTTAATTTTTAGACAATTTCAAGTAGCTAATATTTTTATGCTCCTTCAAAAGTGTTAATCCTCATTATGGACTAATGGTCTGCAAAATGCCATGTTAAATGATATTATTACTTTAAATTTAACAATACAAAATAAACTCATCTAAATTTGGGAAAGTCACTGGATATATTTTCGAAGATATGAAAAGTGGAAAACAGTGGCAAAACGATGTGAAGGCAAAGTACATAAATACTTTTTCATCCTGAAAGCCCCACAATTGATTTGCTGAACTGTGAGCCACAATGAATTCCTGTGCCTGAGTAAAAGCCCTGAAAATAAGCATTTTCCATGAAAATGCCGATAGGCCTCTTATCATGGCCACAAGGGGAGGATCAGTCTACCAGTCCAGGCTCCTATAGCAATCGTCAACTTTCCTCTACCCTATGGACGTGGTAAATAATATTGCAACAAAGTGAGGCAGGATACTTAGGATTCACTGTAGCAGAGAGAATCGGAACAACAGAAGCATTCTCACTGATGAAATTGGAATTTTTTTTTAATTAACACTTCTAATTAGAATTTAACATCTCACTAGCTTCGTATGGGATTTTTCGCTTCCCTAACCTCACGGAAACCTATCTGTTGGCTCTAAATAGGCAGCCACTTACCATGTACCACTTGAGGATTTCAATTAATCCCAAATCCCCCCAACTTTGGTTTGTGAACTTGTCTTTTTGCTCCTGCTCTGTCTGTCCTGTCTGAACCTACCCACTAAAGCCTTCTCCAAAGGTGGTTGCTGTGCTACCTTCAACCCAACTCCTCCCAGATCCTATTTTTTTCTTTTCTTAAGTGAAGTATTTAGTAAATTTGCCTGTGATTATTTAGGGTGATAATTGATAATAGTAATTAGATGAGTTAAGCCCATCCCTAGTGCTTGGAGGTGTTATGGGCTCTACATTCAGCCAGGGAAGGTCTGAGTGGGCTTGACTCAGGGTCTATCTGCAAAGCCTGTAAACAAATGTTGCCACTACTGCCTCACCCTGGCTGACACCAGAAATGCAGGCAGTACAGCATGTCTGTCAAAACCTCAGCTCCCTGTAGCTTCAAAACCTTATCAATAGCAATAAAAACGAAGGCTACTAGTGATCCTTGGTTGTAAGGAATAAATGCACTTTGATGTCATTTAGATAACCTCAAAGAATCCTCAACCAGAGGTCTCTTGGAAATTCTACTGTATGTCTACAGAGGAATTCTACTGGATGTCTACAAAGAGGGGTCATTTGACTCTGAAGCATCTGCCACCTCAGTCAGAAATGAAAATCTTGCTGGCACAGCATTTTCATGAATCCAGAGAAGACTCTGAGGATGATGAAAGGTCATCCATGTATTCACAGGAGTCTGTGAAAGGTCATCCAGTCTAGCTGTTATTCTCAATCTAGGAAATAGTGTAAGAGCTCCCCCCAAAACAACAAAAAAAAATACCTCTGTTGAATGTGATATTTGCACGTGGTATTAGCATCCCACGACCCCTGAAATCCCCAGACAACTGGCCTTGAATCCAGAGATCTTCTCCAGGGAAAACCCCTCTAATAATAAAAATCTCACCATTAGACATTCATGTATTTAACTTTTATCATCTTTCCTTAGAAAGTTACTTAATCCCAGGAGAGGTAGGTAACATTTTCAGCCTCATTTAAACTTGGTGTGAATGAACTTGCCAAAATCTTTTATAGCAGGTGGTGAAGAAAAAGGGAAAATATTGGGGCGGACTTAGAAAATGTGACCCTTTGGAGGCCGGGAACCTCTTGAAATGAGAAAAGGGAGAGGGGGAGAGAATCCCTCCCGGCCATTACTCAAGTTCCTCTGGCTCAGCCAAGCCACTGTCTTTATGCTGCCTATGAAGGTGACAAGTGCCTTAGCAAGAGATGAGGTTTAGTGGGGATGTCACAGCCCTGCCACCAACGAGTAGCTCTGCGAGCACAGGAGATTTTTAACATAATAATTATAGCATAATCATTTAAACATAATAATTATAACATCTTTTGTGTAAGGTCTTACTTCCATGGAGACTTGCCAACATTCATCAACACCAAAAGTATTTATTTAGGATCCACGTGTGTATAGTTCTGCTGAGTGCTAGATTTTTCCTTGATAATTTTTATAACACCTTAAATGGGTAAAGAAAAGCTGGAGGAGGACAACGAGGAGGAAGTTTCAAGAAGAGAAGGTTAAAGAAAACCCTTGGCTATTTTTAAATTACTCTCAGCAACTTTCAAGAGCAAAGAAACAGGAAGACCCTGAGTAAGACTTTCCTAACAGAGAATGGAATAGAAGGGTCACTCCCAGCAATCTTTTCTGTTTTTCCAGAAAGGCCGTTAAATAATTAATCTGGGGGAAGCCCAAGTATGCAGAGCGATCCCGACTATCAAATATCTTATAAGCTGTAAAATGAGTGTTTTAACTAAACATGTCTATATTTCACCCAAACGTCTAAGCATTTTAAAGAAATCTGACAAGAGTAAGCGCTCTCTTGGTTGGTGTTATTAAATGTTATCTTTGCTAATTTCCTTAGGTTGGCAAAGCCTCGCCAATTGCAGAGATGCGTTTAGATCTAAACGAGTTTTGTGTGAAACACTTAAAGATTTTTGATGCAGACTAACATGAAAAACACATGCAGCCAATTCAAGGCAAGTAGGTTGTGGAATTATATAGATCTAGAATTATTTCCACAATTATTTTCACACTACAGCTTACACATATGTTGAAAAGTCTATTGTAGGATATACAGTATTTTGAAAATTCCATAAGGACTGGAAAATAAAGTGTAGATATTTTGTAAAATACTTAACCAAATGGTTCACACAAATATAGAAGCAAACTGTGCACTTGGAGATTCCCTTTTAGGCCCTCTTCACTTGAATTTAACATATGTGTCCTACTTTTTTAAAATACCGAAAATATTTGCAAGTATGTTTATTGAAATGTTTCTAAATTCTTTGCAGTAGTCATCCCGTTTACATCCATACATAGTTCCCACGGCTTTCTGTGGGCATGGTGAGTGTGGGGTGGAAAAACTTGGATAATTATATCTTATGAGTTTGTACCATTTTAAATTTCCAAAGGAAAATTAGACCCATAAATTTTTTTTTGAGATGTGCAGCTGAGAAATACTTTTTTAAATCGCTAATTTCACTGCAGATTAACACATTCAGTTCTGCCAAAAATCTGCCTCTTCCCATCCTTCCTCAACTGTGCCAGCCACTCTCTTCTCCTTCCTTCACTGTTTCTTTGATCTTTTCTAGATTGGAAAAAGAAATCTCTTTCTTCCCCTGAAAAGAATATTAGGAAAGTTCATAATTTCCGCTCTTTCAAAGATCACTTTTCTTAAATTGTTGAGAGAACAGAGAATCACTTGAAGAATCATTAAATCAAGAGCAAAGAATACTATAAGGCAGTTCAAGTACCTATTTAATATACGTGTGCCCCACGTCAATAAATTCATTTTGTAAAATCCAGAATCATAAAGAGATATATTGAGTTGATTTTCCTTCTTAAAAGGAAATCATCTGTTGAAAATTAACCCCCAGCTCAAAAATATGCCACTTATTGAAAAATAATGTCGTCATGTATACATCTTATAAAATATAGTGATAGCAACGTGTAACACAATTGTCTATAATAAAATAAACTATATTAATAAAAGTTATTTTTCTAAAGGATGTTATTTTGCATTGGTTTCCTCTGGAAGTAAAATATGTATGAGATAAACACATCCCATAAGGTATCAGAGCCTACTGCAAACTGTATGCTAATAGAGAATGATGAATAATCTGGAAAATCATTTTGACATTAGCATGGGTCATAGAACATGATATATTATCCATTCAATGTCACATCAAATTATTTTTTGGAATATATATATACATACATATACAGTGTGTATAATACATATTTTATATATTTGCTGGACCATCCCTATTAGGGGCAAGATGCTGAGCTGGATGGCAGAGTGGAAACAAACAGTCCACAGTGAAAATGTTGTCAAGGATAAGCCCCAGATGGACCATTGAGGGGTAATTACATTTGTTACACATTTTCTGCTAAGGCTTTAAATAATTCCCAAGTGACTTAAACCAATATTAAAATTTCTCTTGAATTGTATATTTCTCTAAAATAATATACTTTTTATCCTTGATGATAATGTATTAGAGTTCAGCCATTTAAAATAATAGCATGATGGCAAAGTTTATCACTAAATTCTGTTTCTATAGCCCCAGCAAAATTAATCTTTAACTTCCCCAGAGGGAGTATGGCCTAAAGCATTGATTATTTGACTTTAACAGCATAAAAACATTTCACTTGGGAGTCAAAGTGCCTATGAACACCTACCTTATAATTTCCCCTCTTACTGGAGAAAAATTATAAACTCACGCATATAATAAAGTAACTCAAAGCACCCTGTTGTTTATTTCAGTAAGCAGGCTGTATACAACAGCTCACAGCAGATGGAATTTAAGAACATAGCCTGCATTTTCTTTCTTCTTTACTTCTGACCCTCTGGATTCAAAATCATGGACCTACACAGATTAACCTGGCAACCCATGGGTTGGATTCAGCCCCAAGGCATTGTGCTTGATTTGGACTTTTGGTGGTGTAGGAGGGTACCTCTATGTAATATGTATGCCTGTATCTTTTTAAAAAATAAAATTGAGTTGCCAACATTTAAAAATTAGGAGATTTCACCAAAAACTGGTTTCTCAGCTTTCCTTAAAAGTACAGGGATCTTGCAATACCCGCCTTTCCTTCACACATTGTCATAGTGGGGGGGACCCCTTTGTAGGAGTGGGAGGCCTGGCCACTCAAGGATGTTACTGTAAGGCCAGAGTTTGCCCCTCTCACCTCCCACTGCATCCTAGTGTGAAAACGGGTCCTACCCTAATTTAGACAGAAATAGAGTGAATGACTTCAAATCCTTACCTAGACTTTTCTCACATTAATTCAGCAGGTAACTTGTCAGAACGATTTGTCAACAAGATTTGTTGAGAATATTCTTACAGTATTGCTTGCCAAATTCTGTTCTATGCAATACTGATTCCTTGGGAACTAGACATTGTAATAAAAATTAAAACGGTTCCTGTTTTCAAGTAACATTTGGAAAAGCTGATTCAAGCAAAGTCGAAGGAGTTTCTTTACACAGAACTTCCTCGTACCCTGGGTGTGGATTATGAATAGGTCATCTATAATGCAGCATTTTCCAACTTTATTTGATTGTAGAATATTCCTTTGATAAGTCACACTATTTGAAATATGGTACTTGGAGGTTTGCGTCATTTATACATATATGTAGGTGTAGCTGTGGTCTTACCCTGAGCTTTAGGTGAACATGAAGTGTGTCTGAGGTCCAAACTTTGGGGTTCTCTTCCTTTACAGGGCTTTACTTGGTTTGGCATTTTCCTCCACTGAAGAATTAAGGCAGAGTTTTGAAAACATGTTTAGAGAAAGAGATGGGATAAATTAGGTTGGGAGGACCACAGGATGGCCCCAAATCTGTATAAGATAGTGGCCTTCTGACCATTCCATGGACTTGGGTCTGAGTCCGCAGAGTGAGGGGTAGGTTCAGAACCTGAAGAAATTGTTTTCAAGAGGGACTACATAAGTAGAGCAACTGACGTCTCTGTTTTGGTGCCCAGGGAGAACGCAACACAGGTTAGGGGAGATGCATCTTTCCGTTCTGCTGTGGCCCCAGACTCATTTTAGCACAGGGAAACAGATGGGAACCAGTTCACTCTTGCAATTAGATGGTGTCCAGCTGGGTTCCGCTGACCAAGTGCCCTGCACACAGACCTGAGTGGGCGCCCAGTTGGTGCTGGCAGCTGTGACAGTGAGAAGTACCTTCTGCAGACACTTCCTGGCAGCAGACTTCCACAAGAGGCTGGATCTAAAGGCATGAAAGAGCAGTCCAGACCCACACGTGAGAGCCCCTGCGAACTCCATCAAATCCCAGGAGGAATAGTTTGCACGGGGCAGCTGAGACCCTTCCTCAAGCAGCGAGCAGGGGTTTCTGAAATGTCTGTTTCTGCTGCTCAGTGACACATACACTTTTCCTAAAGGCTGCAAAGTCTCAGGAATTTTTTTTTTGTTTTTTTTTTTGTCCTATTGGTAGTAAACCTTTTAACATTCCTGATTACATGAAGATCCTGGGAAAATTCTGCAACGTTTCCTTTCATGTAATAGATTAATATTTGGCTAACAAAACAGTGTCCATAAAACAGGAAAAGGCATTTATTTTTTAAAAAAAAGAAAAGTTTTGTTATCTTGGGGTCTTATATTGCTCATATATGTTTATACTGCCTCTCTTGGGATCTGACACATGGTACCTTTCTCTTTACTGTAAGAGGGGGAGATGGCGTGAAGTATGCCAGCTGCTCAGTGAGGGACCCGCCACCCAGTCGCCTAGGCTTTAAATTATAATACCCCACGCTGACTGTCAGCGCAACCCTGCAGGGTCCTCGGAATAGGAGACACCCAAGCACTTGAGTGTCTGAATCCAGCCGCTGATAGTTAGGCTTTTGCATTAAAGAAGCAGTTGACAGAAAGGTCATAAATTCAGCCTTGAGAGGGCTCTGAGCATGCCGAGCACAAAGTGCGAGGGCTGATGGAATCCCACATACTCCCCACCAGCCCTGCTCAGCACGCACCAGCTGGAGGTGATGGATTGGCCTTTTTACATGGCCTCATATCGGGAAACTTTGCTGTGAACCAGCCAGCGTCTGTGCCATGAGACTGAATCATGGCGGGTTTGCAGCCTGGCCACGGCCTGCCTCGCTAAAAGCTTTAACCTTTGCCAGGCTGCATGTGTGGGTGCGTGTGCGGTTTGGGCACCAGGTCTCACAGAGATCTCAGATGCCCTTGCACCCTCTGCTTCTGCTGAAGCCTGGAAGCGGCAGAAACTTGCAGTTAGTGCATGAGGCAGTGAGTCCCTGCTCTTCTCCCGAGCTGAGGATGCTACAACTCTTTTATCTCCTCTCAAGACATTTAATTTGTTGGCTAGTATATATTATCCTGGTATGAATATAAAATAAGAAGAGAGCGAACCAAAATTTGAGGAGTAGGGTTGGGGGAGGGTGCTGGGCTTCAGAATAGCAGCAGCCAGCAAGGGGTGCGCCCTCTTTGCTCCTAAGCTCAGGGTGAAGAGTTGCACAGAACTGAAGACAAAACTTTTCAAGTCTTGTGCGCAAGATGTTTTGTCCTTTGAAAAGCGATGCAGGGGAGAGAGATGTCCAGCGCTTTTGTGGTCTTTTCTACCCAGGGTAAATTTCTGTCCTACATTTGCTACATTTAAAAATAAATGTATCAAACAGAAACAGACCCATAGAACAGACTTGTGGGGTAGAGGGGAGGGAGAGGGATGGACTGGGAGTTTGGTAGATGCAAACTACTATATTTAGAATGGATAAACAACAAGTTCCTACTGTACAGCACAGGGAACCATATTCAATATCCTGGGATAAACCATAATGGAAAAGAATATGATAAAGAATGTATATATGCATATAACTGAGTCACTTTGCTGCACAGCAGAAATTAACACAACATTGTAAATCAACTGTACTTCAATAAAAACAACAATGTACCAGTGGTTTTAGATTTCGAATTGATCATTCTTTGAAATGGTCTTGAATAAGCTTATCAATTTAGCTGGTTATTTTTTCCTCCCTCCCTCCCTCCACCCCTCCCCACTTCCTGTCTTATTTATTTAGAGACACCAGCAATATGCGATTGGCCAACCCAAGCACCCCAAGCACACAGTATCTGATGAGAAGACTCACAAAAGAGGGAATTCTCGTAAATGTTTTCTTTGTTAAAACCCGTTTTTCTACTTCTGGTGAGTCACAAACTTCTCCAGCGTCCTTTCCAGCCTCTCCATGTGCATCTTCTTCAACAACTCCTGTGTTTCTTTATCTTTCTTTCTTCTCTCTCTCTCTCTCTTCTCTTTCCTTCCCTTTATTTAATCAGGCTGGCCTCATCACTTGCATTGGCTAATAGCCATGAGACACCAATCCAGTTCTGAACGCTTTCTACTCTCTGGTTCCTGGAACCCTGCCCAGATGCTATGTGACCAAATGTGGGCTAATTTGCTGGATAACAGGAGACATCATGGAGCAGAGAGGACCTACCCCATCTGAGGCCATCCCAGAACACCCAGGCCCAGCCAATCTGGCAGCTGCATCACAGAAGCATCAGTGAGCTTAGCTAACATCAGAAGAACTTCCCTGATTATCGACACTTTGAGCCCAGCTCCAACTGTCTACCTGTTTTTGCTCTTTTAAGCCGTTATGTATTTTAACGTGGTTTGTTGCATAGAAAAGAAGTAACTGAATGTAATGGTTACTATCTGTCAAGTAGGCTCAGCCAAAGTGCCCAAATATTTGGTCAAATATTATTCTAGATATTTTTGTGAAGATATTTTTAAATGCGATTAACATTTAAATCAGTTGTCTTTGAACAAAGCAGAGTCTCTTCCACAATGTGGGTGGGCTTTATCCAATCAGTTGAAGGACTTAGTTAAAAAAAAAAAAAAAAGGAGAGAGACTGACATCCCCAAACAAGAAAGAATTTGTAGGAATATGGGTTTAGCATATATAAACTACTATATATAAAATAGATAAGCAACAAAGATTTACTGTATAGCACAGGGAACTCTATTTAATATCATGTAATGACCTATCATTGAATATAATCTGAAAAAAAATACGTAAGTGAATCACTTTGCTGTACACCTGAAACTAATACAATATTGTAAATCAACTCTACCTCAACAGAAAAAAGAAAAAAGAATTCTGCCCTGACTGCCGCTGGACTTGAACTACAATTTTTCTCTAGGCCTCTAGCCTGCGTACTCTAGATTTTGGACATGCCAAGCCTCCACAACTGTGTGAGTCAATTCCTTAAATAAAACAGTCTCCCTCTGTGTCTCTCTCTCTCTCCTCTCCCCATATACATGTGTATATATGCACAGATAGATACACACACATTCTGTTGGCTCTGTTTCTCTGGAGAATCCTGAGTAGTATACACTGATTTTACTTTTATTATTTTCTTTCATAGAAAAGGTAGATAAACAGACTGTCAGATCTTTTCATTACCATTAGGCAGGGCTTTATTTTATGCCCAACTTTCATTTCTCTAGCTTTCCCAGTACCTCCTGTCCCTCAGCCACCTGACCTATGACTTTACTATCAAAAGGATCAAGAAAATGATGCTGCCTTTGATGAAAATTGATCACTTCCACCATGTACTTCCTTTGAATGGTCCAGGGCACTCATTCATCACCTCTAAAGCCGTCCATAGCTATACAAGGGGACACACAGTTCACTGCAGTGTTGGTAGGATAATTAAAGATGACGTGATGGATAGATGCCCCGTAAATAATATTATTTTATGAGAGTAAAGGTGCAGCTACTCTTTATTATAAAGTGGTGCGACTCTCTTAAAATAAACACTCTAAAAAACTGAAGCTGGTAACTTCAAGAATTATCTTTAAAATTAAAAAAATAAAAGGTCCTTGGGGATTTTTTGTTTGCAGACATGAGGCTTGACTGTAGCCTCCTGAATCTTATTTCACCATGTGCCTTGTGGGTAATGATCATGGCCAAGATGCTTCACCACGTTTGGAAAAGTAACCCGTCCAACTCATTTCCTTGTGGCGAACCCAGCCAGCCTTTATCATAATTCGAGACTCGTGTATTAATTGATAAGTTTACAGCTGGCATTCTCTTTGGTCATTCTGAAATATCTTATGTGTGTTCTCCAGAAAAAAAAAAAAAAAAAAAAGGCACTTACAAGAATGGTCAACTTCTGAACATCTACCAGTCTGTGTCATATCACACTTTTTTCCTGTTCCCACGTGCTTGTTATGATACACAATGTCTGAAGTTTTACAGTTTTTAGCTATTGCTCAAGCTTGGCTTTGTAAACGGGTTTTTACTCACTTGTATAAAATAAATTATATTTTATATTGAATTCCCTCAGGTGGTCAGTTCAGATAGATCTTTATTTCACAAAATTTCATAAGACATCAGAATTCTTGTCCTGCATCAAAATGTGTTTCAAATGTTTGTAATATACAGTAATATTTAACAGGCAGATAAGAGTTAAATTGCAAATTCTTGCTCAATATGGAATTTTAAAAATTCTTCAAATCAATGCAGTGCCATGAATCAGTATTATTCTTGTGGTTTAGTATGTTTTATCGGCTAGAAAGCTGAAGTGAAAGAGCTGCATCACTGAGGTTTTACAACTTAAAATCCTTTCGTCTGGCGGGGTCTCTGGGCAAAGACCTGGTGGTGGAATAGGGAAAGGTCCTTGAACCTGATAGAGGTGAAGGCCAAGTCACTGAGAGGTTCTGGAGAACCAGTGTTAAGCCAGCTTCAGTGAAGTGATGGAGCAGAAGCTGTTTCAATAGCGAGAAGGGGAAGGAAAGTGTTATGGACTGCATTGGGCTCAGTTTCCCCAAATTCATAGGACAGTATTGGAGATAAGGCTTCCAATATGGTTTAGTGAGGTCATAAGGGTAGAGCCCTAATCCAGTAGAAATGGTGTCGTTATAAAAAGACAGACACGGGCTTCCCTGGTGGCGCAGTGGTTGAGAGTACGCCTGCCGATGCAGTGGACGCGGGTTCGTGCCCTGGTCCGGGAAGATCCCACATGCCGCGGAGCGGCTGGGCCCATGAGCCATGGCCACTGAGCCTGCGCGTCAGGAGCCTGTGCTCCGCAACGGCAGAGGCCATGAAAGTGAGAGGCCCGCATACCGTGCAAAAAAAAAAAAAAAAAAAAAGACAGACACCACAGAAGCAAGTGCACAGAGGAAAAGCCATATGAGGACATGGCAGGGAGACAGCCTCTGCAAACCAGAAAGAGGGGCCTCAACCAGACACCACCCCTGCCACAACTTCCTCTTGGACCTCCAGCCTCCAGGACTGTGAGGAAAGAAGTTTCTGGTGTTTAAGCACCCTGGTTTGTGGTGTTTTCATTATAGCAGCTCTAGCAGAATAAAAGAGGGAGTGAGAAAAAGAATTTTCTTTTAAGAAGAATGACAAAAGAGGGAAGAAAAAGATAGGATGGTAGCCAAATGGTCTTCATGTAGCAAAGGTTTTGAAAAAAATGTTTGTGTTTATTCTAGTAGGCTCCTAATGAGGCCATGATAAATTACTCCAAACTTGGTGGATAAACACAATACCTGTCTCTTAGATTTTTTTTTTTTGATGTGGGCCATTTTTTTAAAAGTCTTTATTGAATTTGTTACAATATTGCTTCTGTTTTATATTTTGGTTTTTTTGGCCACGAGGCATGTGGGATCTTAGCTCTCTGACTAGGGCTTGAACCCACACTCCCTGCATTGGAAGGCAAAGTCTTCACCACTGGACCACCAGGGAAGTCCTGTCACAATACCTGCTTCTTATCTCACAGTGCTGTCAGGTCACACGTGCAACACAGTTTGGCCCAGCTGGTCCTCTTCCTAGAGTCTCACAACGCCCAAATCAAGGTACCTGTAGGACTGTGTTACTTTCTAGAGACTCTGGGGAAGCATCCATACCAAGCTCATTCACCTTGTTGGTAGAATTCAGTTCCTTGTGGTTCTAGGGCTCAACTCCCTGTTTCCTTGCTGACTTAAAGTCAGCTCCTAAAGTCATCTGCATTTCTCATAATGTTACCCCTTCCATCTTCAAGCCAGTAAAGGTGCATCGAGTCTTTCTCAGGCTTTGAATCTCTCTGATTTTCCCTTTCTGCCTCATAGCTCCTGTTTTTAAGAGCTCATGTGATTAGATTTGGCCCATTTGATCATTTGAGAATAATTTCCCCATTTTTAAACTCTGTGACCTTAACTGCATTTGAAAAGTCTTTTTCTTTCTTTCTTTTTTCCTTTTTTTTTTTTTTTTTTTGCCATGTAAGATACATACTGACAGGTGCCAGGGATTAGGGTGTGGATGTCTTTGGGGAGCCATTCTGCCTATCACACTTATGCATCAAGAGGAAAGAGCTCCAGGATGTAAATAGTGATATGAAGAAAAACCCAGTTAAGCAAATTTTCCAAAATACTTGAAGGGAGAAAGGATCCAGAATAGAGGTGGGATGATTGACCTAGAATAAAAGACACATAAAGAAATAGGATGATTTGATGGCAGCAGGCATTGAGGTAGTTTATTCCTATTTGCCTTATTTCTGTTTTCACATAGTATAAAATGAGAATATCACCTGAACACCAGTAGGCTATTCAGGGACCTGGATTTAGAGAGGTGTTAGTCTTTAAGCCATTCCTAAGTAAATACTACTTTTTGCATTACTCTCCAGAGTATGAGTTATATCTTTTCATGATCTGTCCTTAGGGAATTACAGGCATTGTGATTGTGAATAGAAAAGAATGAAATTCAGCTTTTTGTTTTTAGCAATAACCCTCCCAGTGCAGTATCATACCTCTTTTCTCCTTAGAATATTGCCAAGTTCACCATTACGTTTTAGTCCAGAAAACATAAACGGTACTAGGTGCTAAGCGTTGGGAAGGCTGAGAGGAAAGGGTCAGGTAACTCAGAGATCAGAAGCAGATCTGTAGAGCAAAGGTCATAACATGGAGCAGTGGCATTAACAGAAACCAGGAAACAGGGCTGGGACAACTGAGACCAGTTAGGACTGTGATAAAGATACAGTCATGCTTGGATCTTGAAAGAAGAGCCCTGTGGTCGATGCTTGATCACCCAAGACAGAGATGGGACAATGGAACAGGGACGGCCAGGACTAGCCTGGGACCATGGAGGAGTAGCTACCCAGCCATCATGGGGACCATCAAGCGGATTATGGGTGGCTACCTGACCAAAGCCTCTATCAGCAAGAAATGAAGCCACCTCCAGAGAATCTATGGCAAGCAGAGAAAGAGAAAGAGACAAGAAAGCCTTCTCTTTCCTCCATGCTTCTGATATCCCACATGGATACCTGCTTGGCAGAACTTAAATGCAAGCCAGCTTTCAAGGGAAATCAGTCTCA
The DNA here is from genome assembly GCF_008692025.1 of Phocoena sinus. Lineage (NCBI taxonomy): Eukaryota > Metazoa > Chordata > Mammalia > Artiodactyla > Phocoenidae > Phocoena > Phocoena sinus. The sequence goes on along the minus strand of NC_045775.1, from coordinate 86,999,501 downwards.
ACAAGCAATAAGGAAGTATGTAAGACTTGGAGACAAAGGGTGCGTCACTGACATCTAAGTACCTTAATTAAGAATAAGTGTAACCCAGAAAGCCAAATGTTATAATACTCTTTCTGCACAGAATTTGTAACTGCTTAATATGCTTGCTCAACTCAATCCTGAGGACATTTTCTATTTCTGAATGCTGGTCTGGGGTTATGGAGATTTTAGTGAAGATTAAATATGACAATTATGTAGACTATCTATCACAAGGCCCTTATTGAATAAGAATTCAATGAAGCTTGTTATTCTTTTGCTTTTCACAGATATCATGGATTTTCCATGTTCACTATTTTATCTTTAAATTATTACTTGAAATGTAACCATCTGACATGGACTTTTTAATATTTAGAGGGAATAGTCAAGAGTCTTATTACATTTTCTTTTAATTTAATCATGTGACTCAACCAAGATGCTATTTATCTTTCTCTGAAGGCAAGAGTTCCTTCTTTGTGCTCCCCATCAGGCTGAAAAGTTAGGAATTTGCCTCTATGTTGACACTTTCAGTTATGACTTAGATGTTGAAATGTTAGTGGCAATAAAGAAGGTCGATTTTCTAATTTGCATTCTTCTATTCAAAAAATTATGTAATTCCTGTTTTAACAATAAACGTTATTCCATCATACATGGTAAATGAATTTTTATTGTGATAACTGCAAGAGAACATATAAACATTTTGACTTTTCATGCTTTGGCTTCCTTACAAAAATAAAATGGTGCACCAGTGCTCTAGAATATCATAGTTCATAACAGACTCCTTTCACAGGAGGAATGAAGAATAAATGGCAAGAAGCATAGAATTTATGAGATATAATATGATATCAATGGCAACTGTTTACAAAAGCTTGCAGTGATTGAGAAAAGTGAGCATCTGCAGGATTTATTAGAATAGCACAGACCCTGGACTGGGACTAAAGATATATGAGCAGAATTTTGGTCAGGGTACAAGTGAGGCTAAAGGACTTTGAAGAATGATGATGTCTAACATAATATTTTAGGTTGGTTTCTGTGTGCTGCCACGTTGTCGGTTCCGTCCAAACTCCAAATTTCATTCAATAAGTTATTTTCTACATGTAAATGTCTTCCAGTGAATTAATTAACTAATTAATTAACTTTACTGGAAATAAAAGTGAAAAGGTTGTGTTACATGATCGGTCAGCTTGGGACAGAAAGAGGCAAATAGCTGGTGAGTGGGAGACACAGATGTGATCAAGAGATAGTAGAAAAGTTTATCCAGAAGTGAGAAGCTACAAGGAAGCCCTTGAGTTCTGCTTACTGGAAAGACGGACTAAACAGATTCAGATAAGATCTGTTGTTGAGAGCAACTAGGAAAGTTGAGCAATTTTAAAAAATACATTTGAAGACATAAAAAGAATATCAAAGCAGGAGCAGCTTCAGGGCCAGGCTCTAAGAGGTGAAGGAGGCAAGAGTGTCAAGCCCTGAACCAAGGCTGATTTGGTCCTCTAGGTAGTTGCCATATGAAAAATAGTGACTGAAGGTTTGAGAAGATCTTCAAACAAAAAGAGCTGAAGGGAAAATGAAATGGAGAGCAGTGCCTGCCAGTGTGTGGTGGTTCTGTAAACACCCTAGGCTTTCAGGTGAAACCCCAAAGTGCTACTTCCTAGAGTAAAGCTAACCCAGAAAGCGACCAGTACATATACCAAGGGAAGTCTTTCTGTCAGTCCTCTCAATCCCTACTTGGATTAAAATGTTCTGAGGTTGTTATTGACTTTGGCCTCAGTATTTTTCATAAGCAAAAGTCAATCCTTCCTTGAGAAAGATAGCATCAACCAAAGACTCAAATCAGCTTTACAAATTCATATGCAATTTCCAGCTCTCAATAAAGTTCACCATACACAGGGAAGACTTGAGTTAAAGCAGAGTAAAACAACAAGCCACTGAGAGGGACACACAGAGATCAAGAATAGGAAATAAGTTCAGAGACTTCAAAACAACTAAAACTAATGTGTGAAAGAAATTAGAGAAAAACATTCGATTTTTTGTCAAATTATAAACTATAAAGAAAGAATTTAAATTTTAGAAATGAAGAATACAATAACTAAAAATACAAACTTGGTGTATGGGTAGAATGGCAAATTAGATAAAAGTGAAGCAAAAAAACAGTTAGCTAGAAAATAAGTAGGAAAAAACATATCCAGACTCAATAATAAAGAAAAAAGATGACTTTTAAGTGCATGATAGATGTATGTTCCATGATCATCAGGCTCTTATTACACATATAATTTGGACTCCACAAGGAGACGAAAGAGAGAGAGAAGGACGGTACAAAGAAGTAAATTGAGGAGATAATGGCTGAAAAATTTCCAGAAATGGTGAAATCTTCAAGTGTCAGATTAATAAAGCAAGACAAAGGCAAAGAAAATCCCAGCTAGACATACAAAACTAAAATTGATGAAAATCAAAAATAGAGCAAAAAGTTAACAGGAGCTAGAAAAAACAAGATTACCTTCAGTGGAAAATAATAAGAATATCAGCTGCCTTCCCAATGGCACGACACCTTTATTATGCTGAAGAAAAATAAATTCCAAATTTGAATTCCATAGCAAAAAATATTATTTGAAATAAAAACAAAATAAAGACATTTTTAGATAAACTAGAACAGGAATGATTTGTTAGATGCACATCCTCCCTAAAGGGGATCTTCTGAAAGTAGGAAGATGATTCAAGATGACAGCTAAGAGATGGAGAAAGAATGAAGGCTTGTGGATTAATTTAAATGAAACTGTAGTAAATAATAATAATGTCAACAATAACATAATACACAACACACAACATACATATCAGAAAGTGGTTACTCAAAGTTAAAATGTATTAAGATCCTTGCTTTTTACAAAATGTGGTAAGTAAGAGTATTAATGTATGATAGAGTTTAATAAGGAACAAAGCATATTGTAGTCAATCTCTGTAACAATTAAGTATTGAAAGAATAGTATATGCAGTTACTAATTGTACTAACAAACTAATAACAGAGAGGTAGAGTAATTTTTAAAATTTAATCAATTCAAAAGATGGAATAAAGTGGAAAGGAACATGGAAAGCTGGAGACTAGAAATCATAGAAAGACCACAGTGTATTTTCAAATATATTAATGATAACATTAAGTGAAACAACTAACAATTCCAATAGAAAAAAAAAAGGATTAGCAGATTGGACTTTTTAAAAAGAAAGAAGACAAGGAGAATCAACTCATATGGCCTTTGCAAACATCACAGCTTAAGTATAAATAAGAAATGAGAGATATGAGTCGGTTAACAATAAAGCTACAGCATATAAACACTGAAAGAAAGCTGGTATAATTTCTGAGTCCAAGTATGCTATAATGCAAAATGCATTACAAGAGGTAGAGTGGGACATTTAATCATGGTAACATTTCCATTTTTCAGGAAAATTCAAGTTCAAAATTTGCATGTGCCTAAACAGCTCAGCCTCAAAATGTACAGCAAAATGTACAGCAAAAGCAAAAATGTACAGAGGTAAAACAAACAAAACTACAACTATAGTGAACAATTTTAACATCCTACAAAAAACTGTAGAAAAAATTAATGAGAATGTAGATTTCAGCAAAATGATTATGAAACAACCTAATTAACATATATAGAATTATGTCTCCAAATTGCAGAAAACAAAAGACATTTATGAAATTGATTATTTGCTGGGCCACAGTGCAAAGCTAACCAAATTTCAAAGTTGAAAATCATATAGGTTATGCTCTCTGAACACTGAAAAATTAAGCAGGAAACCAACACAAAAAGATAATTAGAAAATCCCAAATGTTTGGAAATTTGGCAAAAGTCAAAGAAAAAATCATAATGGAAATTATAAAATACTTAGATCTAAATAATAACAGAAAGCTATCAAAATTTTGCATGTGGCTCAAGCCATATTTACGTATGTACGTATTTTAAAGGAGAAAGATTGAAAACACTCATTCTGAGAATTTAGAGTAAGAACAGTAAGCTAAATTCACAAATAGTAAAGTAAAAAATATATTAAAAATATAATATAACAATATAATATTTGATATATATATTAAAATATATAATATATTGCAAAATTTAATATAATGGAAAACCCATTATGCCTTGTAGAGATTTAATAGTGTCAAAAAATTGGTAACTCCTGACAAGAAAAAAGAGAAAAGGCACAAATATGTAATATCAGTAACAATAAAAAAGAGGATGTGCCAACAATCCCATGGATATTTAAATATTCTTGAAGTGATACTTTGTGCTTCATAGCACTGAATTTGAGAATGTATCTAAAATAATCAGAGACAAGGTCAACTTATCAAAACTGACATCAGAGGAAATGGAAAATTGGAATAGTCTTAGGTGCATGAAAGAATTTGCATTCACAGTCTAAAACTTGCTAACAAAGAGATAGTAACGATCAGATGACCTCCATGCTTAATTCCATCAAATATTTAAGAAAGGAGGACCCGCAGGAGTGTGAGACTCATTCCCATTCTCCAGTGTGCCTTTGGTTCATTAATATCAGTTATTTATTTCATATGTTTGGAAACTTGAGGTATATTTTGCCATAAAAAACACAATGGTTGTGTTCGTTCTGTTCAATGATCATTTAAGATACCTTGCTGGGAGAACAAGACACTAGCTCACCTCTGAATATTTAAAGTAAAATTATTTTGGGGCTTCCCTGGTGGCGCAGTGTTTGGGAGTCCACCTGCCGATGCAGGGAACACGGGTTCGTGCCCCGGTCCGGGAAGATCCCACATGCTGCGGAGCGGCTGGACCCGTGAGTCATGGCCGCTGAGCCTGCGCATCCGGAGCCTGTGCTCCGCAGCGGGAGAGGCCACAACAGTGAGAGGCCCGCGTGACGCAAAAGAAAAAAAAAAAAAGAAAATTTAAGAAAATATTTAAGAAAATAAAAATGATAGTATGAATAGTTTTCATAAATTTATTAATTAACCCTATTTAATGTGATGAGTTTACCTAATGGACCTGCTATGCTTTAGCCTTGTACTGGGCTATATGTCATTCCTCTGAAGCCTTGAAAACGGATATGAATCAACTGAGAGTCATCTAAACTCTTGGGTTCAAACTTTGTTATCTTTATTGAATTAGTGCCTGAGATGAAAGACACAAGAGTAGGAGCCTTGTATTATCATGGGACGCTAAATCATACAGGTTGTCTAATCACCTGGAAGGCAAAAATGAATCCAAAATGATCTTTTTACTCAGCCATTAAAAAGAATGATATAATGTCATTTGCAGCATCATGGATGGACACGAAGATTGTCATACTGAGTGAAGTAAGTCAGACACAGAAAGACAAATACCATATGATATTGCTTATATGTGGAATCTTAAAAAATGATACAAATGAATATATTTACAAAACAGAAACAGACTCACAGACTTAGAGAATGAATTTATGGTTACCAGGGGGAGAAGGGGGATGGGGAGGGATAGATGGGGAGTTTGGGATTGACATGTACACACTGCTATATTTAAAATGGATAGCCAACAAGGACCTACTGTATAGCACAGAGAACTCTGCTCAATATTACATAACAACCTAAATGGGAAAAGAATTTGAAAAAGCATAGATACAATGTATATGTATAACAGAATCACTTTGCTGTACACGTGAAACGTTAGTTACATTGTTAATCAACTGTACTTCAACATAAAATAAAAAGTTTTTTAAAAAGTGAGAAAAGGGTCTTGATAAATGGAAAATGGTCATACAAAAACAAATTCAATAAGGGGAGTAAAAGGCAGTATATTTAGGGGAAAAACACTATTAAAACCACGAGGTAATATCATGAAGTTTGAAATGCATAGAACCCGAGTGAGTGTGTGGTGGTCCCACTGCAAGCAGTGAGAAAAACAGTAACGGTAAATGTGCTAATGACGCTATTGGACCCCCAAGCTAAATTTTTTGAATTTTTGATTCATATCCCCTTTCTGTATAACTTTCCTCTCCTCTGCAATGATAAATATGGCTTAATAATCCCAATAGTATCATATACGGAGCAATGGTCATATGCCTCAAACTATGCTACATGTTTTACTGCTATAAGGCAGGTGCCACCGGTCCATTTTACAGCTGAGGAGCTGATGCTCATTGAGGTTACATAGCCTGCTCTGGGTCTCACAGCTCAGTGATGGCTTGGCTTGCTTTTCTAGGACAGCCTTATGCAATGGCTATGAGTTTCTAAGCCTCTTACTCTAGTTCTCACTAGGTCCCACATGTTCCCTGGCTATAAACTCTCAGTAGTATTTACTGCATTCACCCAAAGATATTTTCACCCTCATTTTTTACAGATGTCCAGTAGCTAACAGTGAACAGTGGTATTCTAGCAGTTAAGATACAGCTCTCAGGCTTCCCTGGTGGCGCAGTGGTTGGGAGTCCGCCTGCCGATGCAGGGGGCGCGGGTTCGTGCCCCGGTCTGGGGGGATCCCACATGCCGCGGAGCGGCTGGGTCCGTGGACCATGGCCACTGGGCCTGCGCGTCCGGGGCCTGTGCTCCGCGGCGGGAGAGGCCACAGCAGTGAGGGGCCCCCATACCGCAAAAAAAAAAAAAAAAAAAAACCCACAAAAACACAGCTGTAGAAAAGAAACTTATGGTTACCGGGGGAAAGGGGGAGGGGAAGGATAAGTTGGGACATTGGGATTGACATATACAAACGTCTATAATCTCTTTAGCACCAGATCTCCTGCCCTAATCATCACATGTCCCAGAGCCTGCTGAGATGATTCAAATTAGCCAATCCTAAATCTGCTTACCCTGCCTCGCCCTGCCTCTTCCTTCTAGTAGAAACCCCCCAAAATGCTCTCCCCTCTCCCTCTGCCTCCTGAGCAGTTCTGGGGCTTCCCCATGAGACGCCCCCTGTGGTGTGGCCTGCCCCTTACCTCCTAGGAGCTATCAGTAACAAACTGTCTTTTCAAGGGCAATCATCTCCTGATCTGTTAGCCTCACCATTCCTGAAAATAAAATCTACATTTTAAAGTACATACTAGAACTACTCAGATATCTGTGCTCCTAGAAACCTATATCCTCCCCTCATCCAATGTAATTGAAAAAAACAGCAACATTTTCTTGAGATCACGATTTAAATGGTCATCTTTCTGAAGGGAGTAGAATGGAATAAACACTCCTTTAAAAACAGATATTTCCATGATATAATTTTTTAAAGTAAGTAGGAAATGTATAAATTGTACATCATCAATGCATGGATTTTATATTTTTATCTCTTCAGATATCAGTAGGCCTTGGAAAATTAAATATTTTAAGAGAAAATAAAAGTATTCTAAAGGATGTTTTAATTCTATTGGGCCTCTTGGGCTACTTATTTTTTGTATGTCTTTCAATGAATACTTTTTTATCATTTTATTTTCAATGCAAATTTAAACAGGCAATATGTAATACTACACAAAGAGTAGCAACTTGCCTTCCTTTCTATGAAAAGTCTTTTTTTGTTTCTTAGAGAAAATACTGCTTAGGCATTTTAAAATTTCCACACAAAAAATGCTTGTGTTCTTGGGAAATTTAATAAAAAACTAAAATCAACAACATTACTTATGTTATAAAATGTATATGTGTTCTATGTTGTACTATCAAATGTTTAAGCGTTCTGATGAAGACAGGGTTTGATGCATTTTCTAATACCCATTCAACAGCAATCTCAATCTGATGTGTAGAGAATAATGCTATAACTTGATTGATTGTTATGATTGTATTAATATATATTAATTCTCAACAGCTAACCAAGTCCTCTAATTTCTGCTTTGATACGCTACCTAACTTTTTTTGCAAATACCTTCTTAAGTCTTACAGGAAACTTATTCTGTTGGACATCAGGACAAACTAGAAATTTTAGAAAGTTAAACAATATGCAGAGACATTCTAGAGTTATCAAAATGTTTGAGTCATTTGGAACTTATCAAAGAGAAATATTAAAAAAATTAAATGCTGAAGAATTTATAAAGAGTAAGACAGCAAAGCTAGACCTCTTACTGGCTGAGAACTTTTTTTTCTCTCTCTCTCTAGACACATTAGATTTGAGAATCCCGAAAACTCTGTTTAATGATCCTATATTGGCTGGCATCCAAAGGAAAATTGCTTCACTTGTAAATATCCATGACATAACTGTATGTCTAATAGGAAGACCTGAGAAGTACCATTTGTTGTTGTATCCGGCAAGTCTGTGTTCTGTACCTCCCAGACTGAAATTTGTAATTCATATTTCTTTTGGCCGGAACTTTGGAACAAATGCCCCAAAGCTATATTACTTTTACAAGAGGTTCTTGCAAATATGTTGTTGGTTCTCCTTTGAGTACAGCCCCTCTTTCTGTCTCAGGCCAGACTGTTTGTTAGAGAGGACCCTGTCACTTGTCCTTGTAGTTAAGATGCAGAAAGAATCTCTCCTTGGACAGATTCTTCTCATTTTGAAAAATTGCCACAGCAAATTCCGCAGCCTGCCAAGTTGGCAGACTCTAAGCCCAAAGCTGGAGCCCAGCCAGGCATCAATGGCGCATTCCAAACCTCTGAGTCAGCATCCAATGCCATGCCACTCTGTGTCTTCTGTGAGGAAAGCATCCCATGCCACAAAATCATTGTTAGCCAAATACTCAACTTGTCTTGAAAACTAAAACGACTTTTATAGAGTGCTTTCAGAACCTAGGGTAGAGAATATGGGAAAACTGCAAATTCTGCAAAGTTCTAATATTGGGGATGATTTCCCCAAAGTTTGGTGGGTTTGAGCCTCACCAGTTTTTTTTAACTGTTATTTTATTTTTTGTTGTTGTTGCTTTTTTTAACATCTTGAGTGGAGTATGATTGCTTTACAATGGTGTGTTAGTTTCTGCTTTATAACAAAGTGAATCAGTTATACGTATACATATATCCCCATATCTCCTTCCCATTAGAGAGTGAGAGCGGAGTCTGAATAACTTTTTGGCTTGAGTTGTAAAACACAGGTCCTGACCCCTTGTGGTCATTAAAGATCCCATGGGCTCTTTTGAAAGGACTTAGAGGGATTAACCTTTCTGTTCTGGCTAAATTCCTAATTGGATAATTGCATGCCTCCCTAAATTATCCCTGTAGCTCCAATTGGATATGGAATTTTCACTTCCTGTCATAAAGAGTTGTAGGGTGTTACAACATTTCACCCCAGGGGTGATACCAATTAAGTCATTAGTGAAGTGAAATCCGTATGTGGTTTGTCTTTTCTTTCTCCCCTCTTCCCTACCTCTTTCTTTAGAGTTTAACATGTGTGGGGATCATTCAGTCATTTGGAATGAAAAGGGGTGTCATAAGTTCGTAACACTGCTTATTGTCACATTATTTCTAAGAATATAAGAAAGGTAGTCAATAATTGATAAGCACTTGCAAACAGCATTATCCTTCTAAAGAGAACGTAGGCACATTGTTTGAAATGCCGTGGTCCAAACTCAGGGCCGTAAAGATAGGCGAAGGCAACATAAAGCATTTTTAAAGGAAGTTCACAGATTGGGTTTTTTACTGGGCAAGTCGTGGCAGCTCTGTGAGTACGCTTGCCTCCGAGCTTTTATGGGGCATCATTTCAGTATGCATGGAAACACTTAGGGCCAGGGACGGAGCCAAGGGGAGTCAATGTCTCTCCTGAATATGGATGCAGCATTAACCATGGGCAGATTACACATGCACTTGATTTGGAAAGTAAAGGTCACACATCAGTCTCTTCAGCTGTATTTATCCACATTGAAAATCACTGCCCATAGAATCACCTTTGAACACTACCACCAGCTAAAATGTAACACCACCAACCAGCTGCTGTATGTTTACTCTGAGCTGAGAAAAAAGTTAACAATCAGCATATTCACTTTTTCAAAAATTTGATTTTAAATCAGGCAAGAAAATGTTCCTGGATCAACTGTATTTTTATTCTTTGTATAGACTATGTCATCAATAGATATTTTTAGAAGAACATAATGGTTTTCAGAGTTTAATAAGAAGAATTATGGATGAATTCTTCAGAAAGCGGGATGAAAGTTACTTATGTTAGGTCAGTAGACAATCCCAGCCCTTCCTCTCATTCTCTAACAGAATTACACTCTGGACTATATGAAACTTGGGATCACCCATGAGAGTAAGAAACAAATGGAGTAAATAAAAACTCCCAGATCAAACAAATACACTGTGGACCAAACACGTATGTGACTGATATGAGACGAGTGAAGAGCTCTCTGTGCTTCATCTCACCTACATTACAAAGCCATTCACGATTTATGGCAACATAATGAGAAATAACCAAAGGCTGGAATCAAAGGGTTTAAATAAGCCATCTCAGTATCTGAAACATAAATTTCAAAATGGATGCTTCCATGTTATTTGATCTCATGCTTCCTGGTACTGAATATACAGCAAGATTCATTTTCAAAATATTAAATGCAATTTGACAGGCATTTGATTAATTACGTTCATCTCTTTGAGGCAACAGATGCCATCTGATATGAGCACTTCAGCATCTCCTATTCACCTCAGCACTTTAACTTGACCTTCCCTCTTTACTCGTTCTGTCTCAGGGAAATTTCTCATGTGGAGGCCAAATCCATTCCAGTGGGTGTCTAAGAATACACCAAAGGGAGTTACTGCTACCTTTGCTTTCTCTCCATCAGTTTCTTAGAAAATATGTACTGTAGAAGAGTTTAAGGACAATAAGGGAACAAAAGTAAGCTGACCATTACCTTTCCCCCATCCTTTGTTGGTTGTGGTTTTAAGATTTGCTAATTAAAATGTGAGCTGGTAGAATCAACAACAGGTATCACAGTGAAAACACTAAGTGAACCAGGAGGTAACATTCTGTTAGCCAGTAAAACTGTTGTGCTAAGTAGTAAGCATTGAGTCTTAAGTACCTCTTCCAAATTACTCCACTGGGTGTCCCAGTGTATTACCAGACCACTGAATTCTTTAAGAATTTGTTCAAGTATCTACTTTTTTACCAATATTGTATCTGTCATCCCAACACACACAGACATATACACACACACTATTTTGGGCATGCAGATGTATGACAAGAAAATTTTTTATGACACATTGTTATGTTAGTGTCACCAAGTGAAACACCAACCAAAATATGTGAGTAGCACCCAGGCATAATAATCTTATCTATAAATCATCGTAGTACTAAATATAAAGATAGTTAATAATACATGATGAGCATAAAATACACTTCAAGAGAACCACAGGCTAAGAACCACTAAAGGATGCACTTTAGTGCTGTAGCCCTTTCATCCTGCCATTCCTGCCATATACCTGGTAAGTAAATGAAAGCTGGGACTTGGCCATCAAGAAACTTGTCCTTGACTGACCTGATCTGGGCCCAGAGGGCAAGGTGATAACAAGAGAAGCTAACAAGTGAGACCATCTGTTTCACTGACTGGCTGGGCTGAAACGAATACCTGAAACACTCCTGTAAAGCCCTAATTTAAAATAATCTTCTGACATGAATGTCTTCATAATTGTCCTGATATTAGATTAAGATGACTATGTTTAATTTTAGGGCACTTTATTTTAGAAGCAGAAAAATGAGTATAGTGAAAGCAGCATAAGACTATTTAATTGATGAAATTTATTTTACCCACTTAATGTTATGCAATATCTTGTTTTTGAATGGACTATAAAAATTATTGATAATTTTATAGTTTAAAAATATAAATGTTTTGTTTTTAAAATTTTTATTATAGTTGATTTACAATGTTGTGTTAGTTTCTGCAGTACAGCAAAGTGAATCAGTTATACATACATAAAAAAAAGAGGGTTTTTTTCAGTCTGTTCTTTGTGTTTTTTATAAACCTTACTTGGCCAAATCACTAATGTAAAAGAAATTGACTGGGTAAGGTCCGTATGAACATTCTGAATCCTTTACACAAGGTAATCTGAAAGGAAGCAGTTTTGCCTGGAAGAAGGTAAAAGGGAACAAAGATGTGAATGCAAAATAGAATATTTTTATTAATGCAAAGGAGATGGTGCAGAGATGGTGCAGAGATAGTTATTGTGTTTTCTGTATGAGAATGGTTATGGACAAGAAAAAGATGCAGAAAGAGAAACTGGAAGAAAAGAAAAGGGAGAAGAGGGAAGTGCTGAGGCGAATACTGCTGAGGGTGAGAAGAAGGAAAGGAAAGGCATTGGCAAGAATTAATAAATAAGTGAGATGCAGAATACGATAGATACCCCACCTCCTACCTCCCAGCCAGGCCCAGAAGACCGGAATTGGCAGTCCATGGGCTAATTCGTCCCTGGCTCTGTGTTTTCTCCCCTTCACAGCCTGTCTTGCAAAAAGCATCAGGGAATCCCAAGCATCCCTGCTTCTTTCGCTAAATCTCCCCTATTTATAAAGTGCAAAGGTAACAAAGTGCAGAGTGAACATTCTATTCTAGTAAGCACAAGCGTCCGTTCAGCTTGAGTGAGGAGTTACTTAGAAGATGCAGATTGACTGCAGGCATAATTTGTGGAAGACCATAGAAAGCAGGGAAATAGCGTATGTCTGGCCACAGAGATAGGCATCTGCAGGAAAAGCAAGCTTCTGGCAAAGTGCATTTTGCTAGACAAAAATATTAATAGTTCCCAAAGCTTCAAGTTAATCCCAATATGAGAGGTGCCTGCAGTTCAGCCAGGGAGAGTAACCAACCTCCGTGGCAGGCCTGACACACGCAAGGAGCACACTATCCTCCATAGGATGTGAAAGAACAGGAGGCGAACACCTGTTGTCTTGAGAAATGGGATCCTGACTGACTTTTAAAACTTTTCTAATTTTCTCAGTTTCGGAATTTTCTACAGTGAGTCTGTCTGTGATGTGCTTTTTTTTTCTCAATTGGTGTTTGCTGAGGTGGGGATGGCAATAGAGTGAAAGGAGGGTAAATGAAGCTGGGGACCAGCGATGCCCTTGGGTAGGAACAGTGTCATAAGGTTTGCCACGAGTAGGATACAGAGGACAATCCTATGGGTGGTGACTCACAGTGGTCTCATGAGGCTGGGAAATCAAAAAGTGAAAACTCTGCTAAAATGTCACCCCCAGCACATCTAAACTGGGTTATGGTTTGTTGGCTGGGTGAAGAGAAACATGTGCTGGTAACCCGAGAGAGTCAGAACAGACCTTCCATCCCCCTGACCACCCAGTCTCTCCATCAGAGGGTGTTTACTCTGTCTTTGCCTTGGGTCCACACCTCTCACCTGCTCGGTTCCTCAGCCCTGGAATTGTCTCCTTTCCCTCCTCTGATTTCAGATTTTCCCTGTTCACTGCAAGTTTTCCAAAAGGATGCCAACACGCCTTCATAGTGCCCACCTCCACCAAAGAAGCAAATACAAAGCAACACCTTCCTTGACCCCATATCTCTCCCAGTGCTAGGACCTGTTCTTTACGGAAAGTACTGCTCTTTACGGAAAGACTGTTCCCCACATATGGTCACCTCAGCTACCTGAAGTCTTTGCTCAAATGTCTCCTTCCTTACTCTTTTTTTTTTTTCTTACTCCACTCCAGCTTCTTTGCTATTCTTCTAGGAAACCAAGCATGCTTCCATCCAGGTCTTTACCCTTCCTGTTCCATGCACCCAGTTTTCTTCCTGACTTCACATATCTTGTGTTCCAGGGCTACCTTATCAGAGGGAACTTTTCTGACCAATGTCACTAAAATATAATCCTCAATTCCATCCGTCTCTTTACCGTGCCTTCATAGAGGATGTTGCCACTTGTTATAAATGTTTATTTGCTTATTTTTCATTTCTTTGATTTTCCTGGACATAGCAGTTGTTCAAAACTATTTGAGTGAATGATTAAATCCCATTGTGGGAGAATGTCTGACATTAGGAATACAGGTTGAGTCTTTTTTATAGACAAGCAGGGGAGGATTATCTCACTGAGGTTAATTTCAGGGATTCTGAGATTAATTAACCTTCTTTTTTAAAATGTATAAGATAAATGCTTAATTAGTTTCTATACTTGTTTTAAGGTAAATTGAATTTTGTGGTGACTAGGAATCAATGCTTGTGTGTATCCATATATTTACTACATGTAAATTATACTCTTATTTCAACACTGCCTACCTCTTCAATTTATTTTCTATCACCATCACCAAGAAATGATCCTAAATTAAAAATTTATCCCTATTCTAGGACTCTTTAAGTTTTTCCAACTTTCTATCTCCACATACACACACACACACCTCATTCATTAAATATGGACCAAATTCTGCCTTTCTTAATAATTCCCTAAATCAGATCCCACCTCCAATCCTCTCCATTCACAATAAGGCCCAGCCAGATGTCAGTTACAATGTTATTGCTCTTAATTGGCTGAGGGGCTGGAGCAAGGAGGCAAGCTGTGAACAAGAAGACAATGCTGTGAATCGACAAGGCCAGAGACCCAGTTAAATCAAGAGCCAAAACCACAGAAAAGACACCAGCAAACAGAAACCCCATCCATCACAGGGGCATTGAGACCCTGGGGTCTGCAGCGAGAAAGTGAAGCATAAACACTGAGTTAGTTGCACTGGCCCGCGATGGGTATTGTTAAATCTGTCCTTCTGTTCTAGAGGCCCTTCTTCTAAAGCCAAGTGTGGGGACACCTAGGGTCAGGTCTTGCCTGACATCATTTTGTAGTTATCTATTTACTTCTTCCCTTAGTGACTGGAGAGCTACCCTAGGACAGCATATGATTCATCAGTCTAGGATGTGTGTCTACAATGAATGTCATTATATATACATACACACACACACGTACATATACACACACATTTTATTAATATATTAATTAGTGAATAAAAGAATAGTTGCTCTTTTTTTTTTTTTTTTTTTTTTTTTTTTGCGGTATGCAGGCCTCTCACTGTTGTGGCCTCTCCCGTTGCGGAGCACAGGCTCCGGACACGCAGACTCAGCGGCCATGGCTCACGGGCCCAGCCGCTCTGGGCATGTGGGATCTTCCCAGACCGGGGCACGAACCCGGGTCCCCTGCATCGGCAGGCAGACTCTCAACCACGGCGCCACCAGGGAAGCCCAAGAATAGTTGCTCTTATTATGAAGGATTTCCAATTCTTTCAATCATACTCTAAATTGATTCAGGAAATATTAGATTTGAAGAGAACATTACTTTGGTTTTATAATCCCATAAAATAAAAGTTGACATTTAAGTATTTGATATTGGACTTGACTTCTACCTAATTCAAGCGTGTGCACCTCATACTGAGATGTCATATCTCAAGGACTGTCTGTGGCCATTCGTGTTTACACAAAGCTAATTACTCAAAACAAAATCCACACTTCTCAGTCAATTTCGCCTTAGGTGCTCCAATAAAGCAGTAACTAGTGCAGTGATGAAGGAGCCTTGTAAGACGCATGTAAATTGATAGGCTTCTGTTTAACAGCTAAGGGCTCATACTGGAGTTTGTTCTTTTTACCTCTAGAAATGAAGTGAAGTACTGGTGAGACCACACACCCATAGCATAGTCTCAGAAGCAGAGCAGAGGACTTATATGTAACAATCATTACAGTGAGCCGTGACTTTCAGTACTGGAACAGATTCAGCTTTGCAACGCTGCTGCTGCCTGGTTCGATCAGGGGAATAAAGTGGAGCTTTTGGTGGAAGCCTGTGAGGGGGTCATAGCCCTCCCATTACCTCAACCTGACTTTGTAAACGAAGCCTCGCGTGTTTGCCAGTCTCTTAGTAATGCCATCGTCATTATTACCTATTGAATGGCATTGAAAAAACTGTAGTTGGGCACAATTCTAATGATTATGATCTCTCTGGCTTTGTTTCTAAATATACACCTATACAACCCGCAGATGGTCGGAGATGGTGAGGCATTGTGGTGAAGACAGATAAACTGGATTCAAATCCAGTTCTGCCCCTTTCTGGCTAGGCGAGGTGTGCAGCGCTCCTCCCTACGCCTGATCAACACTGCTTCACTATGAGCCAGCAAGGTCCTCCTCATCTTCTGGGTTGAACTCAAGTTGTATCCTCTCTAGAGCTTTTCTTTTGCACAGGCTCCGGACGCGCAGGCTCAGCGGCCATGGCTCACGGGCCCAGCCACTCCGCGGCATGTGTGATCTTCCCAGACCGGGGTACGAGCCTGCGTCCCCTGCGTCGGCAGGCAGACTCTCAACCACTGTGCCACCAGGGAAGCCCTAGAGCTTTTCTTGTTGCCCCAAGCACTTAGGTGCCTCCCCGCCTTCACACAATAATTTTTCCTTATTTTACTAAAGTACATGCATATTTTTATTTAATTGGTCTTTTTGCATGTCCACTTTTCCTGTAGACACGAAGTTTTGTGTAGACTTTGACTCTGCAATGTTCAACGCTAATCAAACGACTGAATGATTCATTCTCTATTTTAGAGAGAAGCAAGAAACAAGTTTGAGAAGAACATTTGGAGATTGTGGAGCGAAACTGGGGAGAGGTTAGCTGTAGCGTGTTTGCTATTTCTCTTATTCCATTAATAAAACCCATTACTATTGGCTATTATTAACCATGGTATATACAACATAATTCCTAAGTCAATGGGAAAAAATGAGAACAGGAGAAAAATAGAGACATACCAATAGCACAATAAACTCCCTTTACATGACTGTATGTTTGGAGTCTCATGACATGTACCTTTCTCAGTTTATATTAGTTCAGACAGTATTTTTAGACATAGATTTGACAGTATTTTTAGAGTTCTATAATTTGAAAGTACTAAATCTAATAACAAAAGAAGAGAAAGCATAGAAAAGTGTGAAAAAAAATTTCTTCTTCTTGACTCTTCCCAGAAGTAACTATTGCAACTGTTTCCCTTTTTAGGCCTTCTGATGATTTATATTTATTATATTCTGTTTGTGCCTTCTTATAAACTATAATTATAATATCTAATTTATATTTTGTAAATTAAAAAATATATATTTTATTTCTCTGCTATGAACGTAATGCCAAGATTTTTCTTCTCCCTTGTTGACCTGTTTATTTTTCATGGTTAATAGCTAAGTAATAAGGAACTGAGTATATTCTGTGTTTCCTGATGCAGGATGTCCTCAATCTATATGGCCAACAAACGTATGTTATATCTCTTATCATCCCCATTAATTCAATGCCACGTTTTTACATTTACACTTTGAAGATATGTAACCATTACATTTTGTCTTCTAAATACAATTAAATTCTTCAGTACCTTAAATCTCAGTGATTCTAAAAACAAAAAACAAAAAAACCCCAACTTTTGAAACACTATTCTAATAAGGACTGGAATTTCCCAGATCAGCCTTATCAAATTTCTTGTCTTCTCATACTGCTTTCTATTTTCTGTAGGTTGCTGTTGCCTTTATTTTTATTGGCACTAAACTTGTTATTTCAAAGAAAAAAAAGAGAAACGTTTCATTATTTAAGAAGATATTATTTACTTATCATGCAAGACATTACATTGTCCACAGAGAAGGAAATAAAAACTTTGCCACCAAATCTGTGCTGTGGAAATGAGAATTTCCCAAATGCCCAGGTTAAATTAATGATGTCTTCATTTCGGTCTGACTCTTTGTATTTTTCCTTGGAAAATTTTCAGAAGTACCTGTTTCTTGGATAAAGTACTGTTCTTTCTTGGCTTCTGTTTTCAGTTGTACTGGTATATGTTTAAATACTTATTTCACAAAAGTTCTGTGGATTTTAAACTTGGTGTACTCTTCGATGTCTACAAATTCATGTATTTTATTCTCACACTTAATGGAGAGTTTGGGTATAAAATTTAAAAGGTAAAATGATTGAAGCATTGCTCTATTGGCTTCATAGTCAATCATCATAAGCGTAATGTCAGTTTGACAGTTTCTGAGTCTTTCTTTGTTTTTCAGTAAAGCAAACTATGGAAGAATACCGGCCAAGGATCCTGCAGAATGTCCTACAATCTGGGTTTGTTTGATGTTTTTTCTCATGATTAAACTGGAGTTATGAGTTTTTGGAAAGAATGCTGCATAGGTGAAGTACCTTTCTGGTGATATCATGTCCACATGACAGCACTGATGATGTAAACAATCCATTGGCTAAGGCAGTGTATGTCAGGTTTTTCCACAGTAAAGTTCTATTTTCCCTTTCCCAGCTCTAGTCTTTGGAAGTGTGTCAGTTAAGTCCAGCCCATGACCAAAAGGAAAAGGGGCAGGGATTAAGCTCTACCTCTTGGAGTAGAAAATATCTAAATAAATTACTCAGAATTCTCTAAGACAAATTTTGGCAATCAATTTTTAATTTCCAAAACCATTCATGTATTCTGCTTCTAAAGCTGAACCTTCTTGCACAAAGATTTTGTCTTTTTGAGAATATTTATTTGACTTTTCCTATTCTCTTCTGTCCCCTTAATTATTCCCATTTCCTCTGCAATTCACTCTTCACCTATATGGCAGAGAATTAGGTCAATGATATTAGTTATTGGGCTGGGTTTTCTTTGCAATTGTGTAGGTATGTTTTCCCCAGAAGCCAGAATGCAAGGTTAAGTGTGGTTTCTGTTTAGGTTAGTGGCTCATGGCAGAGCAACATTGTTGCCAGCCAGGAATTCCCAAAGTTGCTAAATAAAGGAGGACGTTTTGAGGAAGGTAGAGATTTCTAGTAAACTTCACTCACATGTAGAGCTACCTTGACATTGGCATTATTTTCCTTTTCTCCATCCTGTTCCATGCATACACATTGGGAAATCCTGAGTTCCCTCCATCTCTTTAACTATTTTTTGTTTTTTGTTTTATCAGTCCCTTATACTAGTGGCCTTCATATCAATTCCTCGCTTGTTATTAAATGCTTTTTTTTTTTTTTTTTTTTGCCACAGGGCGGCGGGTCTTGCAGGATTTCAGCTCCCCGACTAGAGATTGAAGCCATGCCACAGCAGTGAAAGTGCTGAATCCTACCCACTAGACCCAGGGAATTCCTAGTAAATGCTCTTCTCTGACCTTTGTTCTGAGTGTAAAAGTCATAGCTGACAAGTAGGGAAGGGGAGGACAAGGGCCCCAAAACTACCCTGATGACTTCCCCAAGGCTCATGCCTGACTTTTGTATTTTTTGGCTATGAGATTGATTCTCCTCTGGGCCTCCATTTGTAAGAAATTGTCCCCCCACTAGTGCTTTGCACTCTGGATTTCACAGCTCTACACTTTTGACAAATGTGAATGTATTTGTTTTTTGTGAATTCCTCATATTTTCTATTCTGCTAAAACATTTCTTATTCTTGAGTAGGTTAATGGTTTGGCATACAGCAGGGTATACATTGTAGTATGGCTTACGTATGGCAGTAAGTGTGTGTCTGTCACACACACATATACACACATTTGTGTGTGCATGGAATATTCTATCCTTTCAACATGAGCTGTGGAAGGAGGGTATACAGATGTGGATGCATTATTTGCAATCTTGAACTAGAAATCTGCTAAGGTATTGAAACAAAGCCACATCATAGAAGAAAATGCAAATGTCCTATCTGAAAAATTTAACTCTATACTGAAGGAGTTTACTGCTGAGGCCGGCCAGCACCTGCAGTGAGAGAAAGCATTTCATGTAGTCGGAGCCCCTTGGGAATGCGGGTGTTCCATTTGCATGAATTTTTTTCACAGAAATTTAAGAATGGCTTCTTCTAAGGTTCGTGTGGATTCGTCCTAATACGCACTCTTCCCAAATTCATTTCTTCATTATTCCACATCCTCATCCAAAGCCTGAAGTCAAAGGACTCATAGATATAAAATTGATGAATCCCTGCATTGCCATGAAGTCAAGGTCAAACCATATGTGAGATTTTAAATAATAAGGCAACAGAAAAGCTGCACACAAAGCAATGAAAAGCCACCTTTATTAATGTACAAAGGAAGAGTAGTTTGGTGAAGAAGTTGTTATGTCAGGGTTACCATGTTTATTACTTTCAGATGGACTAATTTTATTTTAGGAAATAAACCTAATAATTGTGCTTTGCTTTATTTGTGTTCACTTTATTTGTAATGATTTCCCAGGCACATGCAAAGGTAGATTACATTAAGTCCAATGAGAGCATTTGTTTCACCTTAAAAACACAACAGTAGGGCCTCCCTGGTGGCGCAGTGGTGGAGAGTCCGCCTGCAGATGCAGGGGACGCGGGTTCGTGCCCTGGTCCGGGAAGATCCCACGTGCCGCGGAGCGGCTGGGCCCGTGAGCCATGGCCGCTGAGCCTGCGCGTCCGGAGCCTGTGTTCCGCAACGGGAGAGGCCACAGCAGTGAGAGGCCCACGTACCGCAAAAAAAAAACAAAAAAAAAAACAAAACAAAACAAAAAAAAACACAACAGTAAGTTACTTATATTGAACTATGATCATGTGAAGAAACCCATAATTGTTACTGCCCATGAAGGCAAATGAAAATGGTAAAACAGTAGTAGTACTTATTGATCTCTTATAAGCAAAAGCATAATACATTACTTTAAGAGGCTCCAGCAGAGCAATGCCTGATACAAAACTATTGTATGTTAGATTCCCACTCTACTGAGTGTACTTTACATGTCTTCTTTCTGAGAAACATCTAGAAGAAGAATTTTAATTCTGTGCATTTTGAGAGCCCTTGATTTTACAGTATCTTGAAGGTAATACATTGAGATTTCCAGAATTTTATTTTGAAGCATGTGCTTTAGGCTATTGTTATTAATTTCATTATTCTTTTTGATAGAAATATGTTTTTGAAGTAATATTTGGGCAGTTCTAAGCCTGTTAGAGGACAGAGAAAATCAAAGCCAAAGAGTAAGGGCATCATCATGCATGTTAGAAGACTTTCATGATTCTTTAATTTCTAGTAGAATATGTGTTCTTCTTTTGGGTGGGAAGAGTTTTTGCAGCTCCAAAAACCTTGGGCATTTTCTAGAATATGATGAATGTTGCTTTATAGAATCTGACGTGAACCATGACAAAAAATGTTTTAATTCTGTTTTTCTAGATAAAATTCCTTGCTTTGTACTTTGGGCTGCTAATTGTCCCTGCCCTTCTGCAACACTGGAGCACATTTGGGTTTTTATTTTATTCCATAACCTTGAGAGGCCTCTGTTAGAGAACAAAGTCTCAGAAGTTGCTTCCAGAAGTTGGATATAAGTCATCTAAATGAGAATCCAAGATCTGACACCCAGCTTCTGATCCCCAACTGCACTTCTCCCACACATCAGAGAACAAGAGACGTGAGGCCACAGAAACATTACCTTTTTTAATATTTCAAATTTTTATTTTATTTATTTAGTTTTGGCTGTGCCCCGTGGCTTGTGGGATCTTAGTTCCCCAACCGGGGGCTTTACCATATTGTTTGCTCTCCTGAGAGAAGATTTAATGCGGCACAAATCAAGGACAGGATTGTAGGCAGCCGCGAGTTAACTGTCTTTTCAAAGTTTGCCTTAGAGAGAGTTGGCGCAAACACTTACAAGGTCTGGCAACATACTGGACACTCTATGTCACATCCCACATCATTTCTGTCCACCTGCGTCTCCAGCCCTTGTTCTGATGATCAGCTTCACTAGGTGTGACTAGAAACGCTTCTCCTCAGTTCCACTGCACATTTGTGCCTCTCTTCCTCATGGTTTTCCTGACTCTAGGGGAATACTCAAGACTGAAGAACTAAGTGAATTAACACCTTGAACTGATGGAGGAATGCTTCTCCCTTCAGTCTCCTTGGCCAACAATTCTGGAGCTCATCCTACTATTTCTCAGAGGGTTCACATGGGGTTGAACATGTGGGTTTACCCACAGTGGTAAACACCTTAAAACCACATCTTGTATAAGTTTTTCTTCCTTCTGTGTTTTATTCTTCCATTGTTGTTTTGTGGGGTAAAAAGGAGAACCCCAACCTGATTTTCTTTTATTCTTTCTGATGAAACTGCGTTTGGAATAGTCTGGTAAGAAAAGATAGTTTTGATATTGTATAAGAAGCTTGAATGATGTGTTTCTGACTCATTGAAAACTAGGAACCAGAATCACAGCATAGCTATTATATAGCAAGGATCTTGTAAGTTTTGAATGTGTGTAGAAGGCTAATTGAAAATTTAGTTGTAGGTTGAATTTCAGTTGGGGTAATATTTTCTTCTATTTTTTTTGGTCAGTGTTATCAGCTTTCCTTGTTTACAGGTAATAAATATTTCCTGGAGAGACTTTTTACATGTACTTATGTTCATTACTAAGACAAAGTATGTGTACCTATAATGTTAGGATAAGATTAGAAACAACGAGATGAAATAGCTTTGGGGTTTGGATAGCCTTAGGAACATGTGGATGGCCTTGGGAACATTTCGATAGGCTTCTAAACAGTGGGGTAGCCACATAGAGACAGTAGGACAGCATTAGGAACACCGGTTTAACCTTAGGGGTATTTGGATAGACTTAAGAATAGTGGGATAGCTTGGGGAACAGTGGGATAGCCTAAGAAACTTTGGCATGACCTTAGGAACATTGGGATAGGCTTAGCCAACTGAGGCTGAGAGATTAACATTTTGCTGAACCAGTGTGGTCAGGAGAATCCACAATTCTGATGTGGTTTGACCCTTTCTTGTAAGGAAGTTGGGCATTTTACAAAAGGGAATTCTTTCCTTCAAATTTAATAGACACAACCCCACAGTGCATGGTAGGTCACCACTAGTTAGATGATGAAATTGATTGATTTATTTGGTTTAGCATTTTAGCTGTTTAGCAGTAATTACTAGACATAACCAGATTACTTTAATGGTGATAGAAAGTAAATGATTAGAGTTGGCATATCAGGAAAAATTGTGTATGAAGCTGTGTGCTGACTTTTCATGTATTAGCAACATTAAGAAGTAAGTATCAACCAACTGATTTCAATAATAAGGAAATAAAAACATAACAACTCACTGCCTGTTGCAAAGGAATAAATAAAAAGTGCAGGGTTATAACTCAGTTTTTCTTACTCCCAGGCCAACAGTCATAACTCCTGGGCCACTTACCTTTCTCCTAGGCAAGTAAAAGTAAGGGGAAAAAAAACTAAATATAGAGCAAAACAATGTAATAAATGAAACTGGAACATCTAGGCATCCACTGGGAAGAAAATAAAACTGTACTCATGCACTACACCATGTAAAAAGAAATTTGAGGTTAATTAAAGCTTCATGTATAATAAAAGTAAAGAAGTGAAAACCCTTGTGAGAAAATCTAGGAGAATATTTGCATAATCAAGATCATGGATGGGTGGGAAGAACTTTTCAGCTGAAGCTGAAAACTCAAAGCTGCCTATACAAGGTATTTCCCTGTCAAAATTTAATAAAAAAGATAAATAATAGGTTTTTAAAAACTACAGAAAAAAGGAAAAGCTAATATTTAAATACTTAGTTCTTAAAGTAAAAACAAAACAAAATCAACATGATAGAAAAATGGGGAAAGGATATGTCTGTATGCAACACAAGAATTAAACCCATACCAGTAGGCATGGATCTTCAAAGTAATGCAACAGACATCATTTTATCCTCTATCAAACAGGCAAAAAAAAAAAAATGTTAAATGCCTGAAGCTGGTAGGGGTGTAAGGAGCATGACACCTTGTTGGTGGAAACTGAAGGTGTCAGAATATTTTGGAAAGCGAAAATCAGTGTTAGGTGTCTACTATAGAAACACAATTCCTTTAGGTCAAAAAGTTAAACGTATATGGTCATCTATTGTACTATTGTTTATGGAATAATTTATAGTATATCAGTGGCAAGAATGTTATTCAGAATTCAAAAGAAATAATTAGGCATAAATTATTATTTGTGAGTGCAGGAAGCAATTATTGAGTGTGAAAAGCAAAATGCTGAGAAGTATGTATAATATGATTTAATTTGATAATGTGTACATGTATCTACACATATGTATGTATTAGATAGTCATGTAAACATGGAGCCATGAACACATACCTCTTAGAGTTTCATATTTGTTGCTTGGAGTGATTTGTGGGTAGGAGGGTAAGAATGCAAGAGATATGGGTAAGAGAGAGAGAAGCCAAACAATAACAATGAATAAAAAAGAGGATAAAAATGATTTAAGAAAAGCATATATAAGTTCACATTTTTATATTAATGTAAAATTAGGAACTCCAGAAAATACCCAGTTGTAGCTCATCAGTAAGAAAAGTACTTTCTCATCATATAAATACCTTTGTAAATCTTAAATTTTAAGTTACCTGTTTTTTCCCCCCATCTGTGTTTCATAAATGCAGATTCTGGCTTTTATGTCTTGTCTTTTCACCTTCACTAAAATTTCCCAGTTTTACTAACGGCCTTTCAAGATTCCCTGAGCCACAGTTACCTGCTCTGTCTTTAATTTCCTTGCCTTCGGACAGGTCTGTGTTATGGCATTTGCCATGATCTGCTTTATTTGTCTTACTTACGTTTTTTAGGATAAAGATTCATCTATATCACAGGATATCTACCATAAGACTTTTCAGTATAATTTGGCACTTTGCATATAG
This sequence comes from Phocoena sinus, assembly GCF_008692025.1. Classification (NCBI taxonomy): domain Eukaryota; kingdom Metazoa; phylum Chordata; class Mammalia; order Artiodactyla; family Phocoenidae; genus Phocoena; species Phocoena sinus. The sequence goes on along the minus strand of NC_045775.1, from coordinate 86,975,049 downwards.
TAAAAGTATAATAAATTGTCATTCCAAGATTCATTAACATATTCAACAAATATTTATTTTAAACCAATTACATGTAAAATTCTGGCTATATATTGTGGGTATTATGGAGAAAAACATGGAATTTTTGGAAGAATAGTGCCATGAAGATGTCTACTCTCTATTAATTTGATTCATAAGAACCAAACCATTCATCATAATGAATTAACACATTGTTTTAAAATTTTATACTTTTTAGCTCAGAAAAATTTATCAGCTATACAGCTATATATATGTATGTGTATACATAGATATATGCATGAGAACATGAGATAATTTGTATAGTATTTTCCAAATCATTAATATATGTCTTAAAGATTAAAGAGATTTGTGTGTGAAGTGACTGGATCTCTATGGTAGAAATATGCAAGACCGGTTTTGTAAAACCTCATTAAAATCAAAATGCAAGGAATGAAAAAATAGCTTTAATTAGCCAGTTTGGATTTCCCAATATTTTGTTTGATAATATTAGCAATTTTATTTGGCTAGGGAATAGCAGTTGTTTTGAATTATGCAGTCTTCTGAATCAAGACACTGGTTTAATGAGGTGTTAGCTCATGAAGGATTGATACAAGTTTATAGACTGTAGAGGATTACCATTAGGTAATGTTCAGTGAAAACTGTAATTTAACAGACACAAAAACAAAGCATAATTTTGCAAGTACCTTTCAGAGAAGACTGTCTAAATAGTGAGCATATCTAGGTTTACCATAACTTCAGTTACTCCCATCTAGTTGTGGAAAAGTGGGTGAGATGGAAAATACAGAAGATGACCATCTACTTGCAAAAGTAATTTCACAAAACAATGATTTGTAGATAAACTTTTTATAAATCTGGTAACAGTTTCTCCTTTAGCTTTTCTTGGCTCAAGAAGATACATGAGTTACTTTTTCACGGTATGTACCTTACAATAAATTATTTGCATTGTGTCCTCTGAAGAAATAGAGAATTTAGTCTCCTCTTCAATTCCTTACCTCACCCACTTAACGCTGTTACCTTTGAGGAGAACTCTCAGTTCCATGTGCAATAGAGGGCTCAAAAAACACCTGCAGCTGTCTTCATCTCTAATTGGTTGGTGGAGATGACAAAATACAAACTAAGGTGAACGAGAACAGGGTCGGTGCTAACTAACTGATGGCAATGGGGGACAAATACTCTCAGGTCTAGTCCTCCATTAAAGAGCTTGTCAGACACAGGCAGGATCAGCACAGAATACTGACGCCAGGGCTCAGGTCCCAGGGAAGAGGCTCCTGTGAGCAGCCTGCTGAGAAATATTTTCAGCAATAGCAATGACTTCTATTGAGGCTCTTTACCGTTTTTCTGCATCATTAACCAAGAAAACGCATAGAGTAAAAAAGATCTCATCTGGGTAGGCTGAAGTGAATCCGGATCAGGACTTTGGAGTGGTTCCTAAATGTCCAACACTATTCTAAGAAGTTTGTATACATCATCTCATTTAATTTATATTTAGCCTGTGAAGCACATGCTACTAATTTAACTGTTTCAGAAATGAGTAAACTGAGTCAGAAACATTAAGTTGCCTACTGAAAGTGACACAGCTAATATGATGGAGTCAGAGGAAAGGCTTTAAGCCCAGAAGGACTAATGCTAGAGACTGCAGTCCAGATTTCTGTGAAATAATTGCTAATATTTATAGAATGCTTTCTGTATGTCACATGCTGTCCTAAGAGCAGCGCATGTGGTAACTCACCATATCCAGGCAGCATCTTCTGAGTTGGTGCCTACAAAAGATGGAATTAAAGAAGTGAGGTGCTCCAAGCCTGCACATTTGCCATTATTTGATGAGCTCATTTATCCCCCTAAATCTACATAAACACAAACCCAAGTCCCATGGCAAGAATCTGGGGGAAAAGCGTTTTCAGAGTGATAAAGTGTTGAGTTTGAGTCCTAACTTTGGCAAGTACTAGCTGACTTTATATAACTTATATATGACTTTGTATAACTTAAACTCTGTAAATAGTATATATATCAGTACAATGGACTTAACACCTACTTTCAAACCTGGAATAGCAACATGATGCAATAAACGTGAATCACTTCACGCAGAGTTGGACAACAGAGACATTGCGAATGATTATTTTTACTTATAATAGAAGGAAAACATGGATCATTGTTTAGGTATAAGGTGTGCTATTTGTTCTTATCTCTCCCTAAATTCTGTTTCTGGAGATTTAGTAGTTCAAAACTGAATAAAATGATAATGGCTACTTGTATTCTATTTTGTTGGAGCCCATTCTAGTTGATAAGACATGACATTGAAGTCTTGTAAGAAACATGATGACTGAACCTTTGGGAAGAGATAACTAAAATTGTGGAGTGGCTGGACATCCTCAATTTCACAGTGAACCCCTCAATTTCACACAGTTAAACCTTCAATGCTATTTTCATTTTAGCTATTAAAGGCACATTGCTATACTTCCTAATCTCAGGTGTTAGTAATCTTACTTATATTTTATTTTCCTTGAAAAAATTCTCAAAATATATACAGATATTTAGTATTATCAACTCCATAAAGAAGAAAAGAAAAATCCACTTTTTGAAAAATATTCCAAGGTTACTAATGTTAATCTTCCATGTTAATTTATTCATTTTACAGAAATAGGAAGTAACTAGCTTGCCCAGCATCAATAAGACATGATTCAATTTTAATTATCATTCCAAAAATATGCCTAAATGAATATTTGGGGGATGGTAATTAAACAGTTACAATGTGAAATAATGTCAATTAGATATACTATGTTTTCATTTTCTAACACTTTTGTTGAGCGTTATTTTGTGAGTTGCCTATAATTTGGAATAGAAATTGTTATCAATAAAGACACGCCATCAATCTCACCATGACAATCATTAAGATATATTTGCCCTTTAAGGGCATTCATTCTGATTCTCTTCATTTTGTTCAACAATAGATGTCAATAACTTACACATGTTTAATGAATATTATTACAAGACTTCTTTTATTATTGAATTAGAGAAGTCTTTGTGGGAAATTTTGCTTTGATGTATTTTATTTTGAATATATTAAACAACATGAAATTAATATGAGTTTGACTACTCTTAGAAGATGGATAGACATATAGAATACATAGTTTCATGGTGGTTATATACAAATGACTATTTACATATTGGAAATTAATAAAATGACTGATACATGCACTAATGATTCTATAATATGAAATGTCCTTTCATCCATTTTTTAAAAACATAGCTTAAGATAGATTAATTTTTTAAATTAGGACATATTTTTAAAAGTTTGCTATCTCTAATGCATTTGCTGTCTTCAATGTTTTTTCTTTTCCTTAATTTTAACACAATGATCACTTCCTAAATTATTGGGGTTAGTTTTTGTTGTATGTAATATCAGGTGATTATTACCTTCATAAATTAGTTAAATTTGTTATCATTTGAGGACCAGACAAGAGCTTTATTAATGATAAAGCCATCAAAGAGAAATATAAGGGAAAAAAGAGAATAAGATATTTTCATTCAAAATAACTTTTAGCTATAATCAACAGATCAGAGATTTAAAGGTGTCTTTTTAACAGTAAAATAAAGATCACTCAAAAGAAAACTGTGTTCAAATTCAAGAGGCTACACTACCATAAATCCTACCCTTTTTGTGGAAAAAGGGAACAATAAGGAAACTATGTTTTTCTTTAGGTCACTTGCCAGGAAATTCATACAATGAAGAATGCTGGTCTTGGGGCAAAGGCAATGCTAATTCTCTACCTTCTGTTATAGTTAGGAATTTAAGTGCTTTCTGACTCTTCCTCCCTCTCCCTTTTTTATTCTCTCTAGACTGAGTTCTTTGATGTTCTGGAAAACGTCTTATACACCATTTATATCCACAACTTCTAGCAAAACACTTGAAAAATAATAATCTTTCAGCAATTTATTTCAATTTTTATTTTTTATGAATGATGGGTATGAGAGTAGAACTCATTGCAAATGTACATGATCTGAACAGATTGGAATAATGATCTTTCTTTTCTGTCTTGGATATCTAGAATCATAGCTCTTCGGGGAAAAAAACCCCACAAATTTCTAACCTAAAATCTAAATAAACAGGAACATGTAGGTTTCAGGAAGAAGAGAAATCCACCATGGATGTTGGAAGATTAAAGTGGTTTTCTATAAGGTCTATCCTATGAAAATTTTACAAAAATTTAGATGATCCAATCTTTGAAAGTTATTTTTGATTTTTTTAAGATTTTGCCGTTCTGGTAAAAGAAGAAGGGGGTGAGGAGAAAAAAATTCACCTTTATCTGTATTCTTTTATAACTCACTGGAACATATTAGTCCAATGACTTTTAAATACCAAGAGAGATATCTTCATTGGTTAATTGGTTAATCCTTAGTGGATAATCCTTACTGCCACCACATTTTTGGTTCCACAGGTGAAGACATTTGAATTTTCCAGTACTATTTCACAGTTATAAATTTCTCATATTTGTCTGACATCACTGTCTAAAGAATTGAATGTATACTGTACTTAGCACAGTGCTTGCATTTTGTCCATTCACTCAACAATTATTTTATCACTAAGTATGTGACAGGTGGTGTTCTAGAGGTTAAAGTGTAGCAGTGCAATGAGTAAGGGGATGAAGTTTACTGACAGAATTCATATTCTGCCAATTTAGGACCCCAGATTCCTAATCCCTTACCATTTAATATGATTAATTCATCAAAACATTATTTGGCTTTTGGATGGTAAACCAATCTTCTATTCCTTGGATAAACCCTGTACAGACATGATGTATAATCCTCTTTATGTGTTGCTGGGTCCTCTTTGCTAGTATTTGTTGAGAGTTTCTACATCTATGTTAAGAGATTTTCTATATTCTTTCTACATTTGTATGAGGTCTGTAATTTCCTCCTCATGTGATACCTTCATCTGATTTTAGTATTAGGCAATTATGGCCTCAGAATGAGTTGGAAAGTATTCCCTCCTTTCCTACTCTTTAGAAGAGTTTGTAAATATACTACTAATTTTCCTTTATACGCTTTGTAAGTCTATCAGATTTTCTGTTTCTTCTTGAGTGAGTTTTAGTAGTCTGTCTTTCTAGGAATTAATTTATTCTATTTAATATTAATTTAATATCAATTTTAGCATAGTTATTCATGCTATTCTCCTATAATCTTTTTAAAGTTTTTACTGTGTCATTGGTAATGTTGCCTCATTTATTCCTGATATTTGCAATTTCACTTTCTTTTCTCTCTCTCTCTCTCTCTTTTTCCTTCTTGGACTCTCTAAAAGTTTGCCAACATTGTCGATCTTTTCAAAGAACGGACTTTTGATTTTTTGATGACCTCTGTCGTTTACTATCCTTTATTTTAATAATTTCTGCTCTAATATTTATTATGTATTTTCTTCTACTTGCCTTAGGTTTACTTTTCTTTCTTTCAAGGACTCAAGGGAGAAAGTTAGTTTATTGATCTGAAACCTTTCTTGTTTTATAATATTACCATTTAGAGCTATACATTTCCCTGTAAGCATTGCTTTAGATGAACTTAAGTATTGGTACATTGTTTCTTCGTTTTGATTTATTTCAAAGTATTTTTTAATCATCTCATTTCTTCATCTATCCACTTGTCATTTAGGAAGCATTGTTTAATTTTTGCATATTTGTGAATTACTCAAATTTCTCAATATTGTGTACTTCTATTTCACTCCATTGTGGTTGAAGAACATGCTTTCAATTCTTTTAAATGTATTGAAATTTGTCTTATGGCCTAGGATAGGCCTAGGATGGTCTTTACTGGAGAATGTTCCATATGCAGTTGAAAAAAATGTATATTCTGTTGTTGGGTAAAATATTCTATATACATCTCTTTGGTCTAGTTGTATTATAGTACTGCTCAAGTCTTCTATTTTCTTTTCATCTTTTACTCAATTTTTATATTAGTTCTTGAAAACTGGGCATTGAAGTTTCCAAACATTATTTTTGATTGTCCAATTCTCCTTCAAATCTGTCAGATTTTGCTTTATGTAATTGAGGATTGTGTCATGAGGTGCACATATGTTTATAATTATTATAACTTCCTCATGTATTGACCTTCTCATCATTATAAATTGAATCTTTCTACTACTAATAACATATTTCTTTTAAAGTCTATTTTTTCCTGATACTATTATAGCTACTCCAACTTTTATTTTTTTTTGCAGTACGCGGGCCTCTCACTGTTGTGGCCTCTCCCGTTGTGGAGCACAGGCTCTGGACTCACAGGCTCAGCGGCCATGGCTCATGGGCCTAGCCGCTCCGAGGCATGTGGGATCTTCCCGGACTGGGGCATGAACCCGTGTCCCCTGCATCGGCATGCAGACTCTCAACCACTGCGCCACCAGGGAAGCCCAACTCCAATTTTTTATGGTTGCTATTTGCATGATATAGATGACTGAATAATGGTTATTCAAAGATATCAGCACCTAATCCCTGAAACCTGTAAATGTTACCTTGGCAAAACAAAGGTCTTTGCAGACATAAGTTAAGGAACTTGACAAGAGGAGGTTATCCTGCATTATAAAGGTAGGACCCTAAATCCAATCACAAACAGAGAGACAAAGGAAGACTTGTCACACAAGAAGCAGCAGGGGTGGTAATGTGACCACAGAGGCAGGAATAGCGGTTATATGGCTAAAAGACAAAAGAAGGTTAGCCGCCACCAAAGCCAGAAGAGGCAAAGAACAGATTTGCTTTCTCCATTTGTACTACAGCCTGTCTAACACCTGGATTTCATCTCAGTAAAACTTATCTGAGACACTGACTTCCAGAAATAGGAGAAAATAAATTTGTGTTGTGTAGTCAATTTGTGATAATCTGTTATGGCAGCCACAGGAAACTGACACACTTGATATTTCCCATCCTTTGGTTCAATCTATTTGAATATTCGAATCTAAAGTTTATCTCATAGTAGACAGCATATAATTGGATCTTGGATTTTTTGACAATCCAAAAAACTTTATCTTGAAAATACAAATCATCAAAATTAGTGGGATACAGTGAAAGCTGTGCTTATAGGGATTTTTATAACATTGAATAAATATACTGAAAAGGAAAAATATCTAAATAACATAAGCTTCCACACCTACCTTTTCTATTTTGTTGCTGAGATTTTTCTAATTTTTCATTTGTTTCAGGAGACTAATTGATTGCTGGAACATTTTTATGATGATTGTTTAAAATCCTTCCTAGATAATTCCAACATCAGTTGATTAACTTTCCTCTTAAATGTGATTTTCTTGCCTCTTGGTACGGCAGGTGAATTTTTAACTGTATTTTGGACATTTGAGTTGTTGTGTAAGGGAGTCTCTAAGTCCAGTATGCATCTGTTATCTTAGAGGCAGTCACTGTGTTATGTGTAGCCCTGAGATCTTGGCCTGCTTTTATAGGTTGTGGTGTTTAATGACCACTTGATTTTCAGAGGCTTTGAGGTGTTATTCTGGTCCGTTCCCTTTACTGGTTGCTGCTCAGGTTCTCTCTTGTCACTGGTGCTGCTTGAGACGGCAGAGAACCCCCAGGTGAGGAGCCAGGTGCTTCTAAGTGCAGGATGGGAGTGTCTGGCTCATGGGTGCTTCTCAGGTTGGGTTGTGTGTTGCCTTTTTCCTCCGTCTTCCCAATGTTTCTCAGTGGTGAAGGAGGGTCTCAGGACTAGCAGAGAAGAACTCTTCCCTGGGTCTTTTACTGTCAGCAGGGCTCACAATTGACGCCCCTGGGTTTGGTGCTGATGGGATCTCTTGATTTTGTCAGTTGGTCCCCCATTCAATCACGGGAAGGATTGAATGCTTACTAATATTAGGTAATAATCAGAAATTAAGAAGATTACATTTGTGGCTTTGTTCACGTGTTCTCTTTCATTGGTGAACTGGGATATGATGATTGAAACCATGTCAAAGAACTCCTAGAAAGAGTACAAGCAATATCCTCTCTGTTTACAGAATCTCAACTTTTTTTCAACCATGACCTCTAAATTGTTCCTCATCTGTTCTGCCCTTTGTACTTATTTCTAGCAGCTTCTAGAATTCCACAATACAGGGAAGAAACATTTATTTCTTATAAGATTGGTGTAGGACATCTAGTAAATCAAATTCCAGAGACAATTTAGAAAGAAAATAAGAATCTGCATAGCTTGTTGCATTTTTTTACCTTTTTATTTTATATTGAAGTATGTTGATTAACAATGTTGTGTTAGTTTCAGGTATATAACAAAGTGATTCAGTTATAAATATATATGTATCTATTCTTTTTAAAATTCTTTTCCCATTTAGATTGTTATAGAATATTGAGCAGAGTTCCCTGTGCTATACAGTAGGTCCTTGTTGGTTATCCGTTTTAAATATAACAGTGTGTACATGTCAACCCCAAACTCTCCATCTATCCCTCCCCCGCCACGCCCTCCCACTGGTAACCATAAATTCATTCTCTAAGTCTGTTTCTGGTTTGTAAATAAGTTCATTTGTATCCATTTTTTGTTTTAGATTCCACATGTTGCATTTTTGATAGGCTATCAGGTTGAGGACTTCATTTGGACACTCTTGAGAGAATAATGTGTGTGTGTGTGTGTGTGTGTGTGTGTGTGTGTTACTTTATTGTCAACTTAAGTCAATTCTTAATCGAGTATTGGTTTTATCTCTCCACTGAACACATTTGGGATCAACACCTTACATGCCAGTCTCCTAGCTACTTGAAATATCCTGGAATTTTAACTTCTGGTAATTCTCCTTCCCCCAAATTATAGTTGGAATGTCACGACAACTCAAATGTTATAAAATATTTCAAATACAAAATACCAGTGTACTTGGTTAGTGTCTGATTATTTACAGAGACATATATAGGTATAGCCAATGTGTAGAGATATAGAAACAAAGACCTAGATGGAAAGTTAGATGTAGATAAATATTTTGAAAGAGAGAGCCATAACTGTATTATATACCTGAATACTCAATCCACACTACCATTTTCCCTTTACTTGGATTACTTTTCTGTACATCATTTCCAAAATTGGGAACAGAATTCAGCATATGTAGTTTTTAGCCTGCAATTTAGCCCTCAGACTTTCAATGTATGTTTATTTTGTTATTTATTTATTTGAGAGATTACAAACAACAAAGAGATTTTTATGTTTGAAATAACAATTTTGAACAGAGAAAAGATGTAGATTGTGTCCTAGATGAGTTGATCCAATATTTCTGAACATTTGACTGGTGAAGTGTGTCTGTCAGGGTTGATATTACATGTTTCCACACGGTAATTACATAGGCAGGTGATGGTACTGTTACCAATTGGCTATTCTATATAAACAAATAAGACATGTTCCTTCTGCTGTTTGAAGCCGTTTTGTTCAGGTACATAAAACCCTAGATGCTGGCAATATTTCCCCATACCTCCAGTTTTAAAAGACCACTCTAAATAATCCTCCGTAATGAAACTCCGTAGTGTGCCCATCAAGTGTATTCCACTGTATTAAGTACACTCCTAAGATAATTCCACCCATCACTGGACATGAGATTTCCTACATAAGAATTATAGTCTCTTCAGACCAAATGAGCTTATGTCGCATCCTATGTCAACTGAGCGTTATCTGGGTTCTTGGTATAAATCACTTTATGAGTGAGCGTAGTGCTTTCTAAAAAACTCATTACTAATTTGTAAACAATTTGAGATGGAAACTGCAAAGACTATCGAATATTCATTGGTTTTGGAGTTAAGTCTATCTCATTATCTTAACCATGACCTTCACCAAATTTCCCCTGGAATCATTGTTATGAGGAATTATATGTCTTTCTTTTCCTGCTGGCCACATCAGACACGTTTTTGTATCAGTGAAGTCTGTTTCAAAGGCACATTGCCAAAATGATAATTTACCACAAACAAAATAAACAAGACGGAAGATGAGATGTTAAATATTGGCAGAAATGTGGACAGTTTGCAGAGGACAAGTGAGTTCTCTGTCAGCACCATTGATGTTGCCTTTGCCAAAACAAACCATGATATCAAAAGCCTCAGAAGATTTTGTAAATTATTTTAAATAATAGGTATTATTACAAACTTCGGCATAGTTATATTACCCACAATACGTACCCACAAGCACGCATATAATTAACCCATCACAAGGGTTTTAAAAAGTTTCCCAAACATAAATTTAAGAGATGTTCCTTTTTCCTTCAATCCCCATCTCTTTCAGACCTCAACTTTTTCAGTAAATAAAGAGTACTAAAACTTTCTCACACACATTCAGCATCAGCTATAGCAGCTGTCTCCCTGCCACCAACAAAACAACAAAATAAACCATGCATCGTGCTTTTAAAAAGTTCCTGGGGACAAACGTGGTTCGATCAATTTAAGACCCAACGATAGGGGCAGTTTCACCTACTACCTCTGCTCTGCATGTCAATGAAATATGCCTAGATTAGAGAGGAAGGCCTGCTTGGAGAATCACACAGATAAAAGACATGGACAGGGCACAGAAAGAGGCATAGGAAGTAGTGACCACAACTGGACAGGATGAACGAAATGGTCTTCATAGAAACAAGGGAAAACTCCTGGATGACCATATGACAACCATTATAAACAGAGTGTTTTCATCAATGAGAATAATGAAGTTAACATAAATAGAAGGGGAGGAGGAAAGGCTCTGTACAGAAGGAAGAGAAAGCAAGCAAAGACATGAGTGAAGTCGAATTTAATATACTGCATTGTAGGAAATTTTGTTTTGATACAACAGGCAAAAGTACATATGATAGATCCAAGGATAGGGGATTTGGGAAAAAATAAGAGCAGCAGGTACTGGGTAAGTGAGAGCATGAAAATCCCAGACCAGAGAGAAACTAGCTGGAGTGTAAATCCTCAGAGCTGCCAAGAAATTTAATCAGAGAAAGAGCTTAGGAAAGGAGCAGAGAAATACTTAGAGAATGAAAACGGAGGGGTCCCCGTGGCTCTCGGTGGATCTAGCTGGGAGAAGATCTCAGAAGGTAATGAGGTGTGGGCAGTGTAATTGAGAAGAGAACAGGAGGGAACTAAGATACATGAATAACCAACGTAGGGTTAAGAGACCATTTGACAATTATTTTGTAGTAACTGGCTGGTGATAATTGGAGCTGGGAAGAAAATGGGATGCTGCGGGTGTGTCTAGACCCAAAGCAAACAACAGTGAAAGGGCTGAAACTATCAAAGTAGAACTGGCATCTGACAGCTTTGGATTTAAATACATAATTGGAGTTTTAATTTTTATCAGCTTTGTTATACTTTTAACAGTTGCACTCCTCCCCCTGGGGTAGAAGCATGAGAGTTAGATTTTAACATGTAATGGCATTCTTCTTTGTGCTTTTACACACACACACACACACAGACATGCGCGTGTCTTCACACTATTAAGTTCACACTGATAGCAGGGTCAATGTGATATCCATTGAATATGTGGTCCAGTTCTAACTCTGGGAGTGAAATGATCCTCTTTTAAAGAAATGGAGGAGACGGGTCCTTTTAAAACAGCCTATCAAGGATGCAATTGCTATCTTCATAATGTATACCTGGTAATGAGAGAACATATAGAAGAGAAGCAATTAGTGGGCCTGGGCAGGAAGTGTCCTGCTGTTCCACTTAATTAAATAATTTGTTTCAAAGAAGGGCTGCCCTCTACATCATTCCAGGATTGCCATTTTAGGCTAAGTTTAGCGTCTACAATGGGAGGTCCTGCCATGGCCAGTTCTACAGTCATCCCCTATCTCTTGTTTCTGTTTACTCTGCCCTCAGCCTTTGAAGGAGTCCCGTCATGAACTTCTCCTCTGGACCTCCTTCTGAGGGTACTGCGGTTTCCTGCGTGGTACGGGGGTCCCGCTACATTCTTCCAGATTTTTGCAGTTAATGTGCATCGCTTTGCCTTTTTGGTTCAAAAATAAATTGTGAGTAAGTGTGAATAACAAAGTACAATTTATTTTTCCTTCTTTCCTAAAATACCTACAATTTATACTAGATCATGGGATACTGCCATTCATGCTCATCATTAGACTGGGAAATGACCAGATTGCAAAGTTTTATCGAATATGCCATTTTATTTTATCTTATTATATTTTATTTTGTTTTGTTTTACGTTAGATGACATTTGCCTTGGAGAGGACTGAATGAGAGGTACTGGATAAAAGGCAGAATTAACTTCAAGGTTTCCTGCTCTGATATATGGAGCTCTTAATTTTGCAGCACCTGGGAAATGAGCAGTGCTACAGATGCCTTTTGCATTATTTTGATTATTTAGATGTCATTTAGGTAAATGCTATGGCTTCTAGACTTTTCTTTGGATGCCTCATGCCAGAGCTTTATGTAATAGGTGACATCAAACTTAAAAGTGACAGTTTTGATGCATTGCTGCTTATAATTACATTTCCTTCAGATGCGAGTGTCTACAGAGCTGTGACTGCTACCTCAGGTGGTGTGTCTGAAGAAAGCAATGGTACAAACAAGCAAGGAACTTACTTTTCCCAGCACAGTTGTAACTTGGGTCACATGAATCTCTGCCATGAAGAAAAAAAAGACAGCACTGTTTTGTCATATGAATATACTATGCCCATTTTAAGGTGGTAGTCTTACTGGAAAGCATTTCTCATCACGAACTTACAGCCATTACAAAAGCTACTCAGTAAATGTTTACATGGCCCGGCATTCAACCTATCTTGAATATGCTATGTGCACAAAAATGCAGTAAGTGCTGGAATGTGAAGGCCCATCTCAAATGTGAAAACATCAAGGCTGCCTTAAAAAACAGTTGCTAAGAAACAGTTTTACAGGGGGCTGGTAAAGATATTTCTTACATATTCTTTGTATACGGTTGTTTTTCATTACATCTAGCCTAACTTTTTACCACAGCAAAAGAACTGTTGCAGACATCACAGAAAAAATGTTTTTGCAGAAACTATGTTTAAATTTACAGAGCCATATTACCAATCCCCCTTTAAAAATATTTCTGCATACATCCTTTACTAATAAACGTGATATGGGGCAGATGTGCTCTGAAGCAGAGAATGCAGTGAGCACTTAGGTACACAGGTTTGGGTGTGTTTGCCAGACCTCACTGCTGGAGTGGCCCCGAGACCTTGCAGGTGAGGCAAAGGCCCTAGTCTTGACTGTCAGCTCCGATGCTTTCTTGCTCTGAGCTTGGGCAGGCCACTTTGTAAGACTAAAATTAGACTTCTTCGTTTGTAAAATGGAATGTTGACAACTGCCCAGCCTACATCAAAGGCTTGTTCTGAGAACTGGATGAGAGCACTTTCCTGGAAACATCCTGGAACCTGCAGAGCACGGCTGAGTTCTGACTGCAGGATCCACTGGGGCCACTCAGGACTTGAGTCATTTCTCTGTACTTAATTCCCTTATCTGGAAAATGGTAAACGTAAAATCACCTAAAAGGACTATTGTTAAGGATTGCATGAGACAATGTGTGTGAAACATTTAGCAAAGTACCTCACCTGTTGTCATAACCTAACACAGGATTCTGTGATTATTCTTGTTGTCTAAGCATTTAACTCTCGGGGAAGTAGTTCAGGGAAGTAGTTTAACTGAATTGCAACCATTTGTGTTTCTTTGAAATATATATTGTATATACTGGGGTGGTTTTTAATGGTTCTTACCATATCTGTGCAATTAAGTGACACGTATTTCAGCAAAGATGATTTTCATTCATTAAGGTATCACTTGAATTACTCTTCTGCATAGCAGAGGGCGATCTTGCTTTGTTGATAGGTTGCAGCTAACCTCACTTAGGTTATGTCATATTAGACAAGAGGCATTAAAACAACACCACAATGAATAAGCGCCTACTCTTTTAGTTGCTTGCCTTTTTATAATCTCTCTGATTCACTGCTCTTGGTATAACTCAGGCAGCCTCCTATCAATGCCAAGGCTAAAACCGTGGTGCAGAAGTGAAACACATCTCTGCTAAAAGTTTTAACCAGAGTTCCGCCATTTAAAAAATGATGATTTATGGTTATGAGTTTTCAGTTTAATATGCATTAAGAATTCAAATGCTGTTGCGATAATTTTTTAGTAAAAGCTGCTTTTTAGGACTACCTTTGCACATTTTCTTCACAAGCAATAATTCTTCATCTATGGAGTAATTTATTTCTTCTGGTTTTAATATGTTACAGATGAATGGTTGTATGTCTTTCCTGTTAGAGCATTACAAGACAGGCCACTTTTGCACTAGGCTGGTACTACAGGAGATACCTGTGGTGCTCTTCATGCTTCATGTGGTACTAATTTAAATGGGAAGTTGCACATATTTCATTGAAACACTTGGTAAAGCCAGCTTTCACAGAAGGGTGCAAATGATGGACTGTTCTCTGTGTGCCGCTGAACTGCTCTAAATGTGTCAGAGAGGGTTATGGATCATTTCACTCACCCATCAACTCTGGTCCGCTGTGTGTACAAATCACAGCCTAGTGTCATCCAACAGAACATTCCTGACAATACTAGAACACTTATAGTACTGCCATTTTTAATAGGAGTTCTGCAACCCTGTTTAAACGGTATTACTTTTTTAACACTTTCACTCCTGACCCATTTCTCAAGCTGGCTTTGGCAGTGATTGCAAGGTTGATTATGACTATTCAGCCATGGGGAGAGGATGTGTGTGTAGATTTCATTTCACACCGCACCCCAGTCCTAATCTGACTTATGTTTGCCCACATTAGATGCTGTGAGAGCCTCTTTCTTTTATCAAAAGCAAAGCCACTGATCCCTCTGTGGTTTGTTCTTGGGAACAACCACTGATACCATTTCAAACAGGTAGCTTTGGCTTCTAATAAATAAGTTGAATAAATTAACTGTAAATATTCTTTGATTTCTAAATCACTTTTATGACTTTGACTACTACTATTAACTAAAAAAAGAAACAAAAAAACCTAAAAAATTCAGTCACTATAATTTTTTCATAATTTTGCAATTCTTTTGTTTGGTATTTTATCAAGATGAAATAGCTTGGGGACTACTGAAAATAAGTGTATTGGGTCTGTTTTCTGTAGCTTCATTTACAGGCTTCTGGACAGTTGGGCAAAGCTCTACTGAAAATGAAATTACTGGAAAGATTCCATGTCTACACCGGGGTAATGGAAGAAAGAAATCCATCATATATGACTTTTTATTTATATTTTGAACTGGCGACCTAGTGATACTAGTAGCTGCTTTGTATGTATATTGATAAAAACGTGATTTACAAGTTATAGCTCATTGGTGACTGTACGAATCTAAGGAACGTTGAAAAAAATTGATATTATAAATACTGGGAACACCAAAATGACAACATAAAGCAGATGTCTGCCTTCCCTGGGATTCTACACAAAACCTTAAGTTAGGCCTTGCAACAATATTATTGTATTAGGATAAACTGAGTGAGACATAAAAATGTAAACACTGAGAGATTGTATGCTATGTAACCTTCAGAACTAGAAATTACCACCTCAGGAAAAAGTAAGCAATAGGCATTTTTCATCATTCTTAGAAATTATCTTTGTGTTAGCCACTGTATTTATTTACTGGAATAAATGGGAGAAAATAACCTTAAGAAAGACTCCATTTGTATAATGTCTTTCTCAAATGTGATGTTTATTGAAGAGCAAAATCTGTAAACCAATGGTTTTGATTTTCCTGTTTCTTTTGAAGTGAATATTCAGCCCCAGTATGTACTTTTCATTTTAGACAATATTTATATGATAAAAATTAGAAGAGCAATGACATCTTGCAGCCTTAAGAGAGGTTCTGGTTGTGCAAGACCTGAAATGCACAGGCTCTTTAGAGAAAATGAAAATAAGTGGGATCTATAAGAGGGGAGGGGACAGGGCCCAGGAAATTCAGGCTGACTCAGAACATCAGAACATCTCTACCAGTCAACGAACATTTAAGTTTAAAACACTGCTATGTGGAATAGGAAATTTAAATTCATTCCTGTATTATTAAAATAAACCCAAGGATACATATTGATCTCTCAACAATTTATGTTTAGGCAAATGATACAATCATTTGCTGTAGCTTAGAATCTGAAAAGAACAATTCTCCAAACATATCTAAAACACACTTTCTCTCAAACAAATGAAAACTCGACTGTTAGGTGTATCGAGAACATCAATATTTAGCGTTCTGCTGTTGTTTATTTGAATCAGCAGGCTCCTGCAGTAAAGAGGATTCCGCATAGAGAGTTGAGGGGAGCAGAATTTAATAGGTGGAGGTGGGGATTCAGGGAAACCCTGATGGATTTACTGCTCTGGTCTGTCTCCTCAGAGGCCAGGAAAGGAAAGAGACCCAGGCCGAGGAGCTGGTGCAGAAGCGGAGATAGACCTTTCCTAAGAAAACCAGGCTCCGGGCCAGAGCTGGGAGGGAGCTGCCCCCGACCCCTTTGTCTTTCGACCCTCTGGTCTGGCCTCCCATAGAAAGCCTCCTGGAAGCCAGAGAGTGGTCCATGGAGGTTACCATCCAAGTGCAAAGCAAGGCAGACCAGTGTGGAGAACATATCTGGCTGGGGAAAAGGGGGACTCAGAAAATCACAAGCAAAATAGTCACACAGGAGAACAACAGAGTTTAATCATTTCTCATACATAAACCAAATAACCAAAACCAGAATACCCTTACACGTACTTTTTTTTCTTATCTCTCTGGCTGTTTTTATTCCTAAAATCAAGTTACAAAGCCCCATTTGGACAGTTTGCACACTGGAACCTGTGCCCTTTCTCAACTGGAGTCCCCCATCTGAACCGTGAAACACAAACCATCATTTGAGGCCTTTTTCTCAAGTTTCCCCGGGTACACACTTAGTACCCACTGAAGGAATGGGAGAGAAATTAATTGATTACATCTGGTGGATGCTGTATGCAATAGGACTTGATTACCTGGAGGAACCCAGGGGAAAAATGCTAGAGACCCAATGCTCTGGGGCTTCTTGGTGGAACCCCTGAAATGTGGAAGACTCCCCTCCTGAAAAAGGTCCTCTCCTGTCACTATTGGAATCTCTCATTAATGGAAGCAGGTCATGGCTTTGCTATATCTTGTGACAATAAGCATTTTCCATAGGAAGCCCTTACTCCCCAGCTCCTGATACAGGGCAGGGGACAAACAGTACTTGGTGGCCGAGTATGTGAGTGAAAGCATGAATGAATAAATTAACATCCGAACTGATACGTTAGTCAAAAGGCAACTCGCAAATGAAAAGTGTAAACAATCTCAAAGAGAATTGTGCAGGTCTAACGGTGATTTCAAAAAATCCATTTGGAGAGGTATTTAAACCCTTCTTTAAAAGGAGCAACACAGTCTTATCCTCAGTACTGCCATTTCCCTCATGTTTTTTTCATACTTTTTTTTTTTTTTTGCCTTCTATTTATTTCCTTCCTGTGTCTTGAGTCAGTTAACTTCCTTAAATGGCCAATTTTCTAACTTTGAGTGTCATTTGAATCCATGTATTGGCCACATTCCCAATCCTTCTAAACATAAGTGCTCAAATTTAATAAAATGCATGGCTTCCCATCTGTGTTTTAATATCAAACTTCTAGAGAAATCAACATGTGAAGTATGTTAAAGGCTGTCAGAAAACATGGTCATGTTAGGGTGAAAATTGAAAGAAAGGTTTAAGGGGGAACCAAAGCAGAGGAGGCCTTTGCTGCTTTGGGGCTCTCATTTTTCCACAGCTGTATGTGGGGAGTGAAAGGCAGCTAACACTCCCCATTGAACTGGGAAGGGCATAAATTCAAGCCCTGAATGTGTGAACTGCATTGTAGCCTCTTTGTGAGCATCTCTGAATGCTACCCTGTTGTAGGCATTTAATTTCATTCTATAATAATTCAGTTGCCAAAGTCTTTGTCCTTGCTTCCTAACATATGCCCCAAAGGCTTGTTTCATGCAAGCAGGTGCCATTAAATATGTTTCTTAAGCTTAAAGATAGAAAATACTACCTCAACCTGCATAGGTGTTGTTACACAGCTTCAAAATTTAATGAAGTATTCCCTTAAGAAAGTATGGCATTGATTTCTATGTGGCATCAAATCATAGGCTTCCATAATTTCAAGAACTAATTAAGCAGATAGAAAGTAGTGCCTGTGGCTTAATCCTGTGATAAATCTGCATGAGCCCCAGACATCTCTCGTTTGAATTTGCATTGGATCGACAAAATAAACTAAGTTCTGGAAGAAATACTTATTGTATAATTATAGTTTAGCTATATGCAATAAAATAATTATTTAAATAAACAGGAATGGCAGACGGTTCATGGAACTCTAAGAACAGGAAGATCTGTAAGCTATATAAACTGTGCATGTTATTCCTTAGAAAGCGTGTGCAAAAAGCAGGTTAGAATTGGCAAAATTCCTAAGCAGTGAGAAAATCGGTCAGTTGTTTCCCATTGATAGGCCACAAAAGAACCAAACTTGGAAACCAATGTGGTTTTTCGGGAATAACTGAATAGAACCCTCAGGGGCATGCCATTTTCAGGAGTTGGCATGTTGTTTAGTTTTGTCCAATTATCAATAAGTGGAGGGGGATTAGCTGTTGGTAATAGTGCAATGGATAAAAGACTCAGGTCATAAGCAGTGAATTTTAAAAAGTGAGAGTTTACTTAGAGGGGGGAAAGCTTTTCTAAATTAGCAATAAAATGAGATGATTAGGTTAACTGTTCAGTTTCTAAAGCAGATAAGTCCTGGTGATATGTATTATACCCTGAGTGGTATGTCAAGGTTCATCTAGCTTTCATTTCCTTACTGAAAAATAATCATTTAGGCCTTCATCAAGCAGGAAACAGAAGACCCTGGGTAAAATTTTAAATGCCTTTGGAAACAGCAGAAAATGACCTTGAGAAGAGAAAAAGGAAAAAGACCAACAGAGGGAAGTAAAACTCGGAATGGTTAATAAAAAGTTTAGATTCAGATTAATGATTTTCTTTGTTTAAATGCCAGTGCTTGTATTCACATGAAAATCTGTCCTTAAAAGTGCAGTTAGAATGCATCAATCCTTAAATGCTGCATATACCAGAGATAAATGAAAAGTCGCTGTGCCAAAAAAACGTTGATTTATGGCTGGCAGGAGCTGACTACTAGCTTTTCTGTCATCATTTGGGGGTATCAGTTTAACCAGAAAAATATGCAAAGGTAATTAAGAAAAGCAGAAAATTATGAATTTAGAATGCATTTCAAGACTTTTCTAATCATCTACAATACACACATCACATTAACTAAGCATTCAAGGGGAAAAAGAGATGAAAATATTTTTACTTTATCCCTCAGTCATTTAAAATTAACCTGTATTCACAGAACTTCAACGGGTATTTGGCTCTAGGGGGCAATCCAAACTTAATTTGAGGGGTCATGAACAAAAGCCATCTAACTTCTTTGATGTCCCAAGCCATATCTAAAATATTGTCTACAGAACAAGCACAATCTGGATATCTAAGAAGATCCAAGAAATGTTGCCCTCTTAGAGTTTTCTAAACGCCCAGAGAAAGCACACAGTTAATATTTGTAAAACTTAGCAATAGAAACCCCAGCCAATAGAACATTATGTGAGATCTGACATCATGTGTTATATAATTAACCGATAAAGTCCACCAAGCATTCTCTCTTTTGTACTGTGTAAGACATAACAGTAGCTGCAAATCCAATTCACAAGCTGTCTGAATGAATAATTTGTGGGAGGAGTAAGGAGAAAGATGCTAGTATTATAATATATTTTCATTTAAAAATTCCAACTTCTCTGCAAGCTGGGCCCCTGGACATTGCTAGTTTTACTTCAGTACCTGAAAATTGGTATTTCATCCAATTTTCCGATGGTATGTCCGTCGGATGTTTTGTTGTTAAAAATAACTGGCTTATGGGCTTCCCTGGTGGCGCAGTGGTTGAAAGTCAGCCTGCTGATGCAGGGGACACGGGTTCGTGCCCCGGTCCGGGAGGATCCCACATGCCGCGGAGCGGCTGGACCCGTGAGCCATGGCCACTGAGCCTGCGCGTCCGGAGCCTGTGCTTCGCAACGGGAGAGGCCACAACAGTGAGAGACCCGCGTACCGCAAATAAATAAATAAATAAATAAATAACTGGCTTAGTCAGCTGCAACTTAGCTCATCTTGTTGTTATGTCTGTAATGAGTGTGCCTAGGATGGAGATAAAGGAGATATTTTGTCTGCTCATCTATGAGATTTGATCTACAAGGAAGACAAAATTAGAGCAAGGCAGATGGGGAATTCTCTGTTATGGAGAATCTCCTAGTGTTACATAGTTTCAGTATATTGAAATTCAGTATGTTTGAAATTGACTGTATTGGCTTGGCGATAGAAGAATAAACATGTATGATGTCACCCTATCATCAAAAATTGCCCACCCCACTCCACCTCCCTTTCTTCCCCTCCAGGACAATGACATTTTGTTTTGTTGCACAAATAGTATATGTTTTTGTCTTTGATCCAACCTCCTTTTGACTACCTAAGCTGTAATAGCTTTTGTTGGGAAAAAACAGAAAATTATATGCCATTATATTAAGTTTGAAGTTTGGGCTAATGGTTTGGAGTATGGTAGTTATATCTGGGATATGGCAGATACTTGCTAAACAACTCATGTTTATTGGTACGCATTTTATGAATAGAAAGGAGAGACTTACACAGAACAGATATAAGAGAATTCAGAAAAATTGCTGCTTGATGTTGGGGGAAAACAGACTTTGAGTAATAGATTCATTTCTTCAGTATGGAAAATCTCCAACCAAAGAGTGAAGTCAATTTTGCCAGAAGTAATGCTAAAGTTCACTAGCTCCAAGAGTCCACATGTGTGTTCAAAAGACATTTTTGCATGTTAGGCACATGGGAAGCAATGAGATGAACTCTGCATGCTACCCCCTTCCCCCAAACTATGGCTCTTGTTAATTAAATGCCAACTATGTGCCATGCATCTCATGGGCACTGCACATATCATATATACATATATTAATCATATTTGCTCTAATCCCAGAAAGTACCAGAACTTTAAGGTAATAGCAGGAAGATAGTGAAGATGACATTTGAACTGAGATCTGAAGAATTAGTAGGAATCTCCTAGAAGCATGGGGTAAGGAGGCATTTTACAGCCATACTAGCAAGTGTGCTGGTGCTGCTTTTGCTGGACTGCACACATTATCAGAGGAACATGACTTAGTTAAGTCATCCCTCCTGAGAGGTCATGCAATATTATGATTTTCATTTCTAAAGTTTCCTACAATTAAAAAAATATTTCAGTATCAGTACTGCTCATTTAGGATAAGCAGATATACATTCCAACTTC
Source organism: Phocoena sinus (assembly GCF_008692025.1). Classification (NCBI taxonomy): domain Eukaryota; kingdom Metazoa; phylum Chordata; class Mammalia; order Artiodactyla; family Phocoenidae; genus Phocoena; species Phocoena sinus. Next base: position 86,953,727 of record NC_045775.1, on the reverse strand, counting down.
TCTCTTATTCTCTCATATTTCTATTTCTATTTCTGATACACATAAATTTATAGATTAGTAAATTCTTCTTTTCATATGAGGTATGTCCAGTTGTTCTTTCCTAAGTTCAGCTGGCTCAGATAAGCTGTTTTTTTTTTTTTGTCATTGCTGTTGTTACTGCTTTTTGTTTTAATAGAAATCTATTATTATAATTTACTAGAAGTAGAAATACAGCTTAGAACAGTCTATGGCAATTGCAAGCTAAGGATTCACTAATAAATTAAGTCTGTATAATCTGGGTTATATTAATATAATGACTCCTCTCACCTTACGAATAAACTAATTTCCAAAAATGAACTTCTCTGAAGAAGTTGATCCTCAAGATGTCTTTATCTGATTTCCGTCCTTCTGGATGTGTGTGTGATTCCTTATAGATAGGAGCACTTGGAGACCTCGTCTTCTTATACCACCCTTGACAATGTTGAGTTTTTCATATGAGCATAGGATTTAGCTTTCTGTTAAAAGTATCAGATTAATACAGAAGCAATTACAGATCATAAATGGAGAGCTCGGTGAATTTTCACAAAGCCGGGGTTGGGGAGCCATCCAGATAAGGAACAACAACACTGCCAACACTCAGGAAGCCCTACGTGCATCCTTCACTTTCTGTCTCCAAAGATTCCATGATCGCCAGTGATTTGTTTCATCGGTTTTTCAAAATTTATGTTAATGGAATCACACAACATGTACTCTTTGGAGTTTTCTTCAACATTATAACTGTTCGTTGTTGTCTATAAAGTTTTTATTATGAAAATTGTCAAATGTGTACAAGAAGACATAAAACAGTATAGCAAACCCTCATGTGCTTATCACCCAGCAATTAATTTCAACAATTAAAATTCATTGTCAGTCTGGTTTCTTCTCTACTTCTCACTTCCTCCTTTCCGTAGGATTTCAAAGCAATTCCAAACAGTGTTTTTTTCACACAAGAACATTTCAGCATAACCTGTTAAGGACTCTTGTTAAGCATAATCGCAATTCCAGAATCAAGCTTGAAAAACTAAAAATCATTCATTAATATCATATTTATCCAGGTATACCATTTTAATGTTTTTACAAATATCATGTTTAATAGGCTGGATGTTTATAACAAATTCCATAAATTTTCAGTGTTATAATTGTTTGACATTTCTCTTACGTCTTTAAGGTTCCATTTCATCTTTTCTTTTTTCTCTAGCAATTTAATTTTTGCAAAAAATTAATCATCTACTTGTAGTGATCTCTAGGGTTTGGGTTTTTCTCATTGCCCCTCCATGATACCATTTACCATGTCATCATATTTTCTGTGTTTCCAGTAAGGTTGCTGCCTCTAGGGGTGTAATCAGGACGCTTCTTTTTCTTCCTTCCCCTCTCCTCCTCTCCCCTCTCCCGCTTCTCCATTGTGGGAGAACTATTTAATCAAAAGCTCTGTGCTCCTTCATCAAGAGGCACATTACATCTGGAGTCTCACTTTTTGTAAAGCTAGCAACCATCAAGGATTAATGTGAAATCCCATCATTTTGTTAGGGATTGAACATATTTATATACTAATTCCATCATTTCATAATTGATTATTATTTGGAATAATTCAGTGACTCGTACATCTAGAATGTGGTCATCAAGAATACAGTTTGGGGCTTCCCTGGTGGCGCAGTGGTTGAGAGTCCGCCTGCTGATGCAGGGGACAGGGGTTCGTGCCCCGGTCCGGGAGGATCCTACATGCCGCGGAGCGGCTGGGCCCGTGAGCCATGGCCGCTGAGCCTGCGTGTCCGGAAACGGGAGAGGCCAGGACAGTGAGAGGCCCACGTACAGCAAACAAAAAAAAAAAAAAAAAAAAAAAGAAGAAGAATACAGTTTTTATATAATGGGGAATATAAACGTTTGGTTCTTTATTTAACAGATTTCAAAATAGTAAATTTGTTCACAGAGGCTATTTTTTTAATTGTTGTTGCTGCTTTAGTATCGTTATGAATTTAGCGACTTCAGCTTATTCACTATGTTTCAATCCATTGCAGTTATTAGTTTTATTGATGCTCCAATCATCCCATTACTAGTAATGGCGCGGAGGGGTGGGGGGGCACCTCTTAGAGGCGACACAGCCCTTTTGACCTGTTTCCTTTTTATCTGGTTTCATATGATGCTCAGGTTTGTTTTGTGTATGCCTGCTATCTTGTCAAGAAGCCCTGGAGATAGTACTATAAGACCATGATTTGGGTGGTGGTGTGCTCATTGTAACTTAATCAGTCATTTTTTTCTAGGCATTTGAAGTAGACAAAGTAAAGATGTAGATAAATATATCACAAGTTTACAGTGATACTTGTAAATAAGAATCAGAATAATAGACTTATCTTTACTTAACCTCCTCCATGTTACAACTTTATCTGGTTCCTCGTCCCCAGTGTGTCCCAATTCCCATTGACCCCGGGAATAATAAAACCAGTATACCTTATAAGTTAATTATTTGTTCTATCACCTGTTACACACACAACAGTTTTATAATAATACTGACACTACTACTGGCAATATGGTTACAGAAAACAGTTTAAGAGTTTAAGATTTCTTTTTCAGTTATTTTGTGTTCTCAGTGCATATTACACTAGAGATGTACAGTTAATTACAATGTTTTAAAGTTCTTTATCATAATTCCTCTCTGATAGTTTTGACAAATCAAATGCACATTTACACTCATGGCTTCTTAATTTTAAGGGATTGCTTTTAGTGTTTAATTTTCTTTTATAATTCTGTATTCACGTGATTCTAAAGACAAATCTCAGTAAAACATGGTATATTGAAGAATCATCCAAGGAAGTTCCTTCTCCCTATGGATAGCTACTTTAAAATGTTTTTATGGTTGATCATTTTATATTTTGAAAATATAATTATACACTATATCGTCTATTTGTTTATCTCTATCTATCTGTTTACCTGCTTAGTTATTTCCTTTTGTAAATACTAGCATATTATATACCTTTTCTCTACTTTTATTTACTCTTGCTAATATAGCTTGGAAGATGCTCATTAATGGTATATAGTAATATTCATCACTGACTTTCAGTACTTCCAAGAATTCACTGTGTCTGTACCAGAGTTAGTTCATCTGGTCTGGTTTGATTGACAGACCTTTGAGTTGTTTCCAGTCTTTTGTTTTTGTTTTCTGCAATGAATACCCTTCTGCATACTCCTCTCATATTTTTGCCAGTGTATCTCTTGGGTGGCTTCCTAAAAGTGGGATTGCTAGGTCAAAGGTAAATGCATATATACTTTTGGTAGATATTGCTAAGCTCTTCTTCATAAGATTTGTAACATTTTGATACCCACTGGCTGTGTATGAGAGCCTCATCAACAGAAGGTATCTTTTGCAATCTAATTTTTCTATCATCAATTATTCCTTCTAGAGTTTTCAGTCACGATTATGGAAATCCCTTTCTTTCAAGCTGTAAAAAGAATTCACCTCCATTTTTCTAGTAACTGTAATCTTTAGTTTTTACATTTAATTATTGGATTCATTTGGAATTTATCTGGTTTGTGGTAAGTAGAATTATCCTGATATAACCTTATATTTTTCAACATGGATGGTCAGTTATTTCAATACGATCTTTAAAAGGCCAATGTTTTCTTAACTGATTTAAGATGCTACCTTTAATATATACTAAATGTGTATAACTGGGACTTTTTCTGGATTTTTCTCTCCTGTTCCACTGTTTTGTCTTTCTAACCTTGTGCCAAAATTGTTCCATTTTAATTGTAGGAAACTTGGGGTATATTTTAATATCTGACAGGGCTACTTCTCTTTAAAATAAAACATATTATCAACTTGTCTAGATGAAGAAAGATTACTTTTTATTAGGATTGCATGTAACGTGTACACTAACTTGGGGATAAGTGACCCACTAGTGATCTGGGGTCTTCCTGTGCAAGAATGTGATAGATCCTTCCTTTTGTTCAGGTTAGAGTTTCTCCTTTTTTCGGGATTATTTTCTCCTTCAGGAAAAATCATAGCTTCCTCTATAGGTTTTAGATATCCCTGCTTGTAATTACATGTAGGTATTTCCTGTTAGACATAAAAATGGGATACATGTTTTATTTGGCTTCTGTTTATATATATTAATGGTTATTTAATAGCCATCAAAGATACCAAACAATTGGATTTTCCAGTTAATGTAATCACAACATCTCCAAATATGGATTGTTTCACCACTTTCTTTCCAGCATAAATGAACCTCAAAAACCTAACACTGAGCAAAGGAAACCAGACAAGAAAGAGTACTGCTACATGATTACATTTTATAGAGTGTGAAACAGACAAAACCAATCTTCGGTGGTGAAGGTCAGGAAATTGCTTACCTTTGTGGTGCGTGGTGAGTTAGAACAGAAGGAAGCTCTGGACTGCAGGCAGTGTTCTCTTTCTTGTTCTGCTCAGTAACTGCCTACAAGGGTGTGTTTCATTTGGGGGATTAATAGAAATTATAAAATTATTTTTGTGCTTTTCTGTGTGTGTGTGATAAATTCCTCTCTAAAGTCTAAACACATGTAATAAAAAAGGAATTGGTGGATTCTTTCCTAATGTGATTAAATGTATCAGAAAAGTCAGTGTGTTGCTTAATTGGGAAATTGACCAGAACCTTTCCCATGAAGTCAAGAATAAGGCAAGGTTGTTCATAATTTCCACTATTTAATATTACGGGACAGTAAACTATTAGATATGCCCTTTTCATCATACCAGATCACGGGCACAGGATACCCGTATGATTTACCATTGGTGATGTTAATCTTGATCTGGTTAAGGAAGTATCTGCTTGCTTTCTCCACCGTAAAGTCACTGATTTTCTTCCCACACTCTTCTTATTAGAAGTGAGTCACTAAGTCCAGGATTCATCCAAGTAGAGAGACGTTAAATTCTACCTCCTGGTGGAAACAGCTTCAAAGAATTGCGGTTATATATTAAAATGACCACAGTAATTGGTAAATGTAGGGAAGATATTTTGAGGCTACACAAGTATCCTATTTCCTTTAAAGATTCCTCAACTGATTTTAACATTGCCTGCTGCATTTGTTACTACAGTATTCTAGTAGAAATCTTCCACTCAGTGATATTCCATTGCCTCTTTTGCTTATAAGCCAATACTAGCATTATGTAATATGTTTTTCATGTTGTTCCAGCCTTGGTCATTGAGAGATCTTCCAGGTTAGCTTTTGACATGGCTTAATCTTTTTACTTTATTTTTTTTAAAGAAAGTCTTTGTTTTCTGGGACTACAAAATGCTACAAACTCATCTTGTGTTTTCTTTGCTTCTGCCCTAGATTTAGCCATTTCTCCTAAGAGCCCTGGTTTCTTTGATTGGAGAATGGTATTAGAAACCAATATCTGGGTGCAGGGTATGTTCATTGCTACTGGAGTATCACTGTTTCTAGGCCCTCTCGGGGGCACAGTTAGGAAATATTTGCATTTATATTAGCCAGTATATGCACATGTCTATAATTATTTCTGTACCTACTTATCTAGAATATATATATATATATATATATATATATATATATATATATATATACACACATACTGAGTTAATACTGAAATCTCTGACTATAATTCAGTACCAGTGGTCCATTCTAGGCATCCTCTCTTGTTACCTGTAATTTATTTTGACTGTTAGAAAGAAACTTGGGTTCCTAGCAGCTAAATTTTATTTGCTTATTTTTTACCCCTACTGTACAGGTGAAATAGTTTCTGAATTGTTAGCCTGTACCCTGTGAGAAACAAATTTAGCATCTACATGGCAATGTTTATGTACAGTCCTTTCTTTTTTTTTTTTCCCCAGCTTTATGGCATCAGGCAGAAACACTGTTTTCCAAAATTGTTTAGTTCAACTTTTTTATCTCCACCTTCTACCGTAGGGTTACGTCATACATGTGTAATACAGAGTTATTTGTCACACTACATTCAATTCTGGGATACCTAGTATCAAGCATAATAGGATTTTCTTTGAATACAGTTAACTTCATTGTATGGGTTTTCATAAACCCATAGAGTTAGGTATCCACCACACAAGCCTGTTCCTTCACCCTAGAATTTCGGTTTTGTGGTTCTTTTAGGGTCAACTCACCTACTTCCTCCAAACCCTGCCAGTCATTAACCCGTTTTCTTTCCATGCTGTTCTGCCTATTTTCAGAATGCCATGGAAGTGCAATCATGCAATATGTACTATTGGGGTTTAGCTTCCTTCACTTAGCAAAATGTGTTTAACTTACATCAATACTATTGTGTGATTCAATAGTTCCTTATTGCTCAGCTGTGTATGAACATACATCTTCAATTCAGTTGTGTAAATACCTTGGAATATGATTCTGGGTCATAGGTAAGGTGTGCAATTATGATTATCTTTATGAGAGGGTGACAAGTTGTTTTCCAGAATGGCTGTACAATTTTGCGCTCCACTAGGAATGAATAAGCTTTCCTCATGCTCGGCAACTGTAATCAGTTGAATTGTGTGCCCCTGAAAATTCTTATGTTGAAGTTCTAACACTCAGTACCTCAGAATGTGATCTTATTTGGATATAGGGTCTTTACAAAGGTAATCAAGATAAAATGAGGTCATCAGCATGGGCCCTAATTCAATACAATCCGTGTCCTTGTAAAAAGTGGGAAGTCACACACAAAGACATGCATAGAAGGAAGATGTTGTAAAGAGATGTAAGGAGAAGATGACCGCCAGCAACCTAAGGCCAAAGGCCTGAGACAGATTATTTCTTCACATCCCTCAGAAGAAACTAACTCCACTGACCCCTTGATTTTGGACTTGTGGCCTCCAGAAATATGAGGGAACAAATTTCTGTTGTTTAAGGCATGCAATTTGTGGAACTTTACTACAGCAGCCCTTTGACAGCCCACTCTTGGTTCTTCACATGTGCAACCTAGAGGTGCAATGGGGTTCATGCCTACGGGGCAACTTCAGCCAGTGAGTCAGAAGGAGAGCCAGAGGGTAAGTGCTTCGCTCTTGCCTCTCCAGATGGACAATTCTGAGAAGATCCTATCAGCAAACTCCTGCCTTAGCTGTGCTCTTCAGGGGACCATGCCTGCAAAATTTTTCCCATGCCGTGGAAAGTTGGCCCTGGCTGAGGTTTTATACTTGTTTCCTTGAGAGTTTGGAAACCTGGGTGTCCACCATTTTGTCTTTTTGTTGATAAGTGATATAAAACATTAGATTCACTTAAAACATATTATAGAAAATTAAAGTTCCTTATATTGCATTTATGTTTGAACATTTGATTTATAAAGAGATTATTTTAGAAGAATACGGTCATGCCTTGAAGACTTATCTGGTAGAGGAAAGGCATGTTGTCCTCATGTCTGTTTATCAGGGAAGCGGTGATACGCTTCCTTGGTCATCTGATCACAGTGTTCCCTTCAGCCTTTTGACAAATCTATCAGGATGTAGTATTTTGGGTTAATTTTTCAGGTGGGAAGGGTGACATTGATTTAATTAAAAGAGAAACTCTAATTCAACACAAGCAAAAAAAAAATGTAGCTTTGTCTCAATGATAACCCACAGTTAATGCATTTCAAAGTACTTATAGATATAATCCTGACAGTAGGTGGATTGTTTATTAATCTTAATTATGCCCAGATATTGTTTCAGATGTTTTTATTACTAATTAATGTCAATGTGACAATATCAATCTTTCTATTAACTAGAAATCTGATAAAATTGCAGCTCCACCCTCCTGGTATTTGATGTCAATCAACTTTATTCTTTTTTTCACTCTGTGTACACTGTCTTTATTGACACTTCAAAGAAAATTTTAAAATAATCACTCTGTAAAAAAAAAAGTTAGAAGCCCTAACAACATACAAATGCCTAGAAAACCAGCACTTCTTATGAATTTCTCCACTCATGTTCTTTTCTGTGACTACATGCAACAATATGCATATGATGGATGGAGTCCTTCATTACAAGCCTTTAGCAAATGACAACTATGTGGGCAGAGACAGCAAGTTCATCCTTGACCCCAGTAGCTAGCAAAGAACATACTAAACTGCAAACATCAACTAATAATTCTAGGAAGAATAAACTGTCTTTTCTAAATAATACTGTTGTGTAGGTATCAAATGAATTAAATGCATTGAATGGTATTTTTCTAGTTTGCTTCGTCCCAATATAACTTTAAAAGTGACCAACATTCCTAATCCCATTAAAATCAATCTAAGAAGCACAATATGGAAGAAAAGCAATTCTATAGATTTCATCCAATTCCTCCAAATAAGAAGAGCATCTACCAGGTATAAGCCAGATGTTTGGATGCTGTGAAAATTAAGAAGAATAAAAATCCAAGCTATTTTCCTTTTGGAACTTACAGGCAATGCTGGGTGGTGTCAGACAGAAAATTGATATACAAAGAGATGGGCTGGACCTGGTTTGGAGTAGCTGGGCCCAGGGACATCAATAGATGATGCTGTCAGGCCCCTCACTATCTTACTTGACTCCCTTAAATAAATCCTCGTGTTCCCTTACGGTACTGGTTCTTCAACTTGTAACCTACATTTAGCAGATCAGGACAGACAACCTCTGTTTTCTCAAGAAGACAAGAGTGAAGTTAATTATGGTTTTGCAGCTACATGATATAGTTTAAACACATGAACTTCATGATCAACTAAAATTCATGTTGTTTAAAAGTGCATAGTGTTGTTACTTGCCTTACACATTTATTTCATGTCTCAAAATTAATTTTAAGTAATTAAAAGTAGCACATATACATAATTTAAAAAATTACATTTTGCTCTAGTTAATGGGCCACCCGGATCCTCTTCCCAGGCAGAGGCAGCCCTTCCGCAGCTGCTGGGACTCCTGGCTGTCAATGGACCACGGCTGTTACCCACTCAGGAGAACAGTTCTTGGCCAAGTACGCCTCTCATTTACCCCACAAGGGCAGCCTGCAGACAGGGATTACCTGACACAGGGTACAGAGGGCACTGTGGCTCAGTGTGTGATCAAGTACGGGGAGAGTTGGACCAAAATCCCCTCCAGCTGAGACATTCTTTGTTTCTGCGTCCTACTTTCCTGATTTCCTTTCTTGGGAACATTCTTCCAATAAATCATGGGTCCTGAAATCTCTATCTCAGGCTGTATTCCTAGGGAACTTGGGCAAAAATGACTACTAAAAGGATTATCATAAAATATAAACATCTTGCTGGTTTTCAGAGCTAAACTCATTGAAATTTTTAAGCTCTGTGCCTGTGTTTTGTGGGGAATTTGGCAGGTGAAGTATTCTTAAATTTGTGCATATTTTTTCATTTCTTGAGTTACACATTTTGTATTATCTTCAATTTCCTTTCTGTGGAAATAAACCTTTTGTTTTTCTTCACTTTACTCTCCAAGCAATCAAAATTTTTGCTAAAATATGTGATTGAGAGTTACATTCTTATGACAGTATTTATGTTTTCATACTTGGACCAGGTGTTATGAGTACATTTTTTCTCATTTAATTTTCTTTTCTGGAGTTGGTAACATTTTTAGTATGTTTTATTATGTGCCTCAGTTAAGTATTGTTTCATTCCCAGTGTTTTCCTTTGTTTTCTACTTGCTTACAAATCATCACATGATCCTGCCAGAACCCTGCCCTTCACAGGAGCCTTCTTACCTCAGTCCTGTTTTTCTAACCCCAGCTGTATGGCTGCTAAGTCAGGCTTCTCTTTACTGTCATCCTGTTTGTCATATTCTGTTTTTCCATTTTCTTCATTCTACTGAGCTTCCCAGTAGCATCCTAAGAAAGGGTACTCATGAACTAAGTCATCCTTGTGTATTTGAAACACCTTATTCTGTCTTTATATCCTATTGATAATTTGACCAGAGGACTCCAGGTGAATGTCTTTTTTTTTCCTCTCTGAATTTGAAAACATCACATCTGACTTCTGTCCTTACTACCGAATAATCCACTGCCAGTCCCATTAGTTACTTGGCATATGGTTTTAATTTTCCTCCTCTCAGCAAGCTTATAGGTCCTTTTCTTTATCTCCAATGTTCTAACATTTTAGAATGATGTCCTTTTTCATTTGTTTTGCCTGGTGGACCTCTTCAGCAATATGTGTTATCTCAGTTAAAAGTAGTCATTATTATCCTCAACTTTCAGATGAGAAAAGGGAATTTCAGATAACATGTGGGACATAACCAGAACCAGGACAGCATAACCAGGACAGCAGCAGTAGCAGAGCAAATTCTGAAACCTGGACTTCAACCACACATCTAAAGACTTTATTCTCCTACCACACCTTCCAGCTAACTTTTATCTCCCACATTCTGACCTCTGATCGTGAGGTTTCGTTTAGTTGTATAATTGTGATTTGTGAAACGTTAATTGTAAAAAAATGTTAAATTCCTAACTGAGTTAGTAAAAAACCAAAAAGTCCCCTCTAATTCCATCAAGTATCAATATTTCTGGATACTGGTTGTGTCATTCGTTGCATTAATGATGGCTCTCAGTCTGATGTCATCTCCAAATCGGAAATATCAGGGTAACTTCTCTTTAGTAAGAATTTTCTCTCCATCGACCATAAAGCCTGTCATCTTTGGATATGTTTAAAGGCAACGTGAGAATAGCCTACTGCTTAAAATGTGGGCCTTAGGTTCAAACAGCACTAAGTTTAGAAACCAAATGTGAAATGAGTATCTTTCAGAGTCCTCTGATCTTGAATATAGAAAAATATTTATCTCAAAAATGATATGAAATTAACTGATATAAAAATGTAACATGAATATTCAAGAAGTGGCTGTTTAGATTTTTGAAGGCAATTTCTGAACTATTTGGTAAGAACTCATAAGAGGCAGAACATAGAATTAAGGTCTATTTTACAAAGCCATGGGGGCAGAAAACATTTCCCCCAAAAATACTTAAAATTATGAAATGCAATACATATATAGAATTTATCATATCAGTTATAATATCCCTCTCCTAAAGGGCTAGATTTAATTTTCTTTCAATTTAAAGAATAATATCTGCATTTATTGAACAGATGTTAATAATAACTATTTCAACTAGAGATTATTTTAAGGAATTTTCAAACTATATAAGGTTACAATATTTAAATCCTTGGCTAACTATTTGGACTCAGTATTTGAATCAAGAAAACTTGTTAGTATGTATGTATGACAGTATATGATAAATTCTATCTTGGGTATTACATGTTTAATTTCATCTCATGTTGGTGACATTGTGGTTCTAGGTAATTCTTGTGTACCATCTCAGAGATGGGGTTTCTCATAATCTAAATGCATATGTGAGCAGTTCTTTAGAACATTATTAATTCTGGCTGTGTGTGTTTGGAAAAAGAGGGAATGACACTGATTTTTTTTTTCCTGAGACATCTAGTTGCTACTTTATTGAGAAAGTTACATTTGAAACTTCATGCAATTTTTTCCATTTTTATATTAATCCATGTGTTTGGATAATGTTTTGAAAAATGGATAATCACAAACAACTGTAAAAATATTGCTTTATATCTCATCTTTGAGGTCTTTTAATTAATGATGGATTCTATTAAGAGACTCTTGTTTGCTTAAAAGAGACCATACAATTTTAAGTGGAGTCAAGGGAAAATTTATCACTGAAGCTGCTCTTGTTAATTCTTATTGAAAAAATCAAGTCTAAGAGTCCTAATATCTCCATTGCCATTTGCTGAATGTTTTAAACCATCTTGCTTATATAATTTATGCACTTCCACTGAGTGGCTTTACACCTGAAAGAAGCAGATAGTACTGTAATTTTTTGGTAGAGATCTTTCTTTCTTATTAATTCATCTTGACTAGAGTTGTATTTAGTGTGGACACAATCAACACCACAGGCAGAGCTGTGTGAGAAACTGATGGAAACGGTTGATTCAGTGCATCTGTTATACATAACTCTCTGAATTAATAAAATTAACCTGCTTTATTTGGAAGTTGCAGTTTAATCTAGTTACCTAATAATAGGTTTGGTTTCCAACAAACTTTTTTAAAGAGTCCATTTTGCTTGAATAATAGTTGCTATCCCTTTTCTCATTTTTTAATACCAGTTTTCCTTGTTGTCGATCTGCAGTTATGTCTTGGTGTGATTGAAGAGGGCCATAGCACTAACTGAGTCCTAAGGGCCATGTGTTTGGATTGAAGAGGAGCACCATTCTGACAAATGGTGCCTTGTTTTTGTAAATATCAAAATAACGCTAAGTGCTAGCTTGATGGTTTTCCTGCTTGCCTGTATGTTGGATTGTTTCTCACAGTGCTATCCAGAAGATTTTCACATATTCAAATAAAATAATTTATAGAAAATCTAAAGGGAAAATTGTTCAAAAGGACTAAAAATTTAACAAAACAAAACAAACATCAAAGGAAATGCTCATTCCGGTTTGAACTTTGAGCAAATTCTAAGAACTTCTCAACCTCATCAGAGAACATTATATGAGAATTCAGAAAAATGCCACAATGCAAGTTTTGATGTGAACCAACCAGAAATTACCCACTGAAAGGAAAATACGTTTCATTTTCTCTCTCTCTGTCCCCCATCTCTCTCTCTCTTTCCCCCATTCTCTCTATGTATACAGGTACATATTTCCATAGATATATATATTTGAAAATCTCCTCTATGTACATACATTGAAAAATCACAATCACTGTGAGGTTTTAAAACAGTGTTTCCCATCAAGTGAGGAATAAAAGTCTATTCCACCTTCCTCCTACACGGCTTTTAAGCTTTTGGTTTTCAGGAAGTAAGCTAGGAACAGTTAGATCAGGCCAGACTTTTATGCTTAGAAAGGCAAGCTCTGTGATGATATTGATTGATTTCAAGGCATATTAGAGATGAAGCCAAGTCTCTGGAGAGAGGTTGCCCTCACCTTGACCTTGGGTCAGCGTTAGACCACTGACCTTTGAACCCAAGACCTATCTTACCAGATTCTGATATCTACCATGCCACCGGGAGCAAGTCAGCAGGGGACCCACATCGATGTGGCTCTTGCCCAAATCAGAATTGACTGGCCAGTGGGAAGCCTGCGAGCAGCGGGAAATCTGGGTTAAAGTATGTCAATAATGTTTCAGAAGAACGATTTCTCCCAAGAACTGTAGCTGTTGGAATGTTTTGACATTTATTCGGTAGAGAAATGTAGCATGTTTTGTGAAGCACTTCAAGAGAGCTGCTGCTAACTGCTGTGGTGTATTGATCTTTCTGTTAAATTGCATGGGCACACTTGGGAGATCATTGAGATTCAGGCAATAGGACAGAAGGGATCTGCTGCACCCGATGGTCACTAATGGTAATTGGTTTCGATCCTTGCACGTGAAGAAGCCATGATTTACTTGGTTCACTGATGAATGGTAGACACTAAATATTTGGAAAAGAAAAAACATACTTACTTTTTTTTTTAACCTTTCACAAGGTAGCACCTCCATTCTTGAATGTCTCATATATATAATATAATCTGTCAATGTAGAAGAATATATCAAGTCATTGTTTAAAATTCTGATTTTATTGCTGGTATTGCAACTCTTTAATTATCCCACTTGTTTCTTCATTTGTTTGTTTCCTCAACTTGCTCAGAAACGAACTTAAATTCATTTAAAATGAATTTAAATCCACTCTCCTTGTGTGTTCTCCACGTAGACTTTGTTTTATAACGATAAGAGGAATATATCCTCCTGGTGGGGAGAAAATATATCCACAAGAGTGCATAGAGCATAGACTAGAAACCCAAATGATCTCTCCTCCATTCAGGCATTTACAATTCTGATTTATAGATATACACATCTATGTATACATATAATTATGTATATATATATTTATATATGTAGTATACACACATATCTACATGTATATAACAGGATGACATTTGTGTGTGTGCAATATAAATATGTAACATATCTACATTTATATAATATATAGTACATGTAAATAATCAGGATTGTTAGAGCTAGCAAAAAGGAATTTTACAATATACCCATATATTCTGACTACTGGTGATGGTTTATTTAGTACATGTTCCCCAAAATGCAGTCATTTTTACTCTTAATAAATATTGCCACATTTCATTTTCAAATGATTACAGCATTTTAGATTGTTTTTAGGCCTATTCCTTAATTTTTCCTATCCTTATTAACTAAAATTTAAATACTTTAATTAACTCCAATATAATTTAGGGATTTGAATATTAAATAAATATTACAGTTAATTAAAAATTAGAATTAGTGGAATTAGAACCTCTACAATTCAATGAGAAGATCTTACATTTTTATTCATATTACAAATTACAAATCAAGTTGAGTTGTACCGTGCAATCCCATTCATGTTCTGAAGTTTATAATAGTTCAATATAAAAGCCCCCTATGGTGTAAAGTAGGCTTAAACTTTGATTCAAGATTTATTTCTTTAACCCACATGGATGAGAAGAAGATCTTTCTGAATGAAAACATAGAAAAGGAGCAAGAACCCACTATTGTCTATTAAACTGGAGGACATTTTGCAAACTTGTGTTACACAGAAAACCCCCTACATATTTCACTGAACCACAGTCAGGAGGAATTGTGGTCTCCATTGCGTCAGATATAAAATGTGCACTAAAGGTCCTCTGGGAGGCTTTCGACCCTGTAGGTAAATAACATTATTGTTTCTTTGGAATCTCATTTGCCATTTCTGGATGAAGATAATATTCTTGAAAAACACCAGCAGGAATTACAGGAGGCAGGCTTTCGTTCGGGTAGCAGCCGTGAACTTGTCTCCAGTGTTGCAATGGATTCATAAGAAAGCAGTATGAAACCAACTACGATGCTGGATGAGATACCAAGTTTCCTCTTTTTCTAACACTTCACATTTAGTTCTTTCCAGCAGTTTTCACATTCTTCCTATGCTTCCCAAAGAATTTTGTGTATGTCTACATACATGCTCCTTCTATTAGAGGTTTCCCAACCCCTAGGCTCCAGGTGTCTCTGAATCTTAGAGATATAGATAGATATAAACATAGATATAGACAGATAAAGATATAGATATGATATAGATATAGGCATAAATATAGATATAGATATAAATCTGGCAGCTTGGATAAACTGTTGTCTTATGCTCATGAAATAAAATTGTGACTATGTTCTCAGGCCCACTATTGCCCACCACAGCTGAACTTCCTGGTCCAAACCAGGCTCTACACAGAATTTGTAGCATTTCCACAGAATGGCTTTTCCTGGTCTCTGTCCTCATCATATTATAATTCTGGGTCTATTGTCTTTCCACATAAACTCTAGAATCAGTTTCTTATTTCCACAAAGAAACTTGCTGAGATATTAATTGGGATCCTGTTGAATCTGTAAATCAAGTAGGGAAGAACTAATTTAACAATATTAATCTTCCTATGCCTGAACGTGGAATATCTCCTTATTTAGGCCTTTGATTTCTTTCAACATCATTGTGTTCTACAACGATTCATAAATGCTTTCCTCTGCATATAGGGAGTCCTTGAAAAAAAGAAGTAATCTATTAGCCAATGAAATAGTTCTCAAATGGACTAGAAGTTATTTGTAGGGAAGAAAGTTTGTTCTATTTTTATTCTTCATGCTATAAACTCACAGTGAATTACTCTTCAGGGACCTGGTCAAGAATCACACAAGGACATTCTCAGCATACTATCCTATAACTATTTCTGTTATACATTTGAATTATTCCATTACAAGTGAATGTGAATATGTGGACACTCATTTTCTAAAATGATGAGTATTTTCTCATCCTTCAAGAATCACACCTCCTTGAAGGTGGATTACAACTATATTTGGTGTTTTTCCAGTATAGTCCACGTGGTACCAAAAGGTGAGAGAGAGGAAGAGGTCAGACAGAGGTCAATCAGTATGTTCTTGTATTGGGTTGGCCAAAAACTGCCTTCGGTTTTTAAGTAAAAGTAAAAGTAACAGACACATTTTTCACTTTCACCAAGAACTTTATTGAGCAACGTATTCACCCTTTTGTTCCACTACCTTCTGCCATTTTTCAGCAACTTTGTAATTCCATCTTCCCAAAACTTTTTATATTTTTGAGCAAAGAACTGTTCCAGGCGCCTTTTACAGTCTTCCAGGGAATTAAATTTTTTCCATTAGAGAATTTTGTAAAGATAAAATAAATGGAAATCCAAAGGTGCAATGTCTGGTGAATACGATGGATGAATCAGAACTTCCCAGCCAAGCTGTAACAGTTTTTGCCTGGTCATCAAAGAAACATGTGATCTTGCGTTATCTTGATGGAAGATTATGCGTTTTCCTGTTGACTAATTCGGACACTTTTGTCAAGTGCCACTTCATTTGGTCTAAATGGGAGCAGTGCTTGTTGGAATAAATTTGGTTTTCTGGAGGAGCTCATAATAGAGGACCCCCTTCCAATCCCACCATATACACAACATCACCTTCTTTGGATGATGACAGGCCTTTGGTGTGGTTGCTCATTTCGCTTGCCCCACGATCTCTTCTGTTCCACATTATGGTACAGTTTCCACTTTTCAGTGCCCATCACAGTTTGTTTTAAAAATGGAACATTTTCATTACATTTAAGTAGAGAATCCCATGTGGAATATGGTCAAGCAGGTTTGTTCCGTTTAACTTATGTGGAACCCAAACATGAAAGCGATTCACATAACCAAGCTGGTGCAAATGATTTTCAGTGCTTGATTTGGATATTTTGAGTATGTCGGCTATCTCCTGCATGGTTATAACATTGATTGTTTTCAATTAATGTCTCAATTTGATACCTATCAACTTCAACTGGTCTACCAGACCATGGAGCATTGTCCAGTGAGAAATCTCCAGCACAAAACTTCTCAAGCACTTTTGACACATTTAATCAGTCACAGCACCTTCTCCATACACTGCACAAAT
The DNA here is from genome assembly GCF_008692025.1 of Phocoena sinus. Lineage (NCBI taxonomy): Eukaryota > Metazoa > Chordata > Mammalia > Artiodactyla > Phocoenidae > Phocoena > Phocoena sinus. The sequence continues at coordinate 86,936,847 of NC_045775.1, read as the reverse complement.
ATTTTTTTGAGCTTCAGTTGTGTTTTTACCTTTCTTGAAAAATAAAGCATAATATGCCAAAAATGTTTGCTTTTCTCTTCCATCTTCAATGTGAAATGGCTACACAAAATTCACCATTTGTTTTAAATGCACGTTGATATGACAGCTGTCACATACAGTCTAACAAAATTGTTTCAATGAAGTTAAAGAAAACTAAGTGCTACTAGAGCCATCTTACTGAAAAAATGAACGGAACTTTTGGCCAACCCCATATAACACCTACAGCAAATGTAATCCGTCAGAGCATTTGGTGAACTAAGGTGGTGCAAACTAAGGAAAATAAATCAGTACTTCCCATTTTTTTCTCCAAAAAAACCTTTTCCTAAGATCAAAGTCATTATTTTATAATATTGAAGCATTGGCTCAATATATGTTTTTAATATAGAAAAAATGTTAGGGAGAGATGAAAATGGATTGCTTGTAATTTTAATGATGATACATCCTTTTCAAAGCTGTTGATGTGATCCCTAACTCCAGAGCATCTACAACTGATTAATACAGTTCAATTTTGAAATATTTACAAATGTTAGAAAGTGACCACCCCAGGAGATAAAATGGCAAACAAGAAACACAGGGAAGATAGCCCAAGGCAATCGCTGATTAGGTTAGATCTATGTGGTCTGTGAGTTTCAGTTGAAATCCTTTACTAAAGTGTCTTCACGCAATAGTTTTGGCTTTGGGATAAAGTATCTGTTCTCCAAAGGAAGGTAAGGATTATTTATTGCCATCAGGAACAGGGAATCCAATATTAAAGGATACAAAGCTTATTATCTATCACACATGAAATTTACCCGGGTGTTTGACAGCTGTTATAGCAACAGCTTCCATCTTTCCCTGCTCCAAGCAATGTTTCAGATATAAAGTTCATGTGATCACTTTAAAGGGCCGTATACTGTTAATCAAGAAAATTTGCTCCAGGCCTTGTGTTTGTCTTTCACTTCAGGCTATTTGGCAAAAACAGAAAAGGCTGAATCCCACATGTCTTCTGTCAACCGTGTGTCACTGTGAAATTATGTGTGTTTGCGTCAGAAAGTGGCAGCAGGTGAGTATGGGAGTTTAAGTGGGAGTAGCTGCTTACTGGTTAGTGTATCATTGGTTAGGAAAACCAATGAATAGGGAATGACTTTATCCAGGTACCAAACTAGATGTTTTAATTGTTGTTTCTGATGTCGTGCTTATACAGTAAAATATTCTCTACTCAAGCTCTGTTTTGTTTATTGGGTCTCTGATGAGAACAATTCATCCAATGCAACACTGGGGGAAAAAAAAACACAACTTTAAATGCTCAAATTTTTGGTAGATTTTCTAACCGGGGAATTTGTTGCTTAAATAATTACATCTTATCTAGCTCTCATCGTTGCCATTATGAAAATTTCTCATAAAATTTCCAACACTGTATTAAACCTATATTTTTGAGCGTCTATTTTTCCCCAATACTGTGTGAAATTCTTTATATTCATGAGCCTATTGTTGAGAAAGGCATTATTTGCATTTTACTTACACTGAACTGAGAGCATATAACTAGGAAATAGTGAAACTCTGGATTCAAATACAGGCTCAGCAGCATCCATATCCCATCGCTAATATATTACTCATTATTCATCAACAAATTTTTATTGAGTGTGGACCATATGCTTGATCCTGGGGATATGACAGTATCTTTAGCTAAGTAGAGCTTATATTTTGGAAAGGTAACCATGATTGTCAGCCCCTCTCCGTAGAGGGACCTCTCTGCTGAGATAACCAGTTGGTATCCTTGGCCACATCTGCAACGTGGCCCAATAACAGGATCCACTCTGCCACCACAAAACTCCACTAGTTCCCTCACTCACCCACCTCTCTACCCTCTCAGGGTACACGGCAAAGTAAACGACAGTCTCTTCACAGTCTTGAGTGCGTAGGATCTCTGAAGCTCTCCTTAGGCAGAAAAATCTACTTATGCCCCACACCATAAGGCAGATAAAGTTTTCTATGCAGGGATCACCCCAGAGCACAAAATGGAGAAACAGGCACCAACATTCCAGCTTCTGCACTGAGGTTCTGGAATCCAAAATCCTGGTCTCAACTTCAGGAACGGGACAGGTGAGGGGTTCCTTTCCTGAGATCCTGTACCCTGCTTTTATCTCTGCCATTTCCTTTCCCAGCCCAGGCAACTTAATTTTCTTGCTGAGATTGGGGGATTGTGGATGATTTTGACCGAAGTTTCTTTGTTTAATTTCTCTAACAGCTAAGATTCAGGAATACCATTTTAAAAGCTAAAAACTAGGGTTTGTTTATCTTTGTTCACTAATCTAATCTTGTTTTTACTTTTTTCTGAGCCAGAAGAGACTCAAAAATTAAAACATATAGAAATGTGTTGCAGTGGGTGTAAAAGAATATTCTGTATTCTGTGTAAATAACAAAGTCTCTTGCTGCTGTGTGTGCACGTCTGGGTATACCCATGATTTTTCCTTAAAAGTTTTGCTCTCTAGTACATGGTATCTAGCACTGACTCATCCTTATTGCGGCTGCCCTACCAGGAACTCCAGCATCCAGCCCCACTCTCCCAGCTATTCACAGACTCCCAGGCAGTCCCCTATGTCTGTGAGGCATAGGATCTGCCCTCCGCCAAGGAGCTGAGAGCAGGAGCCAGTGAGAGAGATTGTTTCCAAAACTGGACACCAAATATTCCTCTCTTCCCTCTACACTCATCTTGCTACTCGTCCCATGAAAAGGTAAAGTCTATTGCTCCTCTTGAATCTTAAATCTGACTCAACCTTAGAACTTGCTTTGACCAGCCCCAGGCCTAGGACCAAGAGACCTAACCTGCTTCCACATTTATTCTGTTGTTAGCCACTTGCCACGTATATAAGCCTGTGTTAGACTAAAGAATAGTGAGAACCTATTCAGAGAGAGAAACGTCCAGCCAACGATAGCCTTTCAGCCATTCCTTCTGGGTTGATGAACATATGAGTGGGATTCCCTTTACAGTTCCTTTCTCAGCCAAGCTCCCAGCTGAATGTGGCTACAGAAGTGACCCCAGCCAAGATCCACATTGGAACAGAAAACCCACCAAGCTGACCCACAAAACTATGAGAAATAATACATTGTTGTCTAAAGCCCGTAAGATTGGGGGTAGTGACATAGCAATAGACAATTAAGGAGGCTGGTAGTTTACCATGGAAATTAAGGGCATTATGGCTTAAACCAAAGAGACGGGAAAATGCAAACATCCTTCCACATAAATTCCCCACTTGATTTGGAAATTTAACTGATCTGCCTGTGCTGTCTCTCATACATATTTATATTGATGTGATGTCTTCCAAAGAAAAAAAATACTCTTAAATTATTTTAAATATGCTAGAATACTTGATAAATAACATGCTAAAAATCTTAAAACATATTAAAATACTCACTGGTATATACATTGTCATTAGGGCAAAAAAATAATGTTGGTGAAGGGAATTTTCACATGCTGGGGTAAGATGTTCCCATTACAACATCCTTAGATCATTACGAATCTCATTTGTTTTTAAGGCAAAAGGCACAGCAGACTGAGCGCTACTTTTCCTTTAATTAAAATATTTTCAAGTGCGGGAAGTATTTAAAAATGCCATTATCTTTTAAATTGCCATGCCAAAGATTTTGTAAAGTGGAATTAGCAGTTTTCATTAATTTCCAGCAATTCAATTTAAATGGTAAGAATTATACAATTTTTTTCTAGATTAAAATTAGAAGAAGAAAGTGTTTCTCTCTTTAATCACAAAGCTCCTTCCTTTGTAATACTATTACTTGTGAAAAAAAGTAGAATAAGTTACTAGTCTAGAGTTTTACATAATGTTGTTAAAATATTGAATTAAATAAGGAATATGTATGACTGATTTCTAAGAGGACCCATGAGTGTGTATTGACTTGAATCTAATATTTGGATAATTTTGCTTAATTTCTTCCAATTAAAGAAAGAGTTGGATTTTTGATGACTCAGAGTAGAAAAGCTTAATAAGAGCCTCTTTAAGAACATGTGATGAGTCTAAAGAACACGGGATTACTCTATACCATTTTAATCTTTATATTTTCAGCCCAAAGTCACAGCTTAAATAGGAACTTCATAAATGTTCACTAAAAACATGCCTCGTAATACCAATCACCTGAAAGAGGTGCATAACCACTTCTGGTGCAAGCATACCTAGACCAGATATCCTTTCTTTTCATTTTTATAATAGTTAAAAAAAAAATACAAAACAAAGGAAACTACAAACTTAAAACTATAAAATGACAGATGTTGAAACTTAAACCAAATCTTAATTCAAATGTGAGGAGCGAATGTGAGGAAATGGTTTTTCAGTCAACAAGACCTAAGCATGTTTCATTCATATTATACTGAATTGCCAAGGAAAATTACTTAAATGTCTCAGGACTACTAAAATTGATTCTCAAAATAATTTTCCTTAGAGTATAGAAAAAAGTCTTCATTTTTCTAAAAGAGTGATCTTAATAATATAAATGTGTTTTTAATACTGTGCACTGTGAGTAATTTATGCAACAGCTAAATAAATCATGAAAAATCCTTAAGAGAAATGCTATGAAGTAAAACTAGCCATCATTGCAGGAGATATTCATATTAAAACAACCCAATTAGTAGTGGTAAAAATCATTATTAGAAAATGATGTCAATTCTGAAGGAAAATTTTCTTCCTTCGAAGGATGTTAGCTCAAATTTTAGATTAATGATATTATATTGATTTTAGGTGTCTGATAACAGTATTTTAAACAATGTGTTATTATTTATATTTTGTAATTCTGATGATTGATTATTGAAAGATAACTTTAAAAATACATATAAGGTCAATGAAAATTTTAAAGTTGTCTGTGTTCTTATCACATAATAGGATTAGGTAGGGTAGAAATAGTGCATGTCTTAGACTCCAACAAGATGAAAGTTTATTTCACTCTCTATAGATGTTCCACTTCCATGCTGTCAGGGATCTAGGCTCCTCCTCTCTTGCTTCTAAGCTACAAAACACTGTGACTTCACAGTGTACTCCAAGATGAATAACATCTACATTCAGATGACAGCAAGTAGCAGGGGCAGAGAGAACATATGATGAGTTGGTGGGCTGTTTCTTAAGCGGATTCTCAGAAACAGTCACTTGTTCATTTTATCATATTAGTTGCAAGCATGACTGGGACATGTTAGCCTGTATCTGAAGCGACACTTCCTTGCATTTTATAATAATGTGATAAGGGCATAAAGATTGTTAAGGGAAAACTAGCAATCTCTGTCAACATCTATGGTGACCAGAGTTGATATATTAATATCTCTATTTTCAATTTCTTTCTGTGCTTATATATTCATATTTTATGTGACATAAAGAGTGAGACTGTAGAAACTAACACAACATTATAAGTTAACCGTACTTCAATTTAAAAACAGGCAGAGACAATCCAACTAGGAAGGAAAATATATCTTTAAAAAAAAAGATTGCCTGAAATTAGTTTTTCATTTAATGTAAATTACTAATAGTCTTCAATAAGAAGCATTCTATCTTATGGATAGGTCTTAATTTAAGCAAATCGTTAAGGTTGAAAACTTAGCCTTTTTCAAAATTGTGTTAATATAACAAATTTGCTGTGGTAATAATTATCCTACTGAACTGTTTTTTATATCTGGTTGTTCCTTTATAATTAATTATATGTTTATAAATATAAATGATATAAGGAGGCCTCTGACATGAAAAGGAATACATACATCAAATATATTTTTAATCAATTGTCAAGTCATTCAAGTTATACCTTAAAAATCTGAATTGTGTTAAGCTTTTAAGTTCAATTTATAGAACTTGTTGTTTAAGCCAATTAAAATTTAAATTATCATATGATTTGTAAATGTAAAATCAATCACTTTTTCTTGCATTTTTGTTAACTTTTGATTTACTTTATAAATTTTAAAGGTACACCTGCCTTATTATCTAATAAGATTTACCAATTTCATCACTAAATTCTTTTAGATGTTGCAAACTAAATTTTAAAATTCAATACATTTGGATTTTTATAAGTACTTAAATTACCCCCTTTAAAATTAATAAATATCTTAAGCATTTTATAAATCCTAAACCATTTTTTAAAAATTAATATAAACCTGTTACTATTATACTGTTACTAAAAATACTTCTTTTTGGTATAACGTCCTGGGATTACACATCTACTCATACCAGCAGGAAAAAACAAATTTACTATTATTTGAAATATGAATATTCAAATCATCAAAGGACACTATATATAGCTAAAGAAGTAAATAAACAGCTTTACTCATCCTGAAGTATATTTAAAATGACACTACAACATCCAGTGGACTTGTATCTTAGTGACCTGACCGCCATAGTAAAATGAGACACATAAAGACAGGAATTGGGAGGTACAGTGATTTCTTAGTTGAATGAAAACAAAACAGTACCCTTGACACTGCAGTACCTGAAATCACCATTCTATGATTCCTTCACATAATGGTATACTACACTCACTATTTTTCCCCTCATTACACACTCACATAGCAACCTCTTTTATCCACTGAATTATCACTGATATTCTAGAAGATAACAGTGACTCTCATAGGTCAAATAATGCCCCCCCCCACAAATATTTCCATGTCCTAACCCTCAGAATCTGTTACTATGTTATCTTATAAGGTAAAGGGACTTTTCAGCTATGATTAAAAGTATGGACCTTGAGATGCATAGATTATCTAGGATTGAGTAAGTGGGCAAAATCTAATATTATTAGTCCATAAAAATGGAGACATTTTCACAGCTGTGGTCAGAATGAGAAAGATGTGATGACAAAAAGAGAGTCAGAGAGATACAATGTTGAGAACAGAATGAAGAGGGCACCAACGAAGGACTGCAGGTGGCTTCTAGAAAAGGTAAAGGAACAGATTCTTCTCTAGAGCCTCAAGAAGGAAGTGTAGCCCTGTCAATAATTTGATTTTAACCTGATAAGACAGGTTCCAGGCTTGTGTTTTTTAAGCCACTGAGTTTATAATAATTTGTTATAACAGCAGTGGAAAACTAAAACAGTGACCTCTATAGCACCAAACTCAGTGTGTTAGGTAAAACTCTTATGTTCCCCTATGCCATCCTGTGACACATCTATCTGAAGACTAATCATATTGTAACCTCCTGTTTAACTCTCCTCTAAAATCCCAGAGAACAGAAACTACATTTTTTCGGAGGTGTCTTCAGTACCATGGACAGCGTTCAAAAGTGGGTTGAATAAATTACTCTTTTCCAAGTTTTTATTCCCATTGACTTCTGCACCATTTGACCCAGTTAAGCACTTGGTAATTAATTTAACTCCCCGAATATTTGAATGACTATTATTCACAAATTTTACTTGTTTAGGGAATGCAAATTGGAGCAGAACAACCTCTACTTCTAAGGCATTTGTAAATCTAGTAGATGTAAGATTGGGAACTCAATAGCTAATTAAATAAATTGACAGACAGGACCAGAAAATGGATAATCAAGATTAACCATGCCAAAGAGGAGAAAAGGCACTGGGTGGGAAAAAAAAGTCATAGGAAGTGGAATAAGTTCATAGCATCCAGAGAATATTGACACAATTTTGCCACTGACCTGGTCTTGCTAATTGTCTCCTATGTGAATTCATACTTTAGTGCTCCTCTCTGTACTTCTACACTATCAGATGGGTCTCATCCCTTCCTCAGTGTACTTCCCTACACGAGGATGCAATGTCTCCATCTTTATTTCTTCTTCTCATGTGTCTAGCTTTCATAATTATTATCATTGATTCCGTGTCTGAAATCATGCTTAAATAAATTTCTGTTTGGCTGGTTCATATTCTTCTTTCCCCATGTCGCATCCTTTAGCTCAAGGGATGACTTTCAGCCTAAATCTTTTTTATTTGACTTAATTCTGACTTGATAACTAGTGCCTTCATAGGATAGGGATTCTGCCTTTCTTTAATCATCCCTGATGAGCTGGTACTGAGTGAAATGTCTGGTTTCAATTACTCATGAAAAACCTTCAAGAGGCAGGCCACATAGACAGATATAATTCCACCTGTGGCTCTGACCAATGCTAGACATTTTAGTGATATTACTCAACGCTCAGCCTGATATTAATTGGAGCAACTTTTTTGGTTTCTCCCACTTCTCTGAAAATCATGCTACTGGGTAGTTTCCATGAACCTGTTGTTTCTCTGAGAAGTTTTAGTCCCAGGTTCTAGCTGCTGTCCTCACCTCCTGTCCTGCTGGTAATAATAAAACCAAGACTAACCAAGCTCCACTGTCTCAGTTAGTAGACATACGGCCCTGTGTAACTAAGATCACTCCCCCACTACTAATTTATCCATGGCTTATGTCGAAAAACAAACTAAACGATTAACTTTAACCTTAATAGTTATGATTTTATAATATAATCCCAACCTCCCCAGCCTTATCTTCTGCTTCTCCCATATGCATAACTTGCATCTCTACCAATACTCTACTCCTCTAAGGAAACTCTTAACCTCTGTTCCCAGAATACCCTTCACGATCACTTTGCCCTTGTTTCTTTATATGTTGTAATACCACTTAATTTTCCTGGCTTCTCTTTGAAGCTGTTTCATTCCTTTAGTTTCCAACAACTCCTATTCTGCCCTCTCACTCTCTTCTTTCTGGGAAATATATTGTGGTAAATAATATAGGTGAGTGTTATAACTATTAGTAAAAGTTTTTCATCCCAGGCCGCCCAAGTTACATTGTTATTTCTTTTGTTCTCAGACCTTGCTTTACTCAATGTACCACTTTGGATTAAGTTTGGTTGTGACAGAAAAACAAATATAACTGTGACTTAAATAAAAGAACACTTCACTTATCTTTCTTATACAAGTCATTGGTAGTATACCAATGTACAAGTAAGTAATTCTCCATGATGGGGGAGACCCAGGATGCTTCTATAAGTATTTTTCTATAAATGACCTACCCTGTCTAGGTGACTTCATGATTCACCATGGCAATTCCAATTCCAACTATGAGGCCTGCATTCTATCCAGCAAGAAAGAGAAAAGGGACAATGACTTTTAAAGACATTTATGCTTTTAAGGAGAATTCCTAGAAGTTGAAAACATTTTGTACATACTTTCCATTGATCAGAACTAAGTTATATGATTAGAGTAATGAAGTCTGAATCCATTTTCTTATGTGCCCTGTTCACAATTTTTAAGCCTCACCCCTCTCTGTTCCCCTTTGGGGCAAGCTGGTTAGAAAGCCTGTGTGCGCCCTCCTTTGGCTCTGGTGAAAGGGTCAAACCACAAAAGCCTCTGCCTGTGTACAGGAACTTCATTAACTGCCTAACCACCATAGCAACTTCAAGCCAACCTCCTTTCACTGCCATTTCACTCCAGCCATTTTGAGATCTTCCCAGGAGTCACCATCCTTGGCCCAGAAAGCCTGATTATGTAAATAATAAATCTTTTCACACAGTCTTGGTGTGTGTATGCAGCATCATTGGTTTCAATGTCTGAATCATATTTTAGGTGGGGTTCCATTATGTTTTTGCAAATACCCAGCAAGGAATGCTGAAAAAAATGTAGTCTATCTTCCAGGATATCCTGTGCCCAGCTCAGATCTGGTGGTTCTTTTACCAAAGGAGATGGAGGAAAAGTTGATAGTGCAACTCTAGCAGTTTATTTTGCATATCTTTACTTTGAATGTAACAACGATACTTTACATTAAGTAAATATTAGGAACCTATGCATTAAAATTTTTGTGTTTATCTACGTATTTTAATTATAGCTTTAGTATGTATATAATGTGATAGTTTGTATTAGATTCTTCTGCACTTGAGCAAAGAAAATTACCAAGTGAAAATATTTTCACACAAGCACCCATACACACACAAACACTTAACGGTGCTTTATTTACACCTTAAGATAAAATTAGCATAGAACAGGCCCGAATGATTCACATTAGGAGTCAAAGAGGCCCATTTCAGGAGAACTAGAAAACTCCAGGACCTACCACCTCAGCTCATTGCTGGAAGACAACATCAATACACTTCTTCACATTTTATAACTGAATGCAAATTTTAATAATTGTTTGCATTAGACATAATATTACTTGGATGTGCTATATGTATTAATTGTAAGGATATTCTTAATTTATTATTATTCTCCAAGCTTTTGAACTGTGTTAATACCATTAAATTTAAATGTTAATCTTCATCTTTATCTATCCTGTCTGTCATCTAGAAGTCTTCTCTACTCACAGTAGGGGCCAACGTATTCCTTTGATTTCATCCACTCTACTATTTCTTTATTTCATTTATTTTTGGCTGCGTTGGGTCTTCATTGCTGTGCATGGGCTTTCTCTACTTGCAGCGAGCGGGGGCTACTCTTCATTGTGCTGTGCAGGCTTCTCATTGTGGTGGCTTCTTTTGTTATGGACCATGGGCTGTAGGTGTGTGGGGTCAGTAGTTGTGGCTCACGGGCTCTAGAGGGCAGGCTCAGTAGTTGTGGCACACGGGCTTAGTTGCTCTGTGGCATGTGGATCTTCCTGGACCAGGGCTCAAACCCGTGTCCTCTGCACTGGCAGATGGATTCTTAACCACTGCACCACCAAGAAAGTCCACTACTCTTTCTTTAGATAATAACATTTCATTGATTCTAAACTCACTTAAAAAAAATCTTTGATATCTTTTAGATGACGTGTGTCCTAAAAGCAGTAGCATATAACCATTTAATTTGTAGTCTTTTTTTCTCTCTCTACTGGTGCATAAAATAATTAATGTAATACTAGATAGGTATTTTTGACTTCTTTAGACAATGCAATTCTTGTACAGTCATCAACATCCAAAGACATTGAAAGTTTCGTTGCTTGCTTAAAAAACATCTCAGGTCAAATGTCTTCGTGACTAAGCATCTCATTTCATTTGGCTGTTTAATGGCTCACAACCTAAAGAAGAAATAATTATAAGGAAATTACCATGGTTGACAACTTACAGGAACTGCTTTCTAATTTATTCTCAAATATGAGAACTACCCATTGACACATAAGCCCAAGAATCATCTGTACATTTGAAATGAGTGAGTCATTATATATTTTATTTATATTTTAAAGTTAGTCATGCCTAACTTTATTAGACATGAGAAGTAAAATCAAGTTCCACTGTTTGTTTGATCCTGAAGAAATTAATTAAGACTTACAATTGTGAACGTTTTATGTTGGGATGATATAGCAGGTCACCATGCATGCCCAAGAAAACATTGCTGGAGACACATATGCAGCTCTGAAGATACATGCACCAATTAAATAATGGATACATTTTTCTTTAGGCTTGTCTTAAACTACGTGAAATAGTAAACTCAACTCTAGTGGCTTAAAATAGCATGGATTTATTTTTCCCACAAGATAAGTTCTGGAGGAGGAAATCTAGGTCTCATTCAGTGGCTCCGCCATGTCCTCAGTTTCCACATTTGATATTTTTTTCTGTTCCACCATAGTTACCTATGGCTCTGCTGCCTCTTCAGCTCTGTTATTTCATGGTTGCAAGATGGTGTATGATTCCATTAGAATCCACAGTGTGACCTGGGTGAGTATATATCCCCTATCATCCTCCTATAGTATCTCAATAATCCAATTTAAAAAAAGAGGAATCTGTTGAAATAAGAAGAGGAAATCTTCCATGGGTTTTTAATTAGATGGTGATAGAAATGGCTTATGTGAAAATTATGGAGTAGTCAAGCAGGCTGGTTTGCCTTTAGAAAAAAAATAACTTATGAAATAACAAAAAATATATCCAGGCTGCTATGATTGTTGGAATTCATATGGAGTTGTACACTTAGGAAATTTATGGTTTTTGGACAAATATTATATAAATTCAACTTTATAATTCAGTTTAGAGAAACAGATTTTTACAAAAAGAAAGAGAAAACTAGGAAAAGAAAAATGTCACAGAGGAAGAAGTGAAGAAAAGGACAGAGAAAAGGAAAATGGGTACAGAAGAAAGGAGAGAGTGAAATTGAAAGAGGTTAGTAAATTCTATCATTGTGGGGTAACATAAGGGTTTCCCCAAAGTTGGGAAGAATTAGTTACAACGATGAGGTTAACATCTAAGAAATGTATCATATGGAAAGAATAGTTTGCAAGTGTTTTTGATTAAAATTTATGAAATGCAAATGCCCAATCAGATGAACCATGGCTAGAATCATAATGTTTAAAAAAATCTGTGCTCCTATAAATGTACTGAATCCATCTGAGGAAACTGCATGTTTAAGGAAAAGTGATTGTCTACACGAAATCTAGAAAAAGGATGATCTAAAGAAGAAACAATTGGCCATCTGTCTCCAGCCTTCTTCCTGGTAGAGAATGTTCTGAGAAGCTGAAAAAAAGTATCCAGTCAGCTCAAAAGTTCTCTTTCTTATTGGAAATTAATAAATTGGGATTATGATATATATCTGATAAATAAAATGTGTATTGTAAATACATATATTAATCGAATAAAGTGTCTATTTTGGATAACTATTGGTTGGCCATGAGTATTTTCCAAAAAAGAATGCTGTATGTCATAAAATATTGCAGAGGTTTTGTTTTTTTGCTTTTAATCTCATTTGTAGTTTGTTAAGCTCCGCCTTAGATCTTTTGAACTCTTTTGAACTCTAAGGAGTGAATACTCACATGTGTGGTGCTTCTACTTTTACTTTTTTTTTTCATACTGAGAGCTTCTGAGTATACTGACATTGGAACCATATCACTATATATTATCAAGAATTATCTGAAGCAAAATGTTGTAGAAAGACTGAAGCCAGAATTTAGAAATGCTGTTTTAAAAATCAGCTGCTATTGCAATATAGTGGAGACATACGTGTAAAAGAATATCTTGTGTTACCTAAATGCAGTTGTGAAATAATTGTAAAGGAATAGCACTAAGCTATAAAAATATCCTTGTGGACAGATTTATAGTGGCAGAAAAATCAGAATTGTCTAATAAATTGATTTTTAATGTCAATAATACATTAGAAATAAACTTTACAGTGAGACATTTAAAGCCATCATTGAAGATACTCTACAATTAATGCCCTCCCACACTTTTTTTCTAAAGGGGCAAGTGTTGACAAAAATTGAAGTATTTTTATTTTATTCTAGAACATTTTTTTAAAGCTTATTTCTTTCTTACCGTCTTTCCCTAATAAAGATATTCAGCAGCGGCATTTGAAAACTCTCCTATTGACTAGCTTAATTCTCTCTCTGAGCCTCATTTCCTTATTGGTATAAAGTAGATGAGTAACACAACTCATAGGGTTGTGTGAGAATTCTATTACATGTGTTAATGTAATTTAGAAGATGAGCAGAGTTTCTGGGACATAGGAATGTGCTTGATAAATGCTAGCTATTACCATATCTGTGTCCAATTATTTCAAGTTTGTTAATTGAGTTACATAGCTCTTCCCAAGTCCACAAAAACTCGCCTGAAAATAACAATTTTTTCAGCCATCATTTTAATTTCTGAAATATTCCCCAATACAAATGGGTAGAAATATTGATATTAGTGTATTAGTTTCCTATAGGTGCTCCAGCAAATTCCCACAGGCTTAGTGACAACACAAGATGAATTTATTCTCTTATAGCTCTGGAGGTCAGAAGTCTAAAACCAAGATGCCACTTTTAAACTCAGCAATTTATTTGAATCTGCTTTGAGAAAGCTAAGTTAAAGAAATAATCAGAAATGAAAAGAAACTTATGCATAATGATACTCATCGTAGCATTATGTATAACAGTAAAGAAATAAGAGAAATTAAGGAACATCTATATGATGGAATATTGTAATCGATTAACAATCATTAAATCATGCTTTCAAAAAATATTTAATAACCCAGAATAAAGCTCACAAAACAAAGCTTAAGTGAGAAAAATGTAGCTTGGTAGCTAAAAAGTAAAGACAAAGTCCTCCATATGATGGTATTAGGAGGTAGAGCCTTTGGGAGGTAATTAGGTCATGAGGGTAGAGACTTCATGAATACAATTGGTGTTATTCCATTTTCCTTGATAATCCATTAGGTCCTTCCTTTACTGGAATGGAATTCCAGTAAAGGAAGGACCTAATGGATTATCAAGGAAAATGTGCTCACAGCTTTTATAAATTCAAACAGAAAGGTACCCTTACTGCTATGATTATCTGTCTTTCTGGATTCTTTTTCTAATTATGGTTCTATATTTTTAATAGACACTTTCTTATTTGATTCTTTACTCCATAGTTTATGTCAGTATTATTTTACTATATATTCTTTGTATATTTTTCACCAGGAAGCTAAGGTGGTAATATGAGCCAGTTGAAGAGAGAGAGATGAATTTTATGAAGTGAGTGAATCCCAAGAACAGAGAACTCCCCAAACTCTTGATGGTTTATGGACTGTGTTTACCTACTGGTCATACCCCATCACTTTCCAAGTGATGAGTCTGTTAGTAAAACAGCAAGAAATGTGGATTGAAGAAAACCTGTATTTCCCACTGCAGACTCTAGCTGATCAGAATGGATTCTTTGTCATCACACAGTGTGAACAAACCAGAATATAACCTCCTGGGGTATCTAAGTACTTGTGGTATTTATTGTTTGTGCCCACGGTGGAATCTTCCTGTTTAACATCCTAAAAACAGCACATTTTAAGTTCAGAAATAGATTCTGTATTTGTTAACGATGGAAAGGATCCAACTGTGTTATTGTGATAGAGGTTCTATAAAACGGCAAAAATCGTCTTCTACTTGTTAGTGCATAGAGGGCATTCTGAGAATGGAGGTAGGTCAAAAAATTTACTGTGCATTTTAAACAGACCCTCCTTCTTTCTCTCTCTTTACCAAGTAAAAATAAGCCTATTATAGGAAAATAATACGAACTTAACGGTATTTGAAATATCATCATCTCTGTTTTCCAGGTAAGACAAACAAGTCTCAAAAGGAGTGAAACATGTGCAAGTTTTCATGTGTGGGATGTGGCAGAGATAGGCTTGGAGCTTGGTGGTCCTGACTTCAGACATAGAGTATTTTAGCACCGCATTGCATCTCCTTTTTCTTTTTCACTCTCCCCATCCCTTCCTTTCCCATTTTTAAACTATTTTATAGCAGTATTAATTGTTGATGTTAAGAATTTTTAATACATGCTATTTACAAATTAGGGTCCTGTGCTTTGATTCATTAAATTTCCTCCAAAGTCTATCAAGGGCAGACGTGATTATACACAATCTCCTGGGAGGAAGAGTTCATGGTCCAGGTCCTCAGTGTCTCCAAGGCTGATTTCCCTGGTGCTCTTTCCATACATTTCTTTATATGTAGGCTTCTCACATGTCTCCACATTCAACATGAGCAAGCAAATTCCCACCCACACCGCAGAAGTTCTGTGTACTGAAAATTTAAGGCCAAGGGAGAAAACTAGGACAAAAACAGTCCTAGTTGATGACAAACTTTGGAGATAAGCTGGTTAACTACTCGGATGTTTCCACCCCCAGAGAGGTAAGTTCTGGCAGAATAAAGTCCTGGAGAAAAGGAGAATCAGGAGAAGAAAAGGAGAATAGTGAATCTTCAGGCCAAGAAAATAGTGAGTCTTCAGGCCAAGAGTGGGGATTGGACAAAGGAGCCCTGAAATGTTGTTGAAATCATCAGAAACAAAACAAAGCAACAGCAATATAGAAAAAAAATGGCATCACTGGCCCACCAGCATTGTGAAGTAGACAGTCGGTAGCATAAGTTTAATTCAGATGCACCTAAAATGTAGTCATTTAGAAGTTAATTAAATGTGAGTTTCTGAAAAATACGACTTTGTTTTTAGGGGAAGTCATGATATCAACAAGTTTATCACAGTAGCTGGAAAGCAAAGAGAATGGAGGAGTTAACTAGTATGGATTAATTTTATGTAAAGCAAAAGGAAGAGGCAATGCATGTGAAAGCATTTTGTAAGCTTTAAAATACTTTCCACAAACACACACATCATCATTGCGTAATATCTGTGAATAGAAAACTTTAACTATTTAGCCCTCACTTCAGGGTATAATCTACTGTGGAGCGTAGTTACCATCTGCCTGAGATCCCTGAGAGTTTTTTCCCGACAAAGTTTTTCTGTGAAGGTGTTGCATGAGAATATATCATTTATTGACATTTAATGCCATGTAGGTCACCCTACATTGTTGGGAAATTTTGAGATATTTTCTTTAAGTACGAGCAGAAATTACGATGGAAATCCACTTTACATTTTCATATTTTTCAATGAATAAAAGGGGATCATAATTGAATTTTTTAATTCTTTGATTATTTTCTCCAGCATACTCATATTTACTCAAGCCTCATCAGCAGTTATTGTATAACTAAAAGCTTATGAAAAGCAAGCTAATACATAGGGATATAAATTAATTATTACATTTATAAATAGAATACTTTTCCTATTTCCACCCACGTTTATCATTTATTTACTTTGTCATTAAAGGTGTATTTATTAAAGGTTAATTTTATGGCATGATAATTTAGAAAATAAAAATGAATGCCTATTTATTGTGGTAGGCAGAATTTTAAAGGTGCTCCTCCCCTCAAGCCCCACAGCCCTTCTCCTCCCTCCAAGATTCTCATTCTCTGTTTATTCAATCAAACTCAAAGTTCTGTGAAGGAATTTTGCAAATATCATGAAAATTTCCAATCAGCTGATCTTAAAATGCAGAGATTATCCAGGTGGGCCTGATCCAGTCAGGAGAGCCCTTTAATTTAAAAAAAAATTTTTTTAATATATATATATATATATATATATATATTGGCACAGCTTGTGGGATCTTAGTTCCCTGGCCAGGTATTGAACCCTGGCCCTTGGCAGTGAAAGTGCAGAATCCTAACCACTGGACCACCAGGGAATTCTCCCAGGAGAGCCCTTGGAAAGCATTAACACTTTTTCCAGCTGATGGACAAGGAAATTAGAGTTTCAGAGCATGAAAGATTCAAAGTGCAGTGGGTAGCTTTGAAGAAGGAGGATGCCACAGGATAAGGAATGTGGGTGGTCTTTAGGGGCTACAGATAGGCTGCAGCTATCAGCAAAGAAATGAGGTCCTCGGTCCTGTGGATGCAGGGAGCTGAATGGGGTTTGACCAACAACCTAAATGAGCTTGTTCAAGGATTCTTCCTGGGAGCATCCAGATAAGAACCCAGGCTGGCTGACACCTTGTTTTTGGCTTTATGAGACCTCAAGCAGAGAACCCATCTGAGCCCAACCCCAATTCTAACTTATAGAACTGTGAGCTAACAAGTGAGTATTGGTTTGTTTTTTTTATTTGTTTGTTTGTTTTGTGGTACGCGGACCTCTCGCTGTTGTGGACTCTCCCGTTGCGGCCTCTCACGTTGCGGAGCACAGGCTCCGGACACGCAGGCTCAGCGGTCATGGCTCACAGGCCCAGCCGCTCCGCGGCATGTGGGATCTTCCCGGACCGGGGCACGAACCCGTGTACCCCGCGTCGGCAGACGGACTCTCAACCACTGCACCACCAGGGAAGCCCGTGAGTATTGTTTTGTGCTGTCAAATTTGTGGTAACTTATTATACAGCAACAAATACTAATAATTTATTAAATGCCAGCTACATGGTAGGATACTTGACAATGCACCTTTTCAGCCTGCCCAGTGAAGTAGGAAGTACTGGGTCCAATTTACCAATAAGCCACAGAGACAAGTGATTTGCCCCAGGATTTGGAAGTAGAGCCAAGACTCTACTTTAGATTATTAACTTTTATTTGAGACCTTTTTGCCACATTTGACTCTTTATTATATAAAGTATACACATGATATTTTATTATGTTTTTTTCTTATTACTTTGTGCTTTATTGGACCACTCCAATCACATAATGATGGCTAGAGCAGTTGCCAAGTCTTTACTTTCCAGTAGTTTTCAGTAATTAAAACTGATCTTTTCAATATTTTTTCAGCTTTAATTTACTTTTAATTAATTTTTATTGGAGTATAGTTGATTTATAATACTGTGTTAGTTTCAGGTGTACCGGAAAGTGAATCTGTTATATATGTATACATATATCCACTCTTTTAGATTCTTTTCCCATATAGGTCATTACAGAATATTGAGTAGAGTTCCCTGTGCTATATAGTAGGTCCTTATTAGTTATATATTTTATATATTGTCGTGTTTATGTGTCAGTCCCAATCTCCCAATTTATCCTTTCCCTCCCTTTCCCCTTGGTAACCATAAGTTTGTATTCTACATCTGTGACTCAACTTGTTTTGTAAATATATCCGTTTGTATCATTTTTTAAGATTCCACATATAAGCAATATCATATGGTATTTGTCTTTCTGTGTCTGACTTACTTCACTCAGTATGACAATCTCCAGGTCCATCCATGTCGCTGCAAATGGCATTATTTCATTCTTTTTAATGGCTGAGTAATATTCCATTTTATATATGTACCACATCTTCTTTTTCCATTCCTTTGTAGATGGACACTTAGGTTGCTTCCATGTCCTGGCTATACAAAGCTGATGGCCTTTAGTATAAAACTTACAAGTCAAATCCAATTCAGAGCAACTCCCCTTGCCCAACACAGGCTGGACTTACAGCCTGAGGAGCCCAGAGCTGAATGGGCGTGTGGTACTGGTACTCCTGCCTTTACTTCTCTGCTTGGTTTTGTACACTTTACTGGTGGGGCTGTTTAAAGAGATGGGTAGAAAAACAGCAAGCTCCTTTCTGAATTATTGTGATTCCCTCTGTGTTGGTTTTGATGATTCTCTAGGTAATAACTTTCCATTCATACTCTTCAGGAGAAGATGTCTAAAAGCAGAGTGGTGTAGAGTGGAATCTTTGGAGACTTCTGCCAGGACCTCATCCTGTACAGTCTCCGGTTGGGACTCTTCAAGCCCTCCTCTACTTCCCTTGTCAGGACTTCTCCACTTCAGTTTTGCTGTTGGGGTCCCTTGCTTGGAGCCTATTCTCTGGGACATATTTATGGCAAAGCTCTTGAAGGTAGGGATTTTCTGCAGTGTCCACAGCAACTACCACAATCTCACCATACCCAGAGTTGTGTCTGTAGACAGCTGTCATTGCTACCCCATACTTTTCCCTACCATCTGTTTCCAGTTTTCTCCTTGATGAGATAGGCATAGGGACTGATGAGCAAATCTGTTGCTTAAGGTGGCATCCCAGAAGGGAAGGCGTGGCTGGCCACTGCTTCTTGTGGGCATTCATCCATGGGTGATGCTCTGCTTGCTCTTTCATTTGCTCCATAATATAAACACTTTAATCCCCACACAGCCTTGGACACTGATGATCCTTAGGAATCCTTATCCCTTTACCTTCCCCACTTTCTACATACAGATTGAGAGAGCTGGCTAATGATAGTAGGAACAGTTCTGCCACCTCTTGGCAAGCCAGTATCTTGTACCGGTTACTGATAGCAGGCCTTAGAATATGGACGATGCAGTGATGCGTGTTTTCAGCTGACTGCACCAACCCTCAAGTCTGGGACAAAAGTCCCACTAGGCATTCATTACATGATTCTGAAACATTCTGTCATAGCTCAACCTCTAAAAGACGAAAAGGGGAGAAGTGACTTGCCTAAATGTTATATCACACTTTGGACTTAAACAGTTATTCTTTGTTTATGATTTAGTTTGCCTGAGGCTTGACAGTAATAGAAGAATATACAAGAGAATTAATATGAGTATAATATGATCTGTATTTTAGTTGTCATCTGTGAGCTCTGCATTATCTGATCTTTGGGAATGTATTTTGAATTTTGACTTAAGTATTTGAATAAACAGTTCAATCTGGGAATCGGCATATAACAGTATTTAAGAAAGAAAGACAGGTGACTATGTTTAGTGTAGCTAGTTTTGAAGTTATTCTGCCTTGTTGAAAAAATATGAACTGATAGTGTCATTAGAAACTTGAACGTTTTGGAGGAAAACACATGAAGGGATTCACTAAAGAATGCTAATTCCTAGGTTATGTATAAATCCAGAAGAACTTACCATGTCCCTATTCAAGTGACAAAGTTGTAGGAAGCTGGCAAAGGAGGGAGATGGGGGAGAAATCCATGGCTTGTGACAGGGCAATCCTAGATTGATTGTGAGACCAGAAACCTAACATAAAACAAGGGAGCACACTGGAATTGAGAGCCATGTGAAAGTTAAGCTGAAATCTCTAGGGCTGTCAGAGTGGAAGGTGAAAGAGTCCTGATAAAACTGGAGACGTCCTGAAGGGAAGAGTTATTAGTTCAAGATGGCACATAAATTAGAGCTCTTTCAGGTTGGGAGATAATGAACATGCATAGGAAATATATCGTTAGTATATTCTATTTTTTGAGTGCTGTGCTGGCATTGGGTTCCAGTTTATGTTAATCAGGATGGATAAAACACCACTGAAATCCAAAGAACTAGCCGATTTCATTACACAGACCAGAAAGGGGAACAATGTGCAGTGATAAATAGTAAATTAGGTGATGCTATTTGTTGTTTTTTTACCCTATTTGCTTTTCTCAAAATAAATCTTCAAGTGAGAGAATGTTGTTCAGTTATTAATTCAATAAAAATCTGTTGATTTTTCTGTTATGTGGCTAACATTGTACTAGGCACTGGGAAAACAGATGTAATGAGCCTTGTATCTTATCCTTATAGAAGTAACTGTTTAGAGAAGGAAACGGATGTGAAAAACAATAATTAAAACACTATGCAATAATACTCAGCAATGGAAATCCATTGCTCTGTGGTCCATCAAACTTTCTTATGAGAATAGTATTTTATTCTGATGAGGGAACACTGTCTCTGACCTTCTTCTCTCCATGGTTTCCATACCTCAATTATGATACCTGGCTCAGAACCCAAACTTGACCACTCAGAGTCAAAACTTTTCTCTTTGTGAGGAAGAGGCTCAGCCCCTGCAGGTGGCAAAGCTGGAGTTGTTAAGAATCAAACATTTCATTGAGTGGAAGACCACAGGCTGTTGTAAGGAATCATGACTCCAATAGTCTAGCTGACACTGGGAGGTAAAAGAGCCAACACTGGTTCCATCTCTAGATGGACATCCCTGAGATTCAGGTAGACTCTCACCTTTGCTTCGGTGTTTTTAAAGAAAATATATACATATGTATATATATATACATATTTTATTTTATTAAGCTAATTCCAGTTTAGTTTTTAGATCAACTGTAAAAAGAAAGACCTGACTGCATTTCTATAAAGTTATTATTTGAACAAGCATGATCAAAGTTGTAATATGTAGCATATGGATAATAGGATAGTACAAAGGAAATGAGAATCATGGCTCACAGTGAAGCATGTCTAGCAAGTATCCTTCTCCTAAGGACCCTGACAACAACTTGTTTTGTACCATGTATAGAAGGACAATGGTTGGAGCTATTCCATCCATCCTGTAAAGTTGTTATCAGGGACTGAGGGGTTTGGTATAGCAGAAAAGCAAGAAGCTTCCAGTCACAGTGAAAAGTAACAACAAGAACCGACATGATAAGAGAAGAAACACACCCCCCTCAAATTATTCAAAAGAGAGAAAGACAGAAAGTTAAAAAAAAAGAGAGAAAAAAGGAAATGGCTGGATGACACTGGATGGTGGAATGAAGATGTAAAACTCTGTACAAAGCAGTAGGAAATAACAAGAAATGAGAATAAGTCATAGAAGGTGAGGTCAAAGTGAAGTGGGATGAAAATTATCATGTTGTTGACGGACAGACCCCTGGTCCCTCCAATTTTGGGCCCAATATGAGCAGTGATCTTTAAAAGAAAAATGAAAAAGACTCAAGATGAGAAATTCAGCCTTTAAAATGTATTTTAAAGTGAAAAGACAGAAATGTTAGAGGTATTTTGGAGACGATAGACCTTTCAGCTCATAGAAACTGGGAAACTTCTTTCCTCAAAGATTTCAGTTGCTTTTGAGATTCAGCACATTTAGAATGTTCTTCATTTCTAGATTTCTACTTCTTAGTTTCAAACTTATTCTTGGAGTCAGCAGTTGTAGTTTTGTGTAAAATGCAGCATCTAAAACCAGAAAAGAACACTCTAAATAGACTGCCCTTTGAAATAGCACCTTGTCCTGGGCACTAACAGTTAATACTTTATTTCAATAGGAAAAGACATTGGCCTATGGCATTGAGAAGCCCATGCTATGAAAGATGCAAAATAAGGTTGACAGTATAATGGCACTTTGCTTATAAATTCAAGCAAAACACTTTTCTCTTTAGGAAAGCAAGAACTGAGAGAGCAGGGATTTTTGCACTGTTTGTAAAACATTCTTAAACTCATGTCTACTGCCAAAGTGATAGAAAATAATAACAGTATTAAAAGAATGATTATAAAAGTCATTGTTGATGACAATATAAAAATTGATTTCATGTTGATTACCCTGAGGACCTTTATTCAAACATTTAATATAACATTTTGTTACTGTTAGACACTAAAGCTAGAAGTTGAGATGTTCTTAAATAATCATTATGTAAAACTTGTGTTTGGGTCAAGTTTTTATAACAGAGGTGAGCAAACTTTCTTCCTTGTAAGGCCAGATAGTGAATATTTGCTGCCATATGGTCTCTCCCACAACTGCTCAACTCTGCCATGTGGTACAAAAGCAGCCATGGACAAGACATAAATAAATGAGCATGGCTGTGTTCCAATAAAACTTTATTTACAAAATCAGGTGGTGGTCTAGATCTGACCCACAGGCTATATCTTGCTGACCTCTGCTTTACAATAGCAAAGAGAAACATAGCCTTTATAATTAAACTTCTCCCTATCTTCTTTCAATTGATGGTATTTAATAACAGCACAAAAGTGAGGCCACAGTGAGGCAATAGAAAAAGGGACAGCGTGAGAAAAAGCCAAATAATTTTGCCGAGTGTCCCAGACAGTCAGGAAGAATGTGGGTGATATTGCAAAGAACACTCAGTTATAAATATTAAGCGCTGGCATGTTTCTGAAGAGAGATGTGCCTGGCATTCTGACAATCCTCAGTTCACTACTGGGGAAGCAGACCAGCCTCGAGAGCCCAAATCAAGAAGTAGCCATATATGCCCACTGCTCCTTGCTTCTGTCTCTCCATTAAGAATTTTCCTACCCTCTAGTGCATGCTAAAGTCTGGAAATGCAACTGTAATCCAGTCAAATTTAACATCCTTTTCTAATATTTTGTATTTGGGTTTAGGCCTTCTACAAGTTGGAGAAAGCCAAATGTATGCATTTCAATTGTATTCTGTTGGCTTTTAGTTTGTAAGGGAGTGGAATGAGTTTAAAAATAAACAAGACATAAGGAAACGGTAGACAAAGGACTTTATGAACTACTAAGCCTGATTATACTTTTAAGATCTTGAAAAAAATACTCTGTTGATAACTGAGACTTGACTGTGCCTGCCTCACTAATTTAGGGACTGGCTCTAATAAAATAAAAGATAAAACAAATTTATTTTTTTTTGAAAATGCTAATGAATGTGATTAATACATTTTAATCAGAGCAGCTGGACTCTTCGTGCAGTTATTCTTTTGGCAGGAGCATAGGTAATCCATTGAAAAATTATGTATCGCATATTTAAACACGAAAACTACTACAGTGAGAACCACTCAGAAAATGCAGAACTGGAAGAAGCTTCATTCAAAAATCTGTTAAAGAGAAACAAGATATGTATTAGAGTTGACTGAAGTGTAATTAATAATAACTCTTAAGAATTGTAAACTAGTGTTATAAAAGCAACATGTGTATATCCTAATGGGTCAAAGTCTGCATGAGTAAAGTATTAAAGGTGGAATAGGGCCAAGCAGAGAAGCAAGGGTAAGACCTGCTGTAAAGCCACAGTGAGTGTGGACAGAGGGAGGAGGACATTTGCCCTGGAGAAGTTAGCACAGAGATGAGTCCAAACAAGACACTACAGGAGAAATGTCAGAACCAGCTCTGGTTAAAGGATTATGGTGGGTGAAAATTGTGAGTGACCCAAGCCCACTTTTAACACCTTTTCAAGCTACTGTGGCATCACTTTTCATAAGTCTTCACTATGTCATTTATTAATTTATTCTCTCATGTTGTAAACATGCATTAAATTCTTTCTCAGTGATAGTTGTCATAGCTACCATGACTCGGAGAGTATCAACCAAGACCGAATGGCAATACCAATGGGCTGGTTCAGACAAGCGTATCCAGAATCTTTGCTGGAAGATCAGTTGTGCTCCTCCTCGTGTGCCAGCATATCTGGGTTTGGCTAGAAAGGGCTTTGTGTATCAGATCACATGGCGAAGAATTCATCATATGGGAAGAGAAAGTTTGGGTACATTGAGAGAAAGCTAAGACCAAGGGCCTGGAAACAAGGAAGAGAGAGGAAGTATCCCCAGGGTCTTTGTTTTTATTACATCAAGTTGGGCTATTGTCCTCACAACTGGAGACTGAAATGTAACTAAGGAAAATATGTTTAAAAACTTTGCAAAAAAAACACTAATGGAAGCTATTGAAGAAGAACTAAACAAAAAACCCATAAAGAAAATTTTTTGGAAATATGCTAGCAGGCGCAAAAACCTTGTACTTTTTGTGAAATATCTTTCTGTCTCATAGTGAAAATACAGCTTTTATGTGGATTCAGGATTTCCATAGGAAAGATATACTTGTAGAGTTTAATATGATTTGAGAAAAAGTGAAGTCATTATATGACAACTTAAAGCAAAAGGAAGGTGAAGAATCTAAAACTGGAGAACTTAATGCCAGTAAAGGATGGTTTGATAATTTTAGAGAGAGGTTTGGCTTTTAAAATGTCAAGATAACAGGGTAAGCAGCTTCTCTTGACCAAGAAGCAGCAGACGAGTCCCCAGATGCCATTAAGAAAACCATTGAGGAGACAGAATATCTTGCCTGAACAGGATTTTAATGCAGACAAACGTACCGTATTCTGAAAAACAAAAGTCACAAAAGATATTTATTAGTAAGAGAAGCAAACATCAGGATTTAAGGCAAGAAGGGTCAGGCCAACTCTGCTGTTTTGTGCAAATGTGGTTTTATGATCAGGACAGCAGCTAAGCTCTGAGCCTTGAAGAGAAAAGATAGACACCAGCTACCAGTCTTTTGGTTGTACAAGAACGACTGGACAATGAGAACAGTTTTTCTGGATTGGTTCCATAGATGATTTCTCCTTGAAGTCAGGAAGCACATTGCCAGGAAGGGACTGCCTTTAAATTTCTTTTGATATTGGACAATGCTTCTGGCTACCCAGAACCCAATGAGATCAACATCAAAAGTGTTGAAGTGGTCTACTTGTCCCCAAACACAAGATCTCTAATTCAGCCTCTATATCAGTGGGTCAGAAGGACCTTTAAGTCTCATTACACACAGTACTCTTTGGAAAGGATTGTCAGTGCAATGCAAGAGAACGCGCATGGAGAGAACATCATGAAAGTCTGGAAGGATTAGACCACTGAGGATGCCATTGTTGTTATAGAAAAAGCCATGAGAGCCGTCAAGCCTGAAACAATCAATTGCTGCTGGAGAAAACTGTGTCCAGATGCTGTGCATGACTTCTTCAGGTTCACAAAAAAGCCAATCAAGGAAATCATGAAAGAACTTGGCTCTCCCACCTCACAGGCATAGCCCCTGACACCTGGCTGGAGCACCAAGAGTCTGTCATCCACACGGCTCAGAATAAAAGGAGAAAAAAAAGAAAGAAAGAAAAAAGAAGATAAATAAAACAAAACAAAATAAAATAAATAAAATAAAGTTATTAAAATAAAAAATAATTATTAAAAATTTTTGTAAAATAATAAAAACAGAAAGAAAGAAGAGAGCAACCAAACCAAAAAACAAATCTATCAATGATAACAAGTGCTAAAAACTATACTAAAAAAACAAACAAAAAAACCAGACAGAACCCTAGAACAAATGGTAAAAGCAAAGCTATACAGACAAAAATCACACACAGAAGCATACACATGCACACTCACAGAAAGGGAAAAAAATATATATCATTGCTCCCAAAGTCCACCTCCTCAATTTGGGATGATTCGTTTTCTATTCAAGTATTCCACAGATGCAGGGTACATCAAGTTGATTGTGGAGATTTAATTCACTGCTCCTGAGGCTGCTGGGAGAAATTTCCCTTTCTCTTCTTTGTTTGCACAGCTCCTGGGGTTCAGCTTTGGATTTGGACCCGCCTCTGCGTGTAGGTCACCTGAGGGCATCTGTTCTTCACTCAGACAGGACGGGGTTAAAGGAGACATTGATTCAGGGACTCTGGCTCACTCAGGCCAGGGGGAGGAAGGGGTACAGAATGCAGGGGGAGGAAGGGGTACAGAATGCAGGGCGAGCCTGTGACAGCAGAGGCCGTAGTGACGTTGCACCAGCGTGAGGCGTGCCGTGTGTTCTCCTGGGGAAGTTGTCCCTGGATCATGGGACCCTGGCAGTGGCCGGCTGCACAGGATACCCAAAGCAAAATACAGATTCAATGCAATCTGTATCAAACTACGAGTGGCATTTTACACAGAACTAGAACAAAAAATTTCACAATTTGTATGGAAACACAAAAGACCCCGAATAACCAAAGCAATCTTGAGAAAGAAAAACAGAGCTGGAGAAATCATACTTCCTGACTTCAGACTATACTACAAAGCTACAGTAATCAAGACAGTATGGTACTGGCACAAAACCAGAAATATAGATCAATGGAACAGGATAGAAAGCCCAGAGATAGACCCACGAACATATGGTCACCTTATCTTTGATAAAGGAGGCAAGAATATACAGTGGAGAAAAGACAGCCTCTTCAATAAATGGTGCTGGGAAAACTGGACAGCTACATGTAAAAGAATGAAATTAGAACACTCTCTAACACCATACACAAAAATAAACTCAAAATGGATTAAAGACCTAAATGTAAGGCCAGACACTATCAAACTCTTAGAGGAAAACATAGGCAGAACACTCTATGACATAAATCACAGCAAGATCCTTTTTGACCCACCTGCTAGAGAAATGGAAATAAAAACAAAAATAAACAAATGGGACATGAAGAAATTTCAAAGCGTTTGCACAGCAAAGGAAACCATAAACAATATGAAAAAGCAACCCTCAAAATGGGAGAAAATATTTGCAAACGAAGCAACTGACAAAGGATTAATCTCCAAAATTTACAAGCAGTTCATGCAGTTCAATATCAAAACAACAAACAACCCAATCCAAAAATGGACAGACGACCTAAATAGACATTTCTCCAAAGAAGATATACAGATTACCAACAAACACATGAAAGAATGCTCGGCATCATTAATCATTAGAGAAATGCAAATCAAAACTACAATGCGATATCATCTCACAGTGGTCAGAATGACCATGATCAAAAAATCTACAAACAATAAATGCTGGAGAGGGTGTGGAGAAAAGGGAACCCTCTTGCACTGTTGGTGGGAATGCAAATTGATACAGCCACTATGGAGAACAGTATGGAAGTTCCTTAAAAAACTAAAAATAGAACTACCATACGACCCAGCAATCTCACTACTGGGCATATACCCTGAGAAAACCATAATTCAAAAAGAGTCATGTACCACAATGTTCATTGCAGCTCTATTTACAATAGGCAGGACATGGAAGCAACCTAAGTGTCCATCAACAGATGAATGGATAAAGAAGATGTGGCACATATATACAATGGAATATTACTCAGCCATAAAAAGAAATGAAATTGAGTTATTTGTAGTGAGGTGGATGGACCTAGAGTCTGTCATACACAGTGAAGTAAATCAGAAAGAGAAAAACAAATATCATATGCTAACACATATATATGGAATCTAAAAAAAAAAAAAGGTCATGAAGAGCCTACGGGCAAGACAGGAATAAAGATGCAGACCTACTAGAGAATTGACTTGAGGATATGGGGAGGGGGAAGGGTAAGCTGGGACAAAGTGAGACAGTGACATGGACATATATACACAACCAAATGTAAAATAGATAGCTAGTGGGAAGCAGCTGCTTAACACAGGGAGATCAGCTCCATGCTTTGTGACCACCTAGAGGGGTGGGATAGGGAGGGTGGGAGGGAGGGAGACACAAGAGGGAAGAGATATGGGGATATATGTATATGTGTAACTGTTTAACTTTGTTATAAAGCAGAAACTGACACACCATTGTAAAGCAATTATACTCCAATAAAGATGTTTTAAAAAAAAAAAGGAAGAAGAGCAGCAAAATAAATTTTTTAAAAAAAAGGAAATCATGAAAGAGAATATGGGCTATGCAAAAAAGGTGGAAGGTAAAGGGTTTCAAGATATGGATCTTGGAGAAAGTCAAGAGCTAATAGACCCCCACACCAGAATTAACAGAAGATGACTTGATGGAGATGAGGACTTTGAAACCAGTGCCAGGTGATAAGAAAAAAGACAGAAGAAGAAGCATCTCCAGGAAACAAGTTGACATCAGACAATATGGCAGAAGGGTTCCGATTATTATTCAAGAATGCTTTTGACTTCTTCTACAATGTGGACCCTTCTATGATCTGAACACTGAAACTGAAGCAAATGACAGAAGCAGGATTGGTAGCCTGTAGAAACATTTTTAGAGAAATGAAAATGCAAATAAGTCAGACAGAAATTATGATGTATTTCAGTAATGTTCATCAAGTGTACCTGTCTCTCCTGCCTCACCCTCACCCTCCTCCAACTCTGCCACTCTGAGACAGCAAGGTAACCCCCTCCTCTTTGTCCTTTTCCTCAGCCTACTCAACATGATCACAATGAGGATGAAGACATAACCAAATTATTAAGTAATCTTCCAGTTCTGAACCTACTGAGAGAAGTCAAAAGATAAGTTAGATGGAAATAGGGTACTACTTTGGAGAATGTACCTTCAAATATGAAAAACAATGAGCTTCCTAATTACCCCAGAAAAAGACAGACTTTGTGCCCTCAGTCACTAATAGTGCAGGACAACTGTAACTTCCCCTCATGGGGCAAAACTGGCGTCTATGAAATATATGGCTGAGGCAGCAGACCAGGTTGTGTCCTCACCACAATCAGGTAGATCATAAAAAGAGAAGAGGCTGCACCACATAAGCCCACCTCATTTCTCAAAGTCATCGAATAGATCATTCCACGCTAAGACATGGAATAGGGATCTGCACATAACCAGGGGCATTTAGAGAAAATATCTCATCTTGGAAATCACAAGAGAAGACAAAGTATTCTAACCCCAGGAAGTTGCTCTTACCCATGGCCACATTCTAGACCTGCAAAAGCATAGAATCGCCAAATTTTGGAAATCTTAAATTTGAATACTTCCCTCTCAGATCACTGATTTCTACCCTTTCAGACATCTCACTGCGTACATGTCAGTCACTTGAATCCTCCACTATCTTGCTGGGTCACCAACCCCTATTGATCTCACTCACTTCTTTCTAAGTCTATATCACTAAACTAATCACCCAGAGCACATGATCTTCTAAACCTTTTCCTTTGTAATTTGGGGGGATGAATTGGAGAACATAGCTGGAATCAGTTCATGAAAGGACAAAAATGACACAAGGAATTAAATTTTATTGTGTGGGCATTGGGGAAACCTTTGCAAGTTTTTGTGTTGGCGAGTGACAAACTTTCACTCATGTTACTGAACTGATGGAAGTCTAAACTAAAGATGGAAAAGGCAGAATGTTGAAATCTGTGGAAGTGGATGGGAGGCAATGTATAGATAAAATGGAGATGAAGTAGACCTGAACAGAAGCTATGGGTAGGGCAGTGGTGAAAAGAACACAGAATGAGAAATTACAGAGTCAATAGGACCTGGATATGGAGTGAACTTGAGAGTAGGAGATCTCAAAGATGACCACTAGTGTCTAAGATAGTACCTACCACATGAGCACTAACACGAATGTGGGTTGAATGTGATAAAGTATTTGTAATCAATAGTTTACAGGAGTCAATTAACATTGACAGCCTCCAGAACAAATGCAGCCTCCACAAACAAATGCAGCCTCCACAAACAAATGCAGCTTCCAGAAACAAACAAAGGCAGCCCTCATTGACACCGAGGCCAGACTTCTAATTTGTCAAATTTTAAAATAACAAACCTATGTTGTTTTAATCCAGTTACTTTGTGGTAATTTTATGCAGCAGCAATATAAAATGAACACAACTGTATAACCAGAAATTAGACACAGCTGAAAATTGAATTTATGTATTGGAAGGTTGATTTGAGGCAAACATTCTAAGAACGATAGATAAAACAAATAAAAATCTTGGTCCATAATGGAAAAACCACAGGACATCAAAGACTGAGTGTGCCATTCATAAGTATTTAACAAAAGATCACTAAGGGATGAGCTATCTAAAAAAAAGAAAAGAAACTGACCACAGAAGCAAGACATTGGATACCAAAAGAAAATGCTCAGAAAGAAATTGGTGAACCTGTAGATAATTTTAAATAAATAACATTAAAAATAACATAACAAATAAAGGTATCTGGAAATTACAATGAAGTTAGTGTTCTAAAATCTTTTTGTAGTTCAGGATCTGGAAGTAAGTAATCAAAAGTCTATATTTAATATGTAAAGTATGATTCAAAGTTTATGGGAAACAACGAAAAGGTTATATATATGGTATATATATAATATGCTACTTTTTCACTTATTTGTTTATTCTCTGTATCCCCCTACTAGAATGATAGGAGGACATATTTTTTATCTTACTTACTTACTACTTACCATCATATTCCCAGAACTTAGAAGAGGGATGGAACATTGTAAGTGATGATTACTAAGTGTAGAATTAGCTAAATAGATTGTATATCTTTCAAACCAGCAAGAAAGGGAGAGAGATAAAAGTTAATTTGAAGAGAAAGCAGGAAAAATAAGAAAGAAGGAAAGAAAATGCATGGGGGAAAACATAAAATAAGATGATAAAAATTCAGAGATTAACACTTGGGTAAAATAAATTCCCAATATGCAGTTTAAAAGAGACACCCATAGTGAAGATATCCAGCTGATATACAACAAGAGAAGGCACCTTTTCAGTGGTTGAAATCTATTTTTAAGGTCCAGTTGTTCACGGTGTTTGGCCAGGAGGTATGCCACATTGGTTCTTAGTATTTGAATATTTTTCTTGCAGCACACTGAAAGGCTAAAAATAGAGGGGTAGGAAATACTAACCTAAAACATGCAGAAACAACCATTTTAATCTGAGAAAAAACCTGTACATTTTAGCAACATGGTTGTGCAATGCCCAATGATAAAACATCTGATTCTGTAAGAAGACCTAAAAAATCCTGAATCTGAATATAATAATATAAACACAACAGATATAAAATATAACATTAGAGAACTGTAAAAATAAAAAGTGGACAAAATTACAGTGCAAAGTTTAATTTTGCTAAAATTTGCTAACTTTAATTAGCCAAGTTTAGGTCCTGTAATTTCAGCTCAGCCCCAACTATCTTTAGTAATCATATGTTCATAATTCAGCAACTACATATTACATGGCAAATAACATTTTCCCAAATTTCTCTTTCTCTCAAAATAACAATTTAAAACAGAAACTAAAATTTATTTTGTATGACCTGTTACTAATCAAGTTACATCTACTTTTCTTTCCAAAGACGATCTACTTATTCTTCAAAATATGTGTACTATTTCATTAAAGATCAGTGTTTTCTTCTCTAAGATGGTGATATGAAGACTCTTAGTACTCAGATGCCAAAGAACTGAAATGTTTCAAAGTAAATATTTCGGCAAATGAGCCATATGTCCCTAGGTTTAAGGACAATGAGAAAGTCTTAATCAGTCATATGGTTTTCAGCACTTATCCTGATAAACGGCAGGTCAAGGAGGGTTGTGTTTAATAGTATATTCCTCAATGAAATGCCACTTTTTCCCCAATGTGTCCTCTGTACAAGCTAATTAAAGTCATGTTTTGCTGCACTGTCAGCACAGCAAGTGGCTGACTTTCTTGCCTCTCCACATGGTACAAAAAACGAATGCTGGCATATGATACACCTGAGCTCGTAAAGGGTCCTTGACATGTAATATAGTGCGTGCTTTTTTGCAACCCACACTTATAGCATCTTCCTTCTCCCTTATGCATTATTACCATCCACTTATATTACATGCAGATAGAAGTTAAATAAGTTGAAAAGACATGGCTACTGCTTTGTTTCCCAAATCCAGAGAAACAATTCCTACCTTATTAAACACTCCTGAGTCTCTCAGATGCACTCAATGGAAATTAGGGTGGTGTCACACTGCTGTACATTTTTAAGTACTATTAGAAGACTATGCTTGATAAATACCACTTAGTCCCTCAAATCATAAAAGTAATATCTGAAAAGGAATTTCAGTGAGTTAAAGCATATACTATAAATGCATATAAAAGCAGCGTTAATAATCACCCCTCCCTTCTCACATATTTTCCATTTGAACAATGAAACCAATGGTAAGAATTTTTTGTATTTGCTTGCACAATGTTCTTCTTGCAGCAAATACATGGCTAATAAATAAATGGTTTAAGAGTTTGTTGTGATGAAGCTTTCTTGCTTCTCATCAACTATGAATATAACTCAATTGACAGATGATTTCCCATTCTATGCTATATCACAAAGACTAATATAATACTCGTGTGAGTCTATGTGATGATCTACAGGGTATAACACCTGAATGATGTGGACAGAAAGACACATGAGTAAATAAAAAAAAATAGAGATGATTTGTAATTATACAGATGTTACTTGGAGCCCTTTATCTCAATTGTTATAGAAAGTTATTACACCAGGGGCCAGTAATTGTGGGAGTCATTTTAGAATTCTCCCTGTCACATAGTTCTTTCATAATCTGGTCCCAACTTACGTTTGAAAATTCACTATCATTTACTGACTTCCCTAAATCTATGGTTTGCAAAGTGTGTTCCCTGGACCTGAAGCAGTGGCATAATCTGAGAGTTGTTGGAAATGCAATTCTGAAACCCACCTCAGACTTACTGGATCAGAAACTCTAGGATGAGAACCCGAAATTGACATTTTTAATAAACCCTACATGTGGTTTTGATACACCCTAAATTTAAGAACAACTTCCCTAGGTCAGTCTTGTCAGATTTTAATATGCATAAGAATCACCTCGGAATTATGAAAAAGAGATTCCTTTTCCCACTGCCATAGACTGGATTCAGCAGAACTGAGGTTGGGCCTGAGAATTTGCATTTCTAACACTTTCTCTGGTGATGCAATGCTCTTGGTTCATGCGCATGCTTTGTATATTACCGTACCAGAAAGTCAAAGGGACCTCTTCCCGGAAATAGCACTTCCCAGGGTCTTTGACTTTGATCATTCCATCCTTTCTGTCTCAGAATGTCCCTTTCATAACTTGTCCACTTATGAAATCCTATTTACTCCTTAACACCCATTTCCAAAACCACCTCTCTTTCCCAGGAAAATGTACACACCCCTCCCATTCCTCTATTTCCCCAAGATTTTGTGTACACATCAATGATAGCACCCATTGCATTGTAATGATTTAAATATCTCACTTTTCCACTAAACCTATGCATTTCCTACCTTAGCTCTAATAAGTTTGAACACATTTGGCCCCCAAAATATTTGTTGAATTAATATATGTATGAATTAGTGCGTGTCAGGCAAAAGAAAATTAACCTTATATGTATTCATGAAAAACATTTTCTTCTGTGTTGTTTATATTATCACAATATTTGAGAAATTAAATGTATGACAATGCACTTGTGTTTGTGCAGCTTCATTAATAGTAAACATAGCCAAACTTGTGGATGACTGAATGCCTGACTGGTTAGATAACCTAAAACTTGTCATTAGTAATCTTACCGCATGTGGCAACAAGGGCTCGAAATGCTACTGTAATTCCATTAAAATAAGAGAGGCTAATGTTTGAATAACTAAAATAGGAGAGAGATTACATTGAAAGGCAATTTCTTAAGAATCATTACTAGTCAATTTGCAAAAAGAACTACTGGGAAACTCCTCAATATTTTTCCCTTATAATTCCCATAAAATAAACTGGTATTTGAGTGGAAGGTGGATAGGATCTGTAGCTCACATTCATGCAAATTCAAGTCAATTCATGCCTTAGTTTAAAATGTCTTGCCATTTCAGAAGTGGTAACATTCCCTTGAATTTTAGGTTCATTATGCATAATGTCATTATAGTTATCAAATCAAGCATTAGAATAGGCACAGATTGCTGATAATATTGTATATTGAGCCTTATGAGAATTAATAATCAGGATATTTTATATTTCTTTAGCCTTCTTTTTATGACAACTTATGTTTATAATGAAATTATGATTTATACTTTTTGGCAACATGTCTGTCATTTCCAAGCCTTTAAAACATGGATTAAATACATATGGCAAAAATTGCAAAAAGAGTAGGAAAGAGTTGGTAATGATAAACACATACTATTGCACTGATGTATTGTTCATCACACAATTTTTGAGCACCTACCTTCCATTAGGTACTGGACACATAAAGATGACTAACATATAGTTTTTGAGCGACTCCAGCTACATACGTTAGGCACTGCTGGGTAACAAACCACAGTAGAACTTAGTGGCTTAAAAGAACCGCCTTTATTTCTCACAAGTCCTTGGGTTCATCTGGTTGGTCCCATTGTCTCCCCTGTGTTCCCCATGCTTCTGGGATTGGCTGCATGTCACATGGTCAATGTCATGGCCAGTGTGTGGGACAGAACTCCCCACCCAAAATGGGGGAGTGAAGAACAGAGGCCATGAATGCAGTCAGTCTACCTTATTAATAAATGAGATTTAGCTAGGTAGTAATGGTGGGAAGGATACTGAGTGGTTTCCTAGGCAAAGCTAGTCATGTGTACAGAGACTTGAAGGCAAGATTAAGCACTTGAGTTTGAAACAATTTGATGTGGCTAAAGTGTAGGATGTATGCTGAAGGGTGTAGGGTTGAGGTAGCAGGTGGAGAAAGACTGGGAAGTTACTATACGGCTTGAGGAGTGTGTTCTCCACCCCATAACAGGCAATGAGGAGTAATAAGAGGAGACATACAACTTAGGATGCTAGATGGGGCCGGTGCAGCGTAGGAAGCTAGGTGGGGCAGGTGGAGGGTTTGCAGGGGTGAATCTAAATTCCTGGAGACACTTAGAGAGCAATTTAAATATTCTGACCAGAGATGATGAACACCTGAATGAAGCCAGTGGCTAAAAGTAAGAGCAGTGAGAACACTGGAGATACGTTTAGGAAATCATTGTCGATCTTACATCTGGCTCAAAATTTTTATAGGGCCCCAAAGCAGACTACTGAACAAGAAGTGGACATACTAGGTAAAAACTACAGGAATTTTCATCTTGAAGGAAAGAAGAGTTTGGGCATGATAGCTTGAGGTATGAGCCGTATCTGCTAGCTTCTATGAACTTGGTTCTTTAACATCTGCTCTACATGTCTATGTTGGATCTGCCTTGGGTTGGGCTACCTGAAAATATACCCGAGTCACCTTGCCTTGGCCTCCTGCCTCCCCCATTGCCCTCCCCTGATTCCTTTGGAAGAGTCATTCTCCCGGGATGCACTTCTTAAATACAAACCAACCAATCCAGAGCCCATACACCAACCACACCCTTTATTGGGCTCCCACGCTCTGGGCAGCTATGCGCCTGCCTTAAGCACCCCAGGGCCTGCCTGGTCTGAGAAACCTGGTTCTGCCCCTGCATCCCAGAGCCCTCTGACATCATTCAAACTAGCCAATCCTGAACCTGTTCCTTCTGCCTCACAGTTCATTCCCTCACATGGAAAACACACTAAGGGCTCTTGACTTCAGTTTCCTCTTCTCTCTTTTGCCTCGTGACTAACCCTCCTGTTTCCCTGCAGGGCCCCCCATGCACAGGGTGCTCTTCTTCTCTAAAACCTATGCAAAATAAACCATCTTTTAATGGCAATAGTGTCTTGATCTGTTGTCCTTACTCTACCTCAAATTTTCTATTAATATACTATATTTTTTCCCTTAGCCAATATGGCAGGTTTTTTTTTCCTTTTTCAAATCTTTTTAAATTGAATGAAAGGTTCTATAAATTCTATAGTGCTTTACAACTTTCAAAAGTTTCACACACATGATTTCATATAATTCCATAATAATCGTTTTTTATTCCTACCCCTATTGCCCTTTCCCCTTTCCCTCTCCACACTGTTAACCACTAGTTTGTTCTCTGTATCTGTGAGTCTGTTTCTTTTTTGGTTTATTCAGTAGTTTGTTGTATTTTTTACATTCCACATATAAGTGATTTCATATAGTATTTGTCTTTCTCTGCCCGACCTATCTCACTTAGCATAATGCCTTCCAAGTCCATCCATGTTGCTGCAAATGGCAAAATTTCATTCTTTTTTATGGCTGAATATTACTCCATTGTGTATATATGTACCACATCTTTACCCATTCATCTGTTGATTAACACTTAAGTTGCTTCCATACCTTGGCGATTGTAAATAATGCTGCTATGAACATTGGGGTGCATGTATCCGTTCGAATTAGTGTTTTTGGTTTTTTCAGATGGAGTGGAAGTACTGGGTTATACGGTAGTTCTACTCTTAGTTTTTTGATAAACCTCCATACTGTTTTCCACAATAACTGCATGAATTTACATTCCCACCAACAGTGTACCCACCAACAGAGGATGTAGGGAAAAGGTTTCCTTTTCCCTACATCTTTTCCAACATTTGTTATTTGTAAACTTTTTGATGATAACCATTCTGACCAGTGTGAGTGACATCTCACTGTGGTTTTGATTTGCATTTGCCTGATGATTAGCGATGTTGAGCATCTTTTCAAGTGTCTGTTGGCCATCTGCATTTCCTCCTTGGAAAAATGTCTATTCAGTTCTGCCCATATTTTAATTGGGTTGTTTGGTTTTTTGACATTGAGTTGTATGAGCCATTTATAAATGTTAGATATTAACCCCTTATCAGTCATATCATTTGCAAATATCTTCTCCCATTCAGTAGGTTGTCTTTTCATTTTGTCAATGATTTCCTTTGCTGTGTTAAAGCTTTTAAGTTTAATTAAGTCCCTTTTTTATTTTTGCTTTTATTTCCTTTAGGAGACAGATCCCAAAAACATATTGCTGTGATTTATGTCAAAGAGTGTCCTCCCTCTGTTTTCCTGTAGGAGTTTTATAGTATCCGGTCTTAATTTTAGGTCTTTAATCCATCCTAAAACTGTTGAATAAAAGATCATGCTGAGGAAAGGGTTTTTTACTCTTGCTTTTATTTTAAATTGTGGGCAATGTGAGCTTAGTGAAAGACTTGGTGGTGACAGAAAGTGCAGAGTTGGAAAGGAAGTGAAATAGTTAATAACCACAAGTTCTTAAAAGATTCCAAAAACAATGGGAGGAACAAATAACTTTTGGTCAAGGGGAGCAATTTCTCATGAAAAAGATAATTTTGAAGGTAGAATGCGAAAGTATATTTAGTAAATTCGGGACTGCTGACCTCCATTTCTTGTGGAGCAGGAAGCAGAGACATCTGGTGAGCATGTGGAAGGTGCCCGAGGAAACTTGGAAGCATCGCAGTGGTGAATAGAAGCAAAGGGGAGCTGCCAGATACAGGGAGGGCTGGACCCAGGGGAGGTCTGACAGGACTCATCCAAGTTTGGTGGACCACAGGCTTTCTGTGGGCCTAATGCTCATTGAAAACCCTTTGTAAAACTGATCCGTATCGTGGCTGCTGGGCTGCTGTCTGCCTCAGCAAATCAGTCTGACTAATTAATGAGTAGGCATTATTCTGTCCATAATGGAGTTAGCCAAGGGACAGAGTATGTATGAAGTCTCATTTCACCAGTGGCAGGCTTCCCAGTTGAGCATCTCAGAATCACTATTCTGAGCCCATACACCCACTTTAAATTGAAAATGGCATTGTTAACGCACGTCTGGGATGTGTTGAATTTTACAAATAAATAACGCAACAAGACTTTGGCAGGGATGAAGCAAACAGAAGCTGGGACGCTGGCTCCCTGAAACCCTCGGCTCTGAGTTTCCACATCCCCGCAGACTCCTGGTCTCCCCCTCTCTCCCTCTGGTAACTCCACAGAGGCCTTGTCTGGCTGCTTCCGCTCCAGCACCCAGTATATTGCCAGACTTTAAGAGCTGCGTCTGCTCTTCTGTGACAGCTTCTCTGATCCTGTTCAGGTGGGAATTAATCTCTCCTCTCGACTTCCATGTGGCTTTGCTTCCACCTCTTAATCAGTTACAGAGCGCTCTCTTGTAGTAGAATTGTTTGTCTACCTCCCTAGTTGGTATACAAGATCTAAGAAAAAGATGGGATTGAGAATCATGAAGGTCACTGGTGCTAAGTCTCCAGAAAACACTTTCGGAGATCCTGTTTGACTGTTGTTCGACTACAGTGAAGAGCACAGGACTTCACTCACTGCATGTGCCTGGTTTATTTTAGAGGGAAGTATATTCCACAATGAGAGTGATGCAATAATTCTGTACTTCATCCTAGTGCTATCTGTACATTCAATTACTTGGTTCATTTTCCTCTGAGTGAAGTCTAGACTCAAGTTTTAAAAGTTTTGTTGAATTAATTTTATTGAAGTGTGATTTGTATACTTTGTAAGTTTATGCATTGCATCCATTTAAAGTGTATACTTTGAAGATTTTTTAGCAGAAATATACACCCATGTAAACATAGACACAATCAAGATATAGACTTTTTCCATCGCCTGTAAAAATGCTCTCTTTCTACTTGGAACTGTGTGACTCCATCCATCCCAAGCCCAGAAAACCACTGATCTGCTTTTTGTCATGATAAATCAGCTTGAATTTTTCTACAATTTTATATAAATAGAATTATACTGCATGTAGTCTTTTCTGTCTTCCTTCTTTTACTCCCTTAATGGTTTTGAAATTGGTCTTTATTACAGTGTGTAGCCGTTGTCCATTCCTATTTATTTCTAAGTAGTAGTCTACCCTACAGATATACCTCGGCTTATTCATTCATCTCTTGGTAAACATTTAGATTAGTTCTAGTTTTTGACTATGGTGAATAATGTTGTTCTTAACACTGATATACAAGTACTGATATTTGTGTGGACACATGTTCTTACATCTCTTGGACAAATACCTAGAGGTACTCCTAGGACTGTATAGTAGGTATATATATTTAAAATTTTCCAACACTTGCTAACAATTGTCCGAAATAGTTGTGCCATTTTATATTCCTACCAGCCGTATATGTGTGCTTCAGCTGCTTCACACCCTCACCAAAACTTGGTATTTTGAATCTTTTTAAATATTACCCTTCTAGTGGATAATTAGAGATAGCTCATTGTAGTTTTAATTTTCATTGCCCTGATTCCTAATGGTATTTTCACGTGTTCAACGGACATGTGTATATTTTCTTTTGTGAAGTCTTTCTCTCATTTTATTATTGGTTGTTTTTAACCCTCTACTCTTGAGTTATGAGTTACTTTATACATTCTGGACACAATTTTTTTTGTCTGATATATGTGTTGCAAGTATTTTCTCCCAATCCATTATTTGAACTTTCATTTCTAATGATGCTTTTTGAAAAGCAAAAATTATTAATTTTGATCAAATTAAATGTACTATATTTAATTCATTCTTTTTGTGTTCTATCTAGGAATCTTTTCATTCTCCAAGTTAGCAAGAATTTCTCATTTCTCTTCTATTAGAGGTTTTATGAATTAAACTTTTACATTTAGATCTCTGGTATATTTTGAGTTATATCTGTGTGTTCTGTGAGATAATGGTCAAGTCTCTTTTATTTTTCTGTATGGATATCCAGTAGTTTCCACACCATTTATTAAAAAGTCTTTCCTTTCCCCATTGAATTGCCTTGTTGGCTTTGTCAAAAATTAATTGACCATGTATGAGTGTATCTATTTCTGGAATCTCAATTCTGTTTCATTAACCTATATATCTATTTTCGTGTGCAAATCATGCTGTCTTAATTGCAGTAATCTTATAGTAATTCTTAAAATCAGGTAGTTTATTAGTCCTTCAAATTTATTTTAATGATTTAGCTGTTCTAGATCATTTCTACTATTATATAAATGTTAGAATCAG
Organism: Phocoena sinus; assembly: GCF_008692025.1. Classification (NCBI taxonomy): domain Eukaryota; kingdom Metazoa; phylum Chordata; class Mammalia; order Artiodactyla; family Phocoenidae; genus Phocoena; species Phocoena sinus. The sequence continues at coordinate 86,896,787 of NC_045775.1, read as the reverse complement.
CTTATCCATTTCCATAAACTGCATAGTGGTAGTTTGCATGTGACAGCCTGAAATCTATATATGAATTTGGGGACAATAGGCACCTAACAATAATGAATCTATCAATCCATAAGCATAGTTTGTTACTTCATTAATTTATGCCTTCTTTAATTTCTCTCAGCAATGTTATATAGTTTTTAGTGATGCTACCTTGTATATCTTTTCTTACTCACTCTGAGAATTTTTTAGTTTTTACGCAGAATTGTAAATGTGATTGTTTTTTAAGTTTAACTTTTCTAAATGTTAGTTGTTAGCATATAAAAATATACCTGATTTTTCATATTTCTTAATCTGCTTCCCTTCTAAATTTTACTCGTCAGTTCTAGAGTTGAAATAAGACTTTCTATGTAAACAATCTTGTCATCTACAAATAGACATAGCTTTATTTCTTCCTTTCTCTTCTTTACATCTTTAATTTCTTTTCTCTTGCTTTATTGTACCAATTAAGACTCCAGTAAAATATCAAACAAGAATGGTGAAAGTACACATCTTTGTCTGGTTCCCAAACTTAGCAGAAAAGTTTCAATATTTCACTACTGAGCATGTTGAAAGTTGTAGATTTTTCTTAGATACTCTTTATCAGTTGAGGATGTTTCTTTCTGTTCCAAATTTGAAAACATTTATAAATGCTTTTTTTAAATCATGAATTGGTGTTGAACTTGTCAAATCTTTTTTTCTACTTCACTTGAAATGATAATATGATTATTCCCTTTTTTAAAAAACTTGATGAATTTATTGATTATTTTAAAGTTAAACCATAACAAGTTACCCCAAAAGTGAGCACCTTAGCACAACAGATATTTAATATCTCCTAATTTTTGTGGATCAGGAACTCAGCCACTTCTTACGTAGGTGTCTCAGGCTCAGGGTCTCTAATGAGGATTCAGTCAACCTATTGTTTGAGACCGTGGTCTCATCTGAAGATGCAACCGCAGGAAGATTTCTTCCGAAGCTCAATCACGTGGGCCACTATGCATCATGGGCTATTGGGCTAAAGGCTCAATTTCTCACTGGCTGTTGATTTCCATAGGACTGCCTCATGATATGAAAAGGTGAAATAGTGAGTAGTCCAAGTGAGAGAACTGCAAGATAAAAACCGTAGTCTTTTTAGTAACCCAATATCAGAAGTTAGCCGTGCATCACTAAGTCCAGCCCACACTCAATAGGAGGTGATTTTAAGAACATGAATACCAGGCTACAGACATCACCAGGAATCATCTCAAAGCCTGCCTACAACACTTTGTCTTTTGTGCCTCTTTCCTCCTTGGCTGACTTCTTTTGGATTAGATCAAAAGTTTTTTTTTTAGAATTTAATTTTGATTTACCTATTCTCTTTTTAGCTAAATCACTTTCATTATTTTTTAATTTGGATACTCCATAAACAATCTTCACTCTGTACATCATACTTAGAATTTATGTGTATTACTTATTTAAATGTAGAATCATTGATAACATACATTTTGATTTACCTCAGCTCATCATTTTTATGCTAAAATGTTATGTTATATATAAAAAACTCTATAAGACAATGTTAACCTTTTTTTTAAACAAGTCATGTGTTTTTAAAAGGAATTATTGGACCATATGCTTTTATTTTTTATGGTACATTTGCCATTTTTTAAATTCCTGAAGATTTCAATTTTCCACTCGTATCATTTCCTTTCATTTTGAAGAACTTAGTATATTTTGTATTGGTGGTGGGCTGGCCAAAACTACGTTAGTTTTCTTTTATCTTAAAGTGCTTTTATTTCACCTTTATTCTGAAAGAATACTTTTTTTGGCTACTGTGGGCATCATTTGAGGTATTGATTTTTTTTTCTTTCAGCACTTTAAAAATGCCTTTACATTATCTTTGGCCTCCATAGTTTCTGATAAAAAGTCTGACATCTTTGAAATTAGTTTTGCCTTTTAAATAATGTGTCATTTTTCTCTGGAAGCTTTCAAGAGTTTCTCTTTATCTTTCCTTTTCACTAGATTGACTGTAAAAGTGAGGTTTGCTCCTCAATCTGGATACGGTATTATTTATGGACCCTATAGAGCTCTAAAGCAGTAATAAAATTAAAAATGGAGTACAATAGGGGCTTCCATGGTGGCGCAGTGGTTGAGAGTCCGCCTGCCGATGCAGGGAACACGGGTTCGTGCCCTGGTCCGGGAAGGTTCCACATGCCGCGGAGCGGCTGGGCCCATGGACCATGGCTGCTGAGCCTGCGCATCCGGAGCCTGTGCTCCGCAACAGGAGAGGCCACAACAGTGAGAGGCCCGCGTACCGCAAAAAAAAAAAAAAAAAAAAGAAAAAGAAAAAGGAGTACAGTAAAATGTGCAGCTAAAGATTTGGGGAAAGGTACCACCTCTATAAGCGTCCTTTCTTACAGCTGCAATTACATCATGTCTTTTGGCTTTCTGCATCCCTACCCAACATGTCCCAATATATATACAGACCTATAGACCCAACTGCAAGGACACATACCTGTCTCCACGGGTCAATACAATCCAGTCTTTAGCTAAGATAGTTTTTAGGAGCTCTGCACTCTCACCTCTGGTCTCAGCAGGCAGAGATTCTTACCTCTGCTTGTCATGAACCCTGTGCCAGCTCCAGCACAACTGAGTCTATTGATGACAAATGCTACTTGAATCTAAAATGTGAGTAAAACCCATAGGCAGACTTTCATGCAAATTGGATTAACTTCTAAGACCATGAACTTTATTAAGCATGTATGTAAGAAGTTTGGAGTAAACACTTTTAAGACAATATTGTGTTCATGGAAAGGCAGTCAGTAGCTGAAAATTCATCAAAAGAAGGTAGTGACACTTCAAAATCAATACCCATAATGGGATCCTCCTTCCAACTGAAATTAAATGCGGGAATGGTTTGTATGTTTACCAAGATTATACAGTCTTGGCTTTTTGAGGTGACAGCAGATGGTCCAGATAAGAAGTGGCAGGACTAAGTGCAGGCAACCAGCATCTCATCTCAAACTCTCTTAACCATGATATCTATGAATTTATGCTTAACTGAGCAATGGGGGAAAAATCATGTATAGTCTTAGGGCAAGTCAGGGTGACTGTACCCTGGACTTCTCAAGAGTAATTAAATCTTAAACATTTTATCTATCTCACATTTTTAAAAAGGGTGTGCATTTCTACTTTTCTTGAAATGTCACCCATCAAAAAATGTCACTTACACATGCTTGTACTCTTTCATTTAGTTTTAGATACTTTGTGACTTGGCTTAGATCATCTTTATTTCTTATTTCCAAGCCTCAGATCCTTAGCCAAGTAAGCATCAGTGCTGACTTTATTTTCCAAATTCTATCATTCTTTAAATATCATTTAGGATTATTTCCAGGACTTCATGGATTTTCATGTTTTTCTCCTTTGTTTTTCACTCAGAATACTGGTAGTGTATTGTCCACATTGTTTTTAGTTTCAAACATATTTTGGGTAATTTAAACATGAAACCTGATTTCAGATAATCGTATGTCTCGAGTAAGAAAGGAATATAAAAGAATATTTAGACAGCACACTCTTTTCAAAGAGATGAAAAATAATTTTTAAAGAAATATTCTAGTATCACCTACCTGGTTAATAAATAACATTCATTCTTAATGGTTCTTAAAAAATAAAATGTGGTTAACTCATGCTTATCTTTCCAAATAAATTCAGGTTATTTTTAAAAAGCATTGGATATTCTGTCCTGAAAAGAAATTGTCCCTGCCTCTTTCAAGTTATTTAATTCATGGCAACTCATTAGAAAAATAAGTATTCAATCTTTTTTGTATTTTATGATTTCATTGCTGTATTATTTTCTTTGTACAATGTAAACTAAATGTACTGCTGTTTCTACTTTAGTGTCAGACCAAATACTGGGGAGATATTCTGCTACTCTCAGAAGTTATATACACAGCATTTCATGGCAGAATATTGAGAATAAAGCTTTAAATCAGGATGATAAAGGTGAATGATCACTTTTTCAGGTATTGATTGTAATATATGGAGGGAGTCAAAGCAAAAGCCAATGGATTGATAGATTCATGAACTTTCTATTGCTAGATAGGGTGCCAAGAAAAGAAAGAAAAGTCCCTTTTCTTTAAGTGAGAAAATTACAAGTAAGGAAGAACTAGAAATAAAGAGGAAGTCATTTGAATAAATGCATTTTCTTTTTAAGACATTTAAAATAAATTAAAACGCTTTTAGCCTTTGGATATTTCCAAAGCGAAAGGAATCTAAGTTCAAAACTGTCTCAGCTGACCTTACATTACTTACATTTAAGTCACTGGGAGTGACAGTGTCATTGAAGGAGAAGTCAAGAGCACGATTAATTGTATCTTGATTCTAGTCAACAAGAAGCAGCAGGGTTTTCTAGAAGACTTCAACCACCATCTCCTTGATCTGAATACTGCTCTCTCCAGAAATCCAGTTATTAGCAGCTGAATAACTGGAAAGTAACTGACAAATCCTTTTAACTAAAGTAGCCTTTCAGATGTAAAGAGTATTCTGAAACTAACTCTTATATTTACATTTTTCTTCAACAGATAGGTGGAGTTATCAAATACATTGTAATCGTCATGAGAATGTTTGCTATTAGTTCTAGCAAAAGTATACATGAGGAATTGCTCATTTATATGGATAGAGAGATAACAATAGAGTGAGAAGAAGAGATAATGAATTACAGTGAGAACTTGATTAATGTTCCACCTCATCTGCTTCATCCTCTCCATCCCCACTGTCAGTGTTCTCATAGCGGCCCTCACACACCGCTCCTGAAATAAAGCCAGAGCTCCGAAAGATGGTCTATTGCTTCTCCTCCTGTGCTTCCAGGTTAATCTTCAGAAAGCCAAGTTAAAAGTAATAAAAATAACAACCGTGGGGTTTCTCTGGTGGCGCAGTGGCTGAGAATCCGTCTGCCGATGCAGGGGACACGGGTTCATGTCCCGGTCCGGCAAGATCCCACATGCCGTGGAGTGGCTGGGCCCGTGAGCCATGGCCACTGAGCCTGCGTGTCCAGAGCCTGTGCTCCACAACTGGAGAGGCCGCGATAGTGAGAGGCCCGCGTACCGCAAAAAATAAAAATTAAAAAAAAAATAACAACCATAATGCTTTTCCATTTCTTATAGGAAAAATATCCTAAAATCATTAGCTTGACATTCAAAGCCCTGAATCCATTTCTTTACAGCATTATTTCCCATTCCTACCTCCCATGCATATGATTCACCCAAAGTTGGACTCACTGTTTCCCAAACACACTTCTGCATCTTTGTTTACAGGAATTCCCTACTGACTTGCTATGTTTGTCCCCTGATCTTTGTAGCCCAGATTGAGCCAGAAAACAAAAAAGAAAAAAAAAACCTCTCCCCTCTGAAATCCCTTAGAACTTTACCTGTACATCTTTTAATTCAGCACTTATCATTTTCTACCTCTTGTCATGTTAATTTAGGTGTTCAGGACCCAGGCATAGTACATTAATTCCCTACAGCACTTCCTGTGGGGCTTCGTAGATGAAAAACCCTCAAAACCTAATTGGCGAATGAGTAAATAAACCAATTTCCTAATCTGAAGACTTTTCCTCCTAACTATCCTTGTTGTTAGTGGAAATTGTGACTGAGAGCTTGAAGGACAGTGAGGAAATTGGTATTGAAAGCTGGAAAAAAAAATAACCTCTGCTGTATAGCAGAGGAGATTTTGGCATCACTGTTGTTTGCAGCAATGAGGTAGAGCAAAAATATACATAAGAGACCTATGTGTTTGGCTAAGGAAATTTCAGGTAGCGTGTGGAAAAGGCCAAAATAACTCTCGTGGCTGCATGTGATAAAACATGGATAAAGAGAGGTGAGGAAAAATAAAGTAAATTTTACATTTTCAAGTAGAATTCAGAGGATATATATAAAGGAGCAAAGACTTGCTGGTTTCTAAAATAAAACTCTTGGTCACCCTTGGTTTCTTCTACCGGGAAAATTTTCTGGACTCAGGGAAAACATCCAGTCCAGGGTCTACTAGAATAACATGGTCACAAGGTGAAGCTCTGTGGCTTTAAATCCCCTTATTGAGACTTCAGAAAGATAAGTGTGCTTTCCTAGTGGAAACTGAAAGATTCTTAAGGATGTGTCTCTAAGACCCTCTCTACCAGGCATAAAGACCTCTCTGGATTTTAATGACATGTTTTGTAGACACTTTGAACTAGAAAAAATGCTTCAAAGTATATTAAATACAGCATTCTGACACTCAGCCCAAGTTGTAGAAAAGCCTATCTTGAAAAGAAACATTCCTGTGACTTTTGTCTAGCAGAGAGGATTATAATTTGATACATACAAAGGTGACAAAGTTTTTAAAGGTATTTGATCAGCTTGGTTTAAAAGGGACAGCCGCAGTTCCACCTGCAGAGACTTTGGGACTCAACCTTCTAGAGTAGAAATCAGGTTGGAGAAAACTACACAGTTGTAAACATAGGTCATTTCTTACAGAAATGGAGAAATTACTTAAGACGGTAAACCCAAGATCCCAGAAGATAGATCCCATGAACCATGGGGAACCATTTTCAGAGACTCAGATTAAGTCCTAGGCAAGAACATGGACATATGTTTCTGGCTAACTTTCAGACGTTTTATGGACCAGTGAGCACTTGATACTTCCCATACCCACTTTTAAAAATATGAGTATTGGGCTTCCCTGGTAGCACAGTGGTTGAGAGTCCGCCTGCCGATGCAGGGGACACGGGTTCATGTCCCAGTCTGGGAAGATCCCACATGCTGCCGAGTGGCTGGGCCCATGAGCCATGGCCGCTGAGCCTGTGCGTCCGGAGCCTGTGCTCCGCAACGGGACAGGCCACAACAGTGAGAGGCCCGTGTACCACAAAAAAAAAAAAAAAAAAAGCTTATTTTAGTTTACAATTGCCATACTAGTCCACTCAATTCTTGTACCAATTTTAAAACATTATGTGATCATACATAGTCATTTTATTTTGCCTGTATCTTGAAATAGTTTGGTATTAGAAATCATTCTAGGAAGTATTTCATTCTTATTCATTACTACTTATCATTTACTACCAATTATGCCATAAAAGACTAAATAAGAAGAAAATGGAAGAATGTTGGAATCTTCTGGAAGGATGATGCCATACTGAATACATCGTCATTTTTCAGTTTTATATGGTGAGGGCTGAACTATTGTATAATCTTTTGAGAAGATATAAAAGGAATCTGGAGACACTGTAAATGCATAGTGCATTCTTAGCTTTCATTGAACACAACTTAAAATTTTTCATTTTCTGTACACAATGTTAAAAACAAAGTTTGTAGATGAGGACCTTTCACAATTAGACAAATCAAAAGATGAATGCAAAGAGACAGTGAACAGCACTCGAGACTCTAATGATGATGATGCAATTGATCTCAAAAGAGCAATCTTAGACTATGATTCCTTAGAGGATGATACCCTAGACACATTTTCTTAAACTGAAGAATAGATAAGGAAACTGTATAGTTCTAAAGCTAGAAATGAATTATGATATTCTCATCCAGTTAACCATTCAAAAAGAAAGATTTTATCATGCAGTATTTTACAAGAACCTGGATTATCTTATTTTGCTAAAAGGACTTGTGACAATATTTGTTCTGATATCTGTGGTGAATCAAAATTTGCACGATGCAAGGGAATCTGCTAAGATTAAGTTGTTATTAAAATAGTTAATAATGTTCTTTTGACTATAATTTCATTCTTCTGTAAATTATTGCAAATACAATGACAATATACTACCTCTAAAAAAGTCTGCAGATGTAGGTGGCAAATAGGGATGTCAATTTTTCCTGGAATACTGTTTCAAAACAATGTAAAGAAAATTAAAGATTGAAGAAATCTTACAATCATTTTTCTTAAGTAATTTTTCCAATTAAGAAATTTCTCTTACACCATGCTTCAGGGGAAGTTGGACACCTATAGTGAAGGAAAACACAGTAACTCTTAAATAGCCTATTATCTGTGTTAGAAGGTCAAGCTCTTTTGTATCACCAAATAGTGTTGTACATAAACATCCCTTTAGTTGCCAAGAGAGAAAAATCTGCATTCCCTTGTCTTCATGACTACTGTCAAGCACATATTATTTTAAAATTAATATAAATAATATACTATAAATAATGAGACAAATTGTCCATATCTATTTTGATCATTTAAGAATAAAATATGGCTACAGAATTCTATGTACTGAAATTATACTTTATTCATAACCTTATGATTATTATAGCATTTTTAATAGACTCATCCTACTTTTGGCTTATATTAAAGTTTTAATCAGCTTTAACACTGATGGATTTTATATGTGGGTGCTGCCAAGGCTGATTCCTCTCTTCTTGTACATGTACAATTTTTTTAATATGAAAGAGAGAATTTACAATATCTCTATTAAATTCAAGTACATCAATTTGCATGAGTTTCCAGCCAATCAGGATCCTCTGTATAATTTGATTGGCAAGGGCCAGAGATATCGTTTTCATGTCTGAGTCCCAATATTTATTTTTATTCCTATCTAAGATTTTCTATGAAAAGAGCATACTTAACTAGATAAATAACATAACAGAAAAAAATTGATTAACCATCAAGTATACATTGTTTACCCAAATGAAAATATGTGATTAAGCTATATCAGTTGGGCCCACACTGGAGTGGATCATCCTGAATTCCAACTTGAATCTAAATCTTTTGGGGTTTTTGCGTACGCGGGCCTCTCACTGTTGTGGCCTCTCCCGTTGCGGAGCACAGGCTCTGGACGCGCAGGCTCAGGGGCCATGGCTCACGGGCCCAGCCGCTCGGCGGCATGTGGGATCTTCCCGGACTGGGGCACGAACCCGTGTCTGCTGCATCGGTAGGCGGACTCTCAACCACTGCACCACCAGGGAAGCCTGAATCTAAATCTTCGTACATGTATAATTGAGTTGAGAGAATGATCACGTGGTCATGTCTACAAAGCCTAGACAAAGATGTCTTCTCTTTATATCTAAGAGCTTCTGGAGGCAAAAGAGAGGGTAAGAAATAGCCCTTCACATGGACATTGGAGATGAGCAGATATATGGAAATTGTGTACTATCCACTGAAATTTTCCTTAAACCTTTAACTGATCTTAAAAATAAAGTTTATTAATTTAAAATAATAATAATTGTATAATGTATATTTAAAAATAACCATTAAGAATATGGGTATGCAAACAACAGATGGAAAATATTCACAGTACGTATATTTGACAAAGTGTTATTTTTGGAACAAGTAAAGCATGCTTACATAATCTTCAAACCAATCAACCCAGTAAAAACAAGCAAAATATCAGACACAAGACAGAAGATATATTCAATAGCACATAGCCAATAGCAAAAGAAAAAGCATTCAACATAATGAGTCATCAGAGAAATGCAAATCTAAAACCACACAGATGCCATTAGCATAGCTGAAATAACACTGACAACACTAAATACTGGCAAAGATTTAGAGCAACTGGATTGCTGGTGGGAGTATGAAAGGCACAACAAGGTCAGAAAACTCTTTTGGCAGATTTGTGTCTATTCATACAATAACTGTGATCTGGAATAAAAAAGGAAAAATATACAAACAAAACCTTCAGAGATATATGAGTGAATCTCATAAAACATTGTTTGGAAAAGCAGTCAGACATATGCACAGCAATTATATATTGTATGATTCCATTTGCATGGTGTTGAAGAAGATGCAAAATTTCTTGCTGATTGTGGAAGTCAGAAATGATTCCATTAGATGTGTTGGGGAATGGCAGGAATTGAC